>NC_059145.1:23718551-24343551 GCF_020740605.2 Lemur catta | reverse complement strand
TCTCCCCTGCATTTTCTCATTTACATGTTCAGCCAGGACACCCAAAGGACTCTCTCTTTGTCCTTAAAAATTGAGAACCTCTGTTCTTTATATATCAATTTGTTGATATTTCCTGGAATGCAATGTTCCTTTTCAATCTTTAGGCACAATTCCACATTCATTTCAATAAATTTTTATTCTGCTGTATCTTTAAAATAACTTTCATTTCCGGTTGTTAGTTTTTTCTACTTCAAGAACACCAATTATTCTTATGTTGGATTGCCCTTGTTCTACATATTATTTCTCCTAATTCGTTTAATTTTATTTCTTCCTCTGCATTCATTATGAATCAATCATGCAATCCTTTATTTTATGTGTTTCCGTTTTTTTTTTCTTTCGGTATCTACATTTGAATAAACCCGTAACCCACATTTACTATGGTAAATTAGCAAATGCAGTTAAATTAGGGTTTCTCAACCTTGACACTACTGACGTTTTGGCTGGCACATTCTTCACTGGGTGTGGAGGCTCCCCTGTGATTGCAATATATATAGGATCCATTGCTCTTTGTGATTTATCACTTAGTTCTTGAATATTGTTTTTCTGGTTCTCAGTTGGTTTCCTTAGCTCCCTTTTCTCCTTCTTCTGGTTTTATGTCACTGTTTGATCACTTTTGTTTAGTGAATGAATTAATGGTCTTCACTAGCAGCAGTGGGGAACCTGTGGCCTCCTGATTTCAAGGTTGTTCTTTTTTAAACACCAATGGAGGCAAGAAAAGCTTAATCTTTCTCTGCTGCACCCCTTTTAATAAAAAGATTTGTTCTGTAAAATTTGGATTCAGTCAAAAGGTCACACTTAAGGACCTAGAAGGCCACATGTGGCCTTAAGGCTGCAGGTTACCCACCCCTGTGGATATTTAAATTTTTTTTTCCTTGAGTTATACGTTTTTTCCAAAAGGGATTATTTGTCTGTAGTGCGCTTTTCTTTTCTTTTCTTTTATCTTTAAGCCCATACCTCCTTTCCTTTACTATATAACCCAGACACTATGCTGTTCCTTTTTTTCTCACTCATTATGAACAAAAGCAGCTATCTACCTTCTCTTTGTTATGATATAATGTGTACAAATTCTCTGTGATCTCCTTATCTGAGATCAGTTGTCTACCTCTCTGAGGCCAGGGAAGTGCATATTCCAATCCTTTCCTGAGGCTGGCTGCCATTGATGGGGATGTGTGTGTGTGTGTGTGTGTGTGTGTGTGTGTGTGTGTGTGTGTGTGTGTGTGTGTGTGGGCAGGCGGACAGGGGTGGTGAGGAGAGAGTGTTGGATGGAAAGTGTTCAGCTGAGCCTGCCTGCAGTCTTGTTTCGAAGAGCTGCACATCCTCTCTCCTCTGTGATTTTGCTAAGCATTCTGGGCCGGAGTTGCCTCCACCTAGATGGAGGTGTATGTTGTCACCACCCATTAGCCCTGGATGGCAGTAAGGAGGGACACCCTCTGGCTTTCGGCAGAGCTTCCAGCCTTTGCTTCTGTCAAACATATCGGCCCAGGCATTGTCCTCTTGTTTCACCTGTCACTACCCAAAAGACATTTTCAAACCCCAAAGAATTGGTACTACGAACATTTTTAAGACTATTATTCTGTACCAAAAAACTGACCTCCAGAAAGGTTGTGCCAATTACATAGCAACTGCCAGATTAATGAAGAGCATCTGTCCTTGTATTCTGTCAACCTTGCTTATTAGTATTCTTAATTTTAATATAACTGGGTTTTTATAGAAAACAAAAGTATGAGAAAACATACTTTTTAAATGAATTTCAATGTATTCGAAATATTACAATTTGTTTTTGAAATTCAGGTACAATATTCCAAAAGCTTACAAATGGCAATGTGCCCACACAAACTGTGTAACATTTTAAACAATTAACGGAATTCAAAGGGTTCTCATTTAACTGAATGTTTAAGTTCCCTTGAAAGGAAGCAATTTTTAAAGAAACTATAAAAAATATACAATCATTTAAAAATACATTTAACAAAGAACAATTAACTTAAATGTTTCAAGATAGAGTCTTATAGTTAAAAAACAATAACTTTTTAAATAGAGGTCCACAATGCCTTTCAAAAATTGATAGATTTTTCATCAGAATCCAGGGAACAAAGCTATTATTCTTTCTATGAACATATAAAAAATTAGCACTAATTGGTAAGATTACCTACTTGTATCCATGAGATCATATAAATGAAGAGCTGGAAATAAAACCCAACCTATGCATTTATTAACACAATAATTCCCCCTTATCTGTGGGGGATATAAGACACCCAGTGAATGCTTGAAACTGCAGATAGTACCAAACCCTCTATATACTATGTTTTTTCCTATAAAGTAAGGGGGAGGGGGGAAATTTCTCCTTTATCCCAGAAGGTTCACTGAAAGAACAATTCACAAAAAGGCAGATAAATAAGAGAAAGAAGTTTATTTAGACGGAGAGAATCACAAAGTCATTACCCAATATCCCAATGGGGTCCAGAAATTTATATACCTTCCTTTTAGAGGGGACGGGGAGATGAGGAATATAGGTAATTCTGTTTAGGAGCAATAAATGGTTACTAGGGAGGATGAATAGATACTTGGGAGAATGAATGGATGGGGGAAAACAGATTGACTTGTAGATGACTCTCTTTGGAAATTAAATTAACCTGAGAGACAGGTATTACATTTAAAATGATTTGGGGCAGGTATGGTTGCATTTTTGATCTTATTTCCTGCAATACAGTGAGATAACAGGGAAGAGAAGGGAAGGCAATTGCTCTTTTTGATGGGTCTGTCTGGTTTTATGCAGATAGAAAGAAAGCCCCTTCCAAAGCCTGTTGAGCTTTAAGGGCCTTTAATTCAAAATACTCTCTATCCCAGGGAGTCATATTCTGGGGTGAAATTTCCTGAGTTCCTTCATTCCCCCTGTCTGGAACTTCCCTAGGAGTTTCACACATTAAAAGCTGAGTCAGCAGTCTTTAGTCAGCTTCCAATGTGTAATCCTTGAAGGCAGAGGCTTAAAAGAAGAAGTGTTTAAAAAGCACCCCTTTTCTGAGTGGGGGGCGGGGGGAGGAAAACAGGAAAAAAAGAGTTTTTAGATGAAAAGTGGGGTTTCTTGATCTGAGATCTTGGGAAAAAGTTGTTTACTTTCTGAAGACGTTTGCTTCAGGGGCCTGGAAACTGGTCCTGGAAATCCTTACTTTCAGGTCACCTGTAGGGGTGGTCCTCCAATTGTCTCGGTGTAGTGTGGCATGACTCATATGAATCCAAGAGTATTTTTCTTATATTTTGATGATGGTGTAGGTGGTTAACAGTACTTCATAAGAGCCTTCCCAGCGAAGTGATAGCACATGTCTTCTTCCAAAAACTTTTATGTACACACGATCTCTTGGTCAAAAAGGATGGCAAGGCTAGTCAGTTGGTGGAGGCCATGCTCTTTTAACCTGCTAATGATATGCTCCAAGCATAGCACCTGTATGTAGCTAGTAACGGTATCCAATGGTTCATTTAAATCTCCATAGTTTTCAGTCAGCCCAGGAATAGGAGGTTTAGAAGTGCCAGTAGGCATGGAATGACTGAACACTATTTCAAAATCGGTTACTCCATATCTCTTATTTGGAGTATTCTGGATTTTTATAAGGGCTAAAGGTAATGCTTCTGGCCATTTAAGTGCAGTGTCTTGACAGACTTGTCCCAAAGTCCTTTTTATGTCTGGATTATCATGTTCCACTTGCCCTGAGGATTGAGGATGATATGGTACATGCAATTTTAATAAGTACCCCAGAGCCTTTGCAAGCAAGGGATTGATTTCTGCTGTAAAATGAGTCCCTTGATCTGACTCAATCCATAAAGGAATACAAAATGAGGAACAATCTCACTTGCTGATTTCTTTACTACTGTTGTACTATCAGCACGCCTAGTTGGACAGCATTCAGTCCATCCACTAATCATGCAAACTGTAGCCCAACAGTGAGAAAAGCCTACAGCTGGAGCTAAATCTGTAAGATCAGCAAGGAGTGCCACAAGGGGCAGACTGGGCCTTTGGGGCTTCCTGAAGAGTGTTGGTTTCCTCCAGAGATTTGGTGAGATTTACAAATGCACTAGGAAATAATGTGGTCAGAGATTTTGTAGATCCCAGGACAGTTACCAACTATTTTTTTTTTTAGTTCCTTAATTATCCCCTGTTTGTGCATATGTCCCATCTGATGGGCGATAAGTGCAACCAAAAAGTTAAAAGAAAAGGGATCACAGGGAGTCCATCTGGCCCAATATATAATCTGTCTGATAATTGTTTAGCACACTTTAATATCCACTTATCTTTTTTGGATCGTGGGTCATTAGCCTGATGATTAATATCAGATAGGGATAAAGGCAGGGCAATAAATTGAGTGGAAAAAGGATAGGGAGGGCCATTTTGGGCACATATTTAGCAGTCCTGTCTGTTCTATCATTTTCTAGGGATACAATATCCATTTCCTTAGTGTGGGTTGGGCAATGAACAATAGCAATCTTAGAAGGAAGGTGAATAGCTTATAATAGGGCAGCAATTATAGGCCCATTGGCAATATGAATGTCAGCAGAAGTTAAGAAACCATGAGATTTCCAGACTGTGCCAACGGCATGGCAGACTCCAAAGGCATATTTGGAGTCTGTGTAAAGAGTGGCAGCTTTTCCTTTTGCCAATGTGCAAACTCTAGTGAGGGCTATGATGAAATTGACTCAAGGCATTTTAGGGTGAGTGTTTGATTGCCCTGAGATATTTTATGTCCAGTTGTCTGCACCCACTGGTGTTTAGACTTAGAGGCTTTATGGCCTCATTCAGCCAGAGTCTTTAAAAGAATGAGGGAGTCTAAGAGGGCCCCCTGTTTACAGAGCAAAACATCACCAATGCATTGAACAAGAGTGGATCCCTGGGTAAAAGTTATGGAGTCTGAATCAGCTTAGACACTTTGAGAGAATATTAAAAGAGACACAATACTGGAGATATTTCGGTCCATGTTAATTGTCTCCCCCCGAAGGTGAATGTAAAGAGAGATTGTGAATCAGAGTGCAGCAGAATCAAAAAGAAAGTTGAGCAGAGGTCAATTACTGTATTCTTAAAGTCACATGTACTAAGAGCCATTTGAGTTAGTTTCTTTCTATTTCTTGATAAAATATTTGATTTAAGCACTTATTTTTTAAGCTAATTAATTAGAGCTCTTTTATATATTTTGGTAGTGAAATATCACATATACATGATATATATAAACACACAGACATATAGACATACAAAGAGAAGCAGATCTTACAGCTCTTATAAAGAATTTTTATTTGCTGGCTCTTAAGTAGTATTATTTTATTCAGACTATTAATTATTTAATTATCTATTTTATTGTTTTAAACAATTATTAGCTAGGCAAAAATTTGCCTTTAGTTAAGATTTTGCCATTTTTGTAAGCATTTGCTACTTCCAGGGCCTAATACGTGTATAGGTAGGCATAGTAGAGCACTCAGTTCTTCAGAAATTAAGGATCCAATTTTCACCTTCAGTCTTGGCTTTGGCTCTCAGATCTCCATGATCAACTTAGGCAATGATTTTTCCTTACCCAAGCACACAAGAAAAAGGAAAAAAGGGATAGAACATGGAAATCACAGCAAATTCCCCAAAAGCTGGAGTTCACACCCCCTGTAGTATTGCCATTTACTGTTAGTTTCTGCCTGACCCAGTCAGACATCCGAGGCCTCTAACTGGATCTAAGCCTAATTAATTATCAGATCCAATCTGATCCTGGACCTTGTTTAGTTTCTGTCACAACTTCTGAACCCAGTTATCATAAAAAATTTTGCTCCAACAAACTCAGAGAGCTCAAAACATGAATCCATGGAACTCTGAAATATGAGCGAGAACTACAAGCCCCTGTTGTGGTGAGAGACCAATGGACACAATGGGTCCAGTGAGTCCAGTGGGTCACAGTGGGACCAATGGGTCCTCTCTTGGACTCTCCGTGCTCCTGGGGGTCTCTGGGAGCTCCACTTCAGACAAATTTAATTTAACAGAGTTTAATTGAGCAAAGAGTGATTCCCAAATTAGGCAGCTGAACCAGAACAGGTTCAAAGAGACTCCAAAGCTGTAGCGTAGTTGAAGAAGGCTCATGAACAGAAAAGAGAAAGTGACGTACGGAAAATGGAAGTGAGGTATAGAAACAGCCGGATTGGTTACGGCTCAGTGTTTGCCTTACTTACACACAATTGAACTGTTGGCCGCCTTTGATTGGCCAAAACTCTATGATCAGCAAAGAGGAAGGAGTAGGGAGGAAAGAAGATAAATGGAGCGGACTTTAGTGGGGACAAACAGCTGACATTTTTGCTCTTGAACTTTTTAACTAAAGTACTCTTTTAAGTGAAACCAACAAGCCTTAACCAAGGCTATAACTTAATCAAGGACACAAGAGGTGTCTCCAAAGAGGTGGAGAACAGTTTTTACGAGATCCGCAAAAGCCACAAAAACAGCTCAAAGAAAGGAAAGTCTCGATAAATGAGGTATAACCCCTATTTTTTTGTCCAACCATATTTTCTAAGGTCTCAGCTTTTCAGCTGACCATTTACACATAAATGTCTAAAAGCCCCATATGCCCCCACAGAATATAGGAAATCAAAGGCTGTGCGTGGAAGGGGAAAGAAGCAAATGGTAAAAGTTACACAAACATCAAACCAGAAGGGCTTTATTTCCTGCCCAGGAATCAACCCCAGGCCATGGAGGTGAAAGCCCAGAACTTTAACCATTAGGCCCCACGGAGAACAGCTCTTGCTGTTGTTCCTGCCGGGAAAATATACAGTGTCCCCCCCCCCCCCATTAGGTCAGATTTTGCTCTTTAACTTTGTCAAGAGAATTTTTAAGGCTAGCCACAACCGTATGTGTCTTTCTTTAAATCTAATTTTTCTGTCAATACAAATTAAGGCAATTGTTTAGACTAAGAGATCTGTAAACTTTATTTTTAATTTAAAGGATCCATCTTTTGGCCATCAATAATTGGAATTCTCAAATGGTATATTTATTCCAAAAGCCACTCAATCTAAGAAGCCCCTTCCCAGAAAGCCGGGGTGGTCATTTTCCGGGTTCAGAGTGTCCCTGGAGACGACGTGGAGACGGCTGTTCCCCTGAGTCTCCAACATCTACTCTCTGAGTGAGACCTGAGATAGGACGGGACCTTTTACGACAAAGAGTCCCCTAGAGCGTGACACACTGGGTACAAACAGTGCGCTGCCACGTCTGAGCCCCGACTTTGGTTCCGCCTGGCACGTTCCAAACAAACAAGGCCCCCCCCCCCCCCACGGCGGAGCCTGAGGAGAAAGTGCCGGCTCAGTCGCAAGACAAGCTCAGGGACTTGCAGCACGATGAGGGGGCGACCTCATACTTTTGTGGGGGCGGGGGTGGGGGTGGGGGCGGGGGGGCTGCGGCAAAGTTTGGCAGAGTTTGTCTGTAACCGACGCCGGCCGGGTCAGCGCCGCGCAATGGCCGGCGGGCCGGGCGGCTCCAACGGCAGAGGCCTGCGGGGCTCTAGGCCCCTGCTCCGGCCCGTGGTCACCCCCTTTATGACAAAACGACACCGAAAGACTGTGGCAGTAGAGACAACCACCACCAAAAAGGGTATTTCTGACAGAAGGATGGGACAATAGGAATATTTACACCACAAAGTATCAAAACATATACCAGAGTGGCCGAGAAGGGTCGCTTACAAGAACCTTTTCTCTCATTCCTCTCGAATTTGGAAAGGTCAGTGATCTTACCGTCCGCCGGAGTCCCCAGAGAGACCGGAAAGCGCCCTTCAGACTGGAGTCTGAAGTTAAGGCCTCTCGCCGCGTCGCCGGCCGCGCGTCCCGACTCTCCTCACGGGCGGAGCCGGCGCTAGGCCCGACGGCGACGGCCGGAGAGCGCGGGCGGCTCCCCCCGCCCCGACGGCTCGCTGAGAGGTCGACTCACGAAAAGGCAGATACATGAGAGTAAC
This sequence comes from Lemur catta, assembly GCF_020740605.2. Lineage (NCBI taxonomy): Eukaryota > Metazoa > Chordata > Mammalia > Primates > Lemuridae > Lemur > Lemur catta. The sequence continues at coordinate 24,335,563 of NC_059145.1, read as the reverse complement.
GGGTTTATTCACTGTGAGCACAAGGAGAATCACAGGGTGATTACCCAACGTCCCAGTGGGATCCAGATACTTTTATACAGGCTTTTTAGACGGGAGGGGCTGATATGAATATAGGGAACTCTGCTTAGGGGCGATAAATGGTTCCTAGGGAGGATGAACTGATACTTGGGAGAATGAATGGATGGGGGGAAACAGATTGACCTGTAGACGACTCTCTTTGGAAATTAAATTAAACTGAGAGATAGGTGTTATATTTAAAATGATTTGGGCCAGGTCTGGGTGCATCCTTGATTTTCTTTCCTGCAATATAGTGACATAACAGGGAAGAGAAGGGAAGGCAATCGTTATTTTTGATGGATCTGTCTGGTTTTGTGCAGATAGAGCCTCTTTCAAACCCTCTTGATCTTTAAGGGCCTTTAATTCAAGATAGTCTTTATACCAAGGAGTCACATTCTGGGGTGAAATTTCCTGAGCTCCTTCAAAAGTTTAATTTATAAACTAAGCAAGTAAGAGGTTAACAACATTAATACAATTGAACAATTATAACAATAAACTATAATAAAGGTTATGTGAACGTAGTCTCTCTCTTTCTCTCAACATGTTTTATCATACCATACTTACCTATTTCCTGACTGCAGTTGACCATGGGTGACTGAAACCACAGAAAGTGAAACAGCAAGTAAGGGGGAATCACTGTATATAATCCTTAATACAAGGCTATGGATTTAAAAACAGCTTTATTGAGACAGAATTCATATACCATAAAATTCACCTATTTAAAATGTATAATCCTGTGTTTTTTCGTATATTCACAGATGTGTGCAACTATCACCACTATCTAATTTCTAAACATTTTCATTATTCCAAAACGAAACCCCACATGCATTGGCAGTCACTTCCCATTCTCCCCTCCCCTCCTGTCCTAGTTTACTATATTCTGTCTCTACAGATTTGCTTGATGTAGACATTTCATATAATGGAATCGTACAGTGTGTGGCCTTTTGGACTGGATTCTTTTCATTTTGCATAATGCTTTCAAGGTTCATTCATGTTGTAGCATGTATCAGTACTGCCTTCCTTTTTATGGATGAACGCTATTTCATTGCATGGATAGACCATATTTTGTGTATCCATTCATCAGTTGATGGATAGTTGAGTTGTTCCCATCTTTTGGAAAAATTCCCTGCAAAAAGTATTTGATTTCAATCAAGTCTCATTTATCTAGTTTTTGTTTATTGCTTGTGGGATTTTTTTTTCCTGGTTATGATGTTGCTTTTTTTTTTTTTTTTTGCTCAGGACAAATAATTATGAGGATTTAGAGCATATGAATGCTCAATATTAAAGATGATTTAAAAAATAAAAACCTCCAAAAAAGAACCTTCAAATTTTCTAGTCTCTCCAAGTCATTGTCTGATCTCTGGGAACGGATGTCAAAATGACTACTATTCAAATATCAAAAAACAAAATATATCTAAAAAGACACTTGCTGTTTTTCATTCATTGTGTAGCCATTATTAAAGCATATAAGACAGATCTATCAACTAGTTTATTTCTCCACGGCAAATGTGGATCCATACAATAATAACTTTTAAAAATTTTGCCTGTAAGTGAAACTTACAAGAACAATGTATCCTGGTAAAAAATAAATAAAATAGTTTGGTCTGCTACACATTTGTATGTTGACAAGAAATTTAATGGTGGCAACTGAGCCTTGCTAAATGAGAAGAGTTTACACCAGTGTGTTTCCTTTAGCATTACACAGACACCACACTTTAACCTGTCAGACACCTGAGACACTTTTCTGGGCTTCTGGTTTGTATATAATTTTTATGCATTGAATACTGTCCTAACACAGAAATGGGTATCTGATGAAGTTGAATGGAACTGGAATACCCCTGGGACAACCCAGATTTTCTAATTTTAGAGATATGCCTAAGACACTAAGGTTGATGTCTTAGTAAAAGATGTCAATGGAAAAGAACCCAAACTCTGTAAAATAATCGAAAGAAGTTTATTCTGAGCCAAATCTGTGTGACCATGGCTCGGAGAGCCACTCCCATGAAGCCTTGAGCAAGTGGTCTTATTGTGTTCGGGTTACAGCTTGGTTTTATACATTTTAGGGAGACAGGAATTAACCGTAAAGTCATATGGAGGGTGTACATTGGTCTGGCCTGAAAAGGTAGGACTTCTCGAAGCAAGGTATTACAGGTTTTGGTGGTTTAAAGATTCTTTGATTTGTAATTGGTTAAGGAAATGAAGATTTGTCTAAAGGCTTGGAATAGTTTAAGACAATGAGGTCTGTTAATCAGAGACAAGCCACCAGACATATAAAAGACTCCAGGGATCTGTTAAGTAAACTGATGACCTGCAGGTGTGGTTTAACCTTTGTCTTACATGGCCTCGGGCCTATTAATGATTTTGTTATCTTTTTGCTACAGAAAATAACTCCAAAAGGGACAGGGCATAACTAGGCATGTCTTACCTCGCTTCTCCTCATGGCCACCAACTCAGCTTTAAGGTTTTTTTTTTGCTGGGGGGTTGAGAGGGTCCCCTTGGCCAAGAGAGGGTCCACTCAGTTGGCTGGGGCAAAGAGCTTAAGATTTTATTTTAGTTCACAAAGAAACATTGTTTGAGGAATAAAATTGACTAAAATGGGAAATATACACACAGACCTTAGAGATTACGAAACAGGATTTTATTTAAATTTGTATACAGATAAAAATGTACCAAAATTTAAACAAAAATCTAATTCAAAATTTTTCCCACCACAAAAATGGACACCATGATAAAAAGCCACATTCCACTTAAATACATTTTTCATTTTTTTACCACAAACTGGTAAATTCCAGGGAGTGGGGAGTGGGGCATACGGGAGAGGAGAGAAGATACTGATAGTCAATATAATTTGATCTTCAGTGTTGTCTCACCTTGAAATGACTTAATTACAGAGATTTCTATAAGAATCAGCATTCTTCACTTGTAACATTAAAATGGAAACTTCTATTCCAAAATCACAAATAAGGCTTCTGGCTTTTAGTGTGAGGTAAACAGCATATCTGATATTAAGGCAAATGGTAAAATACATATATGATATATTAATGCAGACCTTCCATTGTAAAACATATGCTGGAATTAGAAACTTGTAAAAACTGCTGCAGTGTGTAATAGCTATTTGCTTGACTGTCTTAGCTGTGCCTTTTTGGTAGTTAATATGTTAAATGTCATCTTATCTGAATTTTTTGTAGCCTGTGATTTGTTCTATTATATAGGATTAGATGTTCACCAAAATCTTTGTAAGTGAACCAGGGCCTGATTTCAAATTCTGTATATACACACATTATTTAGCCACATTGACTACTCCGAGGTCAGTAAAACACTGCATACTGAGCAGGCTTGCCATGATAGAAAAGTATGAGAACACAGGACATTATTTTTATATTTTTACTATAAGTAAAATCAGATTTAAGCTGTCTAGATATCTTATTCAAGAAAATACAGATTTAGGATTTTTCATACGGTGATTCTTGTTCTTGCCTTCCCCTTATTTTCCCCCCAATGAGATAACCATTTCTTTCAAAGTGATGAGAGAACCATCCCTTCTTATGGAGAAATGGACTTCTTTCCCCAACGGATCAGAATGAAGATGTCACTTCTTGGACACACTGGCCACAGCCTTCTTGGCTGCATCCTCCAGGTCGACAGCGGAAGTGATGGGCAGTCCGCTGTTGTTGAGTATGTTCTGAGCCTCTTGGACATTGGTTCCTAGAAAGGGGAATGATGAACAATCACTGAGTGTAACTGGAGGTAGTGACCTGTGATGGTTTTTTTTTTTTTTGTACAACCTGAAATCATGGGATGCCTTGGTCTCATCTGACACTAACACTATTTCATTATGACGTAGTTTCAGCCTTTTATGATCCAAATCTGGCTAGACAGATATACCCAGAAGACAAATTTATTTGCTTTCTTTTTACTTCAGTTATCTGCCATTATAAAGACACTGCCTATATTTTCTCTGGCAGTTAAAAAAAGTGGAAATGAGCTTCCTTTAAGATTATGCTCAAAGAAAGATTAACAAGCACCTGTTCGACTAGTTTGAAGGAGGAAAATCTTCTGGAGTTTTCCCTTCATGGAATAGTCTGAGTATAAAATGGAAAGAAAATGTCTTGTGGAAAAAATGAGCAAGAGAAAGGCATAGCAGGGCGTTGGGAAGGTATGGAGCACAGATGCTCCTCAATTTACCATGAGATTATGTCCTGACAAACCAACTCCAAGTTGAAAATATCCTAAGTCGAAAATCCATTTCGTATACCTAACCTGCTGAACCTACTGAACATGGCAGCTTAGCCTAGCCTACCTTAAATGTGCCCAGAACACTTACTTTAGCCTACAGCTGGGCCAAACCATCTAACACAAAGCTGATTTTATAATGAAGTGTTGACTATCTTGTGTAATTTACTGATGTTTTACTGAATTTGTATCAGCTTTCACAACATTGTAGAGTCGAAAAACCGTTAAGTTGAACCATTATAAACTGGGGACTGCCTGGACTGGAGTAATACATGAGGACACACAAGACTCAGTCTATAGCTTTTCACCAGGAAATGAATCAAATATAGGTGCTAATCAATGTTACTGACAGGAAAGATTATGGGATATTTCTCAAGCTGTAGTCCAACTAGAAAATATGAAAGCAAGGATGTGCAAGAGGGAAATAAACATTTTTTACTGATAGAAACTGACATGACTGCTGATAATCCACAGGTAAGTGGATTTAATGTGGTTTTGGCCCATACCAGAAGTCACCTGTCTTAAAGACCTCTTGGAAGGCAGGGTCTGAGCTGTGAGCTAATCTGAAGTTCTGAGGCTGTGCCCACCTATGCCCACAAATCCCCTGCTTTGGAGACTCTTGCAGCATCCAACATGTCCATTTCTCTTCCTCCTCGCTCTATATAATGAAAAGAGATGGGCCTTGAAAATGAGCAATGGAATCTCTGATGACAGCTCTTGGTTGTGCCTGGTGGACTTGGGAGTATTTGCCAGCCAAGTCACCTCATCCAAAAGTGTGCTTCAGTGACTATTTAACATATGAACTGTTTTTCTGCTTTTTAATAGTGAACAACCCTCTAGGAGACATGTGATAGAGTTTAAGCATCTAATCAACTATCTTATCTTGCATTATTTCCTGTGCTTTTAACTAGTTAGCAAGACAGAGCCTATTTATAAACAAAGACTTTGAAATATAGGCCTTGGAGAACCTGGCTTACCACAAAGAGCGCAAATAAAAAGAGGTGCTTGATCAGCATGGTTCCTATCAAAAGGCAACGGCTAGGTTGAATGGGAACAGTTGGATGGAAAAGAAGTTGTGGCATGGATTCTCCTGGGACTCTGGGTGCCCCAAGGCAGGGGTGGAGGGGACCCTTGGCACTGTGCCTCCGGCTCACTTCCTGCTGCTTTGCACAGGAAGCTGATGAAAGGCCTCTCCAGAAAGTGACAGTCTGAAAGGTCAGGAAGTTGCTACCTAAAATCCCCACTCTTGCATCCTGGCTCTGCCATATATTCCTTATATAGTTTTGAATAAATCATTGGACTCCTTTGTGCCTTAACTTCTTCTTCTTTTTTTACATTTACCATTTTCTCTGGGTACCCAGAGCTTCAACTTCTTTATGCCCATATATAACATCATCCTCATCTTTCCCAGAACTAAGACCCATTAAGTGCCTATGTACACCATATAAGTAACTTACATGGAGCATATGAAATCTTTACAAAAACCAGGTAACTTGGTCCTACTATCCCTAATTACAAATAAGCAACTGAGGCACAGAGGGGTTAAATAACTTTTCCAGGGTCACAGAGGTGATAAAACACACAGATAGGACTTGAACTATTTTCTGTAATTGCAATCTAAAGATATGTTCTAGGATATGCTGGTCTGCTTCCCTATTTGTAAAACGAGGATAGTGCAGCTGATGGCACAGGTTGCAATGAGAAGCAAATGAAGTGAGACGTGTAAACGCATTTTGTAAATGGCAAAGTGTCTGTGGCACACCAGGCTGGCTGTGCACCAGAGGTTCCTGCCCCTCGTCTTCAGGGGAGCGCTGCTGCTGGGAAATAGCAGCCCAGCCAGAAACCGCGTTTCCCAGGCCTCTTGCATCTATGGAATGTGAGAGGATGTGAATCATGGGCCCTAAGAATCTCCAACGTGACCCCTTTGCATTCTGCCTGTTTTTCCTGTCTGTCGTCTGGAATGTTGCCCGGCAGGGCAGACCTGGAAGGCACCCTTTGAAGATGGCAATGTCTCCTTCAGCCTGGACACCTGAGTAACTGTGTGGAGCAGAACATCCCACCCACTCCCACTCTCAGATCTGATGTGAATGAGAAAGAACTTTCTATACTGTTAAGTCCCTTACGTTTCAGCATTTCTGTTGTTTCAGGACCCACAATTATAATACTTTGAATAAGACATGACTTTGTAAATACTATGGAAGGCAGTTTCCTTCTAAAATGGCTCTCAAAGATCAATCGATCAATGCCACCTGCTGGTGTTCACAACTTACATAATCCTCCCCCCTTGAGTGTGGGCTGGACTCAGTGCCTTGCTTCCAATGAATAAGAACATGGCAAAAGTGATGGAATGTCACTTCTGATACTAGCTTACAAAAGCCTGTAGCTTCTGTCTGGCTACGATTCTTCCTTTGTTCACTCTGATGAGGCAAACTGCCATGCCACGAGCTGCCCAATGGAGAAACACACTTGGCAAGGAATTGAGGGCAGCCTCTGGCCAATAGCCAATGAGGAGCTGAGGCCATCAGTCTAACAACCCATGAGGAGCCACATCCTGCCAACATCCACGGGCGTGAGCTTGGAAGTGAACTCTTCCCCAGTCCCAGGCTGAGATATCTACAGCGCTGGCAGACATCTTCACTGGAGCCTTGTGGGATCCTGAGAGAGAGGACTGAGCTCTGCCACAGCCGGATTCCTGGCCACAGAAACTGTGAGATAATAAATGGTCCTTTGGTTAAGCTGCTAAATTTGGGGGTAGCTTGTTACACACTGTTAGATAACTAACACAGCCATAAAGATTTATCATTTTACTAATACAACCTTGGTGTGCATTTTGATTCATTTGGTAAGGTTTTAGCCAAGGTCCCAGAGGTTGAGAAGTAGGACAGGCGATCAGGCAGTGGCAGGTGTTAGTTACCAGGCTAAGGGATTCAGGCATTAATCTGCAGGCATGGCTTTCGTGGAGTAACGACAGAGCAGGAAGCAAAAGCTCTGACTAAAACAGAAGCAAATCAGTCTTTGGACCAGAAGGTGAATGAAAGTTAAAGTGTGTAAATTTTTATCCCCCTCAACCGAGACATGGATAAGTCTCTTTTCCCTCTTCCCTTTCTCTTTTGAGCACCTTCCAATCTCAACACACAGCTCCCAAGACCTCCAGACAGGTGTCAGAGTGGTGGCCTTGAGGTCTTCCTCCACCCCAGATCTGCTCTTTCTGGGGTCCAGTTTTATCATGGTTCCCACCTACTGGAGAACTGTTTATTCCATCTCACTTGAATTCCCTTCCATGCGTTTGGATGAAATGAACTCTTGATCTTTTTTTTGTATTCAGGTAACCTTTGCATTTCCTTGCAACCAAGTAGTCTAAATAATTCAGTTCCTTAATTAATATCCTCTTCGGCACCCAACTTAGTGCCAGTTTTCCCAAGAGGGGAAAAAGCTGGTGTGGAAATTCTTGAATGTCCAGATGTGCTGGGCCCTCCATGCAGAGCTCTGTTGGGCTGACCTCCCTCTCTGCTGGGCTGAAATCCATGTGTTCATGAGGCATCTTGTTTAAATGACGTTTCTTTGGGGATGCCTTCCACGTCACCACCTCCCAATGTCCCAAAGCGCTTGCAAAATGCGCTTTCAGAGTACTTGTACTTCCAGTATCTTAACACAGATTGTGCCCCATCGGGATGGCTTACTGACACTTCCCTCGTCCCCACTAAACACGCGCGTCACTTTGTCAGGCTTGCTCGCCAGGATATCTTACAATATCCCCGTCACTTAGCCATGTACTTGCTGACAGGCTGAGTGACTATGGACGCGTTCCCACACAGAAAGCGTGCTGGGTGAGGGGAAGTGTGGGTGGGTACTTTTTGAGTCACCTTGGTGTTCTTACACCCACAAGGTGTTTTTGTAGGGTTGCAATAGAAACTCCAGACTGCCCGTGGCACCGTAAGGAGTGACTTTTCTGAACCTTTCCCGAGCCCTCCAGGGGCGCTGGCAGTGGCCCCTTTCTCTAGGAGGGGCCTGGAACAGCGGGCTGTGCTCACTGCCCCTGGGTGAGCCCGCAGCTCCGGGTGTCCCAGCCAGTGAGGCCCCGCTGGAGGCTGACACCAGAGGGCAAGGCTGACACCGGAGGGCAAGGGCGGGAGAAAAAGAGGGAGGGGGGCAGTGCCCCAGAAAAACACGATCCTTCTCTCCGCCCACTGATCCTTCGGTGTTGTGTCAAAATGCCTAATTGCTTCATAATTCTAGGATCCACTAAAGTGAATTTTAATTATACTTGCAGTTACATTTTAATTACAGCCTTAATTATTAAGCATCTTCCAGGCATGCTCAGAATCAAGCAGTTTTTGAAGAGGATTCTCATATTCAAATATAAACTCAGGCATAGGACTGTGATGAGAAATGGGGTCACATGTAGAGGCACTGTGACCAGATGGAAACCTGTCACACTGGGGGTGAGGGGAGGAGAGAGAGGGAGAGGAGAGGAGAAGAGAGAGAGGGAGAGAGATCAGAGACACATGGAGAGTCATGGGGAATGACCCAGAGAGGGACAGACATATGAAAAGATACAGACAGGGCAAACAGAGACAGTAAAGGAAAGTGAGCTTGCCAAGCAATTGCCTACGCACCAGCCCCGGCTCTGACCCTGGCTCCGTCTCCTCTGAGCATTCTACCTGGCTTCCCTTGGATGACACAGCTCTCCTGCCCATGGACCCCGCCCTGGCTGTTCCTTACGGCCTGCTGCTTCCTCCTTCCTGTCGAGGGAGCAGCTGGAAAGGGAAGTGAGGACACACAGAGATGGGGGTTATAAAGGAAGCCGGGCAACTAGCCAGGCGTAGTGGTGCACGCCTGTAGTCCCAGCTACTCAGGAGGCTGAGGCAGGAGGATCGCTTGAGACCAGGAGTTCAAGAACAGCCTGAGCAACACAGTGAGACCCCATTTCACACACATACACACACAAAAGGAAAACAGCAGCCACCAAGCCTTGGTCATTAGAAAAGAAAAGGGAAATAGAGGAAGCCTTGGAAATGACTGCTAGTTGGTCGGCTCCTTTTCTTAATGATATTATTTGAGTACTTAAGGTTAGTTTCTTCTTGATTCACCAAGTGTCTGAAATCTATTCCCCATCCCTCTCCCTGCCTGTACGTCTAAATAGAAACCATCATAGCTGCTTTAAACTCTGACACGAATTAAGTGTTCTAAAGAGAGTGTTTATGCCTGTGCACAGAATTAGCAAAGGAAATTGATCTCTTTCCCACATTTAAATGGTGCTACTGACATGTTCTAATATTTATTAAATGCTGCATTGCTTTTTAATGAGGCTGCAGGGCAACACTTTTAATAACCACCTGTACAGATAACTGATCAACTCACGCTGGTGGAACTTCAGGCACTTCCTAATATCTGCTTGTTGAGAGCCAGTCAGCTAAGTGGTTATCTACTCACCACAGGCCTTAAAATGGCAAAACAAAGAGGAGTAAAGGGGAACGAGTTTAAAATGAAATCTCGCTCTACTGCTAGAGGATATTACAAAAAAAATAATTATTAAAATATTAAAAATTCTTGACCTCTTCAGCACGTTACCAGTGACATCCTGCCACTGGGTGGGGTAAGAGAGCTGTAAACAGAGATGCAAGGTTAATTCATCAAAATTTGTTCTTTGCTTTCATTATGCATGAGAGAAGACAGCGTGGCCACATACACAGGGTGTTGTTCAAAAGGGGAAGCCCTTCCCCCGACTCTGGCCAGTTTTTTATCACAGGGCTGTGGAGGAAACCGGTTTCTAATCTGGAAGTGTGTAGAAACTGACTTTTTAACACACCGACTGCCACATCATAAAAAAAAAAAAAAATTTCCCTTGGGCCATGGCATTTTATTAAGAAAATAGAATAAAAACTTCAAAAACAAAACGATCCTTGCTAATTCAATGAAAAAATTGTTATTTTTTATTGTTTTCTATGCAACTTGAGAAATAGTTCATGTGGCTCAAGAGACATATGAGTTACACATGCTTCATGACACGAGGCCCTGGGCTCAAAACCAGGATGAGTTAAATACAACTCACATGGCAGTTCATGTGTTAAAATTATTATTTCAATAGAAATTCAGGTTTTTTAATAAAGAACATAACAGCACTTACTGAGTAAATATCAGGTACAACATATGTTTGTTAGATACATGACTTCAGGGGTTCACAAGTATTATGAAACTTAATCCTTAGAGCAACTCTAAAGTCAACATCATTTTTATCCTGATTTTACAGATGAGGCAACTGAGGCACTGGAGGCTTAAGACCTTGGCCCAACATTCCCCAGCAAGCCAGGGGCTGAGCCAGGATTAGAACCCAGGATCCTCTGACTGCAAAGCCACATAACCATGCAGCCCAGGCTTTAACTGCTAGAAAGAATCCTAGGCATCCTATAGGATATGTCTCTTGATTTTGCTAGAGGAAACTGTGGCCCAGAGATGTTACATCATTTGCTTGGGTCAAATGACCAATTAACTCTGCAGGTCTCATTCTCAGTCTAGTGTCCTAGGTCAGGGCTGGCAAACCGTGGCTTTTGGGCCAAATCCAGTCCGCTGCCTCTTTATGTACCACCTGGGAATTAAGAAGAGTGTTTACATTTTTAAATAGCTGGAAAAAAAAATCAGAAGGCTATTTTGTGATACATGAAAATTACATGAAATTCAAATTCCAGCATCCATAAATAACGTTCTCGTGGAACACAGCCAAAATGATTTGCTTACAGATCGTCGACGGTGGCTTGTGCTCCACAATGGCAGAGCTGAGTTGCTGAGACACAGACAGCGTGGCCTAGAAAGTCTAAAACATTTCAACCACTGCTCTAAGTAAGGGAGTCTCCCCACCCCCGAGGAGAGGGGAGATCAGTGGAAATAAGCCAAATCCTATAAAGCAGCAGATGCCTCCTAAAATGTTCTCTGACCCTGTGCTCTTGCTCCTCCTTCCTTATTCTCCTGTCAAGTGACAATCAGAGAAGGCCCATTTTCTTGGTGATGTGTAAAGTTAGATTATTTATCATTCTTCTCTGTCTTGTTACTGTACGTTAGAAATGGAATAATTTGTTGAGCATCAGAGGCCAAACCCCTGCTGTGTCAGCAGCCCTCCTTGTATGTGATGATGTGGCCCAAACACCCAGCACCTGGCCTGGCCGCCAGCAGAGTCCACCCACGCGGTCTCCATCGAGTCACCGACAGGAGTTCAGGTGATAATAAGGAGAGCTGGCATTTATTGAGCCAGGGACTGTTCCAAGATTTAAAAACTCAACTGCTCCTTACAACAGTCCTGTGATGTTGCCATATATTTTTATTCCCATTTTACAAATAAGGAAGCTGAGATTTTCAACCTGTTCTGTTCTCAAGAAGGTGAAAAACCTGGCAAAGGTATTGCAGTTTTGAGGCTTTAGATGTCTCCTCAGATGAGTACCTTATTTAAATGCCTTGGATCTCTCACCTTTTATAAAAATTAAAGATGACATAAGATATGCTGTGTGCCTGTATCATATCCACACCTAATTTCCTCAATGATTTCTTCTCTCAGGGTAACGAAGAAATCAGCAGCCGGGGTGTGAATGTGATAGTTACTCGGACGATCACAGCAAGAGACCCCAGCTTGAAGACAGGAACCAGTGGGCAGGTTCTTCTCTATGGTGTTTCAGAGAACAGTGTGTATGTGGTTTGATCACACAAGCAAGGTTTAGGATCAAGTCTAACATATTTTTATTGAGGGCTTAAGGTAGGTGCTTATGATTTTGCTTTCACTTTGAACTATGTTGACTCTCAAAAAAAACCACATATATGTATTAATGTAAACCAAAGTTAATGGAGCCTTAATATTAAACTGTAATGGAATAAACTCCCTGGCAAGCAAGAACATCTTACAATTCGGTACTCACCCCCATCACCTGCTAGGGATAAAACAGTTCTTTTAAAGGAGGAATGTTTTATACACTTAAAACATCTGCACATAGACTTTCCTTTCATGCCTTCCTTGAGTCTTCCTCCTTTCCTTCAATCCACATATATTGTAATTTATGGGTGATTTAAGGAATCTTCAAAGGTAATTTTGACGGTATGAAACTGAGTAGACCCCATTGCTAATATTTTCCTTGAGAGGAAGTTAGAATCTAGGAGCTTAATATTACCTGCCAAATTCTTACTCTCCTGAGATATCACAGAACTGAGGACAGAGGGAAATTGAGATACAGATAATGTGAAGATTTTCTAGAATTCTAGGTCTTGCTGCTGGCCTCTTCTCCACACCAGGGATCTGCAAACTATGGCCCGTGGGTCAAATCTGTTCCACTGCCTGTTTTTGTTAAAAAAAAGATTAATGTGGCACAGCCATGTCTATTCCTTTCCCTAGTGTCTATGGATGCTTCAGCACAATGGCAGAGCTGAGTGTTCACTACAGGGAACATGTGGCCCACAGAGCCTAAAATCTTACCCTTTACAGAAAAAGCTGGCAGACCTTTGCTCTATACAATCCAATTTCTGGCCCTGTGGCCAAAGGGTCAGGCTGAAGATAAGAACCTGCCTCCTCTGGTCTTTCCAGTTTGCAGCCTCTGCTTCCTAGTCCTGATGCAGCAGGCAGCTGTATTTCTAGGGGAGAGGATTTCACCTCTGGTCTCTTTCAACCAACAATGGCAAATCCTCGGCTCAGATGCCCCCCTCTCCTTTCCCACACTGTGGTGGGCAAAGATCACAGAACTCTTCTCCACTGGGCTGAGACACAGCCTTGGGATCTTTCTTGGCATAGAACTTTGGGCAGCCACTGTCAATAACTAGAAGGTGGCATGAGATGAAAGTTACTTGTCTTCCCTGTTCTAAAACATTCTCATGGAGTCTTTCCGCTTAGGTAGCTCTGCCACTGGACAGCCTCCAGGTGGTGCTCTCTGGAAGAGTCTTATTAGCAGGACACACCTGTCCCCTGTAAAATAGTACAGACCCACTCTACCTGTATGTCTCCTCCCTGATAGTAATGTTCTCTCTCTCTCCATCTCTCTGGTGGATGATCAAATGCAAATTTCAAATGTTACCTGAGGAAACCGAGGCAGGAAGAAATGAATGACTGGTCATTCAGAAAATACCCAGAGAATAGACAGTGAGTATCCCATTGTTACAAGGCAAGACTCAGGATATGCCAGTCCTAGTACCCGCCATGGTTTAAAATCTCTCCTTATTAAAATGCCACACCCACAGCTGCTGCTCAAGGAAAGAAGTTCAGGCTCTTGCTCTTGAAGGAATGACCACTGCCTAGAGACTGGGGCAGGCATCTGACCAAAGACAGCCCACTCCTAGGGCAGACTATGACCTGTGATGTGCACTGGGGATGTCTCCCTCCACACAGAGGGACGGTCATTAGCATAACACTTCTTCAGTGGCTTTGCAGGGTGGGGTGGGATGGAGGGAATGGACTGGAGTGTTTGAATGGAGAAAGCATGGATAGCCCAGCCCCTTCCTCTGCCCTTCCTTTTAGGGATATGATGCTCAGAGTAAGCCCAGGTCATCTTCGCCTCCTTGGGGTTCTGCCCTGGGGGTGGGAGGCTCACCCAGGTCCAGCGGTGCCTGTGACTGGGCGTGTGAAGCTGCCTAACGCTGGGGCTCAGGGTAAGGAAGCTGACAGTCAGTACACAATAAGGTGCATCCTTCAACTTCTTTTTTTATCAGTAATGAAGGTGATACTTTGGTCTCAGTTTTTTATATTTCTCACCAGGATCAGAACCCAGATGGGGAAGAATCTGCTAGGTGCCTGGTTGGATGGGCTGTGGACCACAGGCGCGAGGGCTATTAGGTAAGCGGACTAGACGGCCACCTGCGGGGACACAGGGGGACCAGACTGGCCTTTGTGGGAGGCCAGAAGGCAGAGGCACCAAAAAAGAACATGAAGGAGTGACAAAGTCCTGCAGCACTAGAGGGTGAGCTAGAGGGAAGAGTTGGGAGGCTTTGCAGGTTCGATTCTGTTGAAGCCTTAAAATAAACCTCCTTTTTATCAAGGTGGTGGAGAGTTTTGGCTCATTACATCTCCCCCACCACACCCCCCAGAAAACCCAACACATAAAAACACAAAAAACTCTGAATAATGCAGAGACCACCTTCCTTCAAGGAGCCCTAGTCCTGCAATCACAGTGCTAACTCTCCCAAGGGGTGCTAGGAGGTTTGCTCTTGGGTAAGGCAGTAGACGTCCCATATAAATTTCAATGCCATTACCTAGGGGAGAAATGAAAACTCCAAGTGCCAAACAGAGGAGATTATTTTGCCTGGAAATTTAAATATGAGATCTAAAAAAGCTTTAACTAGCCTAACTAATACTATAGAGGTCAAGTCCTATGAGGCTTGGTCTCACGTTTTCACTGTGGCCACATTTAAGCATCAGGAAGTACTTACTAGACAACAGAGAGGAAGTGAGGCTGGATGGCTGATTTGGCTTGAGCTGGTGACGATGAGGTGAACGCCAAGAGGAAGGAGGAAAGGAGAGAGGATGCTAGTGACTGAAGGCAGGAGAGGTGACACATGACACATGCTACCATGAAGTGAAACCGGGCCAGTAAAGACATGCCCACAGGGGACAGTGAAGGAGGGAGATGAGTGGCACGACTGAGGCAGAGAGCAAGGTGATGAACAGGGCACGCAGAAAATGGGGACCTGGAAGAGAAAAAACAACGAGAACCAGACATATGGAGGAACACAGGCGTGTGCTGATGGAGAACATCAGACCCTTCTCCAGGAGCCTCGTTTCCAATGGCAGCAGAAAGAGAACCGAAAAGCGGAGAGAAGGGAAAGACCCTCGGGCCAGCTGCGGTGCAGGCAGGGAACAGGTCCTCTCGCCTTGCAAGGAGGCAGGGCTTGAGAAAGGAAGAGATGAAAACTCAACTCCGTAGAGAGAACACATTGGAAACAAGCACCCGAGAGAAAGCTTAATTCTGGAAAAGCGCAAGGAGGCCAGGGAGGGTCATCAGAGACAGAGGTGGACCCTGGCACCCGCATTCGCTTTGCCCAGGACCATGCCACCACTCAGCCAGGGGGCCCTATGCGCCGTTTATTCTGGGTGTCAGCAGCAGACCTAGGGCTCGTCACTCTGAATGAAAACTTTTTCAGAGCTAGTCAGCCACGGTCAATCTACTGAGGCTGCTTTTTTGATGGAGACAGAGGCATCTCATCTCGGTCTTGCGCCCTAGCATAACTGAAGATTTGCACGACGGACGGCCGCCAAGCTTAGGGACACAGCTGAAAGCTGTGTGGCTGCTTCTAAACACTTTAATATTCGCAGGTTTCTTCTTCCCCTTAAGTGGACCAAAGCGTCATGTAGCAATGTTACTGTGTCTGTGCTAAGTAGGAAACTTGACTTGCATTCCTTTAGCTGTGGCTCCAATTTTGTCAGTTTTCCAGGAGCAAGGATAAGGAGGAATCAAGAGGAGGTGCTGGTGCCTTGTCAACAAAGTGAAAGACACACACTACGTTTATATTACCAACAACTTTAGAGAGAGTTTAGAGAACATTAGAGGGATCAGTAAGGAAAAGAACAAAAGGGACAGGACTCACGTTTTTAAAGATATTTGGCAAAAATGAAAAAAAAGTTTACATTGCAGAAACAAACCTTTTGGTATTGGGTGGAAAAATCAATTGAGAAGATTTGGCTAAGAGAAATGGGATCCAAACTACAAATTATCTAGGCTTATTATTATTTCTTTTTTTATGAGCTCAACTTGGAACCATAATGAACACCTAAGAGAAAAGCAAATTCCTCTTCAGGCATATTGGAGACATAGACGTCTGCTGCACATGTAAATGGGACAGTAATAAGAAAAAATGAATTCTAAAATACAAATAATTCTCTTAAGATATTGGTGGGTTCTGATACAGAACTGTAAAACTGCCTGCAAGAAATTCAACTCTTTGGCTGAAACACTATGTATGCTGAATATACAAAGCTGTCAATAAACGTATGTTTCTCCACAGTATCATGGGTTGGGCTGAATTAACCATCTAGGTAATTTTTGTGCCAAGTTTTGTATATATTCCAGAAGGGAGGAAAAAAAAAAAAAAAACCAACAAAAAAAACCTCATTCCAGACAATTTGTTCTTTATCCACGCCAGAAACAATTGTCTACAAAGGCTAAATTTCCCCCAAATATGTGGCTGTTCAATTCACCCAAGAGTCTTTTAAATAAAAATAATCCTTCGTCTCAGCTGGTGAGTTCTATTCTGATAAGGCAAGTAAATACATGCAATTATAAAGTTACCATTTTCAAAGAGGAGAATAATCCTTTCCTTATCCACTGGTAAAACAGCTTGTAATTATTATACGGCTGAGAACAAAGATTTGTCCACAAAATCCCACTAAATCAAGACTGATTTGATTGATTAGAACTTTTCTCATCAGGACATTTCTAATACATTGTGTGTGGGCAACAGAGTCTTTTAAAATGTGGGCTGCAAATTAGTAAGATGTACGGCAAGGATCTCAGACCTTTTAAATGGTCATAGAACAAACAAGAGGGGCCACTTAACTTTATTCATGGAAGATAGATAACTAGTAACAAAACATGCCATTGAGCTTTTGAAAAGTCTGTTATCTTGGTCATTAAAAATCTTGCAGTTGTCCCAACTGTTATAAGCATGTGGCAGAGTGCCTGAAACTTAGAAAGTGCTTAATAAATATTAGCCATAATAGTTATTTACTATTGTAATTCAGACTGTGGTAAAATTTTTCTACCATATCTCATTTTTAGTGTCACTTGGCTTTGTCATCTGTGCTGGGATGATAGAAAATCTTTTCTCATCTTACTCTCCCTAGCTAGACAATGGTGTGTGTTCTGGGAATGTCAACCAGTTTTAATACTAATTATGAATAAAGATCATTGAGAAGTTCACCAGTTAAAACAGGGAGCACACTGCTATGCCAGGTCAAATAGAAACTGCCACTAAAATTGTCCAAAACGTTCTTGCCCCATTGTCTTTCTTTGTCATCACAGACAATAATGACAATGAAGACTTGCTCTGTTTAGAAAAAAACAGAAGGAACCAAGTCATACTCTAAGGTTGTGTAAACTATAACTAAATGTGGAAAGATGCGTGGGAGAGGAAGAATTTATGTTTTGACACAGACAAAAGCAAATTAAAAATTTAGATGGAATATGAAAGAAATTTCCCAAAAGCCCCTGTAGTTGGTAACTTTTCCCCCATTGGAAGCACTGAGAACCACACTTCCTATGACAGGATGTTTTGGTTTTGGTTGGTTTCTCATTTTAACTAAACTGTCCGGCAGAGGAACAACTTCCAGTGCAGCTAGTCCTCATGTAGTTTACTAAGGGCTTTTAAAGTGGGGGTGACTTATCCATTTGTTGATTACACCTCTCCTTGGGTCATCCCCTGTAATCCCACATCTCTCCCCACATGCATTCTATCTGATATCGCAGCTTCATCTCAAACTTGGGATGACTATACTCTAATGTCATCCTCTCCCGTGCTCTCTAATGAGTTCCGACTCTGACTTTCCCAAGTCCATCAACTACGCCATTGTTTCCTTGGTCCATAGATTTAAATCCCTGAGCTCCCCTTGTTCTCTCACCTCCTTTTCTCTCTGCTACTGCTTCCACCCCACCGTACCTCTGTATGGCAATTCTGCCTGGGTTTTCGATTCTACCTAATGTCGTTGACTCTGGCTACTAACTTTATTTTCCCACTCTGTTCTTTCAGCCATAACATATTGTTGGAAAGCCACTATTCTCTCTAGGACAGCCTTCTGATCTACCCAGGTCCTGGGTTTCAGATTTTACGTGTGTTACGATCCCAGTACCAACTATTAAGAATGGAAGATGACTTACTTGATAACCGACTTCTGATCCTCTGCTCCCTCCTCCTTCCTTTCTAATGATTCGAATCTTACATATCCTTCCAGGCTCAACTTGGAAATTCTCCTTTTATACTATTTCTTTGCTAACTCATATCTCTAAATCTACTATAACAGTCAATACTGAGTAAGTTTAAAAAATGGGGCATGCCAATGAAAGTAAGCAGAGCTACGACAGGCACTGAGCTTAAGGGACACGTACTTTTAGGAGTCTGTGCTTCCTTAGAGTAACGAGGACAGGCGTGGTTTGCACTTATTTCCCTTCATGCGGCCTTTATGGATAATACCTTTTCCAAATTTCTGCCTTTTGTTACCTATGATCACTGCCAATGGTACATTTAGAACAGAATGCTTCACCTTTCCCTTGCTTATTACAGAGGGCCAATACAATCTTGGGGTAGGTCTTGCCTTGGTGTGGGGCTAATATCCCAGAAATCACACATATGGATATTGGTGAGTATCCTTCATATTATCATGCTGAGTGTGACAGCCTGTATCTATCTAAGGACATTTGTCACACATGATGCCAATTCCCACAAGAGGAAGAAAAGAACGCCAGCTAGGACTCCAGAAATGTCAAAAGCTCTCCTGCTTTTTCTCTCTTGATAAAGATCCCAGGTGCTTATTACAGGACTGGGCTGTAATGGTGAAAGGAGGATAGTGTCAAAGAAAGGCCACCATGGCGATTTTTAGCCTACATAAATTTGGGGGACAATGTCCTCTTTGAGCTCGCCTTGAGCCATCAAATTCAATTCCCCATGATATAGCAGACGTTGTGAGGTCATGAATGTTTCCAAAGATTCAGCAAACCAGGCTGGTGGCTGTCTGGGATCCCCAGTTGGCTACCACCATGAAGACAGAAACAAGTCCTATTATGGCAAACACTTGGTACCATTTTATAGATTTGTCTTATATTGTTAATTTTTTCTTTTTTGTTTTATTTTCCTAATTATCTGGGATATTTTTTACATTTCTGTTTATCCTTCTTAATGTCTAAAGCTCAAGGACCTCCATATAGTATTTATTACTACATTAATTAACTAATTAAAACACCAGAGGCACATACCTTGGAAATACATTTATTTAAGAGATGCAAATCTGATCATTTAACAAACTTAGAACTTTCAAAGCTTCTTCCTAGTATCTCAGACACACCTCTGATACAATCAACAGAGATTATAAGGGAGATAATGTTGGATGTGGTATCTTACATATTTCAACATGTATCATCTGGGTATTACAGGGATCATTTAATTCTTCTGGAATAGCAAGCATAGTGTGAAAATAAAAGAAGAGCTTCTTTTATTTGGAAAAAATTATATGTGGGGTAACTGTCTTTTCTATGTACAAATAACTAATAATTATGGTTCTCTGCACAGGGAAGATCACTAGAGAGAATGAGTCCACTATAGCACACACTCATTTCTAGTTACTTCTGAGTGACAGACAATAGTACGATTTGCTGATAGAGACCTGCTCCCACTTTAGAACAGGAGATCTGACTTTTATTATACAATCTGAGGGTCTCTGGACACTTTGACCCTATAAACAGTCTGATATCAACGTTTTAATCAGAAATATACCCATCCTGATGCACTCATTAACTCTTTGATCAATTTTTTCATTATAGCTTTGCCAATTATAA
Organism: Lemur catta; assembly: GCF_020740605.2. NCBI lineage: Eukaryota > Metazoa > Chordata > Mammalia > Primates > Lemuridae > Lemur > Lemur catta. Next base: position 24,315,770 of record NC_059145.1, on the reverse strand, counting down.
TATTTTGCTTTTATTATTTTTATTGGGATCAGTTATGTTGCATTTACACTTCTAAGAAGATTTAATTCATTGATATGTCTTAATGTCCACATTAAGCTTTGCCAACTGGAGCATCTGCTGTTTTCATTTTTCCTTTGTGATCATTATTTCTATCTAATCCATGTTGTGCAGATCTAAGCTTGTGAGGCAGACCACCTCAGGAAGGAGAGAGAAAGAGAGGGGCAGAGATTGAGAGAAGAAAAAGATATAAAGAAAGAAGCAAATATAGACAAAAATAGGCTGCAGCTGTTCTGGACTCTTGACTCTAAAGGACAGGGACACACAGCAGGGTCAAAATATCCTTGGACTTTATCTCGAGGAGAAGCAGGTTTCCAGGGAAGTACAGCTCCAGCCTAGAGCTTGGGGAAACTGAGCTGTCCCCCAAATGATACTGTAGACATCGACTCCAGGGGGCTGCTTGGTTATTGTAATCTGAACCTGTGAATGAAGTGGGCAGGACTTCTGGATAGTTCTCACAGTACGGTGTCTGTTTTTGCTCCTCTACTACAGTGGTTCTCAAAGTGTGGCCTGCAGAACCGGCGGGGGATGGGAGGGAGGTGCTTAAGGTAAAAACTATTTTCATAGTAACAGCAGTGGTAATCATGGCAGTAATAGTAATGCTGTGTTGTGTCTGCACTGACAGGGCGGAAGTAATGGCGGGCAAAACTGCTGGCATGTTAGCATGGAATCAAGGCCGTGGCACTAAACTGTACCAGTAATCTTTTTACTTTTAGAACCACACACTCACAGTAAAAAATTGCTAGTTTCAAATGTCTTTGATGAATGGTAAGATATATATATTTATTTACATATATAAATATATATATTTTAATTTTATTATATATATTTCAATTTTATTAAATCTCAAACCCTGAGTGCATGTGTTTTTAATACTTTTTGTGACCATATGGGAAGTACACAAAAAGCACTTCTGCTGCATCCTTAACTGTGATGGTTGCTCTGAGGAAAAACCATTCGCACAATTGTCTGAGTATCAAGCTAAACTACTCACTTCTCCATGGAACACTAGTTCTTCCTGGAATAAACACTACCATACTAGGATTGTTCAGACTTGGTTATCGGGCAGACATTGTCTCAAAAATGAGTGAAGTAGATCTGTCACATCAAGGAAAACTGACTGGTGGTTGACAATAACATGTGTACTATAAAGTGAAATTCAAATTCTGGAAAACTTACACCCATCCTGTGAACTTGACAGCTTCCTAATACAAAGCTTTTCTGATGAGAATGGTGGTGATATTAACAAATGTGAATTTTTTCATATTGTATATCGAAATGGGCCAACCTTTGGAAGATTTGCATAACCGAAAATTTTCCAAATGATCAGTGCATGATATTATGAATCATGCATGGGTAAAACCCATTTAATGTTCAAGACAGATGAATGGATTTTAATATAAAAGAGTATGAAAAGTTCATCACGATAGTTTCAGATTCTACCTGAAAACTAATCTTTAATAAAGAAATCATTACCTATATAGACTTTTAGTGTAGTACCAAAGAATATTCAGAACTATATCCTCCCATTTCCAAATACATATCTCTGTGAGGCCAGATTTTCTTCATATACTTCAATCAAAACAACATATTTTAACAGATTATATGCAGAAATAGATATTGAGCTAGTTAAGAAAGGGATTTGCAAAACTGTAAAACAATGCCACTGTTCTTACTAAAATTTAAAAAAAGTTACTTTCCATAAAATCTATAATGCATATATGTAAAATATATAGTATAAAAATGTAAAATATATTAGCCAGGCCTGGTAACATGCACCTGTAGTCCCAGCTACTCAAGAGGCTGAGGTGGTAGGACTGCTTGAGCCCAGGAATTTGCGGTTGCAGTGGCAGTGAGCTATGACCATGCCACTGTACTGTAGCCTGGGCAACAGAGCAAGACTGTGTATCTTTAAAAAAAAAAAAAAAAAAATACACACACACACACACACACACACACACACACGTAGATAACATAAAAATAAAAATTGATGATTTTAAAAAATGAATTATGTAAATACTTTTTAAAATCCCAAGTAATTTCTGTTATCAATTTATCAATTAAATCAATTAATAAATATTGACAGATATAATCCCAAATAAACAAAAGCTCTTTGGGGTCCTCAGATCAAAAAGTTTGAGAACAGTTGCTCTCCCATGATGAGTAATTCTTAGAGCAGCATTTCTCAGAATGTTTCTCCCTGAACACTAATCTCATGAAAAAATTCATAACAAAAGGACTTCCGTTCTAGAATACATTTGGAAAAATCTGGAGAATCATAACACCTGCCATCTTTGGATGGCTGCAATCTGTATTAGCCTGTTAGAGGCCCAGAGAAGTCTTGTTGTACTGCGTTTGTTTCATCTTGTTCAATCCAGTGTTTCCTTATATTATCTCAGGAAGTTTGTGAATCCAGAGCATGCTGGTCACCTGACCTTAGAGAAGGTATACTGGCGCAGTGGAAATTTACCGTGACTCACGACTCACCTTCAAGCCGGACCACCAGGGGCACCTTGAGTTCTAGCTCCCGGCAGGCTTTGGTGATCCCATTGGCGATGATGGCACAGTTGACGATACCACCAAAAATATTGACAAGGATCGCTTCAACCTGAAATCAAAAATAGAGAGTTACCCATCAAAATGCTGATAGCCAACAGTCTCAAAAATAACTGGCTGGCCAGCTGCAGTAGCTCACACCTGGAATCCTAGCACTTTGGGAGGCTGAGTTGGGAGGATCACTTGAGCCCAGGAGTCAGCCTAGGCAATAGCGAGACCCTGTTTCTACAAAAAATAAAAATAGCTCGGTGTGGTGGCAAACGCCTGTAATCCCAGCTATTGGGGTGGCTGGGGCAGGAGGATCACTTGAGCCCAGGAGTTTGAGGTTGCAGTGAACTATGATGATGCCACTGTACTCTAGCCTGGGTGACAGAGTGAGACCCTGTCAAAAAAAAAAAAAAAAGAAAGAAAGAAAGAAAGAAAGAAAGAAGGAAGGAAGGAAGGAAGGAAGGAAGGAAGGAAGGAAGGAAGGAAGGAAGGAAGGAAGGAAGGAAGGAAGGAAGGAAGGAAGGAAGGAAGGAAGGAAGGAAGGAAAGAAGAAAGAAAGAAAGAAAGAAAGAAAGAAAGAAAGAAAGAAAGAAAGAAAGAAAGAAAGAAAGAAAGAAAGAAAGAAAGAAAGAAAGAAAGAAAGAAAGAAAGAAAGAAAGAAAGAAAGAAAGAAAGAAAGAAAGAAAAAAAACTGGTTAAATAAGAGACAATAAAATAAGACTCCTTGGGGTTTTTTGTTTTTGTTTTTTTTACACAGAGCATAAAATACAAAAAAGGCCCAGAACAAATTAAGAAAGTTAATATTTAATAATGAATATATAGACTTTTAGTGTAGTACTAAAGAATAATATTCAGAACTATATGAAAAGTCAATTAAAGGTAAAACTATTTTCATAGTAACAGTATAGTAATAATAACAGTAATAATAACACTGTGTTGGCATCTGCACTATATATATCACTATATAACATTACCATATTAATCACATTGTATCATCCATCACTCTTCTGAACTGAAAATGAATTTGGTTAGCATTCCTTTGTCTATTTATTATATACTGTCTTCTGTTTTTTAAAAATATTGTTGTCCTTTTTATGAGTAGTGTCACTTAAAATTTCATGTACTTATGTTTTTTTCTCCATGATTTACAATTAAATTTGTATGTGTCATTGTGCCTCATGCAATATTTCAAGGCTAGGAACTTACTATTTATTGTCTAATATTAATAGGTAAAGATTCAAACTTTTCTGTGCTTGCTTAATACTTCTTTGATATGCTAGGGGTATAGTCTTAAAATTCAGAGTTAGTTTAATAATCTTAGGTAACAATCTTTTTTATTTTTAAAAAAAAAGTCTCCTAACATAAAGAGATGCAAGCTCATAACACAAGTGGCAACGTAAGGAAAAGTCAAACCACTGACTGGAATATTTCAGAAATGCTAATTTAAACCCATCATTTTAACTTGTTTGTACATATTCCATATTCAAAGGCATGTGGGCCAAAAAAGTTGTACTTGTCCTGACTTGATAAATAGGCATAAGAAAATCCTGTATAATTAACATGAAGAACGAGATAATGAAGAGAATTCATTACCTAGATTAATTGATAACACCCACAGAAAATGGCTATTCATCAAGCTGGAGGCATCAAAATTCTAACAATAGAATCACAATTAAATTATGCTACACTAATTGCTAAGCATATATGTATATGCTGCATGCCATTTTTAAATCCCGTTATTTCAATATGCTAAATTAACTACACAAAACATATGAGAAAAGAATAGCTTACATTTGTATAGCATTTAACTGTTTAGAAAGTGCCATTTACATGAATCCTCATTTTTCATTTTGATTCTTCCCAGAATCCTATTCATTAAGTAAGGTGAGGGTTGGCTGTAGCTGACAAAGCCATTGGGAGCATTTAGGTGATGTGTCCCAAGGTCACATAGCTGACATGTAGCAGTGATCAGGCTCCAGGTCAGCTCCCTAGGTTGCCTGCTGACTTTGTTCATTCATGCCAGTTGCTAGAGCTGGGACCCTGGGCAGGGTACATAACCTCTCTTGAACATGGTTTCCTCATCTGCAGAATGGGAATAATAGTAGCACCTAGTCCATAAGGTTGTTGAAAGGCCTAAATGAGATAATACACGTGACATGTTTAACACATGGCTTTAAATGTACTTAATGAATATTTACACATGTATTTATTCAGCAAGTAATGATGAAAGTGGGCAGGTTACCTAGGCAGCAAGCAAGAAAACCTTTTTCAGTAGACTGCAGCTATGTCAAATTCAAACATAACGGGAACGTGAACTTATTGAAGTTCAATAGTATCTTAAGAATAAAATAAATGAGCAATATTTTTCAAACCAATTAGAGACTAGGGCTACTCCCAAAAAAGAAATCTCCCATTACCATTCACAGCAGGCTGACTGGTAAGCAGAAGCTTGCTTTCTAATGACAGCCATTAAATGCTGTTAGCATTGAGGCTTGGTACAGCAGCAGTTTCCAAATAACTGTGGGACGGAGAGGAACTTGCCAGAACAATGGAAGAAAAACATTCAAGGGCAATAATGACTCCACAGGGTCCTGTACAGAAACTCAGGAACTACTGGGGCTCTCAGTAAGGTTTGTGTAGAAGAACCAGGCTTTCAAGTAAAGCACACATTGGCACCCGCACACCTCTGCCAATCTGGTCCCAACCTGCATATTCTTTAAGGATAAATTCAGATGTCAGCTTCTCGGAGAAGCTTTCCTGTCTCTCACCAAGTTTGAGTGAATCACTCTGTTTGATTCATCTAAAACTGTCTGATCGTTCTATAGAGTATTATAGTACATATGATAAACTTCTGTGAACTCATCTAAGCAGGTAGAGGGGCGATGAGAAGGAAGGAAGATGCTTGTGACCTAGTGATTCGATTCTACTCAGTGGATGAGCGTGTCGGAGTCAAACAGGCTCTGAAGCCGGTCGGTGCTGCCTTGGTGGGCATCAGTTCCCATGAGTCTCTCACTGTATTTAATTAGAGAGCAACAATGAAAATAGATATTCTTTACACATCAACTTATACCTGAAAGTAAGCCACGTACTTCAGCTGGTGCTGAACCCAAGGAAAAGCCCTCTTTTTCAACTGCAGAGGAATAACTGGCTTTGTCAGACTTACTAAGAAATGGACCGTTTTGGTCTCCAGTGTGGTTTATTCTCCTCTCTCCCTCCTCCCTTGTGTGGGTCATCTTTGTGCTCCTCTAAAACAAAGATTATGTATTTTTTCCCATCTTTTTATCATCAGCCGCTAGCATAATCCATGACATGGCAATAATCATCTAAGAAATAATAGTTTAAAGAATGAATGAACTAAATTAATTTCAATAGCTACTTGATCATTTCCCTTGTACCGGGTACAGAGTAAAGTGCTTGCAATAGGGAGAAGAATAAGACATCATTACTCCCCTCAAAGAATTCAAAGAATAGTCGGAGAGCCAGACCAGTAAAACGACAATTACAATACAGGGTGTACAGATGCTTCATGCGGTCAAGGCCAGGACAGGGGCAGTGATGCAGGCTGCTGCGATGAGAGAGGCTTTCTAGTAGACAAACAGCAGGATCTGAGACAGATAAAGGAAGCAGCCAGGAGAAAGGCAGAAATGTCACCCAACTTAGTTCGTGGAGGAACGAGTGGCTGAATGGGGAAGTAACTCAGGAATACACAGGTGAGGCTGAGAGTGGCTGGTTCTAGAGGCCAGGGATGGGAACTTGGTGCCTTTTACTCCTCCTTTTTTCACAATGGAGTGATGGCAAGTCTTGGAAGCAGCCTCCCTGAGAAATAGAGGGGAAGTCACAGGAGAGGGACAAAGAGAAAAGCAAGTGCATGGGAGAGAATGAGAAATATAAAGCAACTATGTGAGAATGTGAGAGAGAGAGAGAGAGAGAAACATGACAAGCAAGCAAGAGGCAGTGACAGAGGGAGTATGAGAGAGTGCAGGGGAAGGAGAAAGAGAGAGAGAGAGAGAGGGAGGGAGGGAGAAAGAGAGAGAGAGAGAGAGAGGGAGGGAGAGAGGGAGGGAGAGGGAACACAAAAAGGAGAGCAAGAAAATCAAGCCACAAGAAAGGGAAAGGGGAGGAGAAAGAGAGTTTGACCAAAGCATTTAGGATTTCTGTAAGAGCAACAGAAGCACACAGGCTGCTTAGCTCAGGGAAGTGGGATTGTTTAGGCCACACGATATACCACAGAGCAACAAGAGGAAAATCACCACCGGGGGTGGTGAAGACCCCACTCAATCAGAGATTATGCCGTTCTTGCCTTCTCTCTGACTATAAAGCAATTTGCTGCAGTGATGCACTTTAATGGAAAATCTGATTTAAGGTTTCACTCTGGGCCAATTTCTATAATTAACTACTGTAATCTGCAATCTCAAACTGAGAATGAAATTAAGACAGTTTAAAAATGAAAGCCTCGTGACAGCATTATTATTATTTAGTGTTTACAAAGCATGTCAAATTTTCAATGTGTGCCTCACATGTTCATTCATTTTATAACCACTAACTGTTGTTCCATGACAACACCAATAGCAACTTTTAATTGTCTTTTTTTTTTTCCTAGCAAAGAAAATTAAAAAAAAAAAAAAAAAAAAGTCAGCTCCAGGTCTATTTAAGTACCCAGATGCTCTCCCAGAAGATCCCTAAGTACTTTTGGGAACACAGACTTTTTTCAAATTCTCGGGTGTGAATCATGACAGTTGCTATTTACTGTTTCACAAAAGTAAAGATCATCTAATGAGGCAGTCGAGGTGCCAGATACAGAGCCCAGGACCCCAGACAGCTGCCCCCAAGGTGCGTGTGGGCAGCCTCTGGGGCAGCCTCTGGCAGCTGTGCAGGTGGTCCAGCAGAACAAATGCAGGGTTTTCAAATGTCTCTGTGTGTTTGGCTTTGCAAAACACACTCTGGCTGCAGATTTTAATCCACAATTAAAACTGAAAACTAAAATTCAAAAGAAGAAAAGCCATAGCCTTTGTTATTTATCAAGCTCGTTTTCACCCCCACCCCCCAAATAAACAAACCAACAAAAATCAGTACTAAAAAAACCTTTTTTGGAAGATAGATCCTTTTGAGTATCTGATGAACACAAGGAAACCCTAGTCAGATGAATTCATACACAGAACATTTTTTTGGGATAATTTTAGATAATTCCTATGACTCTACTACTCCCATAGGACATGGCCTCAAAGGCAGACAGTGGTAACACAGAGCATACGCATACAGATGGGAGCACCAGTTTCAGGTGAATTGTGACTTCTGTGCAACTATCTATAATATTTTGTCTAAATGTACACCTTTCCGGTAAAAGTGTCCATAATCTTTAAGACCTGATATATCAATAATAACTACAAATATAACTAACATTTCTAAGCATTTAGCAGGTGGTATTCAGTATTGTAATTATTTCACATGTATTAACACTTTTAACACATGAGTATTGTATGAGGTGGGTATAATTATTATCCTCATTTAAAAGGTAAGAAAACTGAGGTGAGGATCTGTCAAATGTCCTTCAGAGTCAGCAAATCTATTGAAGGCCCTAAAATACATATGGTGCTTAGTATTTTCTCATTTATTAGCACAGATGATTCTACCATAAACTTGTGAGAGAGGCATTACCTACCCTATTTTATTTATTTATTTATTTTACTTTTTTAAATGCCCCTGTACCTTGAGGACAATAACCTACCCCATTTTACAGATAAGAAAACTAAGACTCAGAGAGGTAAAAACAACTTATGCCAAACTATGCAGCCAGTATGTGTCAAACTCAAAAATTCAGTTCTTTTTCTTCAACATTATCCTGACACCCTTTAACAAAATGCAAACAATGCCAGACTGCTCAATAAAAGATGAGTTGTTTATTCACTATATTAAAGATATTCTTGAGAGCCTACTCTTTACTAGCTACGCTTTTAACCACTGAGTGTGGTCAGTAGTTAAGCTGGCGAGAAAAATTTTAAAATCAGACAAAAATGTTCTACATCTAAAATTACTAAACCATGATAATAGCTAGGAAGGGGAGATAAAACACTGGATATGATCGGAATAGCGGCACAGGACCTACTACCTTTGACTGGGTGCTTAGGGAGGTCCTGCGTAGGCAGAGCCACTTAAGCTAGAGTCTGAAGAACACTCAGGAAGAAGCCACGTAGATTAAGGGAATCTCACAGAGCAAACACCATGAGAATGAGTGTGAGAAGGCTTTGGTTTCAAGATACCTACACAGACTTCAGAGTGGTCAGGAAGGGAGCTATCGTTTATTTAGCAACCACAATGCATTTACATTAAACTTATAAGATACACTTTTTTTTACCTTCATTTTATGGATAAACTGAGGCTCAGAGTTTAAGGTCTCCTAGCTATTAAGCAGTCACAGTTCAAACCATCGTCTGTTTCACCACAGCACACGCAGGTCGGTCTGGAATCGCTAGGCAATCTTAGGGGAGCCAATGACATACGCCAGCAGCAGGCAAACTATTCCATTAACAGTTAGTTAGTATGTATTTTAGGTTTTTGTGGGCTAGTCTCTGTCACAAGCACTCAACCCTGTTGCTTTGGCATGAAAGCAGTGATAGACAAACAATATGCTAATGAATGAGCATGGCAGTATTCCAGTAAAACCTTACGAAAACAAGTGGTGGGTCAAATTTGGCGCATAAGCCATAGTTTGCTAACCACTGACATAGAGGTGATTTGGTTCATTTCTCTCCAAATTTACTCAAGCACACTACTACCCCCTCCTTCTTTCTGTCATCTGATATATTTTTGATAGCACTTTTCAGATTTTAAGTTTTCTTTCTTTGTGGCACGATTTTCTTGGCCATTGCTGACAACATAAGGTACCCAGGCTGTAATGGTGGCCAATTACATAAATGTGTCCATTCCAACTTTAATATCACTCCTTTAAAACAAAACCTGTACCTTTCACAAGTTCATAAAATGAATGCCTTTGCTTTATTCTTTTTCTCTCCCTGACATTGTTTGGAAGTGAACAAACAGACTTCTGCAATAAGCCAGCCATTTTTCAGGGGTTATTGCAAACGGTTAAGCACTGTACTGCATTTAGAATATACTGTAGCATATATATGAAGCACAATAAGTGTGAATACTGGGTTTTGTCTCTGCCTATTTCAATTTCAAATGCTAATTTAGTCCCACTGCAGTGGGCATTAGGTTGATAAAAATCAAGCAAGCATGTTTACATTAGTCAAGATAAGGACTTTTTTAAAAATCACAAGTTATTTTAATTCTGAATGCTGTTGCTCTTGTTTAAGCATCTGTTTTTGCGGAACTGTTTTTCTCTTCTCTGCTGTTGTTTTTATTTTCCTGATGAATTCTAATCATGTCTTCTAATCCATTGGCAGCCAACGAAGGAAAATAAATGGTGAAGGAAATTAGATGCAGCTTGGATAATTGATGTTTGTATGCCTGGCTTTAATAAAAATACTCCGCTAAATTAGAGGGGAGTCTAAACGGATTCAGTCAATAAGGAAGTGATTCAGGTGAGGAATTCAATCTTGGACTTTGTTGTAATCTTACAAATAAACCAACAGATCAGTTCAACTGGGACTAGATTTGCCTTTCGCTGAAATTCCCAGGAGCGGCTCAGGCTTACTTTTCTACCTGTAGTCTGTTCTTGAAGTTTGAAATTATTTTCTTTTGCATAATTTCAAATGCTAGCCTCCTTGGGTTAAGGCAACTCATATACCACCAAAATAGCTACAAATGACATGTGAAAAAGAGAATGCCCTGAAAAACACCCTCTCACTCTGCCCTTCTAATTTCTCCCAAGTAAAAAAAAAATAAATTTAGTAAGTTCATGATCTAGCCTAAAAATCTCAGAATCAAAAAGAAATATCTTAAACATCACCCTTAATACTAAACAACATGTCAGCATTTTTAAGTCATCAATCAAGATAAACCAAACATTTGATTCTAACTTTTCTAAACTGAGAGCATGGAAATGATATCTGATGGATGAATGCTCTGGGAACCAAGTTTCCACTCAGCCCAACCTATGAGAACAGCCGGGGTGAGCCTGGGGAAATGGGTCTGTCCTTTATCTGTCTACTCTCTTCTTCCTAAATTCTTCACCCTACTTCCATCCTGTAATTTTTTCCTCACTTGAGTAAGTAAGATTGTATGGAGGATTAAGATTTACTGAGCGTTAATGTTCCTAGGTGCTAGGAGTGATGTACTACAACCTTCCCTGGTAAATAAACTGAGACTGAAAGAGCTTAAGTAGCTTGCTCAAGGTCACACAGCTACCAAGTAACAGAGTCAGGATGTGAACCAGGTCAGTCTTACTTCAGAGGCCATGCTCCTTGTACTCCCTCCAGCAGTCCTCTCTACAACCAGTGACTGCCAAGATTAGTCAAGAGTCCCACCTCTATTCTGGTCCTATTTCTAAACTTCAAGGATATGCTCCTGAGTCCTATATTCTGGTGCCTGAGGATGTCTTGCTTTCAAATCTCATTGCTCAATGAAAATTGATCAGAGGTAAGATATATTCTGTAGTTTTATGGATCAATGGCTTTTGGTTCTTTATAACCCAAGATATTTCCTGCTTACTGGTAAAATTGTTGTCCAGAGCTTATAGTTTGCAATCTCTACGTAGATGGGGCGGGGGACTAATAATGATGGCAAAATAGTGGGTCTTAACCTTCAAACCCCAGACTTTGTCCTGAACTGAAACAGATGTCCCTAACAAGACCCCCTCTCTGCAGACGGACAAGCCCCCTTCTCCTTTCCGACACACTGAAATTTACCCCTTTGCTACTCTTACTATTTGTATTGGTGCTCATGAAAATTCCAACAGAGAGACATCATCATCAATACAGACTTTAGATATCAGGTGGTAGAATGGTCAATGGAAGGAACGGTAACTCTGCTCTTTGTACATGGCTATTTGCAGTGCCATGTTGAGAATGATGATGAGGACACGCCTTGGTTCTGTCAGGGAAATCTTTGACCTGTTAACAACGCCTGCTGTGCATGTAGAGGAAAGAGTAGGAGTCGAAGCAAGCACATTATATATTTGTTTACCTAACTTTGGAGTTACATAATACATAGTTTGATAACTGCAACTTAAGGTGTAGTCTATCAGCTCTGTCCCTCCTTTAATGACTTTCACAGAGAATATGTGAGGCAGTAAGGAAATACAATTCACACCCAGCATAATTACCAATGATCTCATCAATTATGTATATTTAGGTGTATTTAAACCATAAAAGTTAAATATAGACTTTCAGCTCTAGAGAGGATCCAGGCACCATCTTCTATTATGAATACTGGTTTATTTTAACAGCTTAAAAAACACTGTGAATACCGTACCAAATAAATCATAAAGCCGTATTTCCTCCCCAAACGAGGATCTGTGTCCTTAAGTCAAAGTTTTCCAAAGGTATATTCTATGAAGCAGTAGACCTAAGTAATGCTCCCTGAAAAAAATCATCTTCTGGTCAAGTAATTTGGATTCTAGCTTAAGTGAGCTTTAGCAGACCATGTGTGTTCTAACTTATAACGCCCTAATTTAGTCATTTTCTGCAAGAGTCAATGGGTTGGAAATTTGATCTGCAGAGAGCTGTCAAGAAAGGTGTCCAGGAGCTGTGCCATTTGTGGTTAGTTGGCACAAGGATCCAGGGTCCTTCTCCACAGAGATGCTAATCATTTCACTATGTAAGTCAAATTTATAGATTTGCAAAAGTAGGCAACTTTCACAATCAAAAACAGCAACCACAAATGTCCTGGGCAGGCTGAGGGTGGCATACAAATGCTTCCCCAGTTGCCAGCAAACACAGTCATAGTGGTTAAGTCAGATATTAACAAGTTTTCTAGGAGAAGGGAAAATCTGAAGATGGAAATATTAATTGGCATTATAAGCAGGTACAGAAGACAAGGAGTTAGAAGGACTAAAGAGTACAGAGGTATGGGGAAACAGCACAAACATGTTTTTTATCTTTTATAGAGACATTTCCCGTATTCTTTTGAACTGAGAATCAGAACCATTACCATGATTACAAAAGCCACTTGGACATTTAGAATGGCAAATGCAAGGTTCTTTTTTGAGTGCTGTGTATTTAAAATAGCTCCTGCAAAAGCTACTGTAATGTATAATTTGGCCAAGGAGACATCTGAAGCTAAAAAAAAAACAATAGAGCAAAGAGATTTTGGTCTTACCATTTCACCAAGAGGCATCAAAAGGCTTAAAAAAAAGAGGTATACAATTCTTACTCAAAAAATTAGCTATTAGAATTGACTGTTAAGAAATATTTTGGTTACAAAACTGCCTTCACAGCTTAACAGATAATTGCTTTCAAGGCAGGATACTCATCGCTCATAATATAGTATCTATATTTTATTTGTGATGGGAGCCACATTGGTGCAGATTAAGCATATTTATTGGCACCTTCTTTCTGAGCAGTATTTCGTCAAATCGTCTCAGACTTATGTCAACATGATAAATGTAAATATGTATATTCCATCATCATTAGCTGGAGAATTAATATAGAGAACACCCATAAAACTGGCAACTTGGTGAAGGACCCATTTGTTAATCTATAAACAGGATGTCTATCCATCTATTGTTGCAACATAATGGTCTCTGTAGGATAACTGTCTCTACAGGAAAGAAAAAAAAATGTTTCTATAGGTGGTTTCTTCTTTTTCACGAATCACATCAATTAAAAATTAGCTAAGCAGACAGAGCCAAAACTTAGGACCACACAGATTCACACTTCACACCAGAGAGAAAGAAAGACAAATTTAGTTAATGGCAAAACCCACTGTTTCTGTAAATAACAAGTCTAATGCAAAATGAAGGTGGAATATAATGATTCTGTGACACTATGCATCTGCTCAAATAAACCTGTTTGATCATTTGGTTTTCTGGAAAAATAAAGGGTTGACAAAGATTCATATCAAAACCACAGTGGATAAATATCTGACTGGGAAAAGTAAAAATATAAGCTTCCAGCTGAGATCTCAGTAAGATACAAGCTATTTCTTTTTTTTCCCCTCCTACAAAGCCTAGATCTAAGCTGTTTCTTATGGACTAAAATTTACATTAAAATTGTTTTAGGTACAATAATTTAAAAAACACATATGTATGTTTTACTCATTACAAATCTCACTAGAATATTTGTAAAAATCAATGCACTGCCAAATTTCTTTGAAAAAACAAGTTCTCAATTCATTTACCCAATTGTTCATCCCAATAAAATGACTTCGATGCCAAACCCCATACGTAAATTCTTAAACTCCAAAATTGTAACTGCTGATAATATTCATTAGCATTAAAAATTTAAATTAAGTTAAATGAAGAGAAAAAAAAATAACGCTCTAGGAAAGTTACCCATTCCAACATTTGCAATTATAAAAAATCAACATCCTATTTGAATTAGGGCTCCTCTGAAATGCCTGGGCAGGCAGGACTGGTGCCAGGTAATATTTAATATCAGGAGGAGAGGCATCTTATAGAATTCATTCTATGTCAACCAGCAGCAACAGCTAACACTGTCACCAAAAAACACCCTCAACTATAGACAATATTCTAAAATTACTGATATCACTGTCTAACCTTGCTGTAATCGTTTGTGTGGAAGTCTGATCTATTTATTTAGCTGTTCAGTAAATGTCAGTATAGCATGTCTGGAGCAAATTACAAACTACATTGGCAACACAGCCAGCTAAGAATGAAATTTAACAAAACTCTTTCCACTTCAAAGTGTCTAAATTATTGATTGGCCACACCTTTTCCCATCCATGGTGAAACTTTTGTGGACCTCAAAGAGTTTTCCAGCTGCCAGACTCCTTTTACAAAAGGATTCCAGAATATTCTATTCTCTAAGGCACATGTTCAGTAGACCTTCAAAACATCATTATCTGGGACCTATCTGTGCCGTAGATCTCTTAGGTTCCTTTCCAGGTCTTCTCCACTCTTACCCGACCTCTGGGCCCTGGGAGTCTGACTACAGAGACCAGATCAATGGGCTCATTTCCTACCTGGCATCTGGGGAGACCTGGCAGGAAGTGAGGGAATTTGTGGGTGTTTATTCCCCCAAGTCCCTCCCAGCAAGGTCATCTTGGGTGGGTATTTCTTTCACAGAACGTACCCTGAGCATTTCAAGAAAGTTTTCATTCCAGGACTTTGTCTTCTGGTCAAGTAACTACCTCCTCCTCTCTTTCCTTCAGCTTAGGAACACAAGAGACCCCAGGCAGCTACCCTGAGGTTCCTGTACTCCCCACATGCACCCTCCTTTCAGTCTTTTACAAAATTAACTCTCCTTCATATACCATGAGTTGAGTGAGTCACTGTTTCCTTTAAGACTGATAACATTCTATTGTGACCAGTGTGGCTTGAACTTGGGAAAATCCATTCAACCTTCTAGAACTGGAAGGTTAGTTTTTTGTTCCATTTTCCCCTCGCTACAACCTATCTGCGGTCATGAGTTACACAATAAAATAGAAGTAAAATAAATCTGAACATTCTCCGCATAAACCCTTAAATGAGTGTTATCAAATCCTTCTTTCCCTGGTTCTTTTTGGGAGATGGCTAACACCTAAGAATCTGAAATGATTGCTCATTAACTGTCCGGATCTACACTCAAATTAAAGGCTGAAAAAGGAAAACAAGCGGAATGCTTTATTATCTTGGGTCTCGTCCATTATAAATGACAGATGATAGCCTGTCAGGTGGAAACAAGCTTCTCAGCACTGAAATGGCTTCATTTAGTTTATTAGCCAGAAACAAAACTAAGGAAGGCCCATCTAGGAGGTGACTTGCAATCCTCACTTTCAGCATAATGAAAGATGGGCTCAGTACGGCTGAACCCCCAGGTGGCCTCCCAGTCTGTGGAAAGGCGGAACACAGGTAACATGGAGACAAACCCAAGAAGAGGGTTAATGAGTAAAAACACAGGTCTATTAATACAACCTCTAACAAAAGATGATGTTTAACTCCTACGAACCGCCAGTGACCTGGCTGCAAGTAGTCACCTCACAGTTATGGCAAAAGCCACATTCTTCTGTTTTGCTAAGCAAATAAACTTTGTCATTGAGCTGTTAACAGTCAATCACAAAATATATTCACAGGGAGTATGAATAGGATGGCTTAACAACCAAGAAAAACCAAGGGGAAGGGGAAGGAAACAGAAGCTCTTGGATTCTACACGGCTTTTCCAGGAAGCCGGGAGCACCTGGTAAGGACAGACACGCACACACAGTACCTGAATCCACAACCTAGACAAGCTTTTACCTTCCCAATGTGCTAGAGCTTCCTTTGCTCTTCTCTACTCTGTCACTGCCCTTTATTCTGTGAAACGTGTAGACAAGAGTCCCTGTTTGCAGAGCCTTCCTCATCTACCTCCTCACGCTGTCCCTTAGCACAGTTTATTTATTTCCCTATATGCTAGATACAAAAAGTAGTATTGAATCTATTTAATGCCTGTTTTGTGTCCTACCAAATAGAAGCTTCTTGGGTTAACAGAAATATATTTATAAAGGTCTTGAAAAGCTTCCTTTTTATTTTTAAGATTACCCTGAATACTATGGTCTGTAATTCTCAGTCCAGAAACCTTGGGATAGTCTTCTGGGTTGTGCAAGACCAGCTGAGTTTGTCGCCCATTTCTTGTTTGCCTTGACGAGGTGATGTTTCCTGTAACACCCATATCTGCTACACAGTGTGATCTGCCAATGTCATCTAGCTACACAAATGTACCCAAGAGCCACATCTGTCCTCAGTGCTTAACCTTTGCAGCTGCCACACTAGCCAGACACACCAAAATCCTGGAGGGTGTTTTCCAAACCAGGACACATCTTTCCTGATGCTGTCACCACCTTCTCCAGTTTTCTGATTTTCCCTCTCCCTCAAGGGATTTGAAAATTTCTGCACGTAGTGAAATATTCTGGTGGAAAACGGCTGCATGTGTGAATGAAGGAATGCAGAAAAAAGTGATAAAGACAGAAGACAAACAAGCAAGTTTGGAGAGGCGATCCAAGCAGGATTTCTTAGGCTAGAGAAGAAAGGACTGAAGAATTATAAAACATGGATCCACATATGGTAACAATACTATTAAGGCCAAAACCATTGGCTAACACTTACGAAACACCAGATGCTTTTCTAAGTATTATATGTGCTAACTTACTGATATCTCACCACAACCCTATGAGGAAAGTGATTGCTTTTCGTATTTTATAGAGACACAGCTGACTCCCAAAGTCACACATTTGGTAAGTGTAGACCCTCACCTGACTCCAGATCTACCGTATCATACGGTTTGCCTTACACTCGTTCACTATAACACCTTCAGTCACCTATTGGTGTGCTTGGCTCAAGTTCTTGGCACAGCGTGAAATGTCCTTTCTATACATCCAAATCTAATACATTCTTTAAACTTCGGACAAATTCTCCCGTGAAGATCTCCTTTGGTGGTGGTTTTAAAATATCTCCACAAAATCCTCAATGTTCCTATCAAGAAGTAGAGCTTACTTTTCCTCCTCTGGAGCACGGGCTGGACTTAGTGATTCATTTCTAATGAACAGAATATGGTAAAAGTGATGGTGTGTAACTTCTGAGACCAGGTTTCTAAAGGTTCTTCCTTTCTGCTCTCTCTCAGATCACCCACGCTGGGGAACCCAAGTGCCATGACATTGGGACCCTCAAGAGAGTCCATCTAGCAAGGAACTGAGGCCTCCTGCCAACTGCCATGAGAGTGAGTCATCTTGGAGGTGGGTCCTCCAGCGCTAGTCAATCAAATCTCGAAAAGACAGTAAACCTGGCTTAGTTTTTAGCTGCAAATTCGTGAAAGACCCTGAGGCAGAACCAACCCGTAAACAAAAACCAGAGGTCATTCAAGGTTAAATTGCTGGTTCATTGGTGGGCAGAGTTCTTTTCAATAAGGGTGAAGTAGCTTGTTCAGTAGAATATATTTAGCAACCGAATTTATGGCAGATCACTGAATAAACACAAATATACTTTTACTATTTACTGATCGCATATTAGAATTGAAACTAATCCTTTGTAGTATTGAGACAAAATGCAATGACTAGAGAGTGACACCGATTTACATTTTTTAATAGGATGATTTTCTTAAATTTTGTATGTAGAAAAATGATACTATAATGATACTGCTTTGGAATGTGCTAGCTTTCTTCTTCTTTTTTAATGAAGACCTTGTACAGGGAATATGAGAGATTTGATATCACATTAGTATACTATTTCCCTGAAAAGAGTAAATTGGGTTGATTTCTAAAATGGTCTGTTAGATATGCCTTAAGTCTCTAACTACAGCGTATATTTAATGGGAAGAACTGAGGATTAACATCACAATTCCATCTTAAGAAATTACAGGAAATAATTTAAATTTGTTAAGCACATTGCTAAGTATAGGACTATCTGCATAAAGTTTAATCAATTTCATGATGAAACCTACTTCACACCCCTGAGAATTCTGATTGTACTGCTTAATATATTAATGGATTACTAAAAATTATTAAAATATGTGGTTTACTGTTACAATAAGTGAGTTAAGGCAAGATCAATATGAAATATAACTGTGACAGGTATCCACTAGAGGCCAGTGTAATTCAGCATGGAGAAGGAATTTATAATCAGTCCCTATGGAAAAACCAACATTATTTCTTCCACTTAAAAGTGGAGCTCATGTGAATTGGAGAAAAAAGATGATGAAGAAAGCATTTTTGATTCTCTGAAGAGGAAGTTTCAAAGGATAAGAAAGATGAGTTAAGAAAGGATGAGTCATGAAAAATAGGAGCAAGGAGAATTCTTGTCTATAGAAAAAAAATAGTATTACCATATACTATACTGCTTGATGCCTCACCAATGCAAGCGCAAATTTTCAGGATACTTGGTATAATTGTAAACTTTCCCATAAATGTTTCATTTAACAACCCATTAGAAATAATTAAAGATCTAGAATACCTAGGAAGTGCCACAGTAATCTCATTTTCAGGGCAGTCATCACTGTTAGCTGCCTAGACAAGGCCAAGGGTTTTGAGAAGGGATGGAAAAAGTACACATTTGTATTTCCCTTCCCTTAAACAATTTTATGCAGAACAAGTACCAAATGTTTCCTGCTCAAACATGGAATAATTCATATAAATTCATCTAGCACTACATGCATATTATAAAATACATTTCTTAATAATGGTACAACATGATGTTTCCAAAACTTTTTAACAAGGAACTGAACCAGTTTCTCAAAACTAAAAATAGGAGTTGAAATGAAAGTCTGATTCTTTAGTAAAACTAAGACAATAGTAGTCGGTAGGATTCTGACGACATTTTACCTTGTAAGAGTGAAGGTTGAACAATTTAACTCATAATCCACAGATGTGTACTCTTTCCTCCCTCCTCCAGCAGAGAAAGGCACCTTATGTAACATGGGCATGCTTCGGAGATTAATGAACTAGAAAATCTTAGAGGTAGGCAGGACCTTAGGGGTCAGCCAGCCACAGTTTGAACCTTTTCAAAGACAGAGAGCTCCTTCCTTTGCAAAGAGGCCCATACCATTGTTGGGGCTTTAATTGCTTAAAAGCTATTCTTTGATCTTTATGTTGGGGGACCTCATCCAACACAACAACAAAATACTGTTCTGATTCCTGAGGCCAAAAAGAGGAGGCAAGATACAAAGATAAGTAACACATGATCCTGCCTCTGAGTTCTGATTTTGACCTCTGAACCAAAAGCACTGACTCTATCACTTACTAGCTGTGTGAATCAGTTAACTTCTTTAGGCCTCAGTTTCTTTATCCTTAAAATGGGGATAACAATAGCATCTACCTTGCAGGGCTGAGGCCAGGATTAAATGAGATAACTATAGTAAAGCACTAAGCCCAGTACCTGGCAAATGGTAAGTACTCACTAACTGTTAGTAATTATTGCTACACACTGTTTACTTGATAAATAAGTCATTCAACCCTTAGTAAACTCCTGTGAGCTATGATTTATTACCCCTAGCTTTAGAAACAGGAATACTAGGGCTCAGAGAGGTGACGCAGCTTGCAAGGATCACCAGCTATTTAGTGGAAAGACAAGGATGTGAACATATGTTTCTCTAACTACAAGAGCTTCAACCGTTATACAAGCTGTTCTGATGAACAGCAAGGTGACTTCCTATTCACGAGACAGTGCTGGCATTCACTGATGACAGCTACCACGTATCACCATTCCTTTCTCTGACACAAATATAGTTAGTTCCTAAAGCTAAACATAAGATCCCTCCCTTCCTAGCCAGGGGAGGACAGGTGAGGACCAGGAGGTGGGGGTAGACTTCCTTAAAGCCCCTGAGCCCTGCCTGCTGCTCTGACCTCTTTTCCTGGAGCCCACATCATCCTGGTTAATCGCTGCGTCCATAGAGGTGGGGCATCCACTCACTGCCTTTACCTGCTCCTCACTGGACAGGCACAATGACCTGGACCCACCCTAGAACTCAGGGACAATAAAACACATTGAGAGAGAACTACCTCCTGGGGAATAAAGATAAATAAATGAATATTGTAAGAAATGTTTTCAGTGTAACCTTTGAACTAGTTGTGTGTTTTCTATGGCAATTCATGGGTAAAGAAAAAAAAAAGGTCTGCACACGACCTCAGAGACAAGGTACTATGGCTTGTCACTTAAGAGTGCCTTCCAGGTTGTTTGCCTCCTGATATTGCAAAAGCATAATCACTCAGTATCCGTCCCCCAGCATTAAGCACTATGTGTCAGGCATTGTGCTGGGCCCAGGGACCAAGGAGCTGCTGACCTCAGCACTGTCATGAGATGAAGCTGGCATGCTACTTAAACCAGTTAAGTTTACAAAGGAATTGATTTTATACTGATAGCCTCTTTAGAAGAACAAATCAAATTAAAATAACTCTAAATCACATCTTTAATTTCCTGAAGAGATATCCTACCACATCCCACTGAGAACACTAGGTCAGGGGTTATCTTAGTTTCTTCTGATAGAGATTTTCTACTCCTTTCAATTTACCTTTGAGAAGACACATTTCTCCTTATTAGGAAGGTGTGTAAGAACTTAGCCTACAAACTACATGTGAATGACTCTGTCCAACCGTCTGACTCTGGCTCTGAGAAATGCAGCTGACACCATGAATCACAATATTAATAAAAAAATATGGTCCTTTTTCTGGGAAGGTTTTCTTACAACTATGCTTAAATATAGCTGGTAAGGCCAGAGGAAACAATAAGTTTAACTCAAATCAAACCAGAGAAAATAATTTTAACTCAAATCTTAGTGACTGTCTTTTTAAAGTCTCCTATTAGGAGTATTTTGTCTCAAATGTTAATTAGAAGAGGAATTTATCTTGAGTTGATCTCCAATTTATGACAGTATGATATGCAATTTCCTGTTCCTTGTCAAAAATAAGTCTTCTCCAGAGAAGTGTTGAACTAATTTATGATTTAAAAACTGTTAGTGATATGCTCCACAGAGTGGATAAGAGTCAAGCATGAGAAGAAAATAGGATAACTGATGAGGTGGAAAAAAATTTGGAATGCCACATTGCATGATCAGATGAGACGATTAAAAGCTGCTGAACCATGCAATATTCCACAGAGGCACTTTCTCTTTAATATGCTTAGGAAGAGGTGGAGGGAGACATCACCAAAACTGTGGAGAAGGCAAGGATGGTTTGATTGCTTCATGAAGAGAACCGACTGGCATGTATTAGGATTCATGGGGAAGCTGTAGACACTGACAAGGGCAGCTACAGCCAATTAGCTTGATTTACTATTATTACTGCCCAGACACCAGTTCATTTGCAAGGCATAAAATACATGCTTGCCATCCTAAAATCAGATGAAAAAATGAGAAAAATGCTGTGGAGTAGAAAAAAGAAAATGGAATTGAATTTAATGGGAGGTGACTTGCAATCCAGTATAAGACCAGGCATTTGTCACAACTGGGGTACCTCTTCTAGAAAACATGTAAGGTAATGGACTGACCTTACCAAAATGTTCTGACTTGGAAACTGCTTGTGATTGTCTTTTGTAACAGTGCAGTGTACCACACTAGTAGTAAATGAGAAAGATAATAGTCTAGAACAATGTTTCCTAAAAACAAATGTGACTGTATATTGGCAAATTAAAATTTTCATCTCTGGCTTCAGGGGAGGTGAGAGAAAGAGTAAAAAAGGAAGTATGAGGGAGGGAGGAATATTATTAAGCACAAATGCAGGATAGGGTGGGAAACAAAACAAATAAGCAAGCAAAGAAACAAGGACATAAAACATTTCACTAGCTGTAGGTGGGAGACTTGGGTTCCAGTCTTTACTCTCCTCTGAATTAGGCATTGGACCTTGGCAACATCTCTTCATCTCTCATGGCCTCAATTGCATCACCTGTTCAGGAAATCCTGGCCAAACACCCCTGCACAAACGTATTGAATGTATAATCAAGTGACACGTGTCAATCATGGTGAGGACCATTAGTAGCACCAGGCTGCTGCTTTTATTGTACCATATGTTTATGTAAACTGTTTGCTACTGCAACAAGGAAAGATGAAAACGTAGTATTCATTGGGAGAATTGGGTGTAGAAACTCATGTTTGTCACTTACCACTACATATCTAGGTTGAACTTGGCTTTTATGAATAAAGGAAGATTGAGAAGAGTTTAGACTATAAATACACTGTCAGGAGAACAGAATTGTATCTTTTGGCATAAAATGGGCTGGAAAAATAATTAAAATTGACTTTTTAAAATTTTATTTATGATTTTATTTTTTTATTTCAGCATATTATGGGGGTACAAAAGTTTAGGTTACATATATTGAAATTGACTTTTCAAAAGTCTATTTCAGATTATGTTGAGTTGACTATTTCAATGAGAAGGCTTTCCACTTCTTAGAATAAAAGCAAAGAAGATTTGCGCATTAATCAGTCTAAAAGTGTGTAGTACATTTCTTCAAGGTAGGGAGAAGTTTGCTCAAATGAAGAAAGTAAATGCAAAAAGCAGAAGTGAGCGGCTGTCAGCTCTATCTGACTCTCAGAGACTAAGCTTCAAAACTTGGGTGTTTTTTTAATACCCTGAACAGCTTTGAGGAAGCAATAAAGTATAACAAATATTAAAGGAAAGAACATTCAACAGAAGTTTACTAAGATCCTACAATACGTGTATCACTGTGTTGAGATGTAGGGAGAGAGGAAGTTGGTGACCAGAAAGCCATAATCTCTGCCTTTACTAATTTTATAATCCAGTAGTGAACTTGATCTAGAGTGAGCGATTTCAAAGGCATAGCTCAACTAAGAATATCTCCTTGTAAATCATAAAGCTCCAATTTAATAGGTACTTAACCATTTTCTTATGACAATGACTACAGGGAGATGACCATGGACTTTTTATTGTCTGTGCACCTTATTAAAGGGTGTGCAGCTGAGAGACAGAGCATTTATACTACATACGCTTCTTCAGCTATACCAAGAGCCATGGTCAATAATCATAAGGCTAGGACACCCATCACATGAGGCTGAAGCTTCCAGATCTGAGAATGGAAGGTAGAACAATGTGGCCAGTGCCTCTGGAAACACATTAGGTTGAAGAGGATAGGTTTCCTTGGACTGAGCTGCCAAGGTTGATTTGGTCTTATCTGCGGATGGGTAACAGGTGTACCCTAAGGCTGCAGTCCCCAACCCCCAGGCTGTGGACACCAAACACTGGAATTTCCTTCTCCTAACATCCACTAACTTCATTTTGGCCCTTTCTATGCCTAGCCTGATATTCCATCTTCCTCATCCCTCCCTTGCCTCTTACAGCCCAGATACCCACAGATCATGTTGTCTTTGCCAGTGTTTGCCTGGTAGTTTCTTATCCCTTCCCTCTGAGGTTTTGTAAAGACAGGGGCAGAACTTCCTTCTCATTTCCTCTATTCTAAGATAAAAGCCTTTTAGACATTTTAACATTTCTTATATCAGAAGCCATCTTAGAATGGATGTCTTCTTTTAGTGAAGTGTGTCTTGTTCCTGAAACACCGTTATTAAAATGGTGGCATACCTTCCGATAGCCAGGGTTCTAGAACAAAAGAAATGCTGCATTTCTGTTGTTTAGGCCCTGACCAATAACAGGACTAACACTAACACTAATCAAGCACCACTTCTCTTGTTCCTCTACTTCATGAAGTCTCTAAAGGACCACATGTGTTTGGTGGAAAATCAAAACTGCGGAAATGGATAGGTACCATGATTTTGTATTCTGGGTACTCAAACTTCAAGGGTTGCTACAGTGGAATATAAAAGCAAATGATGCCTTGTTCAGAAAAGACCAGTGAATGTCATCTTTTAGGAACTCTTTTGTCACTGGTAAAAATAGTTCCATGTACCTGGAATATTTCTGTAATTCACTTAAACATTTCAAGGTAATTCCTCAATCTCTATAATATACAGTGGTTCGAGAATTCAGCCTATTGTGCCTGGTGAAGGGAAGGAAAGGGGAGGATCTGAAGCCCAATTTATCAGTTTCTCTCACAAACCTGATTATCTTCCTGACATCTCTATTTCTGTTCACAGGGACTCAGGGCTCTTTATCATCCCAATTATCCTCCTTTGGATGGACCCCAGTTATCAATGTCCCTCCTAAAATGTAGGATGATGCTGCTCAGAACTGCTGCTCTCTGCAGCTACTTCCTGCTCTGAGGTAATACAGGGAAGTGTTTAAGTATGTGGAATATGGGGTAAAACTGCCTGGGATCAACGTATCAGCTTTACACGTACTAGCTCTGTGGCCTTGGGTAAGTTATGAACCTCTTATATGCCTCCTTTCCTTGGCTGCAAAATAATAATAATGCCTTAAAGTATGATAATCCACAAAAAAGTACAAGAGCTTGAAACAAAGAAGTTCAATAACTGCTGGCCACTGCTAATGCCACCACTGCCACTACTGTCCTCACTACTGCTGCTTGATGGATGGCTCTAAATGAACTGCTTCAGGACAACCATGGTCACAGAAGAGACATAGTTTTTTTTTCGTCTCCACGATTTGGCCCCTTCTTATGTGGCTGACGGTCTTGCTTACCATTCTACTTTTTTCCACTCTGAACAATTTCTTTACTGTCTTCTGCTTGACCATCCAGCCTAGAAGGCCTTATTCCTTCTCTTCCACCCTTCCAACACTTCTCCTGCCTTCCAAGACTGCTCACTGTGCCTGCCCAAGGTCTTCCACCCACAATCGCCTCTCCTTCCCTCCTCGCTTTTAGCCAGAGAATTATTTTGCATGTGATTAAGTGTTCTTCTAGTTTAAAATTCAATGTCATATCAGATTGCAAAGATTTATGGCTTCCTAATTAACTCATGAATTGACTTTGTCTTTTTAATTATAGGGCAAAGAGTTTCCTATTTTTATTTGGTATTGCATTCTTGCACTTAGCATCAGTCTGGTAATACAGAATAAGATTTTGTTAGTATCAATGGACTGATGCATACCTCTGTTTTAAGTATGTTAATTATCCCTAGAATATTGGGACCCTTTGAAAGTGCGATAGTTATTAATAATTTTATGTGTTAACTTGACTGGGATGCCCAGATATCTGGTAAAACATTATTTCTGGGGGTGTCTGTGAGGGTGTTTCCAGAATAGATTAGCATTCAAATCAGTGGACCAATGTAGGTGGGCATCACCCAATCTGTTAGAGGCCTGAGCAGAACAAAAAGGTGGAAGGGAAGATTCTTCTCTGTGCGTCTGATTGTTTAGCTGGGACATCTGTCTTCTGCCTTTGGCACTCCTGGTTCTCAGGCCTTCAGATTTGAACTGGAAGCTAAGCCACTGGCTCTCTGGCTCTTGGGCCTTCAATCTACACGACCAGTTTTCCTGGGTCTCTAGCTTGCATATAGCTGATTGTGGGACTTCTTGGCCTCCATAATCATATGAGCCAACCCCTTATAATAGGTCTATTAATATTTGTGTCTCCTATGGGTTCTGTTTCTCTGGAGAGCCCTAACACAGAAGATGAAGTAAATCTTCACTGGATACCATGGCACCACTTAATGTTAGGGCTATTGAGGTTTCCAGCAACCTAAAATAAAAGAAAATTTAGTCTCAAATCGAGACCTGTAAAATGTTACTGCAAGCCCCAAAGGAGTTTAACATACTGTCAGAGAGGAATTCCAGCCCAGGAAGACTCTGCTGTACTGTAATAAAGAATGTAGCCCATTTATCAGTTGTCTCACTTGAAATAAGTAAGACACAACTCCTACTGATAAAGATTCCGCATCTGTGATTACTGGAGAATGTTAAGGAGTTCTACTCTAAGAGGTCAGACAGGAACAGAGAATTGCGAAGTTTCAGTATTCTAAAGTGCTTACTTTCTGCTGAGCTAAAAAATACAACAAACAAAATAAGTGAGCAAACAATAAAACCCCATAAGCACTATTATTTCACTACTTATAAAACTCTGTCATAATGACACAGAGTCATTAAAGTTGGTTTGTACAATTATCAAAAGTTATTTGACAGCAAATAAAATAGACATAGCAGAAAGAACATGCTGGCTTCAAGAATGCTCTGATTGTCACTCCAAATGATAATAATGTCTCTGTGCAAACAACTAAAACTCCTTATTTCAAACTCCATTTGTTCAGAATGTGAATATGGACTTACTTGAAATGTATTTTTGCATTATTTAAGAAAAAAAACTTGCCGAATAAAAAAAATATTAAAATAAGATAGTAAAGAATACATTTAACATGTTTAAGAAAACAAAATTTTCTCCAGCATTGGAATGTCTCATTTATAAGTACTTGATTCCTTAATAATAAGACATTCCTTTCTGTTAATTAAGCTCTTGCTAAGTGCCTGACACATAATAAGAGTTGGTAAAAAATATCTACTTGACCTAGCATCCTTTGCCTGCTTTAAACACATAAAATAATAAATGACATTAAGAATATGATTCACAATAGGATTTCTTTCTGCTCACTGGCCTTATTATAAGATTGATCAAAAGGTTTTATATATTATCAGAAAGACAAGATATTTTTTCTTTAAATAATACTCTGACTTTTAGTAATGGTTTTAGTCATCTAAAATAATCACAGATGTATGTTTTATTTTATCACTCTTTTCAGCGAAAATTATTTTCCCCTAAAAGTAGCCCACCAATTCACATGTGCAACTGAATCTATTGTTGTAAGATCAGGTTTTAAAATAACTTCAAGGAGGAGAGGCTCTTGACAAGAGAGTTAACAATAGAAACCAGGTCACCAACTCAAGACCCAGACTTACTTTATTGTTCATAGACTCAAATCCGTGGTTTCAGAAGTACATTATATCAAGGAAGCTACTGGCCAATGCTATTTCCATGGGTAAATTAAATCCCAGGATTAATGTGGTCAACTGACTACCTAGTTGGTAGAAGAAGTCAATTCAACCTTCAAACCTATATTAAACATAAAGAAGAAATAATCACTTAGGGGTCAGCAACTCGTGGCGTGGTTAGACATTGAAGACCAAGTCTGCTCTCCCTGGGTGGTACATTGAGGGTGACTGATCTTAAGAATCACAGGAAGGGAATGAAGGATGGTCTGCTCAGATTCTCTTTGTTCCAAGTGCATTTTTTTAGCTGTCAAGAGGTGCTGTAGCAGGGGCCAGATTCAACAACGAGAGGCCATCTGGGGGGCTAACTACCTATTCAAGTAACCCTTGGTAAATCACAACAAGCATCTTTGCTTTTAAATCCAGCCACAGTGGGTTGCTAGGCATTGTGTAGCTGGTTTATTAAACTTGTTTCAGTAAACAAACAGCAAGTAACTGGCTGTATTTTATACTAGACTGAGAGTTACTTATGGACAGTTTCTGTAACCCTTTTACCTAGAATGTCCTTCCCGCAACACCTAAGCTGGAGTTTTAAAAAGAATAGAGCTTCATATACATTTATTGAATTCAATTAAATTGAAGGAATGACTATGTTTCCTGAGCTTTCTTATCTTCTTAAGATCCCTTGAATAGGTAAGAAATAAAACTGAAATGGTATAATATCTTATCATGCTGTGCTGTTCTACCCCAAGTTAGGGGATAGACTGCCCTTTTCACTGTACTTTTGGCGGGGGGGAATTGCTGCTAGCCATTTCCCCTAGTAAAAGTTCAAAATAGCACTTCTATAAGAGCTACCCACATAAAACAGTACTTTATAATGCTATTAAAAATCCTAAAGTTGACCTCCAAGAGAAACCACTTCATATGGCTTCCCCAAAGCCTGTTTAGTAAGGTTTAAAATATTTAGCTGGAATGTTACTTGAAGTTTATTTCCCATTCCATTTACCAGTTGTGACCTAATCTGTGGTTGAAATGGCTGAAAAGAAGCAATTTTATTCAGGTAAACTTTCAGATGTGAGGCATGATGCTCGCTCAACAATAAAGAGATGGTAAGGTGGAGGGTAGGTGTGGAGGACAGAAGACTCTATTTAGCTGAAGATGAGAGAGGCGAGGGGCCCAGGTTCCAGTTACTGAACGATCGTTCTCTTTTTTAACTGCTATGTGGGGAAGAAAGGCTACTTCTTCCTAAAGAGAACTGAGAAATGAGTTATAAACTGAGTAGTGAGGTAGAGTGAGCCTACCACATTAGCTGATTAAGCTAACTGCTCAAATACCCAGAGGGAGAGAGAGCTCCTGAGGGAATTAATAATAAATCCAGAAACCTGGATGAATTAAATTTAAGGTCTAAAGACTAAACCAAGGTCATATTAGCCAGGGAATATGAGGTGCAGGATTTATTAAAAAGGGAATTTATTTGCACAAGAGATGTTTAGTTAAGTCTAGCTCTATAAAAAATCTATAAAACACAGCTTTCTGTCTACTTGGTGGTTTAATAATTAGCTTAATTTCTGTTCATAAAAAATTATAATAAAAAAAGGCTTCCTAGACCTATGGGAAGTCTGTCTAATTGAGCCACGAGGGTGAATCCAAGATGCCACCACACAGATCTAGGGTTTGACATGGGAAGAAACAGGTCTCAGGAGTACCGATCTTGCAACCCAAAATCATTAAAGTGCAAGTAACTGCTACATATGCAAGTTAAGCAAATGAAATAATCAGTTAGAAATATCTTTGAAAAGCAAAAAATTACACATACGACATCTATATGCAAAGCGTGAGGATCATTACTGTTGTCTTACAGACTCGTGAAATGAGATGCAGCTAAAATAAGTTCAATTTTAAATTGCATATAGGGTACCTAACAGAAAGAAGTGTTAAAACTATTTTTCAACACTTGGGATGGGAGAAAGGGAAGGCCAGCAGTAATATCGTATACGAGTGGGGAAGAGGGGTGGATGGTAGTCAAATCTGAATACAAAGCAAATGCTTTATTTTTAAAATTTGTTTCCTTCTTTATTATTAATGATCTTTTGTATCTATGTGGGCATGCATGCCACATGGCAGTGTGCGATGCAAAGCATTCATTTCTTTCCTCTTTTCATTTGAAATAAATGGGCAAGAGAACCATATCCACAAAGGGCTGGGTCAAGGCCAGTCTCTTGTGCTATACTAATTATCAAATGTGCATTCTTCAGTTGTTAGGCGGGTCCTTCACAAGGAACTGATGATAGTTCAGTATAGAAATCTGTAAATAATTCACTTGTGTTTCTAAATGAAGTTGAAAAGATTCAAGGTCAACCCTATAATAGCTTTGCTCCTACTGAAGTTTATTTGTGGGAGTGGGTAAACTACAGTAGTATCTCTCCTCCCCTGGGTGGTGTACCTATGGCTGACAAAGGTTTGAGGGCCATTTGTAATTCACAGCAAATCACAAAGTATGCTAGTACTAGAGCAGTTTGCTAGCTTGTAATGTTGATTTAGACCCAAACTATATGCTTCCAGGATCTTTTAACAATTATTTCTCTTTTGAACAAAACAGAAGAGAAGAAGCTTAAAAGGTTATATTATAATACTTCAACCCTTTGCTTCAAATGCAGGTTGTTCTGGATGGAGTGGAAAATATGTATTATTAACGCCAGCAGTTGTTAATGGTGATAATGATAATACGTTATCTCTACCACAAGGCGATAATGGGTTTTTTTGTTATTAAAGTAAGTTGCAGCCTTTATTTATAGACATCAGTTAAGTCAGAGAAAATGAAAATGTAAAATTACTGCACAGTTGAAATCGCAGCAACTCTTAAGACTCTGTGGGGAGAATGAACATGCATCATCTTATAGATTAAAGAGAATACACGCTATTTTAGCCCAATACGTCCACACATATGTGGCTCGAAAGTTGCAGAAATAGGAAAGCTAGTTAAAGTAAAGAAAACATTTGTTTAGATGTAATTTTTTAAAAAGGAAACTGGTTACTAAGAGTAATCAGTTTTTCTTTAAACCAATCAAGTACAGGTAACAGAACATTATATGCTCTTCTCAATTTTGACTTTTTTCCCCTTAAATAACTTCACTTAGGAACAAACATGCACACAGCCAAATGGAATTCGCAGTAAATATTTAATATAGTGGACTGTTCTTTTCTTAAATTTTAGACTGAAGCTCTATTAATAGAGCTTTCAACTGTGTGAAATATAGTATCTCCTAAAAGTGGCCCCTGAAGTTGTATTTGCCGTTTGAAGAGATGTATATGTTCCAGTAGTAAATTTGGTACTTGGGAGACTATTCTATTTGGTTTGACCAATGCCAAAAAAATAAAAACATAAAATATAAAGGACAAAAATTAGTTGTAAGCATCTTAGAAAGATATATAGTGAACTCAAGTCTTAACAAAGTGCTTCAGGTAATTTTAAGAACAAAAGGCTGGCTCAAAGAGGGGGAATAACCCTATTTTTTGTAAACAAAATGCTACTGCTAATAACAAATGAACAGGAAAAGAAATAAAACCTTGTTTTGTTTCAGTTTCTGTAGGAGGAAAAGTTTCTGGTCTCAAAAAACCTGAAGCAATTGAATGTTCCTGCTCACCAGCCCTGTGCTAGACACCCTTCTCATAGTGATTCCACAGCGGACCCCCAACTGGAGTCCCATGAGGAGATGGAATCAGTCATCATGGAATCACCATGTTATAGAATGGACTGGAAGAGGGGTGGCAAACCAACATCAAGAAGGCCAGAGAACAAAGTTCACTGAACGCCATTTATAAAACTCCTACTGCCAAACAAGACCAACAAATCCAAAAATCACTGGTTGAAGGATTCAGATTTGGGGAGAATAACCTAGCAATGATGTACCAGTAAAGTCTGTTGCCTAAATTACTACAGAAAGGACTCCTACTATGATAAATTACTGTGGATAATATTATTATGCATGTACATGGTACTTTTCCTCTGCAACTGCTAGGACAAAATTTACCAGTATTTTTTAATAAACACCTCATTTAGTACTTTTTAAAAAAATTATAAGTGATGTGTGACTACTGTACAAATTTGTAATATTACATAATCTTGAATCCAAATCATATAGTTTCTTTTTAGGTATTTAATTATAAATGCACACATTACAACTTTTTTCTCACTAAACAATCAAACATTTCTCCAATGCTACAAGTGTTTAAACACTTATATGTCCTTTGTCCTTTGGATTTTCTTATCCTTTATTTATTTTTCTTTTTAAGCATTTCTCTATTGTAAAATAATATATGATCACAATAGGGTGATCGTATAGAAAAATATGGAAAAGTAGAACAAATCACATAGAATCCCAACTCTGAAAGATGCTGAGTGTCATTCCTTAGTATATTCTCTTTGAGAATGTTTTTGGGGGCGTGGAGAGATGGTTTATACCAGGTGTAATGTTAAAAAAAATACTATGTATAAAAAGAGAGAGCAAGCAGCAGCCCCCAATAGAGAAGCTACAGTCTTTTCACAACCTAATCTTCCATTTCTATGTGTTAGAAGTGAATCACGAGGCCCAGCCCACATGTAAGGGCAGGGATTACACAAGAGCGTGAACGTCGGGAGATGGGAATAAGTCATTAAGGGCCAATGTGGAGGCTGCCTGCAAATTCTATCCTATGTTAAACATCATCTTACATTAAATATGTTGGTGCTATTTTCTTAAGACACAATAACCAGAGATGGACTATAGAGCTAAATGGCATGATACTTTTTAAGGTACCTGGTGGAATCGCTGTCCTTGTGTGTTAGAAGGATATGGTATACTTGGTAATACAGTGTATTCTTTTAATCATTGATGAATCTTAAATTATTACATATCTTCTCATTCACAACCATAATGATATCAGTCTTTAACTGTTTTGGTTGTATAGAGTCTGGTTTTATTATCAGGGTATATTTCCTTCATTAAAAAACTAAGGGGCTTTTATGATATATGACAGTTTGTAAAATATGGATTTAGGTGGGGAGGGTTTCATGCATCAGAAAATTTGGTTAAGTGTAAAGTTCTTAAGGGATGATGATGAAAGATTATGATCATCACCATAATTACTTAATAACTACCATTACTGAGCCCCTATCAAATATCACTTTCCCATTTCATGGATAAGGAAACTGATGCTAATACAGTGTGATGGTTTTAAAGATATGTCCAAAAATTCTCTGATACTCCCTTCAAGAGATGGAACTTCCTTCTGCCTTTGAGTATGGGCTAGGCTTAGTGACCCACTTCTAGTGAACAGAACATGCATGAGTGATGCACTGTCATTTCTGATATTAGGTTTAAGTAATAAAAAGACTGTGGCTTCTGTCTTGTGTGTAGTCTCTTGTCATGTCATAAGTAGCCCTACTGAGAAGCCCACAAGGCAAGGAATTGAAGCCTCCTGAAATATACATGTGTGTGAACTTGAAAACATATATTTCAAATACTTCAAGGACTGCAGCCCTAACCAACAGCTTGACTGAAACCTCATGGGAGATCCTGAGCCAGAACAACCCAACAAGCTGCCTCTAGATTCCCAACTTGCAAAAACTGGAAGTAATAATAAAAGATTTTTTTTTTTTTTTTTGAGACAGACTCTCACTCTGCTGCCTGGGCTAGAGTGCCATGGTGTCAGCCTAGCTCACAGCAACCTCAAACTCCTGGGCTCAAGCAATCCTACTGCCTCAGCCTCCCTAGTAGCTGGGACTACAGGCATGCGCCACCATGCCCAGGTAATTTTTTTTTTTTAATGTATTTTTAGTTGTCCAGCTAATTTCTTTCTATTTTTAGTAGAGACAGGGTCTTGCTCTTGCTCAGGCTGGTCTCGAACTCCTGACTTTGAGCGATCCTCCCATCTCGGCCTTCCAGCGTGTAAGGATTACAGGCATGAGCCAATTCACCCGGACTACATGATGTTTTAAGTTGCTAAATTTTAGCTCTTTTGTTACAAAGCAGTAGATTACTAACATATCAAGTAATCTGCCCAATATGACACACCCAAAAGTGACAAGAGTTCAAGCTCTCAACCACTTCAACACACTTGCTGTTAGGAAAGACAGAGAGGCCAGGTGCGGTGGCTCACACCTGTAATCCTAGCACTCTGGGATGTAGAGGAAGGAGGATTGCTTGAGCTCAGGAGCTGGAGGTTGTAGTGAGCTATGATCATGCCACTGCAATCTACCCAGAGCCATGGAGTGAGACTCTGTCTCAAAAAAACCCCCAAACCAAAAACCAAACCAAATAAAAAAAAAAAAAAAAAAAAAAAAAGGAAAGATGCAGAGGGCAAGAAAGGACTCAAGAAAAATAACTTTCAGAATGGAATCTTTCCCCCTGCTCTCAATGTAAAGAGAAATAAAGGGGCAAACGTGCTGGCTTTCCACCTGCTCCTCCTTCCAAATCTTACATAAAAACACTCTGGCCATTTTTCCCCCAAGAGTATCCTGTTCTGAAATATCTAAAATACCTGCCAAATGGGAGCCTTTTAAAAAAAGGTTTGCTTTAAGCAATCAGGTTGTCTATTTCCAGATCACAACTGAATTCCCTAGTTTAGTAGTTCTTGAAGTATGGTACCTACACCAGCAGCATCAGAATCTGCCTGGAGCTAGTTAGAACTGTTAGGTAGATAGAGAGGCACTCTAGGTCTCCTATGGACAAAAGTGGGTGCCTGGCCTTGGTGCTGCCTCCAGCAATTGTCCCACCAGGGAATAAGGACAACGTGGGCCCCAGGCACCCCCTCCGGCCCCCCGGCCCCCTCCTTGGTGCTGCCCCACCTTAATCCTGTGACTGCCATACCTGGGGGAGGAGAGAACACCCTACCAATCTACCAATCAGAACTTAGCATGCCAACTGCAAAAGAATGCAGAGGACTCTCCAGCCCACAGACCAGGTAGCATAGGTATAATAGAGTCTAGAAGGTGACTTAGGATAATCTAAGGCTAATTATCATGTCTTTAGTTTAATTCTACATTACAGTCCACCCCCCACTGGGCTTGCAGAGAGGCTCATGGGAGATCCACATGCATAGTAAGACTCAGGTCAAATAACTCCCAACTGTCCATTGGAAGTGGTTCCATGATGACTTCTGAAGCACGGGGAGGTCCCTATCCGGACGCTATAAAACAAGACCCAGAAGATAACCAAGGTCTCTTTTGATACTACAAGGGGTCCAGTAGTCATTTGTATCGTATGTATTTTGCTCTGTAAACCTGTATCTTGCTCTTGCTCTATAATCCTATCTTGCTCCCCCTGAATAAATTTCACCTCGTCCTTGCCTTACTTTGGTGTGTTTGCTCATTCTTTGGCCAAGAGCACACCAAGAACTGAGAACACAGAGCAAGATTGCCAAACCTCACAGAACTACATATTTTGAGTCCCCACCCCAGGCTACTGAAATGAAAATCTCTGAAGGTGAGGCTCAAGAATCTCTATTTTAACAGGCTTTCCAGGTGATTTTTATGCACAACTGCTCTAGATTTAAGACTCCAGGCCAGGCGCGGTGGCTCACGCCTGTAATCCTAGCTCTCTGGGAGGCCGAGGCGGGTGGATCGCTCGAGGTCAGGAGTTCGAGACCAGCCTGAGCAAGAGTGAGACTCCGTCTCTACTAAAAATAGAAAGAAATTATCTGGCCAACTAAAAATATATATAGAAAAAATTAGCCGGGCATGGTGGCGCATGCCTGTAGTCCCAGCTACTCGGGAGGCTGAGGCAGTAGGATCGCTTAAGCCCAGGAGTCTGAGGTTGCTGTGAGCTAGGCTGACGCCATGGCACTCACTCTAGCCCGGGCAACAGAGCAAGACTCTGTCTCAAAAAAAAAAAA
Organism: Lemur catta; assembly: GCF_020740605.2. Classification (NCBI taxonomy): domain Eukaryota; kingdom Metazoa; phylum Chordata; class Mammalia; order Primates; family Lemuridae; genus Lemur; species Lemur catta. Next base: position 24,280,994 of record NC_059145.1, on the reverse strand, counting down.
AAAAAAAAAGACTCCAGTGAAAATGACAGTGGCTGCCCTATAGCTTTGTGCCTACTGATAGCTGGAAGTGTCTTCCAGATGAGAGCAAAGGCTTTGGGTGGCCTTCAGCCTAATTAAAATGTTTAAAGAAATTTAATTACTAAATGCCAACCCATACAAATGTAAAGATCTTCCCTACAGAGACTTTGTGATGTATTGAATGCATTTTTTAATCAACTGCTTGGCAAGCAGTATGGGTTTTCTTGTTTGTAAACAGCTATACTGATGCTAAACATATTTATTCACAACTTGACAGGAAATATTGCCCGGTAATTAATCATTTCTCAGTCCTAATTCAGATAAAATAAAAATATACACCCAAAATGTGCATCCCCTTCTCAATTATATGTCACACACATAAATAATGTAGTCAGCCCTCCACATCCATAGGTTCTATATCCGTGGACTCAACCAATCACAGATAGAAAATATTCAGAGGGTAGGGAGGAGGATGATTGTGCCTGTACTAAGAATGTATAGACTTTTCCCCCATTATTTCCTAAACAATACAGTATAACAACTATTTACAAAGTATTTACCATTGTATTAGGTATAACAAATAATCTAGAGATGATTTAAAGTATATGGGAGGATGGAGATACGTTATACCATTTTATACCAGGAACTTGAGCATCTGGTGATTTTGGTATTTGTGAGGGAGTCCAGGAACCAAACCCCCTCGGATACCAAGAGATGACTGTAATTAGATCTATCTGGTATCTACATATGTGCAGGTCTTTTTAGGCAAAACAACGCCAGATACTCAAAGCATGCTGGTCATCCAAGGGGCATTTCACTTTTAAAAGATATATAACTGAAAAAAATCACTATTCATTTGAACTATTTTCAATTGTGAGTTATTAAAACCAGGTTATCTATTAACTGCATACTTCCACTAATGGATTTCTTAATGAGATGCAAATTCTTAAATCATCTATGTTTGAGGAAAATACTGATTAAAATCAAAGGATCAACAGTAGTTTTTGAAACAGGATAAAAAACAATCATCATTAGCAATTAGCTCATGAAAATTCATTGTTCTCTGGTTCACTAGTTTTATATAATGTGTGTTCTCAAGATGCAGATGTTAACAGGAATCGCTCTCAACTGGATAACATGCGAAAATTCAAGGCCAATAAAACTGAGTTAATTTTTAAAAAATCATTTTACTTACTCACCTCTAGGATTTCTACCTCATTTCCCCAAAGTAATAATATTAGAAGAACCATAAAATATTGCAATTAAATACAAAATTCACTACAAAGTTGAACCCCAATAATGAAAGGAAATGTTATCAAGTCATTACAAAAAAGCAACTGTTTGACTATAACAAATATGATTTTATAATTGTGTAGGGGTGAGTTTTTTTCCATGATCTTTTCAATATTCATTGAGCAATTATTATATGGCAGGCATTGGGACAGATGGAGTTAGCTACAAAAATCAGTGAAACTCTGGTTTAAGTACGCCCACAATCTGGCGGTGGAGAAGTATAAAGAATCTATGTTGGGGGTGGAGAAACAAACTATAATGTGCTTATAGAGCAAATATGAGCAAGATGCTTTAGGAGGAAAATTTGACTCCCATCATAGGAATATTAGGTCATTAATGAACCATATTCCAAATCAACATATTTGCCAATGGAGAAGTTCATAAAAACTTGAGACGTTTTAAAAAGTAGATAATGAAATAGTCATACATTGTTTTGGCAGTTTTACTTCTAACAATTTATCAGAAATACAAAAGTTCATAAAGACACACAGCTGATGTTCACCGAAAGAAAAAAAAAAACCCACAAAACTATGAACGACCTAATATTCATCAAGATGGGACTTGGTAACAAACTATCATTCATTTTATGGAATACTATGCAATCACGAAAAAGAATAAAGTAGTTTTCATTTATTTTAACATGAAAATATCTCTAAGACTTATTATTAGGGTGAAAATGTAAGTCACAGAAAAATGCATATACGATGGGTACATTTATTTAAAGAACAAACTAAGAGACACATGTGCATGCATATATATGTACAGGAATGTAAATACATCAAAAGGTGAACTGAGAAGACTCACATCTAAATTCTGACTCTAACTGGTACTAGGAAATAACATACTCCTAAAATGCTTAAACTACATGAAAAAATAGGATTCCTGCATCATGCATAAATGAGAGTTTTTTTTCTTTTAGTGAGTAAACTCTAGTTATTCTGACTGATTGCTTTGTTACTGATGATTCTGGTCGTAGGAAAAAAAAACCTTTTAAATTCCATTGAGATAGTAATGAACATAGAATCCTACCAATAGACAGATGGAAGTAATATAAAAACACTAACTTGTTGAATATTGATTGCTTTTTTGTTTTTATAGAAACACATTACTGTACATTTACTTTGTAGAAGTGAGGTGGTTTATAGTGTTTCCTAAATTCTGTTAAGAACATTTTATAAAGAAAAAAGTGACTGTGACAGATTAAAATCCAACTCACAGGCAGGCCTGGCTTGGCAAACCACTCCCATTAAGTGGCTCTTTTTTATCTCAGGGAAAAAAAAAATACACTATATCTTCAACCCCTTGGGAAATATGTCAGTGTTTTCCAAAAGCAAATAAAGAATGCCACATCTTAAGCACTAGAAAACCTATAAGCTTTATCTTGGATCTTTGCTTTCATAGGATCTGAAGAATATCTGAACATGCAGACAGGCAGTCACTGTCACATACGAAGTTTAACAGTGGCCAGAGGAAGTTTAAAAGTGAAAATCTTTAGATTCATTCTGCAGTCATACAAACAGCAGAGGGTAAATAACTTAATTTCTGGATATAACAGTCAGTAATTCCCTTTTCCAATAGCAGTAAAGTGTATACCACCTCTGTTTTTTTTTTTTTTTGGCCACACCAATGTACCATTTGTTTATTATTTACTGAATGGTATCACTATCAATAATAAAAAAGTTGTATTAATTCCCATAAATTGATGATAACAGTAAATACAAGTACCAAAAATTAAACTATTTTTATTAAATTCTAACTAGATACATCCTACGAGAAGCTTTGAGCCAAAGCAAAGTGTTAAAGCCAGATTAGTACCAAGAGACTTTCCTGAGGTTTTCAAGAATTGAAAAAAAATTGAAGACGGAATAAGCTTTCTCATTTTTTCTCCAATTTGTATAGTGAAGTTTTTCAAGCATACAGAGAAGCTGAAAAAAAATGAATAGAAAACACCCATGTACTCATCATCTACATACTACCTACCAGTTGGCATTTGCTATATTCCCTTTATCACATATCTATCCTTCCATCCAACCCTCTATGCAGGAGTCAGGACTATTTAATAATATTATTTAACCACCCAGAGACAGTTCTCTCAAGAATCACCAGGCCTTAATCCACTATTTTGGCAATGCTATTCTAAAAGATAACATGATCATCTTCTAAGTCCTTTTGCCCATCCCAGAAGGCTTGTTAATGTATCTGGCTCATGACTATCTTTTCTCCTTATCTCTAACTAGTCCCTAACACAAAAGTGCTGAACTAATCTAAACAAACTATTTACAATCTCCACTTGATATAAAATGCCATTCCCAGCCCGGCCCCAATTCACTGCTTTGGCCTCACGGTAACTCCAGCAGCTAGTGCTTACTGAGACTTTCACTTGCTCATCTCATATAACCCTCAAAACAGTTCTATGAGGAAGGTCTTCCTATTATATGCAGTTTATAGGTGAGCAAATGATAGCAGAGAAAACTTTAAAACCTGGCCCACGTCTGTCTGATTCAAGCTATTATAACCAAACAACTCAATACACTGTCCAATTTTTGTAGTGTCCTTCACGTAGCCCATGTATGTTTCTTCTACCACCTTTCACGGTTCCATTCTTTTCAATGTGTGGTTTTGGCTGCTTGATTACATTTCCTACACTTCCTTCATCCAAACTTTACTCATTTGTTTACAGCCAACTCAAATGTCACCTCCTGCATGAGAAGTGCTCAACTATTTTAAGTGAGAGTTAAATGGATCAATTTTTACAAGGTTCATCATTATTTTCATTCGATAAACTAACCGAAATATCAAATCTTTTGTAAGCAAGTCTTCAGACAACCAAGATGAGAATGTCTCATGTCCATCATCAGAAAGGAATGACAAAACAAAAATCCACCAGATACTAAATAATCTACAAGGGGTGTACACCAACATGTTTAGGTTAGACATTAGCAAATTCACATTTTGTTTTTCTAGCTGGTATCTCCTTTTGGTGTCCTTGAATCCTTCAGCCCAATCATCAACAGAAGGGTATTCTACTAAATGACTATTTTAACAGGTACAAATTTTCATCTACTTCCTTATACTTTTTATTTTGGGGGGGGCATTTATAGTTGGAGTTAACTTAAAATGATGGCCAAATCTCTCAGAATGTCTGTAATGTAAGATTACTTCTGAAGTAACAGATCATATACTCATAGAGCCTTAAAGTTTGAAAGGACTTTACAGATAGTATAGTCTGTGATGTAGTGGTAAACCGCCTAGGGGTAGTGGTGGCTAATTTATAGTGTTTGCCAATTTCCATGGTGTAAATATTCTATGACCAATGTCAAGTTACCAATTATTCAACAACCTGCTCACAAAATTCCTAAATATTTAACGCCACTGTTATAGCCCAGCCTCCACAATGAAAGGATAAGGATTTTGAGAACTAGCATAACGAAATTATTCAAAGTCACAGGAAAAAAAAATGTCAGTATCTGTGCTAGAAACAAGATTAACTGACTCTTGGTCTAGCCTACTTACTCTCAACTCCCTACAGTCACCTACTAATTGTGGAAAGATACTTTGCTCAGTCTCACAACAGAGCACTAAAAAAAATAATCTCTAGGGATTACCCATAGAGAAAAAAATAAAAACAAAAAACTTTCCAGGTGCTTCTAGTACAACCAAGGTCAAAAACTCCTGTAATTTTCTTCCCCCATTTTATGCTGCCTATTTAGAGAATCTTACCCTTTTATATTAACTTGGGGGAATGAATAAAACATACATTAATAAAAAGCACAAATTATCATAATATTTTAAAAGGCTGTAAGATTCAAGTATATTCTCCATGTATGGCCATGAATTACACCTACTGAAATATTTTCTGAACTTTTGGGCCTGCTTTTACAAAGACGAGACTGATTTGTAATTAGTATATTGATTTTATGTGAATGAGTGCTTCTGTGTTGCTGGTAATGACTGGTTCTCTTAATAGATTAAAAACACTTTTTCATCTATTAAGTTTCTTTATCAAACCTTCTTTGATATGTAGAAAAGAGATAACTTCCAGTTAGTTATCACAAGTTCCTTATCGAGCTTACTAAAAAATCTACATTCAGTTTTACTCTCCTTTCCCTCTGTCTTTCTTTCTTTCCTTCCCTCCCTTCATTCAAATATTTTTGAGCATCTACAAAGTACAGACCACTAAATCCAACCCAAGACACTCCTCTGCAACAGAGATGACATCTAATAAATTCTTCTAATTGTCATTCTGCAACTGAAATTCTATTCAGGACTGCATTTCTAAATTATAGTTCAATTAGTAGCTTTGTTTATAAGTCATGAATATCATTTTAATTTGCAGATCTTGTGGATACATACAAGAGTCTTCTAGTCAAATCAGTTGCACTTTGCAACTGCATAATCTAGCATGTTTTAAAGGAACCCTCAGGTATTATTTCCTTTTCAACTAGAATCACAGATTAAGGTCTAGGGTAGACTTTCCTGTTCCCTTTCTGAACTCTTCTTAAACTTATTATAACCCTGAAATCTATCATTTCTCCTGCATTGCACTTCATCCTCAGCATGTTTCTCTTCTTCACCTTGTAGCTGATTAGCAAGGACTGCAACGCTGAATTGCAAATACTATGATGTTTGAGTTATGTGAGCATTTTCTTTTTCAAAGGAATAATGTGAAGAAAATTATCTCAGTATGTTCAGACTGCTATAACAAAACACCACACCCTGGGTAGCAGAGAAACAACAGAAATTTATTTCCCACCATTTGGAGGTTGGGAAGACCACAATCAAGACACTGGCAGATTTGGTGTCTGGGAAGGGGCCCGTTTCTGGATCACGGGTGGCACCTTTTGGCTTCATCCTCACATGGGGGCAAAAAAGGTCCCTCAGGCTATTTCGTAAGGGCACTAATCCCATTCATGAGGGCTCAGACTTCATGACCTTATCACCTCCCAATACCATCACCTTGAGGAAAGTTAGGATTTCTACCTGGGAATGGTGGAAGTGGTGGTGATGGTGGGGATTCAGATCAAAACAAAATTATTTAGTGTGACTTTTTTGTTTTTTCTTTCTGGTTACCTGGCTACAAAATAGAATGTAGGAAAACAATCTTTCAATGCACTTATTTTCCAGTTGTGGAAAACTCTTGATACTTCTTGATGGAAGACCCACATCAACCCTCAGGCTCCTAAGAAAACACTGCCTCTTGAAAACTTGTGTGTTCACTTGCCACGTGTATATTGGTTACAGATGTGACCATCCAGTTCAAACACAGCTCTACCTGTGTATGTCAGGAATATATCTAGGTATATCTAGAATGCCATCATATACTTACACAAATCCCCAAGGTTGTCATTGTCATGTTTTTTGTGTCCAAATGGCTTAAACTTATCCATTACTGCTTATTGTTCTTACATAAAGCTTATCAAGAAAACTAGATGCTAATTGGCTGGCTTATGACAGTCTTAGATCAATATACACTTGCTTAAAAAATTCGTAGGCCTAAGCAAGTGTAAATTTTATTTTCATTCCCAAGATTTTATAAGAAGTTGATTTAGAACTGCACAAGAATAGCAAAAGAAACATACTAAATCATGAGCTCTTTTAAGTACAGGGACAGTATTTTACTCATTTATATAGATCTAGCACTTAGAACCTAGTATATACAGTAGATGTTTAATAAATAATAATAAAACCTCAGCTTTGAGATTAGGGAACAGGATGATCAACAGGCTTGTCGTTGTACTGGTGGTTACAAAGCAATACTTTTGCACTTTTTGAACTATGAAAAACCTCAAATATATAGAAAAATATAGAGAAGGTGAAATAATTATATAGACTACCTATATATACACTCTACCTATATTTAACAGTATTTCACATTTTGCCATATTTGCTGTTTTGGTGTGACTGATATATATATATATATTTGTTGTTGAACCATTTCACACAGTAAGTTGCCTATATCATGACACTATGCTCCCATATACTTTGGCATGCCTCTCCTATGAATGGGGACATTTTCCTACATAATCACAATATTATTGTAACACCTAAGATATTGAACACTTCCCTATTATCCTCTAATATGCAGCCTGTAGTGAAACTGCCCCAATTATCCCAAGAATGTCTTCTAGACATTCCCCAAAAAGCAGTATCCATTCAAAGTTCATATCTTGCATATGGTTCTTTGGGTCTATATCATCATATTTGATCTTTAAAGTTTACTTACTTCAAGTTTTCCATTTCCCCCATGTGTATTTAGTCCATATGCCCCTGAATTGCAGCAAGTATTTTAAAACTGTAACTTGAAACTGAGCTTTGTGGATTAGGTAAGAAGGATATTGTAGATGCTTCTGGTTCATTCTCCCCACCCTTTGAGTAAATAAAGGCCATTTGGTCCATCCTCCTGCAGGTTAGGCATTATTTCAAGCCTGGAATATATTAATACTTGTGACTTGGGGCGTAAATCACTATAAGCATCTTTTCATGCTTAACCAACTCAGTTTAAATCCCCTGACTAAAAAGGGAGCCTGCTTTCCAGAATCAGATTGGAGGAAAAGAGGAGATTTTAAATTTCTTCCTGATCCTAAAAATGGAATGCTTGAAAGTGATATATATTGGCAATGTAAAATACTTAGGATGGGGGGGAGAATGCAGAAATTAACTTTCTAACTTAAACAACTTTAATTTTATAATTCTCCATTTTAGGATAATCACTATAATCAAAATGCATTATACTGTGCTCCAGGTACTGGGTGGAGGAGAAAACACCGATGGGACAGAGCTTTGTTAGGGAATGTGGCAGAGAAAGTAAAAAAAAAAAAAAAAAAAATGAGAAATAAAGATGTTCAAATACCAGCACCTGAAAGGGCAGCCCTTTTCATTTTTGTTCTACCACCCACTGTTCTAGTCCCACTGAGAACACCACTGCATTCCAGGCCTTTACCAAGCTTCTCTTACCCTGCCATGGGGATAGGTGGGGTGGGGGGCACTGCTGGGCCCAGTGCTCTTCAGATTTAAAGTACTATTGCCACTGTTACAATATTTAGCTATCCTTCTACCACTGTAAGGAATAAAACCTCAATCAGGGGTCATTCACTTCCAAGACATTAACTGGTGTAAGGCAGAGGCTATGGGGATACCACATGCTAATTCATTTCTTCCTTAGTAGCAGAGTCTCAACAGAATGCCATTTCTATGACATTAATCAGCAGCCCTTTAAACCTGCAATCATGTGATTGCCATTTGGGTAGTGAGATGTAAACAAAACTATGGTGTGGGACTTCTGGTATCCAACCTGGCCTCCCTCCTCCTTGGCACCTGAATATTTAAATTAAACTGCATAGAACTCCTTTCCTTTATGACTAATCAAATATGAAATTAATTGGGTCAAAAATATATGGCCCATTATATTCAAGGGCTGTAACACAGGAAGGTCTTAGGAACGCCAAGGGAAAAATAGGTTCCTCTATGGAAGAAATCAGTGTTTCCCAAATGTGACTGAAAAAGATGTTTGTCTACTCAGTCCCAGTCTAAAGCCTCATTCAAAGGCTTATTGGAACGCTGAATTGAATATACATAGCAGAGGAAGACGTAGCTGATAATAGGAACAGAGTTGCTGTGCTATCTATCCATGGTATGCGAGGGCACAGGAGAAAACACACTCCACTCAAACAAGGGTATGGTAATTTCAGGCCTCATTAGAAACACAGGAAGGTGAAATCAATTGTAAGCCAGACAGGAAAGAATCAAAATCAGTAAGAAAAGAAATTTTAATTTCAAGCTTCTAAGGAGAAACTATAAATAATGCAAAGTCTAAAACATATCAGCAAAAATACATCATGGTATCTATCTCAAGCAAAACCACTAAACTTGAAAGTTTCTTGAAGACATTCAGTTCTGAATATTTAAAAGCAAATGCACATATTTGCCAGAGAGGAAAATAGGTTTGGGGGCAAAATATTAAAATGAAGTCTGGGATGATACACATCAAAATATTAACGTGGACATAAATGACTCTGGGTTATTTTCCCTTTCTTCCTTTTACCTTTATGTAGTCTTTGAAATTTTTAAATTGTGAATGTATAATTTTTGTAATTAGAAAGACAAAGAGCTTTTGCAAAAAGGAAAATGTTCAAGTAGACATACAATAACACTGTATGAACATTAGACATGGAAGGCTCATCAAATCCAACTACTTCCCAAATATCCTCCACAAAACAATCTAGTGATTTGCTCTTAATGCAAGAATGGTGCCTCCTAATAATCCCCATATTTGGATGCTGCTGATGGTTGAGCCCAGCACCTGTGAGCTGTAGACTGGCGCCTTGCTTCTCAAAGTGTCGGTCTCCAAATCAGCAGCATTAAAATGACCTGGAAACAGGTGAGGCATCAGATTGGAGAAAAACAGATTTTTAATTTCCTTCTCCTAAAAATGTCATGCTCTAAAGTGATATATGGAAATGTAAAACAATTTTGATGGGGAGAATATGCAAGAATTAGCTAACTTGAATAATTTCAATGTTATGATTCTCAGTGTTATACTTACTAGAAATGTAGAATCTCTGGCCTGAACTCAGACCTGCTTGAATTGGGGAATTGAGGAATTACTGAGTTAGGGAAATTATTCTACCCCTCTATTTATAACAGATGTCCCCAGAAAACTGTTGAGAGTGGTGTTATTTAAACCAAGAGGTATAGAAATAAAATTTAATCATTCAAAATTTCTATATAAGCCGTTTTCCATCTATAGCTACTTATAACAACAACAAAACAATAAAAAGAGCTATTAGTACTACTACTACATCAAAAGAGAGAAATTAACATTTATTGGGCCTTTACCATGCATGAGACACAGTGGGGCACATGCTTGCGGTAGTCTGACAGACTGGTGCCCTGTAACGAACCACGCCAACATTTATGAATGCCCTTGTAGTCTCTTTTCCTTAAATCTCGGCTGAATCTGTGACTTTCTTTAGCCCCTAGGAGTCCGCACCAGTTCCAGGCCAACACTTTGAGAAGGGCTGGCAGTCTCTGCCTTTGTTCTCTTGGAAACTTTAGGTGCCATGTAGAAAATCTGGTTACTTTGCCGGAAAGGCCACATGCAGGGACCATTGTGCCAAGATCATGCTATAGCTTCCCTCAGACAACATGTGGATGAGGGAAGAGTCCAGTCTGCAGCCAGCCTGCCAGCTGAATGTAGTCACATGAGTGAACAGTAGAACTGCCCATCTGATCGCATCTCAGACTGCTGAATTATAAGATAATAAAATGGTTATTGTTTTAATCCACCAAGTTTTGGCATAGTTTGCTATGCAGAAATAATAACCAAAATAATGCTTTATAGACCTTTGTCTCATTTCAAGTTCACAACAAACAGACATTAATGACATACTCCTTCCTACAGAAGGGTTTAGCTAATTTGAATAAGGCCGCACATCAGTAAGTGCAGGAGCTAGGGCTTCGCTATAAGAGAACGATTCTGTATTTTATTCAACACACATCAGCTCAGTTTCTGATTTGAGGGCAGGACATTTCCTATTACTGGCCTGTGTCTTCTCATCGCTAAAGTAAAGAGAGTGAACTAATGCACTGAATGTCTAAGATTCTTTTCAGCTCTGAAATTCCATGACTCTGCTTAAATGAGCAGTCCATGCTTAGTGCTCATACAGGAGGCCTCCTGCACACACACGTGCACGCTGACGAGCACAGGTGAGAAGGGCACAAAGCACCCTGCGCACATCCTATCCCAACGGCACGGACGATCGGAAGCACAGGACCACACCACTGGCCAGGAAGGGAAGGCCCAATGCGCATGAGCACATTCTAAGCACGCTGCCCTTCTAGAATGTCCTCAAACAACTCAGTCTGTCATATGGTCCTTTGAGTTTTTCAATTAAAAAAGAAATGGCACATGTAAATATTACCATCTCCTTTTCAGTCTGCTAATTTGTGTTTAGGAAAGTCTTCCAACAAGAAAAACACACGGTTAATCACCTTTGAGACCCAATATGACAAAGTAGTCTAGAAAGTGAAAAAGGGGCTTTTTAAAAATTGTTATGTGGGCAATCAAACCTATTCTAATTTATTCACACGAAGGTCAATTATCCAAATGCTCTTCATTCAGCCTGCACCTGATCTTCGTGACCAGTGAACCATTCAAAGGGCAGCTGTTTCGTGTGTGCATGTTTTAATATGAATCAGTTATCACATTTTTATATTTTCTTCTTTTTCGACTAGTTAAGCTAACATGGCCTGCTTGATGAAGTACATTTAAGTGGAGTGAAAAACACTCGGCATTCTTTGTATTCTGGGATGAAAACATATTCGCTGTGGCCTCTCTCTAGTCAATGTACATGAAAACCCCACCAGATTCGCACTATCACCATCTGTTTGAAGGAAAACACCACAACAGCTTTAAGGAATACTGATACCACCTTTAGAAAACCCCCACACGGCACAGCAGCCCACGTGCCATGCACTTCTGCTGGCACTAAACTAGCATCGACCGTGAGATGAGCAACTGGACTGGAGGCCCATATGCTGGTGGGATGCAGACAGCGAAGCTACTTCACAGGCCCATCGCTCCTTCCTCTAAAGCTATTTCATCTTCGAAATGAGCCTAAAATGCATGTCGAGGAACAACGTACATTTGTCTTTACACTCCTCATGAAGCCTTTTGCTTGTTGATTTGCTCAAGGGTGAAGTTTAAATGTGAGTCAACTTGTTTATTTGTGTTACAATGGAAGAGAAATTTACCAGGGAAGAACAAAAATATTGGAAGTACTCCATGGTAAATGAGAGAAACGATGCCAAAGCTCTTAGCAGCAAGATTGGATCAGTCGAGAATTGTATCTGGATGCTAGGAACAAAGAAATAAATATAAGGAATTAAACGCACACAGATCTATTTTCTCACATCAAAGAAGACTGGTGGTAGACAGGCCCAGGGTGGTATGATGCTACCTAGAACCAATCAGGATCTCAGATCCTTTGACTTGTTGCCTCTCTCGTGCAAGGCCAGCGTCCCAAGCTTACAGGGCTGCTTGGGGCTGCTCGAGCTCCAGCCACTCTAAAGGCATTCATGCAGCAGGGGACAGAGGGGAGAAGGGGAAAGGGCTCCTTTCCCAGCTGCTTTAGCATTTCAAAAGCAGCCCTCCCAGAAGTCCCAAACCATGCTTTTGTTTACATATCACTGGCCAGAAAGCGGTCACGTGATTCCACCCTGCAGAAAGGGAGGTTGAAAAAAATCATAGAATAGATATTTTGTTGAAATTCTGCTACTAAGGAAGAAGTAAAAAATTGATATTGGATGTTCAATAGTCTCCACCATATACCAATTAATGTCTTGGTAGTAAATCACCCCTGACTGGGGTTCTATTATTTCCAGTGGTAAAAGTATAGCTAAAAATAATAACAGTGGTAATAATCCCTTAAATTTGAAGAAATTCCATGTAAAAGTTACAACTTGGTTCACATAATAATCACATGGTGGAAACAATAAAAATGACAATAATTATTGATATTGACAGTAGAAATCAGTAGCAGTATTTGTTATTTGTTAAACAGCAGATTCTGCATCCAGTGCTGTAATATCTTATTTTAACCACTCTTCATATCAACTTTGTGAGGTTTTTATGAAGTCCATTTTACAGAGAAGACATTGACTTTAGAGATGAGAAGTGACTTTCCTAAGCCAATGTCTTTTGCTAGAAGACAGAATGATTCCATCATAGCCCTCCTGCTCACCCTGGGGTTATCACCCTGATGAAGTCATTAATATTCTCATTTTACAGTTAAGGAAACTAAGGTTCAAATAACTGGAGTGATTTAATTTCCTATAATTTCCAACCAATGGTAGAATTTTGATTGTAAAAATGATTTTTTACCCACTAGTCCTTAATGGGTCCAGAGAAGGAGTTAGGACATCTGGCTTTCCACCCTGGCTCTATACTTTAACAGATATTTTGACTGGATTATAAAAATAATACATACTCACTGGGAAGGAGAAATTAATATAATACAGAAACAAATAAAGTAAAAAATCATCCCGAACACCACCAACTGGAGAGGATACAGCCATGAGAACATTTTGTGAGCATTCTCTGGGGTTTTTCTAATCAAGATATAAAGATGGGAGGGGAACGTGGAGGGAGAAAGGTTAGGTAATTTGTGTAATGTCTCTGAGCTACAGAGCCAGGACTCAGGTTCACTCTGCCCAAGTCCCCAGTGTTCTCTGACCCAGGACATTCATGAGTCTTACCTTTCCTGCTGCAAGACATTCCATATACATGCAGGATTTAAAATTCCATGACAAAAGACTGCCTTTTCTTTTAATGGGTTTTAAAGAAAATGCCTTTTTGAATTTCTCTTTTAAACACCCACATGAAGAAATGTGAAATATGACCATTAACAAATTACCCACACTGTACATGAGTTTTAACACTCTAAACAAGACTTGGGGTTTTGAACATTAAAAATGCATTGAAGCCAACTCGTTTCTCATTTTCTTTTGCCAACTCCATAAATCTGCTTGAAATCTTAAGTATAGATTATGTATTTAAGTGATTCTGGCATTCTGGCAAGTAAAAACATAAAATGTAATTAGAATTCCATATAACTACAACGGAAGAAGCACAAAGTAAGATGGCATTCTGAGAAGGAAGGGGTTTGCGCATTCATTTCAGTATTCTTTGCATCATATATTATGTATCAGGCACTGGGAAGACAGATCAATCTGAAAAAAGGACCTTCCATCTAGTACTAGTACTAATACTTCCCTCTAGTGTCTAAGGCTCCTTAACTTGGGCACGCGTATCATTTTAGGCTGGATAATTCCTTGTTACAGCGAGCTGTCCTGTGTGCTGTTTAGCAGCATCCTGGCCTCTTCCCACTAGATGCCAATAGCACACCCGCCCCAAAGTGACCATCAAAAATATCTCCAAATACTGCCAAATGTCCCCCCAGGGTTGGGGGGTAACACAGCCCTCGGCTGAGAATCACTGATCTGATAGATCCCTTCCAGTTCACAAAACCTGGGAAGATTTCCAAGGAGACAGTGATAACTGAGGCAGGCCATATGAAGAGAGGGAGGGAGAACATTCTGAGATGAGGGTCTCTGGGATAAATGGTAGAGTCCACACCAGCCACGGAAGGTGAGGTGGTTTATGAGCTTCTGGATCGTTGACTCAAGAGTTCAGAATTTAGTCTGCAGGAAATGGGGATTGTGATACCATAATGCATGCACACACATACATAGGTTTTTGTCCATGGTTCCTGGCTGATAACTCCCACAGACCTTGTAACAGTCTTGTTATTTAACACTGAGGTGCTGTAGGCCTCAGAAGCAGGCCTGAGGAAACAGAATCTCTCTCTGACCTCCCCTGCCCTTCTTTCACCTGCTCCTTTTTCTCCCTAAGGTAGGCCTTAGAAACTAAAAATACACTCTAACCCTCCCCTACCTTTCTGATTGTGGGGTCCCCTCATTTCAGAAGGGGTCCTGCCCCAGGCCCTGGGAGGAAGGAATGCTACACAGAGAAGCCAATTTGAACAGATAAGCCTTGCTGGGTTTCCCCACGTGGCCTATTAGTATTAGATCATACCCTTTTTGTCCAATCACATTTCTACATGGTTGTCAATCACACTAATCCAATGAAGTCTCCATAAAAGGCCCAAGAGGACAAGGTTCAGGGAGCCTCCAGATAGCTAAACACACGGAAGTTCCTGGAGGGTGATGTGCCAGGCAGGGCATGGAAGCTCTGTTCCTCTTCCCATTCCTTGCCCTACACATCTCTTTATTTGTATCTTCTGTAATACCCTTTATTAATAAGGTGTTCCCCTGTGTTCTGTGAGGCACTCTAGCAAACAAATCAAACCCAAGGAGGGGGTCATGTGAACCCTGATTTATAGCCAGCTGGTCAGAAGCACAGGTAAAACACCCTGGGGCTTGAGATTGACATCAGAAGTGAGGAGGGACAGTCTTGTGGGACTGATCTCTCAACCTGTGGCATCTGATGCTACTTCCAGGTAAGGAGTGTCAGAACTGAACTGAGTTAGAGGACACCCAGATGACTGCTTGCTTGTTGGTGGGGAACGCCCCACCCCACACACACTTGATCACAGAAGTCTTCTGTGTTGACTGTTACGCTGTGAGAGCAGAGAATATACAGTTTGTGTTTTTCTACTCAGGGATCAGCTCAAGTTTGTGAGTAGTAACTAAGGTAAAATGCACAAAAAGCAAGTCCTCCAAGGTGAGCGTGAAGGTACAGTGCTAGCCTGCTGCCCTTAGAACTGCTTTAATTAAAGACAAGTAGGGGATGGAATAACGACAGCCCTTCTCTGAAAATGTCTTCTCAACAACGTGGCTGAACACCACTGAAAGTTTTCCCGATTTTTAAAATAGAAATATTTTAACACAAAGTATTTTGTACATTGCCCACCACTGAGTGCACCCCCATCAATGCTAATTCCTCACTGTTAACATTCTTGTTGCTCTGCTTATTAAAGGGGGACAGGGCACTGAAGGCCAACGCCAGCATTTCTCAGACATGGCCCAAGAAACTCTGGTGTCTGGGGAGTGTTAATAATATCTGTACACACATACAGATGTGCACAAAGAGAGAATTATTTTCTTTCCAAAACTTATCTTTTAAAAAGGAAACCATTTATGACAAAGGATATGGAATAGGAAAAACATTTTTTTAATCTTCATATGTTGTGTTATAAATGCTTACATTCCCAAATTTATATTTCCCTACCAAATAAGAAGACCATATAAACTAAATATTTTCTTGAAGCAATTAATTTGTCTGTGGGGCCACATTTTTCCTGTCCTCTCTCAAGAGTTCATGTTGGTGTCCCATTTATACCTAACTGATATATTATTGTAAGTCTGGAAAACATTGTCCTGATCAAGTTGACTGGAACTACATGGAAAAAACCTTGGCTTTGGTACTCAGAGCTTACGCCAGGGCCAGGGGCCATCTTGAAATAAAGACAAAGAAAGTGTGAGCCCCTGAAAAGGTCACAGAAGAAGCTGTCTCACCAGCTGTCCGCAAACATCACTCCAAGGTGACCAACTGACAGTGAAATACTCTCAAGGAAGTATTAAAACAGCAGCAGGGCCAGGGCAACACATCTGTGACCACCCAGACAACTGGGCATCAGTGTTTAGGAGTGGGAGGGCCCTCTCTTCCTGTGCACTTGAGGCAATTTTCTCCCAAGACACACTATGTTTTTTCTTCCTGAACATTTAACCTCTGGATTTGGACAGCAGAGACCTGGCCCAGGCCCATTCCTTTAGAGAGTACTCGAACGGTTACTGAAAGTAACACTTTTCTAATTATTCTGTCAAGCATCAATCTCGGAAGTTCCCAGTTCCTCTGCGCTCTGACCGACAGGGCAATCAGCGCTTTACTTAAAGCATAAGCACCAACTTATCCTGGACAGCGAGAACTCCCCACGTGCCCATAGGAAAAAAAATATTCACAGCTAGAAGAAGGTGAGATGTCCTCGTGGGCATGGAATTTTAAAAGTGTGTCACCCATCCTTCTTGGGTATAGTGATTTTCCATCTGGCATCCCTTTGAAATGGGGACATCCCCAATTCCAAGGGGTATATTTCTAATTCCCAACCACCATGCTAGGATTTACTACATATGCACCGTGGCTGCTGAAAATGCAATCAAAAGGCGCAGCAAGAAAGCCGATCTCAAAGATCTCTCTAGGCGAGGCAGACAGAGTGCTCAGGGATGGAGCAGGAGTCTGGACCCACCCCCCCAACTCCAAATCAAAACTCGTATTTCTGCTTTCTGACATGCTGGGCTTTCTGAGAGAAAAAAGGGGGCAAAGGGTGGCAAGGGAACCCTCACACAAACAGTAAGTATTCGTATTACTCAAACTTAGGCAAATTCCACTCATTTGTTTTTTTCTAACAGTGACCCCTGCGTATTAGCAGATGTTCTGCTTTAGTTTTGCCCTTAGAGATCACGATGTGTATAATCTCTGAGACGACATACAGAAAGAGAGATGCGATTGGTGGATCAGTCTTTCAACTGGTTTGAAAGCTGCCAGCCTGGTGCTAAAAATCAAAGAGGGCACAGCATAGGGGCTCGGGTTACATGATGAGAGAGGGCCACCAGGATGAATCAAAGAGGGACTCACGCAAGCGTCTGAAATACATCATGGGGGAAAGAAAGCAGCACACCTGTGGTTCTTCCCCTGAATATAAGTAGAAAACCTACCATATCCTCAAGATCCCAGAGGCAGAGAGAAAAAGCAGGTAATTCCAAAGCAGATAATTTTGGGATGCCTGGATTAATACTAACTAGTCTCCTAACGATTCTCTTTGTTTTGTCTTCCCTTTCCACAAGGCACACTCCTATCTTTGTCTCAGGTTTCATCGTTCTGGTGCTTAAAGCCTTTCAGAGGCTTCTCGTTTTATCTAGAATAAAATTCAGACTTCCTAATTGGGCCTGCAAATGCCTCCCGAGCTGGGTCCAGCTTCACTCTCACCCCTGCCGCCCGGTTCTCCTCATTCACTCTGCTCTGAAACACTCTGGCCTGTTTCCTGTCGCCCAGCCCTCGCACTCGCCTTTTCCCTGCTCTTTCACTTAGTCCCTGATCACCAAGGTTCATTTTTGCACATCATCAGGCCTCAGCTCAAGTGTTGCCTGCTCAGAGAAGCCCTCCCTGGCCACTCCGTCTGCAGCAACTGCCGCCTCAGTGGTGAGGCCACGAGAATGTACCTCAGACTCTGAACTAGAGGCAGCAGGATGGGCCACGCTCCCCCAAGGCTGCCCCAGCCAATGACTAGGCAAGAGGGACACTAAGGCAGGTCCTTTCCTGGGAGACACGGGGCTTCTCTACTGGCTCCAGGACTCCCCAACATCCGTGCCAGACCTGTCTCCGTCTGCACACCGGTTTAGGATGCTTCCCCACCCAACCTTCCTTTCCCTGGGGTCAGATCTGCATCACTGTCTGATGGCCGGGCCAGCCTCTCCTGGCTCCATTCCTATTTTCTCCAAGGCATTTCTCCTAATAAAATCCTTGCACATTTAATCCTGCCCAGGTGGTATTTGGGACCCTGATTAACATGCTATCATCCTGTTTTACTGTCTTCTTAGCATTAAAGAAAATTATCTAGCGTGGCACTCAGCAATCCGTATTTTACTGAGCCCTCCAGGTATGTTCTAAGGTGTGCCCAAGTTTGGGAAACAATGAGCTGATATTACATGGTTAATTATAAGCAGAGTAAGAATCAGGCCCTAGCTCTATGAATTCCCATTCATTTCTCAGCCACCAGTAGTCTTTTAACGATGCATATAGTTCTGAGGTTGTATCTTTGCTCAAATACCCTGCTTTAAAAAATGAATTTGTGCTGGCCAGATTTTGACATCCACTTAAAAAAATGTATTTAATCAAATAGGCATTAACACATTAGGTAAACTGACGGAATTTCTAGAACATTGATTAGATCATAGCTGCCTCCATGTTTCTAACTGGCTTTGTAGCTGTTAAGGCAGCAAAAATAAACTTTGCAATTTATACCCCTCTCTTGTGAGTGAAGCTTAATCTGATGTTCTGCCATTACTAACATGGAAAGGCAGTTGTGTTGTCGAGATGGCATCTGGCAAGATGAAATGGCACTGCAGTTTGTCACCATCGATTTTTATGTGGCAAAACCTGGGTCTCGTTCTCCTTTTTTCCTCTTTAGATTGAGCACTCTCATCTCCAGGAAGAAATGCTATCGTGTTGGTGAATAGTGACTGCCCAGCCACAGGGCAGGCAAGCCTGATAACGACAAAATGGACTGATTACCATCAGGAAACTTACGGACAGTGAAGTATGAAATATTATCCAGCTGAACATCCCAGATAAAAAGACATGCCATGTTTCACTGCTTACAAAGGGAGGCAGCAGGAAGTTTCCTTTCTAACATAAATCCTTAACTATCTTTCCCTGGGGCGGGGGAAGTATTTTAAATCTAGTCCATTACAACATTTCAATATAAGTCAGGATTCTGACAAGTAGGAATACTTAATTTATTTTGAAGAATTGAGAAAGAAAACTTCCCCAATGATATGAATACAGAAACCAAGACCTTCCTCACTAATTAACGACCTCTGGCCTACAAAGTCATGTGTAGAATTTCTAAATATTCTCTACAACTTTGTGTTTTCTCTTCCTTCTTGAGGTTGATAGTATAAGTATACTTAATTATAATAATTACCCTCTGAAATCTAAGTTTTCACTATACTAGCCAGAATCTATTATACCTCAGAATAATAGTGCTAATATATTTTTCTCATCTCAAAAATTGAGGAATAAGAAGTTTTTCAGTTTTTCACAATTATCTTACCAAGCTCAAAGGCTTTGGTCAAAGCGCACATCACACCTGCTCAATCTCTAGAGGGAAAAACTTTGACAGGTGAAGTGAGAAAAAAAGCCTCTCTACTGCCTTCCTATAACACTGAAAGAGATGAAATGAAGGCCTGGGATGACAGGTTTTTTCCCTCCCCCCCCCCCCAAATAGGGTTTTAGTAAAAGGATGTCTTTGGAAACTTAAACTGCAATTTTACCTTCAACAAGTATAAGGTAGAATATCCTGTAAAGACAGTATTTGAAAATTATAAAATGTTTATTCACTCAACAAATATCTATTAAGTGACTACTACATCAGTATAACATCATTACTAAGAATTACTAGAAATGAACAACAATTAAAAGTATAACGTGCTAAGAGATTCCTATGTCTTATTATGTCATTTAATAGTCCTAACAACCTTGCTGAGTTGTTTCTATTAACACACCCATTTTACAGGCAGGAAAAAAACGAGTCTTAGAGGAATTAACTCCCTTGAGAAAATCACAGGAGATAAGAGTAGAATTCCAACCTGGAATTCCAACATAGGCTGACCTGGAAGCTGACTTGGGTTTTGACTATGTGGTTAGTCTAACATTGCACTAAGTACCCTGAAGAATATAATGCCTGCCTTCAAGAAACTTCACTGTGAAAACAGATAGCAGAGAAAATAACTACAGTACAGCCGTTGCACTGAATGCTACAAAAGGGGAAAAAGTGTGAAATAAAAGCATGCCAGGTGGTGACAAATTCTTGAAGATACGGGGATGGGACAGGTGGAGGATGGAGTTTAACCTGGAAGGAGCCAAGAGATCGAACTCACTGGCATTTGTTTCCTGACCTAATCTTGCATCTGCCTAAGACTTTTCCCTGGAGTTACATATTTACTCAAAAATACATTATCAGCAACTACTATGTGCCAACATAATGTAGGCATGGACCTGCCTTCATGAAGGGCACAGTCTAGCAGGAGAAGTGAGGCAGTTTTCAAAGAGGGTCATGCAGTATCTCCCACCACACACACTCTTGTGCAAGGTGACTTTGCCATTCCCATATTAAGAAATGGGGGCTATTATACCACGCCCTCCCACCCCCACATCCCCCTGCACCCCTTGAACCTGGGCAGGACCTGTGATTGCTCTAATACAATACGGCAGAAGTGACACACTGTCAGTCCTGGCCTGGAGGCTTCCATGTCCTGCCTCTTGGTACCCAGTCACTATAAATGATCACTTTGAGACCACCATGCTTTGAAAAGGCCAAACCACACACAAGGATGAGGGGGGATGTGGAGAGAAAGAAAGAAAGAGGCAGAAGAGCAAGAAGGTGCCAGACACATGACAAAGCCATCTGGAGCGTCCAGCACAGTTGAGCCTTCAGGTGGCTTCACTTCATCCACCAATGACGGCAGCTGATGGCAGACTCCAGGCAAAGATCACTCGTCTTAGCCCTGTGGGCCCACAGAAGCACGAGAGATGATGACACGCTGCTGTTTCAAGCCACTAACTTTGGGGTGGTTTGTTAAGGAAGCAATGGATAATAGAAACAGAATTGAATGCCAAAGCACCTGTATGACCATATCATTAAACAAGGAGTATAATTTGAGAAATCATAACAAGGAACATACCCTTGCCTTCAACCAGGTCTGAGGGTTCATGGAAGACTCTCTGCATAATTACATTCAGGCTGAGACGTGAAGGCTAAGTAGAAGAAAGAAAAACATGAGGGGAAAGTTTGGGGCACAAAGAGCAGCCCAGGCAAGGCTTCGATGATGGGGATGTGCTTATAAGGGAGAGATTAGCAACCAAATTCAACCAAGCAGATAAAAACAGGCATGGGTGGGCTGGAGAGCTAGCAGGGGCTAGGTCCCACACAGCGGCGGAGAACCTGTGGCCTTGGGGCCACATGTGGCCTTGTGGGTCCTTGAGTGCGGCCTTTCAACTGAATCCAAATTTTACAGAACAAATCCTTTTAATCCCTTTTGGACAAGGGGCACTTGGGGATCTGGGAACCCTGAAACCCCAAGAACCCTCTGAGAACCTTCCATGAACCCATCAAAAAAAATTTTTTTTTCGTCCAATGGGGACTTTATTCATGGTCCTCTTTGTCCTCCTTGACTCTGACCCACCCAGAGTGTCCCTGATGACATGACAAAAGAACTCAGAACTGCAGCGGGATGTGGAGGTGTGTGCATGGCTGGCAGGAGCCGGCTGCAGCGAGCACAGGCTGCTTCCACCCTGCTCCTCACAGCAGGGTCCTGGGAGCCGCATGGAGGGCTCTGGGCTGGGGGAGGCCTGAACACGGAGCAGGAGCTGGACTCCCACCCAGACTCCATGTGAGCCTGGGACTGCTGCAGCCTCTTTGGTTATCAGCTGTGTGTGCGTCTACAGAGGGGTGTGCAGTGTTTGCGTGCTCAGAGGGAGGAGGTCTCTCCCCTTGTCACCTGACATAACCTCCAGGGCTGATCAGACCAACACGAAAGCCCCCAACCATGGTAAGCATCTTGAACTGTATCCCAAGAGCAAGGGGAGCTAAGCAAGATGAAGGACAGACCATTTGTGGCCACTGTGATTGTCATGAGAAGGGTTTCAGGGTAAGTCACTAGGGAACCTGACTAGACACGTTCCTGGAGAGCGAGTGCAGGGTGCCCTAAAGTGAAGCCCAGCCTTCACCCTTGGTCTCACATGACTAGAAGGTTCTTAGCTTTAAAAAAAGAAGGCAGGGAGGGCTTCAGTGTTCAGGGAATTAACTTTCTGAATTCAAACTTAACGACTCACCCAAAGAGTTTAAGCGTGCAGTCTATACATAAATCTGACCTACTTTAGGAAGTGGATGTGACTAAATTTAATAAGCTAAAGAAAATAAAAGAAAAAGAATGACATGGTTTGAATAAGAAATTTAAATGAATTTTTCAATTTTCTTTTGGCTTTCTCAGGCCCAAGTTAACCAAAGATGTGCACACAGTGAGCTTCTTAGGCTTCAGCCTCTGCTTTAGCTGGCTGTCCCTGCTGAGTCCGGAACTGCATTTTCTTATTTACATGCTCTTCTCTACAATGCTGTTATGGTTTGAATGTCCCCTCCAAAACTCAAGCTGAAATTTGATTGCCATTGTGGCAGTATGAAAAGGTGAGGCCTTTAAGAACTGCTTAGGTCATGAGGGTTCTGACCTCATGAATGGATTAATGCTGTTATCGCAAGTCAGTCAGCTATGGCTGGAGGGGGCTCCTGATAAAAGGATACATTCAGCCCCCATTTCCTCTCATTTCCCACATTTGCTTATCTTTCTGCTTTCTGCCATGGATGACACAACAAGTAGGCCCTCAACAGATGGCGGAGCAGATGCAGCACCATGCCCTTGGACTTCCCAGCCTCCAGAACTGTGAGCCAAATAAGTCCCCTTATAAATTACGCAACCTGTGGGATTCTGGTAAAGCAGCAGAAAACGAACTAAGACAAATGCCCAAGTGTTTTCACGCCACTTAGAAGAAGAGATACCTACTGCCATCCTCATCCGTCCTTGCCCTACACATCAAACACATAAGGGGAGCTGGTGCTCTCCAAGCACAGATGTTGCAGACCTGAAATTCTCCATTCCTCTGTCATGAAGAGGCCTGATGGCTGGGATGCTATGCAAAAAG
Organism: Lemur catta; assembly: GCF_020740605.2. NCBI lineage: Eukaryota > Metazoa > Chordata > Mammalia > Primates > Lemuridae > Lemur > Lemur catta. The sequence goes on along the minus strand of NC_059145.1, from coordinate 24,257,692 downwards.
GGACACTGGACACTCTGCTGCCTGAGGCAAGAACCCATAGGAACACCACAAAGAGAAAAACTTGGAGAAGATAGAACACGTTGCTAACAGGGTTGGGATCAGAGTGGTTTTCATTTCAGTTTTGTTTGCTTTCATGTATTTTCTAAGACAAATAAGAATTATCTGAGCAATAATTATTTAAATCACAATACTGGCGTATTATTAAGAGATACTCAAATGGCATTTGGCCAGAGTACCCAGGGAGGTCTGAAGCCTTCAGTCATAACCATGAGGCCACTGCACAAGGTTGCTGAGAGAAATAAATGTGCCAGCAAAGTAAGGCAAGGCAATGTGACCACTGTTATTAGCTGAGGTGAGAGTCCCAAAATCTTAGCAAGACAGAAAGACCGTGTTGAGGGCTTCTTTATCCAAGTTAAGTTAAAGATATTAGGACATCATAACTGCTCTTTCAACTCCTGTGTCTCAACTCTACCCCTCTAAATCAAAGTTTCTTGACTAACCACTCCATTGAAACTGGAAAACTTCACTCTTCTAGAGGTTACAGGAAAAGTAGCCAGAAAGACAGAGAACATACAGTATTCACTCCATAAATGGCTACAGTGGGTCTGGTCTAGGCTGGCCCAGCCTTCTCTGGGGCAGGATACACGAAAGGTGTGGGTGAGAAATGATGAGGAGGAGGAAGGGGAGGAAGAAAGCAAATTGATTTGGCCAGCATTAGGAGACAACCTTGGTCTGTGTTACCCTTGGCCAGGACCTGAGGATAACACAGAAAGGGACCACAACATACCTGGGCTCTGGATCTTTTAACAGAACATGGTGACTCCACTCACCAAGACCAACTAAATGTGCTTTAATGGAACAAACCACATGCATGCTTCTCCTCCTCCTCATAGCAATTGAGTAAGAGGTGAAGAAACAAGTAGACACAAAAAAACTTGTTCCCCTAGATGCCATGATGTGATTAAAGACGACGTATTAAAGACACACACACACACACACACACACACACACACACACACACAGATACTTACAAAATCATCCTAATTGTTACGAATTAAAAAATACTCAAAAACCTTCCATATGTTCAAACTGCCTGATGGCCTTGTTTTAACACAGTAATTTTCACAAAATTAGTAAAAGTAATTTGATGTTACATTATAAATTGATAAAATCACTAAAAAAAAATCAAGTCTAGTTTCATCTCAATTACCTACTTTGTCCATCCATGAAAAAATAGAAAATGAATCCAGCAAGAAGCAGCAAACAACTTCTTTCTTGCACTCTAAAATGAGACAATGTTAATGTAATATTCACCTCTTCAAGATACAGAAAAAGTGAAGTCTAAAAAATTCACATGCCCATAATTTACTATTGACTTATACATTTAAAAAGATTTGTTTAAAAACAAGGTCATGTTTCTTTTCTTGCTGATGCAACTTTTGTAGCAATGACAAAACGTTATGTTTTAGCACCAGAATCAAAATCTGATAATCATGGATTTATTACAGAATATACTGGATTTTACACTTCATCACAAATTCTGTTTACTGGGTTGTCTTACAGTGAAATATCCTTGATGAGAATAATTTCTTCTTATCCAACTGTCACTATTACACTTAGATTTATTTAGTTTAATTATATATATTTTTGAAGACATCTGTTGATATCTAAGTATCTATTTGTTAAGGGGTTTTTATTTAACATTTGGGATCATTTAGCAAAATTGTAAATGATTGTTCAGGGAATGATAGAACCTTGATTAACTAAATGGTCACCAGAGGACTATTTTGGGGAGGGACGGCAAAAAATAAAAATTTTCCAACTTATAGGTATAGGATTAAAAAAGGGAATGTTTAATGTAGCCTCCGGTCTCCAAGGGAGGGGGAATAAAAATATCATACTTCAAATCCCATTTATAAACACACACACAAATACATGCACACCCCATTCTGCCTATCTGCTTAATAAAATTTCAAGGGGATTCAATTTAGGTGTAACTTATAAACATAATTTTAACCCTTAATGTTTTATATGTTGATGCTGAGAAACCACGGGCTCACATTCACGCAAGATAGGGACTAGATTTGCCTCATAATATCCTCACAAAAAGTATCAAAGATGAGCATATTCTGGTGACAGCACAAAGAAAGGAAGTCAGCGAAATGTCTTAACCATAGAGAAACGGCTAAAAATATAATGGTATAATTATATAATGGAACATGAAACTGCCACTAAAAATCTTGTTGCAGGAAAACAGTTAATGTAATAAAATGACTTCCGTATATGGTTAAGTGGAAAAACCAGTATGATCTAAATTTTAATTTTAAAAAATGCATATTTATACAGAAATAGAAAGAAAACACTGGAAGCAGACAGGCCAAATTTTAATAATTACTATCGCTGTGCTAAGAAAGTATGGGTGATTTTATTTTATTTGTGTGTTTTTCTGTATTCTAAATCCTTTATGATGACCATGTATTAAATTATGGAACTGATTTAAAAAATGAAAAAAATCCCATAGATACTTAAGTTCAAAATGTGTGATTTTTTTTTTTAATCTTTTTAACACTCTTTTTAAAAAAAGAGTTAGTGATGAAGAGTAGAATTTAGAATTCCAAAAAGAATAAGTATTAAAAGACACGCTTTAGAGACCATTAAAAAAAATGCCTTGGCCGGGCACGGTGGCTCACGCCTGTAATCCTAGCACTCTGGGAGGCCGAGGCGGGCGGATCATTTGAGCTCAGCAGTTCCAGACCAGCCTGAGCAAGAGCAAGATCCTGTCTCTATTAAACATAGAAAGAAATTATACGGACAGCTAAAAATATATAGAGAAAAATTAGCCGGGCATGGTGGCGCATGCCTGTAGTCCCAACTACTCGGGAGGCTGAGGCAGGAGGATTGCCTGAGCCCAGGAGTCTGAGGTTGCTGTGAGCAAGGCTGACGCCACAGGACTCTAGCCCGGGCAACAGAGTAAGACTCTGTCTCCAAAAAAAAAAAAAAAATGCCTTCTGCACCAGGCTCCTAGGCAATCATTAAGATTCTTTTGACTGTAAGATACAATGCATATTAAGAGTAGACATTGCACACTTTATTTTAGGGTGAGTTTTATTTGCATTTTGACCCAACTTCATTTGAATGTGAGATTTCATTTAGGAAAGACAAAAGGCTGTTTTCTACAGATAATTCCTGAGTGTCTGCACCACCAGTCCTGAACTTCCCAAGGCTTGCCAAGTGCAGTGATAAAGGTGTGAACTGTGTTTAATTAAAGCCACTTGCTTTAAGTAAATGGCACAAGAGTTTATCATTCACCATCACCTCTTGACTTCTCTTATCAAGCCTGCCTTGTTCCCCTGTGAAGGGGGCTATGCTGGTGTCCTCAGTGATGGAAAATGGGTAGAAAGTCAGCATTATCTTCCTGTGGTCCCTGAGTTTTAAGAGTGCACTGCCCATCATACATTATGACAGATTCAGGGAAAGTACTAACAGACCAAAATTTTCTAGAACTTATATTTCTGTATATTGAAGAGATGAATTATTACTCTGTTAAAATGTCTCAAAATAACACCCCCAAATGAAGCTCCTTTGCTACTTTCTTGCTGGTCTCATTCTATAGATTTCCGTGGCTATACCAAGTAGCTGACAGAGATGAGACAAGACTTGATTTGGTTGGTGATTATAAAGGACTTGGCCCCCTTTCAGAAGAACATGCCAAGTCTTCCTATATTTATTCAAATTTAACTTGCATTATGATATTGCTTTCCTTCACATTTAGAAGGTCTCATGCAATTCTAAAATACTGTTACATATAAAGTTTTAAAATAGTTTTATAAGAAGCTTCACTTAAAATTAGATTTAAACACATACTTTACCAGCTGAATGTAGCTTTCCCTTAATTTATCTTTACTGAATTTTGTTGCATTTTTTTTTAATGTGGTTTTTTTTTTTCTTTAATGTCCATACACATGTCCGGGTCACTTGCAATTCTTACAAGTCTTTTCCACTCCAGAGATTTCTCCCTCAGGAAAACCCTATTCTCAGCCTAAAAATGAGGAAGACACAGGGGTGTATGTTGTGACTTCATCTCTTTCTAGCTATTGACAGTGGTCCCTACAACTCCAACATAACCAGACTCCACCTTCCCCACCCTCAGTAACTTGCCAGCCCACTGTAATTTGTCCTATTATATGTTTTCCATGAAAAGACATGTCATATAGTCTGTCCCAAACCTTTAAATCAAATGATTTGCTGAGCATGAAGCACTCAGGTTCCATCACCAACGGTGACATACTGACTTTACACATGCATTTCCTTCATGTGCCCACCCCCCTACCTCTGCCCTATAATGAATTTTCCTTTTCCCTGTTGAAGATCTGTACAGTTATAAAACCAAAATACCACCTGGAAGATGACACCATTGGGGTATGATCTAGAAAAGACCCTTTAGAAGCACAGAATTTGAGTATTACTTCCCTTTCCTTCTTTCTCTCCACAGACACACACATGCCCCATTCTACCTATCTGCTTAACAAAATTTCAAGGGGATTCAATTTATGTGTAAACTACAAATATAATTTTAACCCCTAATGTTTTGTATGTTGATTCTGAGAAACCACAGTCCCACATTCATGCAACATAGGGACTAGATCTGCCCCATAGTATTCTCTTACCAAGCTAGGCTATTCATTAAGCCTGATAATGTTGGGGGTGAGAGTCAACAATTGCAGAGACTGTAGCCATGAAAGCTGAGAGTAAAGATTGAAACTGACAGATATTTTTAATCAGAGGGATCTACGTGATTCCATACACAGCAAAACCAGGGATAGCTGATTCCAGCTCTGGATTCTGTCTGGTCTTGTAGAGAAGACATGAACATTTTCTTGTGATTATCTTGAAGAGGTATCTAAAACCAGAATAACTCGATGTAATGTCCCCTGAACAACTGTCAGGATTCCTGAATCTACAAATACTTGTAAACCCTCCTCGTATCTGCCCGTTACCTGCAGGCCCACATTCCCAGGGAAGCACCTTCTGCGCCATTCATTCTCAAACTGGCTGCCACTGTGGAATACCCTGAGAGCTTCAAAAGTTCTGATGCTTCAGCATCTCCCCATCCCAAGAAACTGATTTAACTGGACTGGAGTAAGGCCTGGGGATGTGGCGTGTTGAAAGTCTCCAGGTGCTTCTAATGTGTAGCCAACGCATGAGAATCCACGGCCCTTCATTTGGCCGACTTATTTTTCCCCCTGAAGGCCAAGTCCAGTTCTCATTTATCTCTTTATCCCCAGTGTCCTCTTCACAGCACTTCTCACAAGCACAGTCTGTAGTGAGAAAACTGGTGAGAGATTTTACTAAATCCTGTCTGGCTCACGACACGGTAAGCTCCATGCAGGTAGGGATGGTCTCTCTTTTGTTGACTACATCCCCACGCCTCAAAGAGTGGCAGAAATATTGTGCGGAATGAAACATTATTTGTTCAATAAAAGAAATTAACTGTACTAGACTAAAACAATACAATGAAAATAACAGTAGCTAACACTTACATAGGCACTATGTGCCGGAAACTGTTTTAAGGGTTTTACAAATATTAATTCATTTATTAGTTACCACAAACCTATAAATAATAGGTACTATTATTATGTCCATTTTATAGATGAGGAAACTGAGACATGCAGATTAAGTAAGTTGCCCAAGGCCAAGCAGTCAGTGGTAGAGGCAGGTTTCAAACCTAGGCAGCCTGGCTCTAGAGTTCCTTTTTGTAGCAACAGGTGGGAGAGGCCACCTAATTGCCCCCTTTATATAAATGACCCTAACTACCATCCCCCGAAGATGGCCACCATTCCCACTGCTTTTGTAGAATGACTACAAAGTACCAGACATGGTGCTGAGCTCTCCATATTTCCTTTAACACCTTAAGTTATTAACTCTACCTTACAGAGGCAATAAATGAGGTGCAGAGAGGCTAACTGACTTGCCCAAGTTCACACAGCCAGGAACTGGCTGAGCAGGAACTCAACTGAACTCTGCCTGTCACTGAAGTACAAGCTCTCAACCACCAGATAATGACCTAATTGGAGAGTTGCATGTTAAAAAGGAAAAAAAAAATCAAACAAACAAAACCCAAAAACTAACAGGCATGACAAATGAAGAGGATGCCCTGCAACAATTTCTTGGCCCCTGGTTTTCACCACTCTCTCCATACCATCACTAACATGTTACTTCGTCTCATCTCATACATGACAGTTGCATCATACAAACATTTAATTTATATGAATCCAACTATGCAGGCCCAGAGACAAAACCAAAATTAATGAGTAAAGAGGGAATGGGCTCTATAGACCCTTCCTGAGATCTGCATTTCGTCACACTACTGGGACTTTGTGCTTAAGGGCACTAAAACATATGGGTAAAGACTTTTCAGAGATAATTTTGGTTATAAAAGGTTTTGCCTTATGGACTGTCTTTAGAGCTTCACTCTCATATGGGTGTGATGCCACTGTGCAGTGGTTACAGGAGCTAGAGACAGACAAGATCTACAAACTAGAATGAAAACTAGCTCACATCCTGTTTCTTCTCTGGCCTACTGTCTAAGAGAGATGTGAAGACCCAAAAACATGGTACAATCCCAGAGGTGGAAGATACAGCAATGAGGTCCTATCTTGATATGGAACATATGAAATAAAAGCATGCAAATCTCAACTAATAGCTACAGAAAGTCATGTGCTGATTCTAGTAATGTGTAAAAGGAGCTTGTACATTTATCAAGGTAAAAAAATTAAATTGTATTTTTAAAAAAAACAGTGATTTTTCATTCCTCGTACATATCAAAGAAAAACTCAGCAAAGACCTTATGTCACAAATCATTATGAATCAATTTTCTTGACCAAACATAAAAGTTGATTCAACATCTCCATCTTGAAACACTCTATTATCATGACATTTGTCAAATACTGAAAGATCTGACCACTGCTCTGTTCCCCACATAGCACAAGGAACCCAGATAACAAATGAAGACTGCACTTTGTAACAAGAGTAGACAGGAGACTGAATCACAGCAAAACACTTACAAATCAAGAGAGGGGAAGAAAGGCACTGAGGGTGATTAAATGCACAAAGAGCAATAATAGGAAAGAAGTCTCTTGTGAAAAGCAGCAATTGATGGTAACTTAATGGGGACAAAAATGAATTAGATCTACTTCAGGGACTGAGCTCAAGGTGAGGTAATTTCATAAAGTTTATAGAAAGTCACTTGTTGTAGTCTACTTTTAGAGAGAAGGAAAATAAAAGTTCTCCGTGAGGTAGTCGATCTTCAGAAAAATACATTTTACAAACCAAATTGATGAACTTTACCTATTAACTAGAAGATTGTCCTTAATCCTCATTGGGGTAGAAAAGTCACTTTAGAACTGATAAAGTCCTCTGGGTTTCAAGGAGAGATTTTGAAATAGAAAGACAATAAAAATCTTAAAACACAAGTGGGTATACAGCATAAGGTGAAAGAAATAAAAATAAACGTTAACAGAGTTGAGCTTGGGACTACTATTTGGCACAAGAATACTATGCTGGGGCAAATTCTCAGTTTGCTAAGATTAGTACTCATGGTATATTAAGCAGGGCTTGCTGGGTTGTCAGTAACAGAAAATGAACTCTAACTTAGGGAGGGAAAAAGCAATGAGTTGGCTTCCACCTGGGAAGGATCCTAAAGTAACCACAGAAGAGGAGTTACAGAGCTACAACACTCATTCTCAAATTTCAGAAACATGGGATCATCTGGAAGGCTTGTTGAAATATAGATTGTGGGGCTTACCCCAGAGTTTTTGATTCTGTAGGTCTGGGCGGGGGCCGACAATGTATTTCCAACAAGTTACCTGGTGACTCGGATGCTGCTGGTCCAACCACACTTTTGAGAAGCCCTGATTCACAGAAACCTAGGCTGCAGGGACTAAGCCCTGTGACTAAGGGAGTCTCCATCATACAGTTTTGCTCCTGGATCCTACACAGGCCTTCACTAGGTGGTAGGGAATACAGCCTGCTGATTTCAGTTCATGATCTCAAAGGCAGGTGGCCTCTTTCAAAAGCTTTAGGAGAAAAGCCCTGGGAGGTATCTGACTGGCTGAGGGGCCTGTGGCTGGAGAACATCCCTGAAAGCAACCTACTAAATCAGGTATACAGTAAGGCAGCTGGCCTAAGATTACTGTGTAAACAACAGAGGCAGGAAGAGAGGATTAAAGTGAGAACAGAGAGAGAGGAAGAAGGCATCAAAGCTGACGGCATCACCAAAATCACAGGGAATAGGAGGAAGTATCCCCAAAGAAACAAGAGTATGATTCATGGAAAAGTGGGATGAACAAAGAATAATAGGACAATATAATCATCTCAGCCCATAATAAAGTTCACTGTGGCATCCAGCTGTACAATCAAATTCACTTATGACACTTTTTTTTTTTTAACAAACATACCATCTACACTCACAGAGCAGTGCTTCTCACATCATCCATGGTAAAAGAACTTTAAAAAAAAAAATTCCCTTAACAGTCACTGACTGATATTCTTGTAAAATACAATAGTATGAATTGCTAAAAAAAAAAACCTGGTCTTCCACTTGCATGTCATGATAATGGCAATTTGCAATAAAAGTTTCTAAATGCTTATTGTCAGTATTGTACTTATCACAAACTTAAAACAAGCCACTCCCACACTGGCACTGGTCCAACAACACACTTTTGAGCATTTCTAGTATAGACCATGGTGGGCCAGGACATCTCTGTCATGACTACTCAACTCATTAAGAAAATGAAGGCCGGGCGCGGTGGCTCACGCCTGTAATCCTAGCTCTGGGAGGCCGAGGCGGGTGGATTGCTCGAGGTCAGGAGTTCGAGACCAGCCTGAGCAAGAGTGAGACCCCGTCTCTACTAAAAAATAGAAAGAAATTATCTGGCCAACTAAAAATATATACAAAAAAAAAAAATTAGCCGGGCATGGTGGCTCATGCCTGTAGTCCCAGCTACTCGGGAGGCTGAGGCAGTAGGATCGCTTAAGCCCGGGAGTCTGAGGTTGCTGTGAGCTAGGCTGATGCCACGGCACTCACTCTAGCCCGGGCAACAAAGTGAGACTCTGTCTCAACAACAACAAAAAAAAAAAAAAAAAAAAGAAAATGAATGAGCAAAACTGTGTTTCAAAACAACTTTATTTGCAAAAATAAGGCATTGGGCAGGATTTGACCACAGACTGTAGTTAACCTCTACCTGCTCTAGACTGGGGCTTCTCAAATTCTAATATGTACACAAATTACCCAGGGATCCTATGAAAACACAGATTGTACATTTCTAACAGCTTCAAATTTACTGTCGATATGATAGTCCATGGCCCACATTTTGATTAGCAAGGCTCCACAGACAACTGTCTGTGAACCCAGAGACCAGGATGTGACCTCAAGCGTAATAGGTGCTTTATACCAGTTCTTTATTCAGTCATAAAAAGACTACAGAAAAGACTGCATCTGTCAGTCAAGTATACGCCTTCCTGTGCTTTAAAAAGATAATTGTAATCAGAAGAAATTGGTAAGGACAGCACCATTGGAACCAACAGCATCAAACATTGGATGGTTTCCCACTTTCTCTATTAGCTCTGAATATGACATACAGTGGGTGATCAAAAAATATTTGTTGGCCGGGCACGGTGGCTCACGCCTGTAATCCTAGCACTCTGGGAGGCCAAGGTGGGAGGATTACTCGAGGTCAGGAGTTCGAGACCAGCCTGAGCAAGAGCAAGACCCTGTCTCTACTAAAAATAGAAATTATCTGGGCAACTAAAAATATATATAGAAAAAATTAGCCAGGCATGGTGGCGCAAGCCTGTAGTCCCAGCTACTCGGGAGGCAGAGGCAGGAGGATTGCTTGAGCCCAGGAGTTTGAGGTTGCTGTGAGCTAGGCTGACGCCACGGCACTCTAGCCCGGGCAACAGAATGAGACTCTGTCTCAAAAAACAAAAGAAAAGAAAACAAAACAAAACAAACAAACAAACAAATATATATATATAAATATATATATTTGTTGACTACTGGCTGGATGCAGAAATACCAAGCTGTAACCAATAGGGGGAGGAACCTAGGATGGTGGTGGGGCTTTACTTTCTGTCCAGTTATCTTGCCTAGCTAAGGTATTTTGCACTGTATGATAAATGGATGCAGCTTTCAATTGATAGTCATTTTAAGGTTGTATCTGTATAGAAAAATTGAATCACAGAATTTATTCTTTCATTAAAAGTTCTCATTTCATGTTTAAAGAAACATGGGCATTTTTATTTGCTTCTTTCACACTTCTCATATAAATGTCAAATACATTTTCTTTGGGATTTGGTCAGCACTGTCAGCATTTGGATTAACTATTTGGTGGTTCAGCTTAATGAAGAAGCTCCACTTGTAAAATGCAACCACTGATCACAGGTTTTAATCACAGATACATACCAGAAATCATCATCTAAGTATAGTATGCATTCTGCATTTCCCCTCACACCTGCTATCCCAATGCCAGCATTCTTGGATCATAATGGCACAGTGAACGTTCTAAGTCACTTTTGTCTCTGTCTCAGACAAATGTCCTGCTTGGGATTAACGAGCAAGTTCAATATAGAAGATCAAGGGTTAAAGCTCCAAATGGATTTTCTGTTCTCTGTTTACGATCTTAAAGCCACTGAGTATTAGAGCAGACACCTAAATGTTTGCTCAAAAATATTCTACTGAGTTCTAATTGACAAAAAGGGATGTGTCCAGAATTCTTACAGATAATGATTAATGAAAGAAGTCAAAGATAAGCTGGAAGAAAAATAATTAACTCGGATTTGTACCAGCTGGCCCTTGGGAATGCTAACTAATGTGTGTGCTCACGGTGCTCCATGCAGAAGGCCCCAGTGGTGGTGATAGAGCATCCTCAAGAGAGAGCCCTGGGTATGCAGATAAAGTATCCATGGATGCTCAGAAAGAACCTCGAATTGCAAGAGAGTTGCCACCCGAAGTAGGGTAAAGTTGCGGCGTAAACTATTCCAGTGGACAAAATATTTTCTTTTAAAGGTCTGTAATACAGCAAGCAACAGCAAATAGACCATTTTGGTAAAGAAGTAGTGAAGTAAAGACAAGGGAAATGAGGGCAGATCCACTGCACAGATTCCCCCAATGGCAGCACTCATGGCATTGCCCACAAACCCCAACTCCAAACCATGCAACAGATATGACATTTCTTTCTCCAGGGTAAACTACCAAAGAGGTCTGCTTGCACAAACCTATCAGAAATAGCAAACCCCTGGCGTTCTCAGGCCCCCTTTCATTTTTATTTTTCAACCTATCAAGTATCACCATCAGATATATTATATAGTTGGCTCATATTATATATTTATTTACTCGCTGGCTTTACTATTTACCTGCCTCCCTTTACCATGGCAACTCCAGGACAGCAAGATTCTATTTCACTCACTGCTCTATCCTCAGTGCCTAGAAGAGTGTGTGACATCAATAGAGTTTTAATATATTCTTGTTTGACTGATGTTTCTGAATAGCTTTCCATCCAGTCTAGTCGTTCTGTGGGTTAAAGAACCAGTCTTGATCTCACAAAGGGGTCTTTGAGGAGCTGTCCCTCAACATGCTGAGGATGCCCTCACCCCAATAAAGCCACTCTTGCTGTGGGATAAACTTGACACCCTGGATGTGTACCTATGGCTGAATTTCTGTCTTAAATACCTGTCTGGCACTCCAGTCTCCCGAGAACCAAGCTTCAGCTGACAGGATGCTTGCCAAGAATGGAGTTGGGCCCCTGAACTGCAGCCTGGCATAGGCTATCTGTTAAGAGAATTCCCTATATGTTGTTGGGGATGGCCTCCCTATGTTTGGTGCTCTTGCTATCTTTTAACATGCTATTTCAGGTGAGGCCCCCTCCCTACTGCCACAATTCTCCCTGTATAACCATGACCTGCACCCTCTGCCTCTGGCTGCTGGTGGGACCTCAACCCACCCTCTGCAAAGAGGTCCTTCCCTCCACTGCTTGCTTTACCCTGGTGGACAAGTCTAGTTCTAGACTATGGTCCCCATCAGGCTGCCCCATCATAGTACCGTCTGGCCGGACACATGGCATTGGCATCTAGCCTGGAAATTAAATTGTTTCAGAAGGACAACTCATTAACTTCTTATGCTTTTCTTCCTGGCTGAGAACATTCAGCTGGATGACTTATACAGAAATACAGAAATATGAACTGACAATAAGAATTTATTCTGAAAAGACATTTTTGGAGAATCGACCGTGTTCTATGTATCATTATAGGTGCCAGAGATAATGAAATAAGACAATAAGAATTGAACAAAACCATGGATGGGAGAAAAAATTCAAAGAAGGTCTATACTTAGTTATTTTTTAAGAATATGGAGCAAATGGAAAGTTTACTGGAAAAGCAGCAAGAAGTAGGGGGAAGGGGCAAAGAAAGAATAATATTTCTGGGCAATTATTACAAAATTTGAGAAGAGAAGTAAATGAAGAAAGAGATGATGAAGTGGTGAGGACTGTAAATTGGAAATACCACACAGAAAAACCAAATGGGCATAAATTATCACCAAGATGACATCTAATGAGGATTACAGAGATTAAACAGACACTTATTTTAGAAGGTTACCTGGAGAGTCTTGCTTCTTTACAAAGACGGACAGTTTGGTGGGAATGCATAGAGGATCAGTTGAATGTTGTAAGATTCTTTAGTAAAATAATTCATTTGAGGATTCCAGCAAGAAAGAGCACGGAAAAATAAAGGTGAGTTTATTTTCCTACCTATAGCAAGTCTCATTTTTGATTCCTCCTTGCCTCATTGACCTGAGTCTGTTAGAAAAACATCAGGAAGATATTGAAGTCAACAATCAGGAAGAGGCATTAGGCCACCTCTGGAATTCCTTTTTTTTTTTTTGACACATAGTCTTGTTCTGTTAGCCAGGCTAGAGTGCCCTGGTGCAGCCTACCTCACAGCAACCTCAAACTCCTAGGCTCAAGAGGGGCAACCTCCTCAGCCTCTGGAGTAGCTAGGACTACAGGTGTATGCCACCACGACTGGCTAATTCTTCTATGTTTAGTAGAGACAGGGTCTCGCTCTTGCTCAGGCTGGTCTCGAACTTCTGACCTCAAGCGATCCTCCCACCTAGGCCTCCCAGAGGGCTAAGATTATAGGCGTGAGCCACCACGCCCAGCCTGGAATTCTTAGGTAGTTCAGCATCTAGGCAATTCTGAGTAGGACTATATCAAATATTAATAAATGACTCACCATTAATCCTGAGAGAATTTAAACAAATTCAAATCAGCAGTCCATTGAGGTAGTAAACGTATAAGATACTCAAGAAATATCTAGCTTGGTCCTAGATTATGTTGATTGTTTTTCGTTATTGTTACAAAAAAGTCTGTTAGGTACCACAAAGCTTTTCATACTTGATACTATTACATTTGGTTGTTTACTATACCCTCCTTTATGCAAACCTGGTTTACAAAGTTCACACACTTTTAAAAAGAGATTTTAGACATTAAGGCTTTTTCTAAATAGCAAGGTGCTTTTAAAACCAGCCATTATTTAATACTGCTAGTATGATGATGGTCATGGAAGCCAGCTAACAACACAGAAAGATGTTTATCATGTAACAATAGATGATGCTGGAAGAAAATTTAACAAACTTATAACAGTGGTTGTATTATGGCGGTAAAGTTAGGGACTTTTTAAAATCTCATACTTTAAGTAGGAAGTGTAAATTTGTAAAGGTGATATAATAACCACTTTTTTTAAATATAAAAAATTTTCAAAAAGCATATAGTGAAAGACCTAAATGTGTAAGGAAATCAGGCCAGGCGTGGTAGCTCACATCTGTAATCCCAGTACTAAATTTGTAAGGAAATCATTCTTAAGTGAAAAGTGAAAAATTAATTACAATCTTCCCAAACCTAACCCATAAAGGCAGTATGTCTACTAAGCCATTACTAGCATATTTTAAAGTTTCTCATGATTGAATCCTTCCTTTTGGGAAACAAATAACTGCAAACTATATAAGGAAAAGATATTTTACCTTACATTATTCAGGCTAGGGGTCTCTGGTTGTCCTTTCTTAAAAAAATAAAACGGAGTGTCTGTATCATATAGTCTCTGAAGAGCTGCTCATAATTATTCAAAACACCATACAGGGACTTCTCATTATCCCCCTACAGTCACTGCAAACAATGCATTAGCAAACACTCCACTATTGTTCTTAGGGGAAACATAGGGTTAGGTCCTTGTGAGCCCCTGGTCAACTGATAAATTCAAAACTTCGATTTGTGTGTGTTTCTGTTTAAAGACACCTTATTTAACATATATATTGTTGATTCATTAACATTGAACTCATGGCCAACAGCACTGTAACTCATGCCTGAACCAATCTTATCTAACACCTTTATTTTTCTCTCTAAGGCACATCACAGATTTCTTATGCTTAGGAACATTAGATAATACTTCAACATTATGCCTGGGAGCCAACAGTGAAATCACATACATAGAAAGGACAAAAATGCTAAAAATGTGGCGCTAAATAGACTGCAAAAAGGACATTTGTTTATAGTCCGAAAGCAGAAACAAGAAGGCAGAAGATTGCCTTGTTTGATCTCGCCTGAGAACTAAAATTTTTCACTGCTCTGTGCACTTCCTTGAATGACCCTCAAAGTGCTGTGGAATTACATATGCCTTTTGGATTTACAAATAAATTTTAGCACATAGGTGAATTTCCAAATATAAAATCAGTCAATAAGGATGATCAACTGTACTAAGAATACTAGGAGAAAAAAATGCATATTAGGTCACAGTGAAATTTCTTCAACACATCTAAAAACATTCCTTAGAAATATCTAAGAATCTTGTTAATAACTGGAGGAACATGCCACATCTAATCATAATATTCATCTTGCTTTATTTAAATCAGACTGGGAGAATGGTCTCTTTGAGAGATGGGTGGGTGAGAGTGTCACATTTTTGACTGGAAACTGTACCACAGTCATTTCCTTCATGCAACAACAAATCTTAACACATTGACTGGCACACTAGAAAAAATTTTTTTTCCTTGGGGCCATGGTGTTTTATACAAAAATAGAATAAAAACTTCAAAACAAAACAATCCTTTCTAGTTTAATGAAAAATTTGTTATTGACTTCTATTCATTTAATCTACATTTTTAGAATTAAATTGTCAACATTAATTTGTAATAAGAGCATCAAGAAGTAAGATTTTCACAAACCAACTGTAGAGTCTTGCCCATGTTTTGCTTCACAAGACCCCGGGCTCAAAACTAGTATGAGTTAAATATAACTCACACGGCAGTTAATGTGTTAAAAGTCTTAATAAATGTTTCTTGAGAAACTAAGTAAAATAACAGTGAAAAATAACAACATGCATGAAGTGGTCTCAGAACACGTTACATAAGAGTATTTCAAGTATACAACCTCTGTTATAATGAGACAACAAAATTTACATAAACCAATTCAAAGACAAGAGACAGGATGGAAAAAAAATGAGTTAGAACATGCATAAAAGGGCCCATTCCCTTGATCGCAAATACATAGACCCACACAATACACTCCCGTATTCTAAATCACTGGCAGGAAGAGTGACAAAACAATGGAAAACTAAACAAAAGACATGAGTAGGCAGGTCATAAAAGAAGCAATAAAAAATGCCAAATAAAATAAAAAATAAAAAATGCTACCTCTCATGTGTTGGTAAAGAACAATAGTAACCGTTGCCAGGACATGGGAAAATAAACGAGCCCTCTTCTCTTCCTGACAGCTTTCTACAGTCCTTCAACTAGGAGTGAGATAATTCGGCAATACATGCAAAAACCTTAAGATCTCCACACCTTTGACCCTCGAGATTCTAGGAACTCGTCTTGTATAAGTAATCTCAGCTGTATGGAAAGTTGTGAATACAAGGAGGTTCACAGCAGCATAATTTTAAGTTAATATTGCCAATTACTTGATACAAGTACTAGTTTTATCCAAACTAGTATATATGTTATATATTCTTTTTTAAAAGATATATAGGTGTACATATACAAAAACTTCTATTTTGTCCTTTTTATGTTTTATTTAATAATTAGGGAAAAGAAGATACTGTTTATAAAATGCCCTAACACAAACACAAAAGACTACTTAGCAAACAACTGAGTCAAGCCAATTTCTTAGGCAAGCCCGTATGGACATACTGCTCATTTAGGAATGAGGTAATCTTTCCTAATTCCTAATTCTCTGGCAGGGAGTGGGGGTGGCAGGAAGAGGATTCATAGTATCCTCCAGCTCCTGAATCCACGGGGGCTCATTCGACCAGACTATAGCTCACCTCAACTGTATAGTAAAGGAATCAGAGACCTTCACGGTTCAAGGGCCTTTAAGCCCTGCTCTTCTAAATAATTTTCCTAAGTTCCATGTTCCCATCTAGTGATGCCTCTATCAGGCTTTATTTGAATTCTAAAGTAACATCTCAAAAATAAAAACAACTTTCAGATGCCCTGCCATAGTAAGATTATCCTTAACATTCACGGATTCCTGACATTATTCCTGGCCATGATTGACTGTCTTGCTAGAAAATGCACTGTTTTCTAATTGTTCCATTCAACCACTTCTATTCCCAATGCAATAACATTAAGAAAAAAAAAATCCTGACTCTTCTAATAATTAGATATTATTTCCAACATATATGACATTATAATGTGATTCATGGTCCACTTCTCTTTAACAGTCTAGCAAGGCTTCTACGTACAGGACTCATAATCAATTGCTGATCATGCTGGGAATAATGACAAAACTTACTAAGATATCCCAAAGTCTGTTAAATTCTTTAAGTCACTTACCATATGACCAAATGACACACATTAAAATCTGAATTTTGAGAAGCAGAGTGAGGAGTAAAAACCTTATTTTTTATTTGTTTCTGAGAGCGTGTCAGCGAGGAGCATGAAAATAGATTTTGAGTGTACCATTAGGGATGTTTTGAAAAATGTGGCAGCTATCGGACACACCAACAGTGTGTAAACATGGAACCAAATGCAGTCGCCCAGGACCTTGCTATTCCTGAGAAGTACTGGCAGGTAAAGTGGAACCAGTGTGAGGTGGCTGTGGACGGCCAGACGTTCTTGGAAATTTTAATCAACTGGACATCAGGAAAGAAAATGCAAAATCAACATTTACGAATTTATTACAGTGGGGAAAACTACGCCAGGGAAGGAAGAGAAAAGAGCCTGGGGCGGATGGTTTTCCATGCTCCAGCTGAGGCAGAGAGGTTACCTTAAATAAGGGACTATTCTAAGTGGAAGTGGAGACTAAATGACAGGCTGCAAATTCATAAGCACAAAACCATTTTTATTCTTAGACTAGACTATCAGGTAGAATACCAGCAGAAATAACGGCTGCCTAGACCTTTAATCTTTTCAATTCTATGTGAAAGAAAAATCTTGCTTTCAAGCAGGCCTGTATCTTACAGAAATACAGGGTAGTCATTTCAAAAATAATGTACGTGTTGTGTAACGTGTTGGGTATTATATTTGAAAATAAATTTCTACAAGAGTTCTATTACTCTAGAAAGAAAAGATTCACTTGTAGATAAGGTATTTCAGCAAATAGATGTGGTATGTAACGAAATGGGTTTTGCTTTGTTAAAATACATTAAAACGGGGACCAGGCCTGAAGAATCTAGGCAAACAAAGCCAGTTAGGCCTCATAAGTGACCCTAACCTTGCTTGGTTTGCAGACATAAATAAAATTTAATGAGCTAGTTTTTGTAAATGCTTATGTTAATGAAAAGTAAAACTTAAGGCTGACCAATCAGAAGCAACCAACTAACATAGTTATTTAACTAGAACTTTCCAGCAAGATAAATGAAATAAGGAAACAGTATAAGCATAACTAATCAAATATTTTTTTTGCTTTACTTCCATGTTTGTCCTATAAAAGTCTTCCCCTATGTTCCCTCCAAGGAGCCCTGGAATCACTTCCAGTTTGGAGCTGTCCAATTCACAAATCACTGATTGTTCAGATAAATGTTTTAAAATTTTATGGTGCCTCAGTTTATGTTTTAACAGCTCCATGTCTCTGACATAAGCATGTATATGAGAGAAAAAGAGGATATTCTGCTTTGTATTTAAATACACTCTAAAGGTACAATAAATTAAAAATGTGAGATAGCACATATTAATCCCAAAACATATTTATTAAAACTTAAAACACTTGCACAATCCTGATACTGAAAATATGACATGTGGTTTTACCTCTCTGGCTTCAAATTCTAAAGATTTGTGAAGCACACACCAAAGAGCTAAAAGAGCTGGCCTCTTCTCAAATTTATACCAAATGACATTTTATTCTTTCAAACCTGAATTTAATCCTCCCTTATCAAACTGCATTTTCTTGGTTGTTTGAGCAATCATTGCAAGCTACTGAATCACACCTCCCATCAATTTCAAAACAACACATGCAGTAACACTGTCAATAAACCTACTTCAGATACCTCCCATTTCTGTAGATGTGCATTTACTCTAAGTTTTAGAAATCATAATGGAATGAAACACTAAAAGTAAAACAAGCAAACTTTTCATTATGCTTTAGAAAGGTTTGCCTAAAACAATGCTTTGGAGTATTATTTTCATGTCAACATTTCAGATGAGGAAATACAAGTTTAAGGAGTATATCCAGATGACTAATGAGGATATGAAAAGGTGCTCATACGTCACAAGAGAAAGGCCACCATAAGATACCACCACACACCTACCTGAATAACTGAAATTGAAAAGACTGACTAGTACCAAAGGTGAAGTTAAGTGAAAGATGGCAAACATAAAAGAGTGATAAATGACAATATACGATTCCATTTGTATTAAGTTTTCCTTTGGGGAGAAAGCAGAGTGGGAGAAGGACTGGGGGGTACAATAGGAGGCTTCTAGGGTGCTGGTCATGTTCTATTTCTTGATCTGGCTGGAGGTTACATGGGCGTGTTCACTTTGTTAATAATTCATCAAGCTGTACACTTAAAATTTGTATACTATTCTGTATGTAGGTTATAAAATAAAAATTTAATAAATAAGTTTATTAAATTTTCAAAAATGATACTGTCACATGAAATTATCGCCCCTCTGAATGGGAAGTGTGTGTGTGTGTATGTCTCAATTCATGTGCTACTCTGAAGTAAGTACTGTATTATCACCACTTACAAATGAGGAAACTGAGGTACCCAGAAGTTAAATAACATGCCCAAGATCCCACATCTAGTAAGTAGTAAAGACAGGATTGAGACCCAGGCAGTCTGGCACCAGAGCTCTGCTAAGAATCCTTTCCATTCTTAAACTATTCTGTGGCACTTCGGTAGCACATTTCTTTGTGGCTATTTGAAGGGCTTTGAAAATATGACTCTAACTTGGATCTAAACCAAGAAGCAAAGTCCAATCAAGTGAGGTACCTTCACTAATGCCAATCATTTACTATTGCTTTTCAAAATCAGGCCTCCAGGGACTGGGTGTGGTGGCTCATGCCTGTAATACCAGCATTTTGGGAAGGCAAAGGTGAGAGGATTGCTTGAGGGCAGTAGTTCAAGACCAGCCTAGGCAACATAGCTAGATGCCATCTCTACAAAAAAAAAAAAAGAAAGAAATTAGCCAGGCGTGGTGGCACATGTCTGTAATCCCAGCTACTCGGGAGGCTGAGGCAGGAGGATCCCTTGAGCCCAGGAGTTCAAGGCTGCAGTAAACTATGATCATGCCACTGTACTCCAGTCTCGGTGACACACGGAGACCCTGTCTCTAAATGAATGAATGAATCAATCAATAAATAAAATTAAAAAGTAGGCCTCCAGAGAGCAACAGATTGGCTTAACTTTGACGGAGTCGGGGTTATTGTGCAGACTCATGCCAACTGTCCTTTGCTTGTTACTCACTTACACAAGATGTTTTACATATTCCACATGTTGTTCTACTCATTTGCTACACCTTTGGAATTCTAAGTTCAAAATTAAAAATAGAAGCCAAAGCATAATTTAGGAAAACAAAAACCCAAAGATAAAATTCTACATAGTGCTCTTCTTTTACATGTGTTCAAATTCTTAACAGACAACTACAAAACCCTAGTTTTGTTTTCTGTTTTATAGCATTTTTATTCCCTATGATATAAAGAATACTACTGTCCAGAATTCTTTAAATCAAAATGATGAAGACCACCAGCAGGACAAGCTCTATTGCTTTCCTCTCATCTCAAGCTCAGCTGGAAAATAAGAGAATTATAAAATATTTAGTGATACACTTCATATGAATCCAGTTTAGTAAGTGAGTTATCTTGAAAAGACTCTTGTTTTAGACAGTTTGGTAGAGGAACTTAATTTCATATATATTGCAAACAAATATCAAACAAAATAGTTATAAAGATACTTGCATTAGCTCCAAGTAGAAACTCAGCATTTGTACTAATAGTTAAGCAAAATAAATATAAGTTTCAGCTCCAGTGCTGATGTTATGAGTGGAAATATATTTTAATTGATAATATTTTTCCTGAATAATGTGTTTGTTACCTGATCAAGAGAATTATCTTATACACTGACAAACAACAATAACAGGTCTTTTGTAACTTTGAGTTTCAGTGTATTCAACTGACTAATCCTTATAGGTAACAAGAAAAATCAATAGCTTTGAAATAATTAGCTTTGGGTTCTCGGGAACCTCTACCTCCAGGCAGGTGGACAGAGTTCTACTTGAAATAATTACTGCCAGAACTACAACCAGTTTCCTTGCAAAATCAAATGAACTCATTTATACTATTTTTTAGACTCTGTTCTCTGAATTTTGTGAAATGATGCCAGGATTGAAAATACCCATTACATTTCTATGCTTTTAAGCCAGTTTTGAAATTTCAAGATTTGGAAAATGTACTGTGAGATGAGCTGTGCATTCATTTTCCTGATATAGCTTGAGAAAAATAAAATAACTCCCACATACCTTTATCTACACAAGATGACAGCTAATCTCAAAAGAGTTGAAATAATCCAAGCATTTGAAAATATTCCATAGGGTAAAGTAAAAATTTTTAAAGGAATCTTTTTTTAAAAAAATGGTTCTGCCAGTGATTTTTCCTCCCCCCTCCCCACCCTGTACTTTTACAAAATTAAAATTCAAGATCAATCACTAAGAAAAGATGTTTCAAAGAACCCAATGACTGACTGTCCTGGTAGATTCAATCCCTCAATGGCTCTCTATTATTCTTAGCACTGAATTTCAGAAGACACTGAAAGTTCAGTATTTTATTACAGTCATCTGTCCTCTGGGTACTTTGTGGTTCAAGCAGCTTAAAGAGCTGTGTGTTATGTCCATGGTATTTACAGATTTCAACTGGCTTGGGAATCTCTGGGAGGAAAATGGTTCATCCCTTAGAAAAGAATAGGAAGAAGTAATAAGTGAATTAATAAATGATTAGAGATCCACTGATAATGTTTCTATCTAACCAATAAAAACAAAGTGCTTATATAAACAGAAAAAATTTTCATTTTGCAAACACTTTCTGCATTGCTGGGTGCCTTTGAACTCAATAAGTTTGCTATTCCTGAACAGCACTGGAGAACTGAAGATAAGTGCTGACAATATCTTACCATTTATTTTGTGAATCAGAAGGAAACAGTTAGCAAAAACATAAAGTCATCAATTCATAAATAAAACAGACAAGCATACTACTAATCTAAGGTAAAATATTATGCATGAAAAACAAAATAGGCTATTGCCAGTATACTTTATGGGAAGCATACATATTAAGTTCAGACTACATTTCTTAAAAAAAAAGTGGTATTTTTTTCATTCATGATGTTCTTAGTTGATAATTTAGATTTCCCATGTGTTCAGATATTTTTTTAACCAAAACAATTTAATAGATACTCTAACAATATTTAGATAATGATTTTCAAATAAAGTTTAATATCAAATGGTTGCAGCATATACCTACCTCACAGGCCTGTTAAGGGAATTATATGAAAACCATGTACATAAGACATTCAAAAAATTTTAGTCTTTCCATGTAATAAGCACCCACCTAAAACCATGTTTTCATAGACAATTGAGTATCTACAGTTGAAACAAAGCACATTTGTATTTAACATGGCTACTAAATGAACTGATTAACTATTTATTGAATGCTTACAATGTGCCTAGCATGGTATGGTAGCTCCATTCTAGTTAGCTACACTGAAGTTGAAAAGACACACAGGAAGCAACAATAGAAACTATGAAACCATACACAGTTATTCGCTACTCACTGTATATGTTACAAACTATAACAGTCCAAGATGAAAATTAAAAAGCATACAGAAGGAGGTGGGGCCATTATTTCCCAGTGATATATGATCCAATAATCCTATAAATCTCCAATATTATAACACCTTCAGCATCTTTAAGGAAGGAATCTGAGGCTGACTCCTCTCTAAGTCATGTAAGTGTAGGACTAATCACTTCAGTGTAAATTACCCAAATACCATTTCATGCCAACCGATGTTTCACTGTTTGGCATATCGTATCCTTTCTATTCCCTTCCACCTCCCAGAACTTTATGTATACACAGTCTCCAAAATAAGATCCTGGGGGCTGTCTATAAGCTTTTCATACAAGATGAGAGTTAAATCATCATATATTCCAATGGAATATAAAGCAGAATTTGCATCTGGGCCTGCAAAGGACGTGTGTTGACTTATTAGCACTCTCAGCAGCAGGAACATCAGCTCGTGACGGTGAGAAATCAAAGCATTATGTAATCTCAATACAAACAGAGAGGTTACCTTAGGATCAGCTGTGAGCAATTTGAATGCTTGATATACTTGAGCTTCCTTTACACCGCCACCAAGATCCAGGAAGTTGGCTGGCTTCCCACCATTAAGGAAAATGATGTCACAAGTAGCCATGGCGAGCCCAGCACCATTCACTGTGAAATGCAATTGGCACATAAGACAGGATAAATTTAGCAACACGAAGGGTCCATAAACTTTTTCCCTCACCCATGTTGCCAAAAGAGAACCTGTCATTACAAGGCCAATTTTTGCCCTGTTTGGAATTCCATTCAACCAGATCCATTCGTAGTCTTTTAGGATAACGAACCAGGACAAGTACATACAGAGAATAAATAAAAAGACCTGGGAATGAGAAAATGGATTTATTGAGAAGTTAAGTCAATCAGGAAAACAGAAAGAAGGAAAGAGTTTAAGCAATTAATTTGGGCCAGTGGTAAAGGAGAGAGTATAGTTAGGTTCTGGAAAGGGTTAAGTTTCAGAGAATTTGGAAGCAGGGAAAAAAGCTATGAGAAGATGCCTGGGCCTATAAATTATATTCTTTTTAATATCCTTTAAGAGACTGGAGTAAATAATGGAATTCTCTTAAATTTTTGCTTGCTGTGAATATGCTCCTTTCAATGTGGCATCTCTCTGGGATTGAACCACAGGGAGCTCACTTTTAATAGGATTTCGTACTTTTCTACACTTAGTGCAGTCATCATGTTTATATAATGTTACCTGGATGAACTTAGAAAACAAATGAACAAAGGACAGCACCAAAAACAACACTCTTACCTCCTTCTTCCTCTTTCAAATTAATATAAGAAATGTTCACTAGCAACACAATCATTGAAACTAGAACCATAGGCCATAGGGCTGGGTGTGGTAGCTCAGGCCTGTACTCCCAGCAATTTGGGAGGCCAAGGCAGGAGAATCGCTTGAAGCCAGGAGTTTGAGACTAGCCTGGGCAATATAGCAAGATCCTAGTTCTTAAAAAACAAAACAAAAACCTAGAACCAAAATATGCCAACATCTTACGAGCCTTTCTTAAGAAATCAAGTAGAGTTTTGATAAGGAAATTCTTGTTTTCCAGAGCTAATTTTATTGCTCAATTGTACTTCTTGTGTTTCTTAAGCTTAATTACATGAAATTACTTTCCTCGGCTTAGAAAGGAAAAAGAATCCCCTGAACACAGCAGAAACTTTCCAGGTAAAGTGCCCCTCACTGTTTCTGACCCTTGAATTCCCCAGACAAACCTACGAACCCTGACTAATTTAATTAAGTTTGGGGCAACTAAAATTAAAATGGTTTATACAGGATCTTAAAACAGTATGAAACGTGTTCATTATAGCTTTTGAGGCTGCTACTTGGTCAAATCAGGCACGTTCCTGCAGTGGCTACAAAGAATCTGTATTTAATTTGTTCTAAACACACCACTGTATCTTTGTCCTTTCGAAATGGCTACAAATATTGACAGTGTATTACCTTATCAGGATCAGAACAATGTGAGTGATCTGGTACATTATAGTTATTGCTCCAATACAAAGAAAGAGATTTTGGTATTACTTGTAATTGGATGTCATTTTCTCTTGTATTGAACAGCAAACTATTGGACAAGGTCTCTTCAATTCTGAATATAATGATACTGTTGGTTTAATGAACTACAAATCTTTTTTATTTTAATTCCATTAAGATTAAGACCTCAGTTTCCAGTGCAATGAATTGGTTCTACCAGAAACAGTCTTCTGCAATTAAGTCCAAAGCATATAAATCTTAGCACTATAAGCTGTGAACAATAACAGAAATTGTATTGCCTCTAATGGTCTCATTCTTATCTCAGCTGAATAAGCCATTTTAACAAATTTAGATAACTATGATGAGGTCAATTGTTTTATTAATAAACTGGCATAATGGATTAAACATTTTAACATTTGGTTATCACTGAATCTGAAACTTTAGTAATATGATTAAATTAGATGTCCTCTTCTACTTCCTCTGCAAAAGCAATTTTGTTTTATACCCAAATTTCAGAATAGTTCCTAACATATTAACACTGATGTTGAGTAGTAAAAGTTCTGATTTTTTTACTAAGTGAAGTTTAAATTAAAGAGATGCTTTCAATCAGTAGTTCTCAACTGGGGTGATTTTGCCTACCTCAGACATCTGAAATGTCTGGAGACTTACTTTTTGTTAATAACTTATTAAGGTTCTGACAACCAGGGGCTGCTAGTAGCATCCAGAGGCCAGGATGCTGCTAAACATCTTCAAATGCACAGGACAGCCCCCTTATAGCAAAGAATTATCCCACCCAAAATCTCAATAATGCCAGTTGAGACACTCTGATTTGAACCAATGACCATTGATCAAAATGAACTGTGAGAAAAAATTTTGGAAAGTTTCCTAAGAATTTTTGGCTACAAAAAACTTGCATGTTTACTTCCTATTGGTAAATAACATTTTAGAAATCAGGGGTTGTGAAATTCTGTAAAAACCCACAAAGCATTCTTTTGATATAACTGCTTCTTACCAAAGCAGGCAATGTTCCCATCCAGTCCTATGTATTTTAGATCGTATCTGGCAGCTTCATTTTCAATGGGCTCATTCTCTGACTTGTCGTCCATAGCGAATATATCCTTTTGTCGGAATTCTGCGTTGTCATCAAAGTTTATCTTGGCATCAAAACAGACAACTAAATAAAGAAGAAAAGGAACATACCTGAATATCTCTTGAGATCTATAAATTAAGTTCTCCAGGCTAGTAGGCACAGGAGAAAGAAAAATAAGATATTGTCTTTTTTTTTTTTTTTCTCATGCTACAGGCAGGAGAAGCTGTTATGGCTTCCTTAACCTTTAAACTTTAGGGCTACAAAGACAAATATGACTTGGCCCCTATTCTCAACGGATTTACGTTCCAGTAAACAGCTTATTAATTTGTATCTGTTGGTCTCTGTTCAATAAAATAACAACAAAAATTGCCATTACCCATTAAAAGCTACAGACTGGCACAGCTACATACAGCTCTGATTCACCATTTTTATTATATTTGTTATTTTTAGTGTATAACCACTGATAATCACCTTTCTCTTCTGTACAAAGAGAGACTACACAATAAACTAATCCTTTTGTCCTCCTTTGTCCTTCTCCTGACATTGCAAAGTGAAATTTTTATTAAATCACTATCCTCTCAAATATTTCCAAAAGATTTAGCGGCAAGAATGTTGGGCCAGAATCAATTACTTTTTATTTGATCCTTAACTAACTCTATAACTTTTTTTTAATTTTTAAAATTAAAAAAAAATAAAATTATGTATAGCTGACCCTTGAACAACATAGGTTTGAACTGTGTGAGTCTACTTAGATGCGGATATTTATTTGAGGTATTCAAAACTCACAGCTATGGAGGGTTGACTTTTCGTATACGGGGTTCTGACTATATGTTTAAAGTGTACAATGTGATGTTGACATACACACACACAGCAAAGTGATTACTACAGTGAAGCAAATTAACATACTCATCTCCTCACATAGTTTTTGTTTTTTTTGTATGTGTGAAAGCACTTGAAATATACTCTTCAGAAATTTCTAGTACACCTTACAAACTCTGTAACCTTGATAAAATAACCTAGTTCCTCTCTGGGCCTTGGTTTTCTTATTGAAAAAAATGGGAATAACAATCCCTGGGGGGAAAAATGAGAATAACAATAAATGATTTTCTTACTGGAAAAAATGGGAATAACAACCCCTGGGGGAAAAAATGGGAATAACAATAAATGATTTTCTTATTGGAAAAAATGGGAATAACAATCCCTGGGGAAAAAATGGGAATAACAACAAATAATTTTCTTACTGGAAAAAATGGGAATAACAATTACAGAACCTAAAATCCAGGCCACTAGTTTTCCTATTTTCCAAAGTTCTTATTAATATCTGTCAGTCAATGGAGATATTTTCAAGAGGAAGCTGATCTCCCTAATATTTAAGCTCCCTAGACCTGTGACTGATTCATTCTGGGTCAAAAACAGAAATATTAATACGTGAACATTTAGAGGGAGACTCTGGACACTTAGTTTTCAGTTTCTGTAAGGAAAACAGAACTGAAATTCAAAGACCCCCTTGCTTTGGGGGCGGCTAAAACTAGGGCGGTGCCCTGGATTCATGCAGGACCATCTATGACTCTTCTGATTCGAGTCACAAAACCCTAGGAGACCACGACTGGTCAGCTGCAACGCCAGGAGCCAGGCACTATCAACACTACTGTCTCCACACTCTGGTGCAGGTAGAAATCTCCATGTTGGTCAAGAGACCTGGACACAGCAAAATTCATTCCACAATAGGGAGAGACCACAGAGCACTCTCCTTGATTTACAGATCTACTACATGTACAGTCAGGGAGGGATTGCAGTGGGGAGGGAGGCATTATTGATATCTGGGTTCTGACCCTTTTTATTATCTCTCTTGGAAATAGAAATTGGTTGTCTGTGATGTCACACCATCATAACATTCTTTTACCTAACTTGGAATACTGGTAGGCAGGAATCTTTGACCAAGAATTTACAGATACTACTCATTCTCCTCCAGCACTGATGACAGGTACCTGCCTCCTGAAAGGGAAACAGCCACTGAACATATCTGACTGAAAAGCAATGGCCATAGTCTGCTAATTCTACCTGTTTCCTAAGAAAAGAAAACATGGTTGCGTATGGCTTCCTTCGGTTATAGGCTCTGGGTAGAGGGTTTTTTTCCCAGGATCTCTCTACCACAATACTCAAGCACTTTGACACAAATCGGTGAGAACTGACATATTATCATGTAAGAATACTTGGCATACACATAAATCCAGACCACAAATTACTTAAAGTAGCACTGAGTGACAAGAGAGAATCTTATATGGAAGTTAATGGAAGTTAATGTCTGCTTGAGTCCTTAATCTTGCCACAAAATGCCCAACCACTTTGCCTACATACTGTGAATACATGGAGTGAATGAGTAATTACTTTCAGAATATTGAAATCTTAATGATGGAATCCTTCAATTACCAAAGGAATTGGCCAATGTTCTCTGCTTGCTACAGTGGCATTTTCTCAGCAGTTAATGACCAGTATAATAATCAATAGAAAAGCAACTCCATTCTTGGCTTTCCACTGGGTTTATAAATACATTCTAATTAATTTATTAGTAATTTTAGTTCTTCCATTACTCATTGGCAAGACTACTTGTAACTGACACCTTCAAAATAAATGGGCAAAGGCTATCAAATTGACTTTCTAAGTGAAGAGTTTCAAATAAAAGAATTCTTGGTTGAGATCGATAAACCAGTAAATCAAAATAGCTCCAACCTGACTTTTGCCCCTTACAAAGACTACTGTTACTAGCTGCTTGAGAGAGAGTATAATTAATGGATATGTACGCAAAGTTCAGAAGGCAGTCGCAACTAAATGGCTGCAAAACGAGATTTTCAAAAGATGCTTTCCTGTGGTAGGCTATTCTCTCCAGGAGAACACGTTGACAGAAATGTACAGTTAACCCAGAGCTTCAAGGTGACTGAGGGATAAAAGGAATATGTATCACAATGGCCCCTTGCCAACTGTCCCCACTCTGTAGAGAAAACTAAACGACTTAATTGGGTCGATGTACGCATGTTCAAGTGCTTTGTAAGTTAGGGGAGTTGCAAGTTAAGAAGGGGGAGGAGGTCCAAAATCGAATTGCCACCCTCAAGGCTTCTGACTATGGTCAGAAGCTTAGAATTTTCATCCCTACCACCAGCCTCTAGGGAGGGGAAAGGGACTGGTGACTGATCATGCCTATGTGATGAAGCTTCCATAAAAATCCCTCAACTATGAGGTTCGAAGAGCTTCCAAGTTGCTGAACACGTGGGGGTGCTGGGAGGTGGATCGCCTGCAGAGGGCATGGATGCTCCTCTCCCCTTCTCACATATCTTGCTCTATGTAGCTCTTCGTCTGGCTGTTCATTTGTATCCTTTAAAATGTCCTTTGTAATAAATCAGCAATAGTAAGTAAAGTGTTTCCCTGAGTTCTGTGAGCCATTCCAGCAAATGATTGAACCCAAGGAGGGAGTTATGGGAATCCCAAATTTATAGCCAGCCAGTCAGAGAGACCAGAGGCCCACGTTTGCACTTGGCATCTAAAGTGGAGGCAATCTTGTGGGACTGAGCTCTTGACCTGTGGCATCTGACTCTAACTCCACGCAGATAGTGTAAGAATTAAACTGAATCATGGGCCATCTAGCGGGTGTTACAGATCAGTCAGTGTGGGGAAAACACATACATGTGGTCCCAGAAGTGTTCTGTATTGAGAGTACAGAAGGAGAAAACAGTTTGTTTTTTTCCTATTACACACAGTTCCAAGCACACAAAGTGCTTTCCTGCCTTACTGTCTCAGTCTACAATATTGTAGTACATAAATGTTTTCCCTTGAACTTGACAAATTAATGTAGACTCTGGCATCAAAAACACCTGGGTATGAATTACAACCCTGGCACTTCCTAGCCAGCTAGCCCTGGAAACATAATCTCTCTTAAGCCCAGTGGCCTTGTCTACACAATGGTGATCACAGTGTTTTCTACTATATGCTATTGGTAGAAGGAGAAACCGCATGCGAAGCACTCAGCCTCCCAGACAACCGCCCCTTGCTGGCTGCTACATTGCCACCACTATCCTCCTATGTGCACAGAGCCTTTTCACACTTAAAGCTTTTCATTATTGGAGCCCAGGCTACAGAACTCTCCTCTCTTCCTATCACTAAACATTACCTGTATTTTGTCCCATTCCTTTTATAATCCCAGATTTCCATTTAGAGGAAATCTACGTTACCTGTGGTTTTTAATAAAATGCCATCTTCTGAATACATAAGAATTTTCCCAAAGGAAGGATTTCAATGATCAGTATTTTAGGCATCCTAATTGACAGATGAAGAGATTTCTGGCTAAAGGATGAGGATAAAACAGAGGCCTTTAGTGACCCTCAAATCATATCACACCTTTGTGTAAGGCCAAGGTGGCTAAAGATTGGTATGAAACAGTCCCAAATGAGGATCTAAGCCAAGGTTGGCAAACTGTGAGCCTCAGGCCAGCCCACAATGTGTTTCTGTAGATACAGCTGGATTGGAATGCACCCACACTCATGTGTTTACATATTTTCTATGGCTGTCTTCCCAAGAAACAGCAGAGGTGACTAGTTGGAATAGAGACCGTGTGGCCTGCAAACCCCCAAATATTTACTAACTGGTGCTCTACAGAGAGAACTTGCCAATCCCTGCTAAATCACAATTCTCACTGTAACTGCATCCTGCCTTAACCAACTGATAGATGTAACAGCCACAGATATCATATTTCTATAGCGAAACATAGAAAAAGTACACTCTACTAACATGAAAACAAAAGAGTGTAACAAACAAAATAAACAAAAATCTGTAGCTACACAAAAGGATTAGATTAATCCTTGAATATTGACTGACTCTTACATGTTTATTTCGCCCTATAAGACCCTTCCAAATGCACCTCTGGAACTGATGTGTGAAAAATGAATTGATGTCTATGTCAACAGCAGGGCAACAAAATAAACCTGCTTGTTTAAACCTTAGCTTTCTCATTTAATAAAATAACAAAGTATAGTAAAATGGATTTTTGGAAGTGATGATCTTGCTTTAGACATTAAGATTTTCAATGTCACATTAATGAAACCTCATTTCTATAGAAAATTCGTCTTGAACAAAGGCCACTCTGTGTACAAAGTGGGTGAAAAAACATACCTATTAATATTTATAAAACAATTTTCACCATCAAAAGCACATTGTTACATGCTTGATAGATTATACAAATGAATTTTCCTTCTGAACAAATATCAAAGAAAGCTGCGGTACTTATATGCACAGGGTGTTTTTGTTGTTTTGTTTAGTGGTGTGAGATTCTGTGAGCTGCTAATTCAACAATCTCGATGGAGAACATGACTGACAGAGGCCTCTGACCCTAGAGTTTTAACAGAAGAATGTGCCACAGAATTAAACAAAAGAAAAATACATTTCAGAGGGGAGACTTACACATAAAAGAAACATAAAAACAGCAGGAAATAAGACTGTCATAATTAGTTTGAAAAATAATCTGTCTTCAAGCAATGTATTACATTTGATTTGTGATAAATAACTATAATGTGCTATTGAAACGTGCCTTGCCGAGATGGCCTTAAAATGCTGATACTTTCAAATTATTCCCACTTTCCATTAAATATTGATGTTCCAAGAGTGGTATACTTTTTAGAACTTTTCTCTAGTTGCTGCGAAAAGAGAAAATAGATACAGGGCAGGCAAGGGGTTGGGGGAGGTAGAGAACTGAAAATGTTCTTGAAAATAGAGTCTTGTGTATAAAGAGAGAAACAGAGAAACACCCACCAACAACATGGGCACTTGCTAACAAGAAGCAACAGGGTGGTTATTTAGGGAAAAGAATCATTAGAAAAAAAGGGAATTTGATGTGCCAGTTAACTTTGGATCACCCAGGCTTAATTCTTAAGGAATCTTGACCAGATAGTCACTGCTTCAAATTGGGTCCCATACCTTTAGCTCAATGAATGGATTTGGGCTCCAACTAATGAAGATGGCATCATGCAGGAATTCTTAATCTCTGGACTATGGATATGTTGGGAGAGATCATTCTTTGTTGTCAGGGACTATCCTGTACGATGTAGTTTGTTTAGCATCATCCCTATCCTCTACCCACTAGATGGCAAGTAGCACAGCCCCCAAGTTGTGACGACTAGAAATGTCCCCAGACATTGCCAAATGTCCCCTGGGGAACAAAATACATGCCCTCACCATTGAGTACCACATGCCTTAAAGACACCAGAGAAAGAAGTCGGTGTGCAGGCAGAGCTGGCTGAAGGTGGGAAGAAATTAAATGTGACATATAACCTCACAATGGCTAGCAAAATGTATGAACAGGTAGATAGCTAAATAAATAATGATAAAACATTGCTTCTTACTTGGCCACAGGATAAATGAACAGATTTAGCATTGTAGTTGGATAAGCAAGGAACATATAGTCAATTTCTCTTTGACTATTTAAATAGTAGTTTACTTTGGTGTCAATATGGTTGGGTCATTCTGATCGGCATGTTTTGACTCAGGGCCCCCTCTTCCATTGGGAAACAGCATAATTCCCATAGCACGTGATTCCTGCTCAGTGACTGGCCACAGGCATGCACATGTGACCCAAGCGGGGCCAATTAGAATCATTTAAAGGAACTTCTGCGGTTGCCGGCAGAGAGCAATGAGCACTGGAAGCCATCTTTGCTGCCAGCTGTAGGGAGCTTGGTGAGGAAGAGGCAGGCAGGGCTTGAGGACCAGAGAATTCCTGTTTCTCTGCAGGCCTTAAAGCCAGTCCATACCTTAGACTTCCCTGTTACAGGAGTAGAATACCCTCCCCACCCTGCCAGGGGTTTTTAACAAAAGCTAAGCTCAGGTAGGTTTCTGTCACTAGCAACCATGATAACCCTAGCTGAGCCACTACACTATATCACAGTTAGTGGTGTCCACCTGGATTCTTTGAATCAGATGACTAATACATTGGGAAAAAAACAGTTCCTGGACTGCAGTTGTTTCACCATGTCCAAAATTCCCCATGAGTGACTTAGCAGCATGATGTTCCCAAAGCCCTCGCTCTTCCTTCAATCAGGCATCATCTGTTGTATATATGTACAAACATACAACAAATAACCCGAATTTTAAAAATAATGTTCCCCACTGAGCAATGGAAAGCTGAAGCCATTCTGCTACAGAGAGGCAGTGCAGTGAATAGGTAAAAATGTTTGATTTGATGTCAGGCTCCTTAAACTTCTAAATTTAAAGAATAATTATAGAGCCAAAATTTCAATGTGAAAGTTTTAATGTGAAATGTTCTGCTATTACTGATCTAAACAGAAATAACTTAAATATTCAGATTATAAATATTAAGACTATCAATACTGCTAAGATATAAATGACTGCTTTTATTGCTCCTACATAAAGGATTGCTTTAGGGGATTGTGATAATGATGAAGATCAATTTGTACATTTGGCCATTAATCACCATTTCCTAATTGGGTTTAATTTGACTACTGCTCATTAGAGTTATAAACCAACACACTCATTTAATTGCGATTCTAATTCAATAGCTGAACTTTTATGGTACAATGAACAAATTAATAACTAAAGATAATTTTGCTCTTAAAAATATCACATAAGACTTATGTTTTAATGAACTGTATAGAAAGAATGTGTTTTACGATGATTCCTTCAAAAAAATTCAAGAATTTTCCATTCTCTTAATAATCAAAAAGCAAACTTCAGACTTCATGAGGCTTTGTAAACATCCTCTAAGAAAAGGCCCCCACACCCCTGCTCCCTGCTGGCAGACCACGGTGTGTGAATGACCTCTTCCCAAAGGACTGAATAAAGATAGTACTATAGCCTGTGTAATTACTATGGCGTGGGATAAAAATGAATTTCCTTTTTTAAAAAATATAAAATAACTAGGCTTCTTATACATGCTAGTTTGAAAAGCAATATACGACCTATAAGAACTTTTATGTTGAACTTCTTTTCTTTCATTTCTTAGACTTAATTATCAGCCACTTAATGCAGCATGGATTTTGACTAGTATTCCCAAACTGGAGACTACTTCTAAGTCACTCTGATGAAAGCAAGTGAATAGTTTAAAAGGGAAAAAGTGGAAAAGGCAGGTGGCTTTGAGTCTGGGATATCG
The DNA here is from genome assembly GCF_020740605.2 of Lemur catta. Lineage (NCBI taxonomy): Eukaryota > Metazoa > Chordata > Mammalia > Primates > Lemuridae > Lemur > Lemur catta. Next base: position 24,224,132 of record NC_059145.1, on the reverse strand, counting down.
GAATCAACATGCATGCCGGACTCAGGGGGACATGGGTTCAAATCCCAGCTCCTGTAACTAGCTGCCCATGGAGGAGTCACACTGATTTTTCAATCTTCTATAAAATGGGGGTAACAACTCCTAACTCTGCATGGTTGTGGTAAGAGTGAAAAAGAATGTACATAAATGTTTAGCAAAAAGTTCCTGGCATATGAGCTCAAGAAAAAGTTTCTTCCCCTTCCCTTCCTCTCTTTATGAAATTCTGTACTGATCATTTTACAGCCATACCAAATGTTTAAAATATTTATGAATATTTTGCTTGTAAATAACCTAGCACAGATTTTTATGCTCAACTGTGTTTTGTGATCAACTGTGTAAACCATGAAATATGTATTTTCAATGGCTTCCTAAACATGCATTCTTTTCTTATCCTCATCTGAAATCTGCAAAATTCCTGGGCTACTCTTATGCTACTCCTGAGAAGAAGAATTTTATTTTATGAAAGTTAGGGACTGGCCTATTTTTGTGTCTGACATTGAAAGCTTAAACATGTACCAGCTTACCTTATTTTCACAACCACTCTATGAGACAGGTAACACTTTTACCACTTTATTTGATTTACAACAGCAACAACAACAATAAAAAAGACCTGAGGGGCTGGGCAGGCTAAGCAACTTGCCCAAGTCTGTAGCCAGAACATGGCAGATCCAGAATTTGTACCTACGCCTCTGTGGGTTCCAAGGAAATAATATTGTAGCCTGAGTCTGACTACAGAATCTCTGAAATATGCTCAAGAGAAAATATTGTACCATCCACATTGGTCCACAACTTGGTGGGCTCACACATAATGATTCACGCCATTTCCCAGTTCAATGGCAAATTTCTATTTCCCAACTGTCCCACAACATGGTACCCAAAATGCAAGACGGAAGGAAACATCCTAAAAAAGACAAAGTTCATGGAGTTTACGTTCTGGCATCACTATCCTATCCATCTGATATCCCACCCTGTGCCCCATCATATCCTGCTGACCACCACATTCACTAGCTTTTGCTGTGAAATTAATAAGAACTTACTGAAATACTTGCTGTATGCAAGACAGTGCAATGGTGGTAGGTACTGAGATATAAAGCAGTTATTTATACTCTACAAGTACCTCATGGATAGGAGAAACCTTTCCTCACCAAAATGCTACCTCCTCCTACCCGAAGCAGAAGCTGCTGACCACGTAAGGTAAAAAGAGTTCAACTGACGGTATCTGAGGCTTCATGAAGGTGACGTAAGTCCAGCACGGGACACAGGGTGAAATTATATACAGACTTAGGAAAACTGAAAAGTTTCACAAAGTTCCAGGTCCATAACAGCAGGTACATTCATTATACTTAAATGCAGTGGCTCCCATTTCCACCCAAATCTTTACCAACAGCATAATAGGCCTGAAAAAGCAAGCGTGTGTTGTGCGTGTGTGCGCATGTGTGATGGGGGGGGGGCGGAAGAGAAGGAGTGGATGCATGTCTCTAAGTAAAATAAGAAGTAGCTTCCTCTGAGGCTTGGCATTTGGCTACAAACAAACCTAAGTGCTACAATGTTCAACCGCATCATGGGAGTACTTGAAACTACAGCAGGAATTAAATTACTCAAAGAAATTAATGCAAAGCTGCTGCTACAGTCTTTTGTGCAGTTCAATTTATAGTTTGCATAAATAATTATAATATATTCGTTTGTTTTCTCTTTCTCTTTTTTTTACCTTGTCCTTCTGGAGTTTCACCAAAGGGATTCACTTCCACCTGAGTAGCATCAACTTTCAAGAAGAGATTATACAGCTTCTTAATTTGATCTGCAGCCTAAATGTGATCAAGTGAAATGGAATTACACCAAGGCAGTAAAAGAAAATTTATTTTGCTGGATTAATGAAATTTTAAAAATAGCAAGTTATGTCTTTATTTTCAGTTAGGTTTTTCTGAAAGGGAAAACAGAAAAACATAATTATTTAAATTTCCACTGCTATTCATTAGAGGGAATTACTCAACTCTCCTCCAGACACCAGAAAAGAACATTATCAAGAAAACAAAATATTTTCAGTACAGCCTAAAATGCTGTTAATCTTTTTGTAAATTATCATGTCCCTATTAGCAGAGTTATGCTGCAATATAAGCTGCAATCATTAATACAAACAAGCTCCATTTAAGTAAAAGGTAAACATGATTTTGAGAGTTTATAATGACTAGGTTTTCCTTATTATGCTGGAATAAAACGGTTATTATATTCATCAATCCACCCCATAATCTGTGAAACAATTACCAAGCGTCTAATGGAAACTGTTACACGACAGGAAGATGAAAGTTTTTAACAGTATAGCTACTGAACAGCACAATTCAAACTGAAAATGGTTTGTCCCAAAGGCATTAACCAGAACAGGCAACATCTCCAAGGTTCCCCTCATGTTTTATGCCTCTGACTTCATTTTTCTCACTCTGCTTGAAATTCACTCATTCATCCAATCTTTGCAACCAACACTTATTCGTTGCCTATGACACAGCAGGCTGGTACCTTGTGAGCTGGGGCTTGAGATGAGAACATGAATGTGGCGTGACCCTGCCCTGGAAAGCTCACATGGACAATGAACAGAGCACGTGATGGACAGAGCAGGACGGTACAGTCAGGGCTGAACACAGGGCCTCGGTCTCATTCCTACCTCCATTTCATTTCCCAGCCATAGTTTTCCCATTGCCACGTTTCGCTCAGGGTGCCAGCCCTGCACTGTCTGCCATCAGATCCGCTTTCAGCCATTCCTTATCTCTACTCTGTATCTCAGAGGAGCTGACTCTGACACGCTGAGATTTCGAGGTTCCTGGATCAGCTGGCTTTCAGCGGGGCTCAGCCGATGAGGAGCGGTGGTGGGAGGCAGAGGTGGGAGGAAGGGAAAAGCCAGGGTACTTCTACTCCTCTCTTTCTGTCTCAGGCTGTGCCTCCTCCTCAGCCTCTAGCTCCTGCTAGGGAAGCTCACCAGGTTTTAGGTTTGGTATCCAAGGTCCAATAACTCCACTACCTCATTTTGTTCATCTGATGGATATGCTTAGGTTGCCTTTCTGTCCACTCAAAATTCTCAGCTCGTACAGCACCCATATAACAAATTCCATAAAGTAAATCCCCACTGGGGTAATACTGAAAGTGGCTCCAGATTTGACTGAAGAACTCCTAAAGACCTAATTCATTCTATCTTAATGTATTTCGTGTCTACTTAGAAACTTCCTTATGCCTAATTTGAAGCCCAGTGGATACATTAATAAATAAACATACATAATGAGCATGACTAAATATTTTCATTATTAAATATTTTTATAGGTAGATAATACATGTTACATGGTACAAAATTCCCAAAGAATGCAAGAGTTTCCCTGATCCTACTCCTTGGCCACACAGCTTCTCAGCAAAAACTGTCTGATCAGTTTGTGCTCCATATGAGAGATATTCTCTGCATAAGCAAGTATACATATTCTTCATCTTTTTTTAAAAAAAAAAAAACACAAACTGGATTCCATACCTTGTTTTCGGGTTTTTTTTCTTTTTTGGAGACAGTGTCTTGCTCTGCCTCCAGGGCTAGAGAGCAGTCATAATAGCTCACTGCAACCTCAAACTCCTGGGCTCAAGCAATCCCTCAGCCTCCCAAGTAGTTGGGACCCGTCTGGCTAATTTTTCTATTTTTTGGTTGAGTCAGGGTCTCTCTCTTGCTCAGGCTGGTCTCAAACTCCTGACCTCAAGTGATCCTCCTGCCTCGGCCTCTCAGAGTGCTAGGATTATAGGCATGAGCCCCCTCACTGGCCCTATACCTTGTTTCTTGATAGATTTCAGAGACCTTTTCATCAGCAACACAAATAGATCAATCCTATTCTTTTAACTGATTGCATAATATCTTATTTCATGAATGCACCAGAAATCATTTAACCTTTCACTTAAATAATGGCTATTTGGATTACTGCTAACATTTCATATTACCACGCTGCCTTACCTATCTCTGTATGTTTATCATACATGTGATTAAATATTTGTAGGATAAATTCCCTAGAGAAGAACAAAAAGGGGTTATAGGCATTTTAAATATCAAAAGATTCGATGAAATTGCTCTGGGTAGAAGCTATCTCTAATTTCCATTCCTCCAATACAGGATCAGAGAGATTGTTTTTCCACTCTCAACCATCAGCTATCTTGATCTGTGCATGTGTCTTAGGTAAAAAAGAGTTTCTCATGTATAGTTTTAATTTGAATCTCCTTTATTATGAATGAGTTTCAGCATTATTCTAAAAGCTTAAGAGATATCTATTTCATTTTCTGTGAATGTTGCTTTGCCCATTTTCCTGTTGAGATTTTGATCTTTTTCTTATTTATAGAATTATGTGTTTTTACATGAAAAAATTAGCCCTTCACTTCATGTAAATTGCAAATATTTTTCCCCTTTCACATTTATCTTTTGACCTTTTTTTTTTTTTCACACTTTTGGCACATGGAAATTTCATAATAATGTCACTGTTTTCTTTTATGGCTTCTGGCTTTGTGTCAAACTTTTAAAGGCCAGTCCCATTCTGAGAATATTTTGTAAAATTCCCCCATTATTGTTCCTAGCATGATTTCCTTTATTTAATGTTTAGTTTTTTTTTTAATCCAAACAAAATCTGAGTTAAAGTGCAAAGCCAACAAATACCTCACTGCTGAATATTGTTTGTATTTTGGGGGGTTTCCTAGAGCATCAGTCTGAACTTGCAGTAGGAGCTTCGTGAGGGAGGCAGCCTGTTATTCTGGGCACCGTGACAGCCCCTGCACAGAGTCAACACTTAATACATGTTGGGTAAATTAATGATTAATTTAATAATAAGGGTCAACTATGTAGTAGAAATAACTTCTGGGTACACATATATGTAAGATCTTATCCTAGCCACTTCAAAACATTCTTTTTAAAAAATTGTGGTAAAGTATATATAACATAAAATTACCCATATCTCAACCATTTTTAATTGTACATACAGTTCAGCAGTGTCAAGTATACTCATGTTGTTATGTGACCAATCTCCAAACTTCTTCATCTTCCCCTAAACCGAAACTCTACATTCATTCAACAACTCCCGTTCTCCCTTCCCCCGCTGCCCCTGGCAACCACCATTCTACTTTCTGTCTCTGTGAATTTAACCGTTCTAGGTATCTCATTCATACATATAACACATATTACGTATACCAGGTAACTGTGGAATCATATGATATTTTTCTTTTTGTGACTGGCTTATGTCACAACGTCCTCAAGGCTCATTCATGCGTCAGCATGTGTCAAGATCTTCCTTTCCAAGGCTAAACAAGTTTCCATTGTAGTATATACCACATTAGGTTTAGTCATTCATCCATAGATATACACCCGGGTTACTTCAGAACTTCTTAAGCCTATATCAAATTAGCTTAGTATGAAGTCTGAATTTTCTGTACATCAATGCCATTATAATTAATAATTATAAATTAGCATAGTATTTTGGGAATGCTTGCTATTTTAATTTTTACTGTTGGGCAAAGGCAGACTATAAACATTTTTTGAGCAGGGCTGATTGGATCTTACAGACACCCCCAAACAAGGCTGGTTCTCCCTTGCAGATTTTACAAGGGCAAATACTTGCAAGATGTCTCATTCCAGAGGCTGCACACTAAATGGCTATACGGACTAGGCAGATAAGATGTGTCAGTCTGACCAGGTGTAATCACAGGGAATGGCAGGGACTGGGGAAGTTGAGATTAGCTGCCCTGCTTTGTAAATGGTTTCAAATGTTAAAAATAAACACAAGTCAAAGAGAGCACACTCCTGGTCACCTTGCCGTCAGTCATTACTACTGCCATCTACATTCTCAGTTTGTAACGCTCTGTCCAAAAAATTTTTCTCTCATTTTACTACCAACTAATGTTATTTTAAGGTTAAGCAATTAAAAAAAATTTAAAATTCCTAAAATCAGACATATACACAAGAAAAATTGACAAGTTTATAAGTGCCTTTAAAAATGTTTCAATAGGCTAAAAATTTTAAAACACTTTTCTTGCATCCCAGAAAATTATCACCAATATTCACACATGGTTCTCAAATCTAGCCAAAGTATAAGGCACTTCCAGAGGTGTTAACGGTCTTGTGCTAACTTGGCCCATCAGACGTTTTCATCAGCCTAAGTCCTAGAAGCACATGTTGACAATTCATGGCACCTGTGTTTTCAGAAATTAATAGTATAGATGATAATTAAGACATACTTGAGAAACTTGTATTTTAATCATGCAGTAATCCTCCCTTATCCTCAGTTTTGCTTGCTGTGGCTTCAGTTACCCGTGGTCAACCCATGGCCCAAAAATATTAAATGGAAAGGACAAAATTATGGAATATGATCCTTGGATGGAACATAGCATTAAAGTTAGCCATATACAGCCAGGCACACAGGCTCACACCTGTTATATCTCAGCCCTTTGGGAGGCCGAGGCAGGAGGATTGCTTGAGGCCAGGAGTTTGAGACTAGTCTGGGCAACATAGCAAGTCTCTATCTCTACAAAATATAAAACAAAAAAAATTAGCTAGGCATAATGGCATGTGACTGTAGTCCCAGCTAGTCAGGAGGCTGAGGCAAGAGGATCCCTTGAGCCCAGGAGTTCAAGGTTACAGTGAGCTATGATAGTGCCACTGTACTCTAGCCTGGGTGACAGAGCAAGACCCTGTCTCTACAAATAAAATAAAATAAAATAAAATCACTTGCATGATCACTGAAGGATCACAACCTCTGCAGCAACACTTTGAAAAGTTATAAAGAAAGAGACAATAACTTCTGATTACAATGTTCTTCTGGAAGGTTTCTGCAAAAAGCCTTTAATTATTGAGAATCCCCAGCCATCAACATTATCTGCTCCTGACATCCAGCCACTGACAGTGACATGGCTTGATGATCCAGGATTACCCAAGGTGGACGATCCTCCTCTGGAAGTATCATCAGAAGGTCAAGAGTAGCCTAATGCTACGTCACAGTGCCCACGTCATTCACCTCATATCATCTCACCATGTAGGTAATGTATCACCTCACATCATCATAAGAAGAAGGATGAATACAGTACAATGAAATATTTTGAAAGACACCACATTCACTAAATTTTATTACATTATATTGTTATTGTTCTATTTTATTATTATTGTTAATCTCTTACCGTGTCTAATTTATATTAATAAATTAAACTATCATAGGTATGTATGTACAGAAAAAAAAACAGGATACATAGGGTTCAGTACTATCTGAGGTTCTGGGCATCCACTGGGGTCTTGGAACATATCCCCTGTGGATAAGGGGAACGACTATATTAAGCTTTGTCACGGTTTTAGCTTTTTCAAGAAATTTTTCACTGAAATAGGTTTTAGTCATAAACACATATTGGTAGTTTTTATGTAAGATAAAATATTACCTTTATTTTTATGTCTAATATTAATAAATCACATTTTAGAGACAATAGGCAGGAGTCACAGGGAAGACATTAATAATTTTATAAGATAATCCTGAGTAAGGTGCCTCCAAATGCCTAAGCCACATCCTAGGTGAAAATTAAGTAACTTTCAGAGTCACACTGAACACCATTTCCTTATGAACTTCCGAGACACCATTTCTTTATGAGCAGGTCAGCGACACATGACTGTTAAAACGTTTTCCCTTCTCAGGCGCCTCCTCTGTCCACTGGCCACTGGGTCTCTACAGCATTTCCTAGATCCCCACGGCTTACGCAAGCGTCACAAAGCAGATGTCCCCAAACCTACAACCCCAGCACACAGCTTTCCCTGGGCTCCCGTGCCATATATACCCCTTCCACTATCCAAGTACACCTGGGTAGCCCAACATGAGCAAATTCTGACATGTCTACAACTGAGATCAACCTCGCTCTCCTTTGCATTCCCCGTGAGCCCCTCTTCCCGCACTCTGCCGGCCGCACGCTGACCTCTACGGCTCCGTGCGCCCCGGAGAACAAAGGCTATTTTTCACTGTCTCTGTTCCCCAGGGCCCAGCACCCTGAGCAGCACCCAATCAGTGCTCCCTCCAAGCCGCTGAGCAAATGAAGATTTAAAGCCTTTCACAGAGTTGGCAATGAAAAAAGAAAAAAAAATGAATTAAAAATTTTCCTTCCTTTCCTCAATAAATTAAGTTAAAAATATACTGACAATATAGCTATTTAATGACCCCTGGGTACTTACATGTTCATCTTCCCTTCATAAGTAACTCATTTAAAACCTACGGTGTTTCGGGCACTGGGAAAACACAATTAAGGCATTTAAGAGCTATAAATAACTCTTAATTTGCTCTTACCCTATGTAGCGGTGGGGGGAGTGTCTTACTATGTACATAATACTATTATTGCCTTCTCTAGAACTCTCCACCGTGTTCACCTCCTGAGCTTTCAAAGCATGTGTTCAGCGGATTTTGTCTACGTTAGATTTATTCCTCTGCCACGTAAAGCACCTATTGGTGACTCCCTAGGAAACTCTTCAAAGTGGACAGCCCAGATGTGTTGTTTCACTTATTCATGCACATGACAAATGTTTCCTGGGCAACTAATATAATATGTAGATCAAGCACTTTGTAGGCTGCTGGCAACACAGCAGTGAGCAAGATGGACAAAGAACCACCCACAGTGAATCCAGCAAAGGTGACTACAAATAAAGAAGAGAAATGCAGATGTGTAGAGTGACAGGGAGGAGGTAAACAGGGTCACTGAGCACACTCTGGAGCTGACTGTAGGACACTGTGGCTAGAACACAGCAGTGTATGGGAGAGCGGTTCTTAGGGACTAACACCCCTACACAAGAAGCCCCTTAATAAATGCCACAAGAACAGCTAATGCAGTCAGTAGCCTCATTCTCAGGAGCTGAAACCAACCACTACAGCACATATCCAGGAATCTTCCAGTGTCTTCCTTTTGACAGATCACTTCCCTGGGATTAACAGTTTCTAACTGTCTGCTAAATCATGGCCCTTTCTATCTCATCCTGAGGTATAGTCCCAGATGATCCGGGCCCCCTCTACCATCTTGAATCTTTTGCTTTCCAAGGGAGCCTTTACTCCCATTTCCAAATAAGCACTGTCCTTCCTTCATTTAAATGTATGTATTTTTTAAAGTCTTATTCAGCTTTACCCTTCTGTGACTGGCCTACTGTCACTATCAAACATCTAGAGACAGAGTCAATCAAAAGAAAAAATAAAGTCAGAAAGAAAAGAGTATAAAATCAGCCGGGCGAGGTGGCTCATGCTTGTAATCCTAGCACTCTGGGAGGCCGAGGCAGGAGGATCACTTGAGGTCAGGAGTTCGAGAACAGCCTGAGCAAGAGCGAGACCCCGTCTCTACTAAAAATAGAAAGAAAGTATCTGGCCAACTAAAAATATATAGAAAAAATTAGCTGGGCATGGTGGCGCATGCCTGTATTACCAGCTACTCGGGAGGCTGAGGCAGTAGGATCGCTTAAGCCCAGGAGTTTGAGGTTGCTGTGAGCTAGACTGACGCCACGGCACTCTAGCCACGGCACTCTAGCCCCGGCAGAGGAAGATTCTGTCTCAAAAAAAAAAAAAAAAAAAAAGAGTGTAAAATCTACTGTTTAATGGGAATCCTGCTGCCCAACTATATTAAAGGACATACTCTGTAAGCACCATGGAGCCCCAGGCCAAGGAACACACCCACATGCAAGCACACGCATGCGTGCAATCTAGGGTTAGTAACGTGGCCTCTCTGAGTAGTGAAGGAAGGAAAAAGGAGCCAGTAAGTTCTTCTCACGTAGCTGTGGGACAAGGAAGCATAGCTAAGCAGACACAGAATCACATGCCGTGAGTTGGACCAGGGGCAGAGCAGTGCTCAGATGCTCAAACAGACCTGGTCCCTCTACAGCTCTGAGGACAATTTTCTGTCTTTGAAGCCAGGGGATATCATTACTGAATAGGCACATTTTGAGCTGTTCTCAGTGAAATATCACCTTCTGTGCCATCAATATTCATCTCAAATGCCCATTAGTCACGAAAGAATAGCAATTAGTTAAGCAATGCGTATTATTAATAACAATGAGAAGTGACCTTTAGGGAGCACTGCAAAAAGCACTTTCACACATCATTGCACTCAACACCTACAATAAGCCTCCCAGGAGTGGACGTCATCCCCATTTTACAGATATAACACTGAGGTTCAGATGGGCTGAATGACACACACACCAGGTGGCAGTAGCAGCAATGCTACAGAACAAATAGAGAGATTACCATACGCTGTACCGTGTACCTGCATGCAACACTTAGGTGCACACACGCCAAAATACATATAAAGACACATATCATAAACATTCTCTTTTAAAACAACAGGGAAATATTTTTCTTCATCATAAACAACTGGAGGAAAAAATTACAAAACAAAAAAATAATCCTGTTTCTTGATCATCATAAACATTAGAGGCAATTAAGCAAGTTCCCAAAACAATTCAGACACATCGTCCTCCCATTGCTCATGTACCTGGTTTTTCAAAGGCCCAAGGAAGCCTAGATTCTCTGCCATCCGCTGAGCTTGGCTGTCCTTTATCCCTTCAAAAATGTCAATTTGCTCCTAGTAAAAATGAATCAAATGAACACAGTTCAGACAGTCAAGTGAGAAGATTCACAACCTCAAAAGAAAATGCTTAGTATTTATTTGCAAATGAGTAATTAAAGTATGGCACCTTTCCAGAGATCTCTGAGCGGGGCTACCGCAGATGCCTATAGGGTATGTTTTAATTAGCAGACCATCTATGAAACAGCCCTTCCAAAAACTATATAATTCTTCAAGGTGGCATGCTGACAAGACAATCTGATGCCAGTTTTCACTTTTAATTACTATACAGATGGCACTGACGAAAATTTAGTCAGTTAATGTTTATGACATCTTTTGGAAGGCCTCCAAAGTAAGGTTTTCCTGCCTAATATTGTTGTTAAGTTTAGAGCTTGTCATACATAGGTTAAATATTACCTTATGATTTAAACACTCTATTGACGATGATAATTCTTAATGATACCATAGCTCTACAAAATGCCATTCTCTCAAAGACACTGAGCACTCTTCATATACATTATTTCATGCGTTCTTTTAACAAATGGAATGGCTTATTTTAAATAATGTTAATTTTGAAAATGGCTAGGTATTAGTGGTAAGTCTGTGTGTGCAGCCTCAATTTAACTTCCAAGGCAGTTAACTTAAGGTAACATTGGTTAAAATATTTTAAAACCAATAGAGCAGATCCTGAAAAAACATTGTTTCATTCAATGTCATTTGGTTAAAAGATTGATGATAAAAAAAAAAAAACCCAATTCCTGGCTGGGGCTCACGAAGTTTGCACATTCTCTCTAAATCTGCATAGGTTTTCTCCAGCCATTTTGGTTTCCTCCCACATCCCAAAGCCTTTCCTGTTAGGTAAATTGGTGCATCTACGTGGTCCCAGTGTGAGTGAGTGTGGGGGAGTGTGAGTGTGCCTGATATGGGATGATAGCCTGCTCAGGGCTGCTTCACACCTTGTGCCCTGAGCTGCTGAGATAGGCTCCAGCTACCTGAGACCCTGAGCTGGAATAATTGCATAAATCATTAATCTTACTTATTTTTACAAATCTTCCTGAAATTTATGTACAGCTTGCGTTTATTTCAACGTGTAATATTAGAACTGTTTTGGTCTTTATTTAGAAGTTGGGTGATGTTTTTGTGACCAGAAATATGCCACAGGAACTTGACTGTTGTTTATATCAATTAGCCTGTAGTAAAATCGGTTTTGTTATACATCGCTTTTATTCAAATCACAGTTTCCAAGAACCTGTCAAAAGACGTTAAGTGAATGCTTACTATACATTATCTAGACACAGACATTTCAGAAATAAAATCTCCCTTTCAAAGGGAAACAAGATCATTTTCTAAAATAAATAATGAGTGTTCCTGTTAGAAATTTTTCATGTGATTTTGATACTAAGAACCCAGTTTAAAATCTGGAATTACAGTTCTCAAGACCTTACGTCTTTGGCTGATAGCTGAGATAGGGTAAGAAACACTTTATACATATCACCTCATTTAATACTCACAATTCCATGGGGTACAAATCACCCTATTTTCATCTCACTGATTTAAAAAATGAGGCTTAAAGATTTTGACAAACTTGCTAACTAATTAAATTTGATCTCAGATCTCTCTGACTTGAAACTAATCTTAGTATCAGTAAAAGGGACATCAATAAAAAGATTCCAAGGACTGAAACAAACTGACAGAATCTAGACCTAAGGAAGATACTATTTTACATCAATAGTGTCGAGAGACCTCAAAGCAGTCTCTAGCTCACATCCAGTCTCCTATGGGAGACAATTTCCCCTAGGGGAGAATTTCTGGTTCATATATAATGTTAAACGGGGCAGAGTTAACCAAGAGAAAATGGAAATGTCACCGTCTTCTCACACTGGTTGATTCTTGGGGCAGGCTGGATGGAAAGAAGCAACAGGGGAACAAAAGGCTGGAGGAGGAAAGAAGGAAGGGAGGGAAAAGGCAAAGAAAAAAGCCCTAGAATACTGAATACCTTGATTGCATCCAACTTTCAACTGGATACTCAGTAAGAAAAAGGACTCGATATCGTCACACCTTAAGTCACTGAAACAGATTGACTGCTCCCAGCCTTAGACCCCACACTAAATATTTAACTGCAGTAACAATCAGTTAAGCCAGGGTGGCCAAAAGATTGAACATACCTTAAAAATAAGTTCTGGATTCGAAGCGGCCACCTCTTCAATGTCAACGCCCCCCTGGGGGCTGCCCACCAGTACGGGGCCATTGCAGGACCGGTCCATCAGAATCGCCAGGTAGGTTTCTCTGGAAATGTCCAAGGCTTCAGCAACCATCACCTACCACATTAGTGGGAAAGTCAAATTAATTCAGCATTGAGCAGATTTCCACTTGGAAATCTATACAAACTTGCTATACAAATCAAAGGGCTTCATTTTCAGCCTCTTCAAACCCAGTGAGTTAGTTTCCAGAGATTTGAGAGTTCTGCTCTCATGGTGCACAATGCCCATTTTCATCTCCTTAACTGATCCTGTTAACTTGTTCAAGTGACAGGTATTTGCTTTGTCTCAAGGAACCTTCCCACTTTAATCTTCTCCGCCCCCCCACCTTGGGAAACCCTGCTGCTTAAGAAAAACTCCAGGGAAGCAGCTGTTATTTTACTTTGAGACATTAACAGTACATATATATTACTACACTGCTGTCAGATTTCACTGGTGGAAAATCAAACTTGATTGCCAAAGAAGGATTCCTTTACACTGTTTACAGTATGCCTGACGCTTCATATATTTGTATACTTCTGTCTCTGGGATCACTGTATTTTTATTTCCTTTCATACTTTCTTTAATTGACAAACATACTATTTGCTTTTTCAAAAATTATGCAAAGGATATAAATGAGAGTGTGAAAGCAGCCCCCTGCTCCTCACCCACCGCCACATACTTAGCCCTTAGGCCTTAGCGGTCAGGGTGGTCAGGAGCCCACCTTGAAACTGTGATAATTAGAGGAAGGCACCCTTTCCTCTGGCTGGATGTGGTCACTTGCCAGGACCATGACTGGGCAAGAGGCAAGTGAGAGGGAAGGATTTCACCCCCTTCCACGAGTGAGTGGGGACTCAGCCTCAGCCTGGTGTCCTTTCATCCTGCACAACTTTACCTGCAAGAAGCAGCCCCATCAGGAAAAACCACTACTGCGTTTCTAGTCTCTTCTCTATGTATCTGCATGCATTACAGTCATGGAATCATCCTACACGTGGAAGCATATTATACAGACTTGAATATCTTTCTTCTTTCCTTAACCTCAACACTAAAGCTTCGACATCTTTTTACTGTCCTCTCTTGTCACTGTGACTACACAGTACTTATATGTAAACATTTATTCAACCATGTTCCTACTGACAGACATTTATGTAGACATCAATTTTTCTAAAATGTTACTTTAGTGATTGCATATATATGTCCTTGTTTATTTGTTTTGGTATCCCTGTAGATAAAGAACCTAGAAGTAAAAAGTCTAGGTTTTAGGCTATGAATATTTAAAATTTTGGTAAGTCCTGTCAAACTGCCCTTTAGAGAGAGGTTGTACCAACTTACACACCGAATAAGAATGGTGAAAGATGTCAGATTATTTTTACAAGAAAATAAGAATACTCCAATAAATAATCAGTAATAGATGTGAAAATAATAAAAGCACTTAGATTGCTTTTCCTAAAAGTAGTTTGGTAATGGGTTACATAAAAAAAAAAAGTTAGGAATTAAATAGTATTAGATTTTAGCTACTCAGATGCCACAAAAACACTTAAGTTTTAGGTCACATGAAATAAGATAAATATATTATGGTCTAAAACACTATAATGTAATGAATACAGAACTCCTTCTTTTCAAATCTTTATTGAATTTATCACCAGTTAAAAATAATATATCTTGCCAGCACTTTGGGAAGCCAAGGCGGGAGGATTGCTTGAGGCCAGAAGTTCGAGACCAGCCTGGGGAACATAGAGAGATCCTGTCTCTACAAAAATTACAAAAAATTAGCCCGGCGTGGTGGTGAGTGCCTGTAGTCCCAGCTATTCAGGAGGCTGAGGCAGGAGGATCACTTAAGCCCAGGAGTCTAAGGTTGCAGTGAGCTATGATGATGCCACTATATTCTAGCCAAAGCAACAGAGCAAGACCCTATCTAAAAAAAAAAAAAAAGAAGAAGAAAAAAAAAAATCTTGTAAGAGCATTCATATTGATTCTCTTATCATAAATGGAAGCTCATGAGTATATAAAAACTATTTCTTAGGACACAGTGTTGGAATTAATCATAGAACCATTCTAATTTCAAGTTGGTTGTTGTTTCCAGCAATGCAGGTCAATGAAGGTCAAACCATCAGCCAGTACCTGATTCCCTTTCTCAGCCTTCAGGTTGCCTGCAACACAGTCAACTTTCAGAGTATCTGAGTGAGCAGTGGGAGAATATTTGAGGCAAAAATATTTAGCCCTATTCTTTCCTTGTCAAATACAATAATAACTTGTACTTTATAGAAATAACGTGAAGTTCACCTTTATAAGCATCAACATTAATACAAACATTTTAAGAAATTAAGAAAATCCCTTCTAAAAGTTGTGCTAGGAGAGAGAGCTGCTTTAAGAAATTTGGTGGGCAGAAAATACAAAATGAGGAATGTGTTTTGTTTGTGCTTTCAGGTCTATAAGCATAACTACCTTTCACTTTCTAATACAGAGTTGGTCTAGTGAATGATACTTCTTAATAACTCCCAGCAGTTATTCTTAGAAGCAACACAACATTATAACTTTTCAGGATAAGTGTTATTCAAGAGTCCTATTCTTAATCTTCCAAAATGTTGACAGATGTGTTCTGCATTCCATCAAATTTATATTTGTCAAGCCCAGCTGCTGTCTCAAATAGCTCTTGCTTGGTAGGAATAATGTACCACTCTTTAAGAAAATGTCTCCAGGAAAATGATGCTTATCAAGAGATATTTTGAGAAATTTTATACAACAAATACCAGTTTTTTTGACATCGTCATGCCATCCATATGACCCAAAATGTCTAGAGAGATCTAAATGGATTCCACAAACATTCATCCCATGAGAAGCTCCATTAGATACATTTCAAAAGAGCTACATCTGTGAGTTACACAAAGAACATTACTGACACCTCCTTTTTGTGGAGTCCTACAGTATAGAAGCTTTTTAACTTTCTTTACCCTAATTGACCACTAAATCTGTTTTCTTTAAGAAAATACCACGCTGCTCAAATCATGGTCTGTAGATGTGTGCTAGTGCATAAACTATTTGCAACAGGACCATGAAGAAATACGATTAAAAGCGTACTCTCAATTTTTTAATTCATTTCTTTGCACAAGTCCTCATATTATTGAAACTCTGAATTTCAATAATCATATGGCATTATTTTTCCCTATTCCTCCTGCTGAGTACAAATAAAAACCATGGACATTACATACACGCAAAACTTAGGATGACTCTGAAAGTTACAGAGAAGGCAGCAGACCAGTTAGGGAGCATGAGATCCGGGGAAGGACAGGCAAGGACCCCATGTTTTCTTTTTGCCTCATATATCTTAGAAAATCTCAGATGTGTGGTTTGCTTTGTAAATATTTTTTCCTACTATATAACTTGTATATTTACCTTCTTAACAGGGTCTTTTGCTGGGCAAAAATGTTTAATTTTAATAAAGCAAAGTATATCAGTATTTCCTTTATGCATTGTACTTTTTTGGTATCAGGTCTAAGAACTCTTTCCCTAGCACTAGATGACAAAATTTTTCTCCATTTTTTTCCTTAGATGATTTATAGTTTTATACAAACTGTAAGAAATCACCAGGCCTACGTGGTTTCACTAGAGAAGTCTACTAAACATTTAAAAAAGGAATTAACATCAACTAGCAATGAACATGTTGGACACTGAAATTAAGAATCCAATGCCACTTATAATTACTAAAAAATAGGCCGGGTGGGGTGGCTCATGTCTGTAATCCTAGCATTCTGGAAGGCCAAGGCGGGTGGATTGCTTGAGCTCAGGAGTTCGAGACCAGCCTGAGCAAAAGCGAGACCCTGTCTCTACTAAAAATAGGAAGAAATTATCTGGCCAACTAAAATATATATAGAAAAAAAAAATTAGCCAGGCATGGTGGTGCATGCCTGTAGTCCCAGCTACTTGGGAGGCTGAAGCAGTAGGATTGCTTAAGCCCAGGAGCGTGAGGTTGCTGTGAGCTAGGCTGATGCCACGGCACTCACTCTAGCCAGGGCAATACAGGGGTACTCTGTCTCAAATAAATAAATAAATAATAAATAAATAAATAAATAAATAAATAAATAAATATAAAGAACTATTTAGCTGTAAATTTAACAAAACCTATACCAAACTTATATACTGAAAACTATACAAAGCTGACAAAATGAATCAAAGTAGAGCTAAGAAAAAAAAAAAAAAAGCAGAGACATATCACATTGATATCCATGGATTGTAAGAATTAACAAAGCAAAGATGTCAATTCTCTCTAAGTTGATATACAGGTTTAATAAGGTTCCTATCAAAATCTCAGTAAGTTTTTTTGTAGACAAAAACAAAGTTATTCTAAACTGTTAAGTAATTAAAAGAGGTAAAACTGTTTTGAAAAAGAATAATAAAATGAAAAGATTCAGTCCATCCAATTTCAGAACTTATTATATAGCTGCAGTAATTAACACTGTGTCATACTGGTGGAGAAACACACACAGATCAATTGAAGAGAAGAGAGAACCCAAAAACAGCCCTACAAATGTGCCCAGCAGATTTTTGACAAAGGTGCATAAGCAATTCAATGGAGAAAAGATAAGCCTTTTCAAAAAATGGTGCAGGAGCAAGTGACTATCATAGCCACCTCCCCTCCCAAAAAAAAGCTTCAATCTAAGTCTCTCACCTTATTCAAAGTTAACTCAACATGGACCATAGACCCAAATATAAATCATGAAACTATAAAACATCTAGGAAAAAAAATGAGAAAAACTTTGTTATGTAGTGCTAGGTAAAGAGTTCTTAACCCTGACAGCAAAAAAGACAATCCATAAAGGAAATATTGATATATTGTACTTTATCAAAATTAAACACTTTTGCACTGCAAAAGACCCTATTAAGAAGATAGATATACAAATTATATAGTGGGAAAAATATTTACAAAGCACACATCTGGCAGTAGACTAGTATTTAGAATTAACTCTCAAAACTCAACAGTAAAATAATCTAATTCAAACATGGGCAACAACAAAAAATAACCACTGCTTTTGTCTATTTGTGCTACTATAACCAAATATCTGAGACTGGGTAACTTATAAAGAATAAAAAATGATTTTCTCACAGTTCTGGAGTCTGGGAAGTCCAAGACCAAAAGTGCTGGCATTCAGTGTCTGGTGAGGAGGGCCTTCTTGCTGCATTCTCACGTGGCAGAAGGCAAAAGGACAAAAAAGCCCTAAACTAGTTCCCTCCAGCCCTTTCATAAGGTTAATCCATTCATGAGGGTGGAGACTTCATGACTTAATCATTTCTCCAAAACTTTTACCTCTCAATGCCATCACTATAGGGATTAAGTTTCAACACAAATTTTGCAGAGGACATTCAGACCACAGCATCCATGAACAGAGAATTCACCAAAGACAATGCACAGATGGCAAATATGCACATGAGAAGATGCTCAGCATCGTCAGTCACTAGGGAAATGCAAATCAAAACCACAGTGAAATATCACTACACATCTATCAGAATGGCTAAAAGTAAAAATACCACCATCACCAAATGCTGGCTAGGATGTGGAAAACCTCAGTCACTCATACATTGCTGATACTCTGACAAATATTTGGCAGTTTCTTAAAAAACTAATCATACAACCTCCATATAACACAATAGTTATCACCCAAAATGGAAATTTATATTCACACCAAAACCTTTTCATGAATGCTTAGAGTAGCTTTATAGTCAAAACGAAACAACCCACTTACCTTTCAGTGAACGATGGTTAAACAAACTGTGGTACATCCATATCTCAGAGTGCAAGAAAAAGGAACAAACTACTGATAAACAACAGCAACCTCAATGAATCTCTAGAAAATTTCGATGAATAAAAAAAAGCCCATCCCCAAAAGTTATATGCTATATGACTTCATTTATATAACATTCTAGAAATGTGTGTGCCCCCCTCGAAATTCAAATGTTGTAACCCAATCCTCAATGTGACGATATTTGGAGGTCGGGTGGTATTTGTGGAAAGTGATTAGATCATGAGGGTGAATCCATGAATGGAATTAGTGCCCTTATAAAGGGGAGCCCAGAGAGCTCCCTCATCCTTTCCACCATGTGGGAACACAGCAAAAACTTGGCCCTCTATGAACCAGAAAGCGGGTGCTCACCAGACACGGAATCTGCGGGTGTTTTGATCTTAGACTTTTTAGCTTCCAGAAGTGTAAGAAATAAATTTTAGTTTTTATAAGCTACCCAAACTATGGTATTCTGTTATAGCAGCCTGAATGGACTAAGACACAGGCATCAATGTTTACTATGTTAGGTACTCAGGCATGTATTGATTTATTTGATCTATCTTGCAGGTTATTATTATTATTCCCATTTGAAAGTGAAGCATAAGCTATTAAACGTTGGAATACCATCAAATATAATATTAAAAGGAAAAAAAATTAACCTGAAAACTTCATTGCTATATCCCAGAACCCAGCACCATGCTTGGCACATAAAGGAAGCCCAACACATACTTCTTAAACACATAAATCTATGCAGGTTCCCACACTTCTGAGCCTTGTATATCATTAAAAGTTTATCCTTGCTCTACCAAGCTGCATGGTAAATACTAAATGATAACTTTAATCCCTGACTCCAGCTTAGTTCCTGATCTTCTGCAACCCCTGATGATTCAATGAAGATTCACTAAGCACGAAATATCCTGGAAAACAGAAAACCTGCATCAAGCTGTTATTTTTTGCTGAGACCCTCTGAAACACTCTCTGCTTGCCCATCTTGAAAAGGAAAGACACGGCCATGATGACACCTGAAGCCTTTCCCATGTATCAGAGTATTCAGAATATTCACTGCCACATTGTCTTGAAAACACTCAAGACTAATGTCCATTAATGGAGGATTTGTTAAATACTAATCATGATATATTGATTCAATGGAAAATTATGCCACCATCAAAAAAGAAGAGAGATAAAACCATATGTACTGACATGTAAAGGTGTCTAATATTTCATAAGTTAAAAAAATGCATGGTCCTTAAAGAACCATGAATATAATATGTCCACATAAAACAATGAATTCCTACAAGTAAAAATACGAATCATGTCCTATGTGGGCAAATTTTGAGTAAATTACACAGGCAAAGGCTCATAGCCAGATTTAAAAGGGAAATAAAAGTAGTGTTCTATGCCAAACAGGAACAAATTAAGAAAATGAAACACTTCTGAGTTTTAAACAGTTCTTGCATCTACCTGAGAGGCAGCAGAAAAGGGAAATAATAACCTGTTTGCTCCCTTAACATTTAGAAAGCCTTTGTGTTCTTAGCCTGATGGAGCCAATGACCCATCAGTATTTCAATCTCCCTCCACCTCAATGTCCTTTTCTGGGCTAGGACAGACCCTCTAACGATACACTAAGAACTAGCTGGTGGGTTTTTAGGTCACGGCAAGAATTTTTCACAAAACTCTCTCTGAAAAGTACAAAGAATATATTACCTTAATGTCCCCTAGCACGGTCCACTGGTAGACACCATCAATCTGTGATTCCATGCCTACGGGGCAGATAGTTGCCTCCCAAAAATACTGGGCCCTAATTCACTGTTAGGACAGGGCCTTCTAACCATGGGTACTTCCCAGGGCTGGTGCTGTGATCTGTGTAGTCACACAGGGCCACATGCCCAGATGGGTCCTGCACTTGATTTAATGTTCTGCTATAGCTGTCTTGAAATTTGAACAAGGGTCCCTTCCTCTTTATTTTGCACTGGGTCCTGCAAATCAGGTAGCTGGTTTTGGTGCCTTGATACATGAGGGGGCTATAGCGAAAGGAGAACAGACTGGCAGAGGGGAGAGTTCGTTTCTGGCCTCAGCTCTACCACTCACAATTTCATGACTGAGGTGGGCCACTTTCCTCTGGGCTTTATTTTGTGTGTGTGTGTGTGTGTGCATGTGTGTGCGTGCATGTGAGCATGTGTGCTATGCATACTTGAGTGCCCCAGGTGACCTCACTAATGCAAGACACCTCCCAGCAATAAGAGTGGCTCAAAATGATAGTAACCTCAAAATAAGGAATAGGGGGGCACTTAGAAAAACAACCACAACAGCTAATTCTGATAGACAGGCCTGGGGGTAGGAGGGAGATGTGTGGGATCGGGGAATGTCCCTCCTGAGTATAAGGCTGTCATTGCAAGCCCTTTCAGCTTTAAACAGGATGTACCTATGTTCTAAAAGGGAAAGCCATTGCTTTGGTCACTCACCCCCACCCACTTTTACTAAATACTAATGATAATAAATAATATTCCTATTACAGAACCCTTATTTCTCCTCAAAGACATACAACTTACTAAACAGATTATATGAAGCTTAAAAAAAAAAAAAAACCATGGCACACTGCCAAAGATCAGTGCTTCATTAGAGTCTGTCAAAACTGAAGGATGGTTTTCTTTTCTTTCTCTTTCTTTTTTTTAACACATACATAGAAAATGACCAAAAGCATCTATATTACCTTGTTAACTTTCACACCTTCTTTTGGAGTTTGTTTGGTTGCTAGATTATATCCAATCATCTGTTTAGCCAGCTGTCCCACAACATTAGGACTAAGAGGGAGAAGAAAAACAAAAGAGAAAAAAAGAAAAGAAAATCAATGCCTGTTGAAAATCATCTTAAAGCAGAGTCAATATATCGTCGTGTTCACACTACACAGGGTCCATCCACCTCCACCCTCAGGAATCCAGGGGTCTTTCTGCTCATATGTGCCTAGCACCGTGCTAGGGGCTCACCAAGAACAAAAGAAAATGAGTGAAACGAATGAGTGAAAGAAAGGGTGCTTGCTGATCCTTGCTAC
Organism: Lemur catta; assembly: GCF_020740605.2. Taxonomy (NCBI): domain Eukaryota; kingdom Metazoa; phylum Chordata; class Mammalia; order Primates; family Lemuridae; genus Lemur; species Lemur catta. The sequence continues at coordinate 24,202,494 of NC_059145.1, read as the reverse complement.
CCTGTCCCCCCAATTAAGTTACAGTCATAGTAAAGAGATAAGGCTGAAATGCATATGAGCTTTAGACAAAGGGTTGAATAAAGGCTTGAGAGTGGACAATTTGGGAAGTATTGAACAATGAGAGGGATAAGGAAGAGGGTAAAGATCAATGTAAATAGTGAAAGGCTATTTGACAGGAACAGGAAGGAAAGTGCTCAGTGCTGGGAGACCAGACAGTGGGAGATGAAGTTGAAAAGACAGGCTCGGATAAAGGAAGCCTTGTACTATCAGACAGGAGGTACAACTGATGATGCCACCGGGAATGGGGAGCCCTTGCAGGTTCTTGAATAGGGGAGTGACATTACAGAAGTAGCATTTCACTTGCAAGTGGTATCATTACCAGCATTTATGAGGAATCATTGATTGGCTACGAGAGAAAGACTGTCAAGTTTCCACCAATTAGTGAAGAAAAATCCTTCTGTGGGAACAGAAGGAAGACGGGGGCATCGCCAGAGCCCTCTGCCTGTAATTTCATTTTCCTCTAGTTTCTGACTTGCTCCTGGCCCCATCCAACCATTCTTCTCAACGTGCCTTTCAATCATGAGCAAGATCTTCCTAACTGCTCAGTCCAAAGACAAAGAATTAAAACCTCCAGACTTACTCTTTTGTTAAATGAACACCTCCTTTCAAACCGCTATTGAAGACACCTTTTCCTCTTCCTCCAGCTAAGATCTGGGCTTTTAAAACAATTTCTTTTGCATCTGAAAAAGAAAAATCCAGAGTTGGTAGCTGATTTTAAATTCATTCTTTCTTTCTCTCCCTCCCTCCCTTCCTTCCTTTCCTTCCTTCCTTTGCAACAAGGAAAGCAATAATGACATATAACTTCCAAGTGACTGGTAAAAACTCTATCTTTGAAAATAAGAGCAATACAGAACTTCAAAAAAACATCAAATGCCTACATACAAAGCTTGTTTCCCCAGCACATTCAAATGTTTCCTACCAGTTTAATCAGCTAATACTCAACCATCCAGAGGGAATGGAAGGCATGTGTTTTCTTGCTCTTTTCAGTGTGCCAGAAGACACTAAATAAATATTGGATGGAGGTATTAATTTTACTGTGTAATGACACAATGTACTAGTCTGTCAGTCAGAGAAGCTAACTACGTGTCAGCCACAGGAGATGTCAAAGGGAAGACTGGATTATGTGGGGAAAAGGTTTAAAAAGCAAAATACAAAAGTCTGATTTAATAACTGTGTTCTTAAAAACCAACAGTTTTCTGAGCACTTGTTCTACATATTGATAGGGCTGGGCAAGGGAGGACGAAATGGATTAAAACTAAGAGCAGGCAATATTTTAAAATATTGGCAAGGTAACAAAATATTCTGGGGGGAGGGGGTTGTGGAATCTCTGTTTCTCAGCACACTCAAGGAAAGTAGGAAAATCCTGACCTTTTAGACTACAGTTATAAGGTCAAATATCTCTATGGGCCTTGCAGGAAAAGTTGGGTGTGTAAAATAGCCCAGAGATAAACAGCACCTTTAGCAAACAGGAGAGCTCCCCTCTCCAACCACACACACACACACACACACACACACACACACACACACAAAAGCAGCCTCCAAATCTAATATGTTTAATAAACTAAACAGCACACATCTGCAAGCCACAGCTGGCATCCTCTGTTTGTGAGTCATCTTTGTTTAAAATCAGAGAACGGAATCAGACAGTCTTCTTCTATAAGGCTATGATGGTTTTCTGATTCAGCATACTAGGTTTAGAATCCACACACCCAGGTTTCAATCCAGCCTTCATTCCTCACCCAGCTGTATGACATTAGGCAAATTACTTAATGTCTCTGAGACTCCGTTTACTCAATTGTGAAATGATGATAAGGGCTCTTTTTAAAATTAAATAAGATAATATAGATGAATGTTTTATCTCAGAGCCAGAAAACTCATATGATTAAAAAATTATTGTCTCAATCAAATAGGTAATTTATTACTTTGTATATAACCAAAATATATAAAATATATATTTTGCAAATATAGAATCAAAAGGATCATTTCAGAGATGGTAAAAAAAAAAAAAGCTAATTGGCATCTGCCACCACTCATGTAAAGCAAAAACACCTCAGTGTTGGCTATTTTACTAAATAGTTATTACTGTCATCGTTGTTACTTATAGGTAAATAGGTGAAGGTTCAAATAAAGAGTTTTATCATGAAGAGGGAGCTGCAGAAGGATTTTAACTATGAAGGCATTGGGCCAGACAGTCACCGAGCTGATGCTGTTAAACCATTAAGGCTCATTCACTGTCATCATTGGCTGGTCTTCCTTTCTCCTGTATTTGCTTACACTCAGAAAGCTGGGGCTCACCTTCCCCTCAGAAGCAAACACAGTTCCTCCTTAGAAGTTTATACCCTGTGACAATATTTTCTGCCCTAGACACGAACCATCCTAACATCAGTCAAACCCTGTCTTACACTAGTAAGCCAGTTCCCATCAAGCTGAGTAGAAAACAAGCTAATTACCAGAAACTGATCATTAAAGGAACCAAGTAAAACGAATTTATTGCATATTTAGGCATGTAACAATAGCAGTAAGAGGAAGGATATTGGAGTTAAACAGACCTGGTCAAAATCTCCAACCCCACTTACTACTTTCTTTGTAGAAAAGAGACTGAGATTCAAAAAGGTAAAAATAACACGTCCCTCTGTCACATGTTCATAGTAAAGGAATCTACAGTGTTATGATGAAGAATAAATGAAATATAGTAGGTAAGGCACCTGACATCATTTTTTAAAAAGGCAAAAGATGATAGCTATCATCACTTTAATGATTTTTAGAAATTATTTTTTAAAAGTGATATATAGGAAGACATTTCCTATTTGTCTTTTGAAGACATCAAGTGGAAAGGAAAAAATACTTTTTGCTGTCTACTCAGATTTTTAATTGTGATCACTTCAAATTATTTTTAAAAACATAACCAGCATTCCATGGCCACCACTATTTTTCATATCCCTGTCATCCAGAAGAAAGAGATGCTTCCCTCTCTGAGCTTTCTAGCAGCAAAACTTGAAAGCCAGACAGAATACCTAATTGTGCATTGTTAATTGGCACTACGGCGGCTTGATTAGATCAGCTGTAGTCAGTAACCGCCAAGACACAGAAACAGTTGTATCCTCAATCAAGTGTTGTCAATTACACATGTCACTATTTGACCTTCCCTCAAAAGAACTCCCTGCCACTCAGTTGGTGGGCCAAGGCACTACTTAGGAAACTGTGAAGCCATATATCGGCACAAATTGGAAAAGATTATCCAATCTATGAACAACATCTGCAATTTATACCCCAGGCCACAAATGAGTTCACTAAAATCATCTTTTCTGATTAGATCTCAAGTACTAAATCAATATAGCAGGTCAGCAGTCCAAAGTAAAGCAAGTTTTCCTCATCTTGAGGGAAATTCTCACAAAGTAATTTAATTCAGTGATTATTTACTCAAGGTGCTGAAAATTAACTAAAGGGCCAAATCCTACTCAACAGTAGCTAGTCTCTTCATTCCATATTTACCAAGTGGATTCACACTTACTTAATGTCATTCTTTCTATTTTATTTAAAGATCTGATTTCTACAAAAACTCACATAAATTTGTTTAGATTTTTTTTTCTCACATTACCTCCTACCCCTGTTCCCAAACAGAATTACAAAAGAATATCCTATACATGAAATCCAATTAAAAAGAGAGAGAATTAAAAAAACCTATTCTAACAGATTTTATATAGAAATAGATTGCAACCTAGACATTGAACCATATTACTGGACTCTGAGTTGGCATAACTCAGGTCTGTATAACTCCAAACTCCTTGCTCTTAACTGCAGTAGCCTAAAAAACAATATTTACAGCCATTTAGAAAGCCTAAACAAAACCCCACTCCAGGGTCTTGTTTTACTCTATTAGCTGAATTAAAACAATGCTTTTGTAAATGTTTTCCTCTCATTCTTCACCAAAAGCATGATTCTAATTGTAATAAAGTTTTATGCCAATTGATATAGTCACCCAATTGTCACATGCTGGATAATAAATGTTCTTGGAAGCATTGTTAAATCTAAAGGAAAAAAATCAATTCATTAAGGAAAGCACAACCTAAATATTCAGAATAAATAAAAAAAATTTTAATTAGGCAAGCTTTGTAAAAGTGGTTCACTTCATTTTGTAGGAGATGGCATTCTATAAATATAGTAAATACAAAATAATGTTCATGAGATATAGTTCAGAACCATAATGGGGACCACAGTAAATGTCTGAAAATGTTCATCTAGTGATATGAATGAGTCATTTTCAACTGTCTTTTTAAAACAGTTAAGTGATGCATCAAATATTTGTATTACCAATCTGGTTTTTATTCTGGATTCCTCTTTTCCAAAATATAATACTTTCCTAAATGCAAAATGTAGCACTCTGTACACTGCTATGGCAGTGAGATGACTACCACCATCATCATCTATTCGAGTCAATAATATTGGACTTGTTGCAGAAACTATGATTTCTGATTTCTAGGGTTCACTGACTGGTGCAAAATTGGAATATCTACTTTTCAGCACAATTACATTGGGTAGTTTCTAGCATGGTGATCACATTTCATGAGTTTTGATAAAATTCCTCATTGGGACAGCTAAAATGTAGTTCAGTATTTCAGATTTATTTTTTACCAGAAGGGAAGAAGGAGAGGAGAAGGCAAGCCAAGAGTCCAGAGATAGGGAAAGATGGAATTTTATAAATAACACAATTATGGGAGATAACTTAGAGACCTAAGTGCCAATTTCCCAGAGGAAATGAGCTCAGTTCTGTGTTTCCATTATAACTCCAGAACCCAAACGTAACAACAGAATTACCAATCTTCAATCTTTCATATATCCAGTAGACTGACACATATTTCTTCAAGTTGTAACTAGGTCACTGGGAACAAGATGATATTCTGAGGACTCTTTCCACATGCCCAATGGCATTTTTGAGACTGAAACAATTATTTCTACTTCCAACATGTTTGACATGGGCTCATCAACTCTGAGAAGGAGAATTTCAAACACATAAGACATCAGAATAAACCATTTCACCACTGGTCACGTCACTTGACTGAATTAGATTGGAGATACTTGGCTCCCCACCAGACATTTAAATTGCACATATCTAAAAGAATGATTTTCAGAAAAAAACCTAGGAACATATTTAACTATGGAGGTAAAAGACCTCTACAGGGAGAACTACGAAACACTGAGGAAGGAAATAGTAGAGGACGTAAACAGGTGGAAAACCATACCATGCTCGTGGGTCAGCATAATCAACATTGTTAAAATGTCTATACTACCCAAAGTGATCTACAATTCAGTGCACTCACTATGAAAATACAAACATCATTTTTCACAGATACAGAAAAAATAATTCTATGCTTCATATGGAACCAGAGAAGATCCTGTATAGCAAAAGCAATCTTAAGCAAAAAGAACAAATTGGAAGGTATCAATTTATCAGACTTCAAGCTACACTACAAGGCTATAGTAACTAAAACAGCATGGTACTGGCACAAGACCAGAGACATAGACCAATGGAACAGAACTCAGAACCCAGATTAAAAAACATCCTCGTATAGCCATCTATCTTTGACAAAGCAGACAAAAGCATACACTGGGGAAAAGAATCCTTATTCAATAAATGGTGCTGGGGAAACTGGATAGCCACATGTAGAAGACTGAAACAGGATCTGCACCTTTCACCTCTCACAAAAATCAACTCACAGTGGGTAACAGATTTAAACCTAAGGCATGAAACTATAAGAATTCTAGAAGAAAATTTTGGAAAAACTCTTATAGACATTGGCCTAAGCAAAGAATTTATGAAGAAGACCCCAAAGACAATCACAGCAACAACAAGATAAATAAATGGAACCTGATCAAATTAAAAACCTTCTGCACAGCCAAGGAAACTATCACGAGAGCAAACAGACAACTTATAGAATGGAAGAAAATATTGGCATGCTGCACATCTGATAAAGGGCTGATAACAAGAATTTATACAGAACTCAGGAAAATCGGCAAGAAAAAAAATCAAACAATCCTATCAAAAAGTGGGCAAAGGACACGAACAGAAACCTTTCAAAAGAATAAAGACTAATGACCAACAAACATATGAAAAAATGCTCAACATCTCTGATTACCAGGGAAATGCAAATCAGAGTGGCCTTTATCAAAAAGTCCCAAAACAATAAATGGTGGTGTGGATGCAGAGAGATAGGAACACTCATGTACTGCTGGTGAGACTGCAAACTAGTATAATCTTTGTGGAAAGTAAGATGGAGATAACTCAAAGAGCTAAAAGCAGAACTACCATTTGATCTAGCAGTCCCATTACTGGGCATCTACCCAAAAGAACAAAAGACATTCTATAAAAAAGACATCTGCACTCAAATGTTTATAGCAGCACAATTCACAATTGCAAAGATGTGGAAACAACCTAAGTGCCCATCAATACATGAGTGGATTAATAAAATGTGGTATATCTGTACCATGGAGTTCTACTCAGCCACAAAAAACAATGGTGATATAGCACCTCTCGTATTATGCTGGATAGAGCTGGAAGCCATTCTACTAACTGAAGTATCACAAAAATGGAAAAACAAGCACCACATGTACTCACCATCAAATTGGTTTTAACTGATCAACACTTAAATGCACATATAGCAATAACATTCATCGGGTGTTGGGCAGATGGAAGAGGGGTTAGAGGGGATAGGTATATACACACCTAATGTGTGCAGTGTGCACCATCTGGGGGATGGATACTCTTGAAGCTCTGACTCGAATGGGGCAAAGGCAATATACTTAACCTAACCATTTGTATCCCCATAATATGCTGAAATAAAAAAAATTAAAAAATAAATAAATAAAAGACTGATTTTCAAATATAAATAAAAAATGGAAATAGGACAATCTTTAGGACAGGGATTTTGTGATACAAATAGGAAGTTGTCCAGGGACACATTATTTCACATTAAGAAATCCTTTACTGATAAGGCTTTTATGTAAGTTGTAAATCTAAAATTTCCTACTGAATATGATATCCAATTAGTTCCACATTATCCACAATAATTCCTTTATTCAGATACTCTGGGGATATGATAATACCACTTTGAACAGTTTATTGATTATAAAAAAGATAATATCTCCACACAAAATGTTTATGTTTTGAAGGGAAAAATTTGAATTTTAGTCTCTATAACAATTCTTAAAGTCACTGTTTTTTCACATTGCCATGCTCCTTAAAAATATCGTATATTTATTACTACATTATAGGCCTCATTAAAGTCCATAATGATAAATTAGCCTACTCTTCCAATTTTGTCACTAATCTTACTTATTGCTTTCATAACCATTAATACACACTTTGTTGGTAATAAAATTTTTAAAGCTAGATAAAAATTACCTCCAGAAAGGCCCAATTCAGTTGTCATATCTTACTCTTACTTCTCATAAAAGATACAATCTTGCTCTTTTCATGTAGTTTAATATCAGCAAGCCAATCTTACACTGTGTCAACTGGATTAAAAGATATAATTCTACAAGAAAGCTTAAGGACAGAGTCTCCTAATACTGATGACAAAAAATACCCATGTGACTATTGAAGCACCTGTAGCTAATTAAAGAATTTCTAACACTAAGACTGCAAGTATAGAGCATGAAACAAATCTTTTGCAAGTGAAGCCACTTTAAGAAATGACAACTCTTTAGAAGAAAACAAGTTTCTTCAGAAGAAACGTCCAGAAGAAATCTCTTCTGTGTTTTATACAGATTACAGGATGGATTGATGACATGCATTGGTAATAAAAATGCCTGTGTAACATTTGTAACTTCAACAGATCTTGGAAACAGTCATGGCAGATGAAAAGCATTTATGAACATCAAAAGCATTTCTGCAGTTGTTGTGGCCTGTTTGAAAGGCAGGAAGGAGAAAGGAAAACTAGCTATAAAAAATCAGTTTTCCCCCTGATTTCCAAACCAAAGATGTGAGTCGGTCAGGGTTCAATGAGAGAAGCAGAACCATTATGAGTTATGGATAAGGGAATTATTATAGGAATCAAAGCTTACAAAATTGCAGGAGGAGCTGAGAAAAGGAAGGTCTGAAAGTGAGGGTTGAAGGATCATAGGAGTCTTCAACCAGCCAAGCAGAGGAACTAGCCCCTTCAGATGTAGAAGTGGGATGGCAAAGCAGGAGTTGTGGAGGACATGCGACTTGTCACCAAGTGCTATAGTTTGAATGTTTGTCCCCCATCTTATGCTGAAATCTGATCCCCAATGTTAGAGGTGGGGCCTACTGGAAGGTGTTTTGGGGTCATTGGGGTGGATCCCTCATGAATAGATCAACACCCTCCCTGAGGAGGGGGAAGTGAGCTCTCACTCTTATTAGCTCCCATGAGAGAGCTGGTTGTTGACAAGAGCCTGGTACCTGCCCCCACCTGCTCTGCCACGTGATCTCTGCACACACCGGCTCCCCCTTGCCTCCCACCATGAGAGGAGCAGCCTGAATCCCCCACCACATGCCCTACCTTGAACCTGCCAGCCAGCAGAGCCATGAGCTAAACATAAATAAAGTTCTTTTCTTTATAAACTATGCAGCTTCAGGTATTCCTTTATATCCACACTAAATGGACTGAGACACCAAGCATCTCACGAGGGGCCTGGGTCCACACTGATCAGCAGGGTCAGCATTTGGGGAAAAAATCGCTGGACATAGAACACAGGAGAGAAAGGACAAGGTGGAGCTTCTTGCCAGCACCTCTACATCCACCCATCACCACCTAGTCACAATGAACTGCATAGAGTAAGGGCAAATTCCTCTTTTGGTCAACTCGAATCCAACATTATACAGGGAAAAAAATCCTGAGAAATGCAGTTCCAGCTTAACCAAGGTGACGCGGTATATAAATCACATGTCATGGTAAAGAGATCTGATGGCTGAGCCCACAACTGGTGCAGATTCAGAACGAACAGCTCTGAAATTTTTCTGAGTGGCTTGAGAACCCACTTTGGGCAAAAGAATATGGATCCTTTGGCTGCAGATTATTGGATGCCACCTGATAATAGAAACATAAAAGGAGATTCTCTTGTTGATCTTACCCAGTGATGAACAAGGGAGGAACAAAAGGCACCAACAGCCAGTACTACTATGGGTATGCATGCAGTTTTCTATACTATTGGTGGGAAATTCATGAAATCTGTATTTTCAGAGCCAACTAGAATGACTATGAAATTTAAAATGTATGTAATATATACATTGCCTGGCTGCACCCACATTTAAAGATGTTTCTTCCACTTTTATAGCAGTATTACTAATATTCTGAGATCTTGTATCTTCTTGATTAGAAATCTTATCTTTCCCCTATTTTTTCTTATTTAAATCAATTCCTCTATCTGACCCTCCACTAGTGAAAGGTGTTCTCATATGCACTCACAACTACTGTGTGGAATCTTTGCTCTACTGTCCTTGACTGCCAACATTCACCGCCCCTGGGTTCTTGACCACACTAATGTCAGTTTCCTGTCGGCTTCTCCCTGTCCATAATGGAAGAGATTCTTCAGCTTCTCATGAGTGGGTCCTTTCAGAGGGGATCTTAAAGCAGAGTAGCTGAGTCCCTAGTGACCCAGCTTTTTCCCTTACAGCACAGACTGTATGTGCAGAGGACACATGTTCTCCACGGAATACTCTGGCTTAATCGGGCACCGCCTCACACTACACCTGAGACCTTGGTGCCCACAGAGCTCCAGCCCCTGCTGCCCAGCTGTCTCCTCGTTCTCACTCAGAGAGATCATCTCTCAGAAACCCTTCACCTCTCTAACCAGTTCTGCTCTTTACAAGGACTTGTTCTCCAGATAGGCCCAATGGGAAATCAGAATTTCCCAGTCGTAATTCCCAATGCATAATTTCCCAGTGCAGACTGATTTCAGACTCTCTCTCACAGATGTCTAAGCCCAGTGCAAATCAAAGAATAGGGCTGGGCACCTGTTCCATGCTGCTGAAAAATTCATGACAGTAAAAAGTACCTGGAATGTTCTAAGACAATTAGGAGATCCATCTGCTCAATGTTCGCAGAAAACCCTTTGATAGAACAATCTCGCTTCTATGAAAATCGACTACAGAAATAAAAGACTTTTCACTGCAATGTAATTAAAATGGTGAAACACTAGAAACAATCTAAGCATCCATCAATATCTGGGGATTATTGGAAAAATAAATTTTGTATATCCACATAGTAAAATAATATACTAAAATGCTATATAGTCATTGACAATGATTAAATATATCTTTAAGAACAAACATGGGAAAATGTCCATGGACAAAGTAAACTTTAAGTGGACCTTAATGACTACTATTTTAAAAAATAAAATACTGACATTTTAAATAGTTACATAGTCATAATGAAATCTAAATGAATAATAACCAAACAATTAATCGGGGTTATCTTGAGGGTGTAGGGCTTGGCATTATGGGTGTAGCATACCTTTTCAGTACTGATTTAATATTTTTGAATCATCATGGGTTGTCAAAAAATAAATTTAAAAAAGAATTTTAAAAATGTCAGATAAATTTGGGCAGTTGTCCATATTAATTGTTCTTGAATATTTAAATATTTCTTTCTGTTATCAGCCTTTACCATTTCAGTATATGGGGCAGGGGATACCTGTATTTGAGGAGGCCTCTAAAAGACATCTTCAGGACATACGGCCCACTATCCTGTAACCTGACCTCCTAAAGTGGCAGGAAAATGTTCTGCCCTTTTAAAACATCTGTTGGGCCCCTAACTCTGTGGGAATTCAAAGATCTTTTTTTTTTTTTTAAAGTTATGGTCATTGCCTTTCAGAAACTTAAAATATACTGGAGGAAATATATACAAATAATTACCAAAAAATATTAATCTGTAATAAATGCTAAGAACAAAGTAAGGCAGGAGTGGGAAGTGGTGTCAAGTCAAGCTGGGCAGGAGAGCGGATAGAAGAGCCATAAAGAGAATAAGAGGGCCGGGCGTGGTGGCTCACGCCTGTAATCCTAGCACTCTGGGAGGCCGAGGCGGGAGGATCCTTTGAGCTCAGGAGTTCGAGAACAGCCTGAGCAAGAGCGAGACCCCGTTTCTACTAAAAAAAAAATAGAAAGAAATGATCTGGACAACTAAAAATATATAGAAAAAATTAGCCGGGCATGGTGGCGCGTGCCTGTAGTCCCAGCTACTCGGGAGGCTGAGGCAGGAGGATCTCTTGAGCCCAGAAGTCTGAGGTTGCTGTGAGCAAGGCTGACGCCACAGTACTCTAGCCTGGGCAACAGAGCAAGACTCTGTCTTAAAAAAAAAAAAAAAAAAGAGAGAGAGAGAGAAGAAGAGTATTTGATCCATGTCATAAAGAAGAGTTTTCCAAGCAGACAGGGCTGGGGAACAAAGACAGGGATGGATAACAACCAAGAAAGGCTACTGTTCTTTTCTATTTATATTTGTTTGGCTTCTTAGTTACCTATTTAAATTAGAATTCACTATAGCACCACTTCAAATAAGCCAGTAAAGCACACCACGATCCAGTACTACAAATCACTCAAATTTGTTACCTCATATCTTCAGAAAACCTCCACATATTAAGGTTTTATTTCCCTATATTCAAGAATAGCATATAAATAAATGCACTGATCATCTTTGATATTTGAAATATTTTCAATATTTTACTCTAAATGCTTTTAAGATCCCCAATAATTTTATCATGGTGCCTTTAAAACAGCCCCCCATCAGGTGAGCTAACTCTCCAACAGGGCTCCGATGAAAGTGCCACAGAGGGTCAGTGAGATTCACACTAACCACAGCTTAGAGCAGCAATAATAAAGTACATATCCACCCTCCCAACCTGCAAATAAACACGTATCTCAGACTTTAAATCTGCTATAATTCCAAATGTCGGTGATATAACAATAGCTTGGTGATGTTGCCATAAAAAGGAACCCAGGAGGTTTTTATTTTCAATTCTAAAGTTTGTAAAGTGGTTGATGACATGCTAGAGTTAAGTAAAAGCCAGGAGTGACCCACCCCGAGAGATGAAAGATCTCGGAACCACTTTCCCATGATACACACATTTTCTGAGGTCTAGCATAATTTGTTATGTTGCTTTCAAATTGCACTGAGTTTTAAATTGCAATGTCTTGCTCTTTTATTGCCTGTCCTGATCCATTCATTGTGTCTGAAATCTAAGTCTATTGCTTGAATGTTAAACATAGAGGGGACTTTAGGTTATATCCTGGAGGAAGAAACTGTGTAGTTATCAGTATCAGTGAACTGGGAAGAGTTTGTATTTGGCTTAGAAGGGTTGTGAAAGCCTAGGAAATAGTTACTATTTCCTTTTCTCTTTATGCTACTTTCTTTGGTTTCCTCCGTCCGTCCCTCCCTCCTTCCATCTGTCCCTTTCCTCCCCTTCTTCCTTGCTACTTTTTCAACTCCCTTTCCTATAATACTTCCAAGTTACTTAATTTGCACATTCAACTATTAATATATCTGAGATAACTAATTTCAGTTTTAACAGCCACAGAGATCAGCATTGACTTCAAATTCCACCGTCCATCATACTCTCCCTCAGAACCCCAAATAAGGACTTATACCGTTAAATCCCTGTGAATTAGAGCACTCATTATCAACCTGCTGTACCTAAACTCAGAAGCCACAAAACCTACTTTCTTGAATTGTCTTCAAAACGACTTTTTTGATTATATCTGAGCATTCAAGGCTCTTCTGGGACTTTGTGTATCTTATTTTTTAGTGCCTGGCTTGAGTTAGAATTCATACTGGGGGAAGCTAGGCCAAGTGTTACAAATGGGAGATGAGGGAATTAACAAGCTGGCATAAATTTTACTTCTTAGAGTAAAAGAATACTGAATTTTTTTTTTTTTTTTTTTTTTTTTTTAGAATTTTAACACCCAAGACGGCACAAGAAAATACTCAAGAGCTACCATCCATATCTGGTAAAATGAAGAGAAAAATCCTGGCAGCCTTTAAGTAGTTCTCCAATGGTATTAGTGTGGCAGAGAAATCAAGTCCTGTTTCATACTTGATGAGCCAGGCAGTCCTATGTGAGGATATCCTTTGAAATTCCAATCAGTACAAGAAATTTATAGTCAAGACTCGTATTTCATGATCACAGTTGGAAAGCTAGCATATAAGTCTACTCCTCCTCCTATCCACAGACAGCTCGCTAATGTGGCTAATATTTGTTCTATACCACCTTATTCTGTTACGGTCTGAATGTCTGTGTCCCCCTCAAAAGCCATACACAGAAATCCTAATCGCCAAGGCGATGGTATTAGTAGGTGGTGCCTTTGGGAGGTGCTTAGGTCATGGGGGCAGCGTGGGATTAGTGGGTTATAAAAGAGGCCTGAGAAAGACCCCTCACCCGTTCCAATACGTGAGAACACTGCTGGAAGGCTCCATCTATGAATCAGGAAGGGAGCCCTCACCATACCCCGAATCTGCCTTGATCTTGCACTTCCCAGCCTCCAAAACTATGAGAAATAAATTTCTGTTGTTTATTATCTACCCAGTCTATGGTATTTTATTATAGCAGCCGAAACAAACTGAGACACTCAACACTCTGTTTTCCACCTTGGTTGCCAGCAGCATTGACATCCTGCAATAAATAGCACATCCATAGAATTACCTGAAATATTCTCCTTCGTCCCCCAGTGCTGGTGCCCTTAACCTAGCCACAGACTCTTCCACGTTCCTGACCCTTTCTCTTTGCCTCCCAGCATGAGGTGGAACCGCCTGTCATGATGCATAAACATAATTCGACTGTGGGGAGGGGGCTGATCTCGCTACCCTAGATGAATTTCCCAGGACACCTGTCCAAAGTGCTAAAAACAGAATAACTCCAGAAAAGATGTCCCAGCCTTATGCAAAAGAAGCAATTTTTACAAATCAACTAAATTAACATTGACTTGGGAATGCTACCAAGTCTAACAAAGCAGATGCCATCTCTCCTCTGAAGGCCCTTCGAGTTCAAAGGAGATGCCACACAAAGGGGATCCACGAAGCCAGGGAGGGGCCCTGTCAAACTTAATGAAGCCAGAGTTCTGCTAATCACGCCCCTCACACCTCCTCTCCTGTGGAAGTTTCTACTGAAGGGCATACACAGCATGATATAGAATGGGATTGCCTCAATCTCCTAAAAATGACCAAATGAGAGTACCAGGCACATTGGGGGCCCCTCAGCACATCGTCATTTATTATGATTATGAAATCATGATCACAGTGTGTTAGGAGCTTACTAGGAAATAAGATTTGTGCTAAGTGTATTCATTATCTCTATTTTAAAATAACCCAAGTGAAGTAAAGTGAGTTTCCTGAAGTAAGAAGCAGACTTGGGATTTTTAAACCAGAGAGATCATTCTAGAGGCTGTGCTTTAACCCCCTTAGCATAGAGCCTCATAACTGGTTTTTCCCCTCAACTTTTTATTATCAAAATTTCCTATCACATAGAAAAGCTGAATGACTACTATAGTAAACATCCACATACTCATAACCTAGATTCTGCAACTGTTCACATTTTGCTACATTTGTTTTATCATGTATCTCCCCATCCATCACAGCCCATCTTTTTTCATGCATTTCAAAGTAAGTTGCACACATCAGTACAGTTACCCTTAAATTCTTCAGTATGTAACTCAGTAACTACAGTTTAATATTTGTTTACAGTTCCTTTTTGGGGAGAGGTAAAATTTAAATATAGCAAAATACACAAATCTGACGGTGATGTGTACCATTCAATAAGTTGTGACTAATGCATATACCTATTATGACTCAAATCCCAATCAAGAAATACATCATTGTTTCTGAGAACATATTACAAGAGTATCCTTAGGACAAAATATGTAAAATATTTTGACAGTAGGGATCTTCAGTTACTTCCCAAATTTTTGCTGAAACTAAACATAACAAAACATTAAATTCATACACCTAAGGACAAAGTTCAATGTCCACCTAAGGACACCTGGCCTATAAATAGGCACCCAACGGGTATGCAACTATTCAAGGCCATGCAAAAAAGGAATCAGTTTCTCCCACCATCACCTCCAAATCAGAATCCTACCTGAAACATTCCTAAATCAGTCAAAGTAAATGACTGGCAAAATACTCAGTTCAAAAGAGATTTTTTTTAAAACCATGAACATATGCAACATTTTGAAAATGGAAACAACTAATTATTTTAAACATAAATTTTTATAACAGTGATGTTTTATAAACTCAGTGGAAGCTGCCAATAATAGCTACACCCAAGTGCTCCCTTACACCACACCTGCCCAAGTATTTTTGTGTGGCTATTTCATTTTGAACAAGGGACTGAATTTTCCTAGAAATACTTGCAACCTCCAGAAAAGCCCAGATGATGCTTGGAGCTTAAGTCTGATGCTTAAGTGACAGAGTGATGAAAATGACTATCTTTAACCAAAAGCTTTTATATGCTGTCAATGTCACTGTCACCTGCCTGAAGTTTAACATCATGGGACTCCAGACTTTTGATAAGCCTGCAGGGTTTTTGAAAGGAAACCACCAGAAAATATTTAGAAGATAAAAAGCCAAAACATATCTGTGTTACAAACTAGAGGACATTATTTTTTTTTGCAAACTTTAGAAAATACAGATAGAAATGCCTCAAAATAGTCTGAAATGATATAAAGCCTACATCAACAGTGGTTATCTACAGGGAGTAGGGGTTTGAGTGATTTTTACCTCCTTCTTCATCGTTTTGATATAAGCCACATTCTTTACAATGACTATAATCAGAGAAAAACTGTTTTCAGATTTAAATGAAAGATGTTTCTTTGACCTGGTAAGAACAGTACTAATTAATAGCATATTGCTAAGAGATGGGAAAAGCTTGCTATAGTCCAAAATATATACCATTAAGTATATTAATAAATACATATACACACACATATCATATGTATACTGAGGACAAATCAGGCATGAAATATCCTAAAGTATCAACTATGATTAGTGATGGAAGAGGGCTGTTATGGATAATTTTTTCTTCTTTTTGCAAATTTGCCACAAGGAACATGTATTATGACTATAAATAGGGGAGAAATGACAATTATTTTCTAAATGAGCTTATTACACATTAGATTAAATCAGCTGCCTGAGATGTACATAGAGGATACCATTCAGCTATACTGGGCTTAACACCCTTTTTTATTTCAAGGGAGGTATGACTCCAAATGGAGGAACAGAGACAAAAGGCTGCCAATTCTCCTGCCACTTCTCCATTCAGCAGCTAAGTCCCTGGTTCAAAGCCAGCTGTAGAGTCCCCTGGGCCTGGGAACATCTACATACATGTAAATACATCTGTGCTTGCCAGAATTAGCTGATCTGGACCATGTGGCCGCCACGCAGATTCATCCCTGTGAGACTCAGGCCAAGTCACCAGGTCCCTATGTGCAACATAAAGGGGTGACATGCCCTCTTGAGATGCCCCCAACACCAACATTCTAAAATGTACATGTGGAATTGTTAAAACATCTCCTCTCTGTGTATACACACTTGCCAACCCTCTTAAGTCCCTCCTAAAGAAGAAAATGTACTAGAGGTGCTTAAAGTGCAGTGGATAAAATCATGGGTCAGACAGCCTTGGATGAGAACTCAGGCTTTGTGCCTTACTAGCCAGTGGAGTGACTTCAGCCAAAGAAACAGAACCTCAATTTTCTCATGGGCAAATAGAAGCTGATGAAAATAATGCTTACCTTTCAGAGTTGCTATGAGTAGTTAATGAGGAGAGAAAATGCATGAAAAGTACTTAATACAATGCTTGGTTTATACTTACTTATACTGGCTTACACTTCTATCATAAATATCAAGTAAAGGGGAGATGATGATAATGACAAGTATGCTGTCCATCGGGTAATAGAATTTTATAATAAATAATCTACTACTGACTTTTGCAAGTGTTAAGACATCTATGTCTTGTATTTTTTTCAATTATTCAGAAATGATAAATAAAATGTGCTCATGGTTGATGAGAACATACAAGGTTCACATCAAGTTTAAAAGAGTTAGATGCCTTCAAGAGCAGCCCAAATTCTATGGACATTTAGCACTGCCCATCCACCTCAAAGATGGACTAATGCTTTTACATGTAAAATGAGTATCTCTGGATCCCAGGTAGGATTCTCCCACCACCAATGCACACCAACGTTTTATTTATATTTAGATGGTTTGTTTAGTTCCAAGGCTTGTGTCTTTCCTTGTTTTTTGCTAGTCTCTGTTTTGATAACCATGGCTGTCACTTAGCGTCAATGGCCTTGGAAATCTCCCACATTTTCTGGCAGAGAATACATCACTTGACTCCATCTGGAGCTGCTCAACTTTGGCCTCATTAGCAGGCAGGGGCTTGTACCAGCACAGGACATCCCTCCCCCAACACTGATACTGGGACCCCTCCAGCCCCGGGAAGCAAGCTAGACACTAAAGCTTGGTGGGTTAGCACGCGCGGCTATCTGTCCTGTAGTGTCACTGCTACTGTTGCTGTTGCTATGGTGGTTGGGGTCGTGGTTCTATGTCTTGAAGACACAACATATTCAGCACTAATGACGCACTGAGAACTAATCAAAAGGACTTTATAAACCTCACCCATTTATCTTCACATCAGTCCTCTGTGGGAGATATTATTCCTAGAGGTCAGGACACTGAAATTCAGAGAAATAAAGTCACTTGCCCAAGTTCACATGGCTGTAAACTCCAAAGCACAGGATCCAGCCAGAGTTAAAATGATGCCCACACCACCTGAGCATGACTGCCCATTACTGTCATCTATTTAGGTTTGGTGGGATGTGAGCTGACAGTGGTCAGGGAGAAGGCAAGCCACCTGGTTTCAAATCTGACCAGTAATGGCTTCTGGGGTACCCGGCTGCCAACTAAAATGAAAAAACACGATGACCCAATAATAGCAACAACAAAAACCTCCTGTTTTGAGCTATATAAAAGGCTACTAGGTAGCTCACAAGCTCACAGCCTCAAGAACAATTCCTTTTATTGTCTATGTAACCAAACATTTTTGTGATTTGATATACCCAATCAACTTCCATTAGTGCATTTGCCCAGTACTTTTATTATGCATGTAAAAAAAGACACTAGTGTGAATCGATGGGGTACAAAACTCAGGGAGCAATTCTGTAAAGCAAAGGCAATGCTGGCCAGCCTACCTTTTCTGCAGACATGGATGTCTACGACACAGCAATATCAGAATGTGGACCTGAGTCCAACAGTCTAGCATTAGATTTTGTGGGTCACATTCTAGTTCAACCCTTTCTACTTAGCTGTGTAAAACTGGAAAAGTCATTTAACCTCTCTGAACCACAGATATTTACTCTGTAAAATGGAGAGAATAACAGTAAACATCCCACAGGTTATTGGGAAAATTCAGAGATACAATCTATGTAAAGTCTTTGTACAATGCCTAGCAACATAACAGATGACTGATGTATGTGAACTACTATGGGTTTTATGAGTAAAAACCCTCTGCTTGGGCCCCAAACAGTTTCTAAGCTAATAATAATTCATCAGCCTCATCATCTTCTTCTAACAAAGGTCATTGTTATCTGAGCCCCTGCTAGGTGACAAGCAATATACTGAGTGCTTTATGTCTGTTATTTCTAATCCTCCCAATAATCACTTATTTTAGAAATTACTGTCCCCAGTTTATTGCTGAAAACACTACAGTTCAAAAGACAATAAATGACTTGTTGAGGGCTATGGCCACTAGCCCAGGCTTTTCCTATGACACTTCCCATCCCAATCCAGAGGCAGATGGGAATGCTATCTTGCTGCCCAGCACAGCGGCTCATGTACTGAAGGCTGACAATCCGTAACCTTGCCATGTTAGCCCAAGCAATGACGCTAGAAATTAGTTTTGGCGTCCAGCCTGGCACCAAGGCCCTGCCAGGACAACAAACATATCCACCACATATTTTCCATTATGGCCACTGTAGCAGGGAACTGTTCCCTGCGTTTATGTGTTTGGAAATCTCTGGTGGCCTTTCTGCAAAGAAGAGCCCACTTGTGGTTTTAAATTAAATATTTGCTTTAGTAAAGGGACAAATGTTTAAAAATCTATTTTTTTATAAGCCTTTTAAATTCAACTTGCAAATCTTATCATTCTACTTGTAAGTTTAAAATCTGAATTCACTTTCAAGGGGGCTTTTGATTAAAGTTCACACAACTCAAGTTGGACATACTAAACTTCCCTCAGCAATCAGTATCACTGTTTACAAATTTAATTTTTCTTAAACATTTTAAACTGCATTTATAAATTCACTAAACCCATTTTCTTTTCTGAAGCACTTAAATTGTCTGCCCTGGCAAGCAAAATCTTCTAAGTGCTAAATTGTGCCAGTAATTCCCTAACAAATTAAAATAAAAGATTCAGTGAACTTTAAAAGCATTGCAATGCTGTTTATAATCTTTGACAAAAACTTTATCTTTCAACATAAAAATTACAAGAGTAATATCAATTACTCAACTAAACATAGAAAGTAGAATCGATGTCCACTTTGTTAGTTACATTAAAATTCCAAATTCTCTTAAACAGTACAAAACACATCAACTAAAAAATGTATGCAGATCATTAATAATTGATAAGGATTCATTATCATGGGTTTCAGAAATTTCATCATCTGTTTACCTAAACTCTAAACCTTCCTGGGGTTAAAAGTGATATAGCCATGCCATAGGGTCATTTACTCTCCACGGTAATTCTTTTAAACTTCAAGAGATACTTTGAAATCCCATGTCATACACAAGGTCAAAACTGTAAGGAGCTGGGGTAGCCCTCTCAGCCAGGAGAGGAGTGATTTTTGTGTGCTCCTGATACAGACTGGTACTATTTCCAACAGTTGCCAAGACAAATGGGAACCTCCACACAGAGTGATCTTGAAGACTACATCCCTGGGTTCACTCAAGATATACTACCAACCTAGTTCTGCCAAATTCCATCTAATTTTAGCAGACAGAAGTCAGCCACCCTCTGTAAGACTACAGCTATTACCTTCATTTACTAGATGCATGTTGTTTTGTTGTTTTTTTAATTTTAATTTCTTTTTTTTTTTTTAGGAATTTCAATTGCTTTCCTATTGCTTGAGAAGCGTAATGCCATGCCATAGGGTCATTTACTCTCCACGGTAATTCTTTTAAACTTCAATAAATTTTGTCACTTGATTTAGGGAGATTAAATTCAGTACCTTCACTGTAATCTCAATAAATTTGGTGCTAGCCTCCTTTATGAATTTCTTTACTGCCTGACTGAATTCAGAATTGTTTTCATTTCCTTCTTGTCTAGCAGGGGTAGTGTTAGAATTGGGTTCAGTTGTTAAGGGACCAAACATTTAAAATAATAATTTGGAAACTTTAAATAAGAGAGAAGCTTATTTTTCTCTCACATAAAGTCCCAAGGTGAGTTATTTAGGGCTGGTGTCACAATTCCACAATCATCACAGTCACTCAACATACCGCTTCCACTTCATGGTCAAACTGGCTACCATTGGCCATAATTAAACCACAAGCCCATAACTAGCTACAGGGGGAGTTGGGAAATATAATCGTTATTCTAGACAGCCACACACTCAATGAAATGGTACCTAAGGACAAGGAGTGCTGAGGGCAAGAAGGGAAAGTGTCATGGTGAAGACACTGGCAGACGCCTGCTGGAGCTCAAGTTCACAGGCACTAAGGATGTGGGGGGCTGCCTCATGGAAACAAATCATGGGTGTATCTGGCACCACCCCAAAACTGAAGATGTTGGAGAGCATCTTGTGGGCAGAAGAAACAGCACAGCTGGGAGATGGGTCACATTGATTGGTTATGATAAATTCAGAAAATAAGTATACATAGAGGGTGAAAACCAAGTTTCTTGTTGTTGGAGAAAGTATTTCCAAACATGGAAAGGTAGTAGGCTAGAGGGAACACTGACATTTAGGAATGGAAATGGAGGTATTAATATAAACACGATATTATGGTAACATATATAGACAAAGAAATGGTTATAGATGTACGGATGTGTATGTAAATGTATATAGAGAGTAGAATAAATGTATATATTTTATATTTGCATATATTTCTATGTGTGTCTACTTATAGATACATATATGTGTGTGTGTTTGTATGTATACATATACGCTAACTGTCTCCTAATACGGCCTCAAAGCAATGACAACTCAATGATAATGAGAACAAGTGCCCAGATCTT
The DNA here is from genome assembly GCF_020740605.2 of Lemur catta. Classification (NCBI taxonomy): domain Eukaryota; kingdom Metazoa; phylum Chordata; class Mammalia; order Primates; family Lemuridae; genus Lemur; species Lemur catta. The sequence continues at coordinate 24,181,206 of NC_059145.1, read as the reverse complement.
AGTTTTGAAATACCACATGTACCAAAAACAACCAGAGCTTCTTAGAGAAATGGCTAATACCACGGCTGGGACAAGAAAAGTGCAAGCTGAAACTGGGATATCTTATGCCAGAAAATAAGGAAGTGCTCAAAGAAATAATGAAGCCATATCAAAAAGACTTAGGAATGGAAGGCAATCCACTGACTAAAACAAGAATTCATAGGTCCTTGCTGATATAAATAAAAAACATAGAAGGAAAAGTTCTTCCTTTTAGTAGAACACGAACCAATCAATGTAGAACAAATGATGGGAGGGAGAATCACCAGCTGACAACCATCACTGAGGTATCAGATTCAGGCAGGCGTTGCCCATGAAGGCTGGTAGGTGAAGATTAGATAAGGAACATGATACTGGCATAATCTCAGAACATCTCCCCACAAAATTCTAATCAATTACAAAGAGAAAATATCAAATCTAAGGTGCAGAAACCTGGCATACCCCAACTTGACCAGTGGTGGGATAGGTACCTTCTGATGGGACCATCTATAAACAGTTGACCATTATTTCTATGTCATTTTTAGCAAGAATGTGGGAACTGAATGTGGTCATACAGAAACACTGGATGGATACAGGTTGAGACAGAGTCTACAAAAGAAAGACCTGGACTTTAAAAAAAAAAAAACAAACTGACAAGCACTAGAAAGACAGGGAATGACCAACGAAATGTCCCAGAGTAGAGGAGACTCAATAACCATGATAACTAAATGTAATGTGTTCCTCACTTGGATCCTGGTTCAGAAAAGAAGAACACTGACGGGACACCTGATGACATTTTAGTGGGCTTTGTGGACTACAGGGTAGTGGTGCATCAAGACGGTACCCTGATTTGAAGGGGTAAATGCTGATGATGTAAGAGAGCATCCTTATCGAGGGGGAAACACACACCATAATGTTTAGGAGTGATGAGGCATACATGTTTGTAGCTTGCTCTCAAATGTTAACAGTTGGGGAATCAGGATGAAAATGATATGGGAGTTTTTTGTATTATACTTATGTACTTTTCCCTAAATTTGAAATTATTTCAAAATAGACTACCAAATTTAAAAAAATCAGCAAAAAGGGGAGCCCTGATATTGAGAGACAGCTTGTGGTCTCTCCTGGTCGGGCCATAGATCATCCCCCTATGTTTGCATTTCTTTCTTGGCTTTACTCAGCTCTATGAACACAATCCTTTTTCCCATTGTCTCTGCTTTAGTTGTTTGCTATAATACCATTATCTCCTTCCCACTGGTCCATCAATGAGATCCCTGCCTTATGTACAAACCAGTCAGAGCCAAGGGCAACATGTTTTGAGGCTACATAACAAGATGTTTTCAACATCACAGTATCTGTGTAGCAGTGAAGAGCTTCTCAACCCAATTCTGCCCTGAGGCAGAAATTGAGCAGAAACAGAAGAATGGAAGTTAAGTAACACACTCAAGAATATTGGAAAACAAATGCAATACCCAGACAATGTGGAGAGCATGAAATAGCATAAAATGTAAAGGAGGAAATAAAAATGAGAGCAGGTTTCAGAGACACAGCCTTAGGACACCTTTTTACCATGTGCAAAAATCATCCACTACTAGCACAATGACCTCCCTGGACTGGTGTTTATCCCAAAAGTCTGGTCAATGAGAACACTAACTAGAATTCCAGACACGGTTCTCACAGGTATAATTTACATGTACAGGCCTCGTCCCCACTGGAAGAGAAATAAAGGCTGTGAAAAGTCTCCTTCCTAGTATTGAAGCCATGCAGTTCGGTCCTCAGTGGCCTAATAATGGGTTGCAAACTTTACGAAATACTAATATCACAAATTGTATAACCATTTATAGCACATCAATTTATGATAGAGATTGTACCCTGATGTTTCTAATGAAGAGAATGCCTAGGAGTTAATTTTGTTCCTTTTCACATTCAAATTTATATTCCATAAACATTTATTGAATTCCTACCATGTCCTAACCACCAAGATGAACAAAATGGCCAATGCCCTCATTAAGTTTAAGGAGACAGACCCATAAACTAAGAAACTTCATAAAAAGCACAGATGACATCAAATTATTTGTTCACTATACCTGGGCTTACCAAATATAAACAAAGACTTTGTGTTATGTTTTAACTTATTTTATTGTATTATAAGGTTAGGAACCAATATCATCCAAATACATAGAGTCGCATGTGATATGTCACTTACATCCATGGTTTCCATGGCCCATGGCTGAGCAATATCAGAATCACTTGTAGTGCATCTTAATAATTGAGAAGTCCAGAACTAATGTATTAAAATCCTAGGAATTAGATGCAGAGTTCAGTGTTTTTAAGAGTTCTACAGTGGATTCTGATGCACAGCTAAGTTTGGGCACCTCTGACAAATAGCTGTCACTAATTCTACCAAGAGTGACCTTGGTTTGCACAACACTAGTTTGCAAAATAAAAATCAGTCCCTTGGCTGTGAAATTCACACGACTGCTGATTAATTCATCTGAATATGATTAAACTGCTTTCCTCTACCCTGGGTTTGTGGACTGTAAGGAACAGAAACGTTTGCTGCGACATCCATTATTAATGCTCTTGCTTTCCAAAGCCTGTCCCTTTGACCTCTGTTTATTCTGGCTTGTCTGCTATATGAGTTTATAGTTACTTATTATTATGTGCAATTACATCATGCTGAGTGTGAGGACACCCCACAAGCTGTTAGCTATATTAACTTAATAATAGATTTCAGGGTGTGATTTCCAATTAATTTCATTTTCCATATGCACATGCAGCTCCATGGGAAGCCAAAATTATAGAGTAGCCATATGGTGCCTCATAAGTAACAATTAAAACTAATTTTCTATTCTTTGACACTTAAAAAAAAAATCATACGGTTTAAATGCCACAGAGAAAATTGAAACTTCCACAGCATCTGTAGCTCTCTAGAAAGAAGATGCCTCACTCTCCACATTTGTGGATATTCTGGCTTCTTGCTTGGCTACGGACTGTGGCCCCACCTGGCTTTTAGCACATTCGATTCCTCATTGTCACTACCCCGGTGCGATGTCTTAGAGTAGCTATGAAAAAGTGCTGGGGGCTTCTATATCAGTGCGTTGAGTTGAAAAGAATAGTTTGTTTCCTTCAGAAACAGATGATTTCTTGTAATAGAACTTTTCTTCTGACCCATTTCTAAAAGCAATGGCTGAAACACTCGGGTAATCTGTGCAACCCAAGAAGAAAAATAAGTGGTCCCACTAAAAGCAAGTGATGTTTTTTTTCAAGGAATAGATGTAGCTGCTCTAGGCTGGGGAGGGCTGGGGGAAGGATCACTCCCCCTGGAAACTCAGGCCAGTGTGTTAACCAGATGTGTGATCCTTTCCCACTCTTCACAGGGTATAATCTTGTCAATTCCCAAGGGTCCGAATTTGGCAGATTCATCAGCTGGAGGGTTAAAAAGCAAAACAAAACATATCAAGATGCTGTTCAAGATAAGCAGTGTGACAGAAAATAAAAATCCTTAATTTTATTTGCCTTCCACAATTCTCAAGTCTAAACCTGTCAGGTTTTTATGCAGGAGCAAATAATATCACAACGTAGGTTTACTCTAGAGAATACCTTAACTGCTTTGCTGAAAACATGACTAACTCTCATTAGTTCATATTTTGGGAGGAATCTCTTCTACAGCCAATATACGTGGGCAAGGATGGCAGAAGAAACTGAGAAGGGAGGAGCAAGAGGCCAGAGATCTCTTCAGATTCCAGTATGAATGGAATGTTCTTTTTGTTATGAAAAAAAAAAATGATCAGAGATAAAACTTTGTGACGTTGACATCAAAAACTTCAATGATAAAAACTAATGGTACAGAGGATTTTTACAGCATTGAACCTACTGTGTATAATGCTGTAATATATTATATAAATATATACATGTGATTATACATTTGTCCAAGCCCACATAATGTACAGCACCAAGAGTAAAACCTAAAGTACACTATGTACTTAGCATGATTATTGTGTGTCAATGTAAACTCATGGATTGAAACAAATGAACCACTCTTGCCCAGCATGTTGACAATGGGGGGAGGCCGTGCATGTGTGGGGGCAGGAGATATATGGGAACTCTGTACCTTCCTCTCATTTGCCTGTGAACCTAAAACTGCTCTAAAAAAATTAAATCTTTTAAAAAAAGTATGTGTGTGTGTCTGTGTGTGTGTGTGTGTGTGTGTGTGTGTCACAAGAAAAATTCTGAGTCTGTGTTATGAGTTGAAATGTGTCCTCTCAAAATTCAACTGTTGACATTTTAACTCACAGTAACTCAGAATGGGATTTGATTTGGAGATAGGGTCACTGAAGATGTCGTTAGTTAAAGTGAGGTCATTAGGGTGGGCCTAATCCAATACGACAGTGGCTTTATGAAAAGGAGAAATCTGGACACAGACACACCTCCAGGGAGGTCATGTGAAGATGAAGACACAGATCAGGGTGATGCTTCCACACGCCAAGGAAGGCCAAAGATTGCCAGAAAACCACCAGAAGTTTGGAGAGAGGCATGGAACTGATTCTTCCTTATGACCCTCAGGACGGACCAGCCCTACCAACACCTTAATCTTGGACTTCTGCCTCCAGAACCAGCAGACAATAAATGTCTGCTGTTGAAGCCCCCACTGTCTGGTACTTGGTCTTGGCAGCTCTAGGAAACTAACACAGTCTATGTCATCCACGTCATACAAGCAAAGCATATGAGATCTGGGTTCAAGCCATGACTCCGCCACCCATTAGCTATGTGAGGAGACTTCTCTGAGCTGGATTTTCTCTCCCAAATCAAGAGGGTAACAGCTCTCCTGACAGCATCATGGTAAGGGTTAAATTAGATAAAGCAGGTAAGGCCCAATGCACAAGTCCTGGCGTGCAAGAAGTGTGCAATATCTGCATGGCTGTGCTCACCACGCCATAACCCCAAGAGAAAACTCAGCCTTTGGGAGCACCAGACAACTTCGGGTGATTTTCTAGTGCCTCCTCCTAGGAACGCCTACATACAAGGATCATCACACAAGGTCTCCCTTTTCCCATCCCTGAGATGACAAACTCTCCTCATCCTTCAAGCTATCAAGCAGCAAAACATGCGAATTTTAGCCCAGCCTCAAGATGTCTTAGGTGCAGAGATCAATTAAAACAAATAAGCTCCTCTCCCTGCCCCATTTTTTTCCTTACCTCCTAATTCACCCTCACAAAGTGAATATAAAAACAGCACGACAAACACAAACTCAGCAAGTTGTGTACTTCGCTCATCTACAATGGTAGGCCTGTGACCCTGCCAGATGCTCAGACAACATAAAAAAATCCTCTTTGATAGCTAACTTTTTCTTCTAAAGGGAACAATACAACCTTCGCAGTCAGTTAGTATTATATCAGGTTTGCCTTATTCCCACGGGCTACTTGCATCTTGTTTTAGCAACTTCCAAAAACCTCACTGAGCAAAAGTGCTACTATCATTTTGTAGTAAACGGTTAATGACCACTAAACACTTCAGTTAGTTACACCCATGCTGGTGGGCACTGATGACCACTAAGAAAATGAACTGGGTTTTTTCATATCTTTTCCTTTCTTGCATTCCATTTTCAATTAAATGTTACCAACATTAATTGTGGCATTTCCTGCTAAGAAAATATTAAAAGTCCTCAACAACTATAGAAAAAACATCCTTTTGTCTGGCAAAACAATAACACAAAGCTTAGCAACTGCAGCAACCTATCTGCTTGGCTACAGAACCATTCAAACAAAAATATGCTGGAAGAATAAAAATGTATCTTCATATTGCAGTGCAAATAAATATTTGGAAAAACAAATGTTTGGTCAATCAAGTCCCCCCTCAATATCCAATTAATCATTCCCTCTTGGCTTCTCCTTCTTTCCCCACTCTACGCCCATCCCCTCCATGAAAATGACTAAAGAAATTCATGGAGAGTTTCACTTTTCAGTGGTACCTATTCAAAATTCAGGTGACATTAAATAGCTCTGGTTATCACGAGCATCCTAGGTCTCTGTATGCCTGTCTTTATCAGTTTACAATACAGACAGGCATACATGTGACACACACGTATATGAAGAGCCCTTACAAATAAATCTAGTGGTTGCTAGTTTGCATTACATTATAGAGCTTTTAAAATATATTATTTGAAAGTATTGCTCCCCTACTCATCAGTCAGTCATCCACGAGGGCTTCAGATCACAGAGCCAGGCCCACAGGTTGGCCAGACCAACAGCGGGTTTCCACCAAGGTTTCGGCCCACCTTGCCACCCTGGCCCCCACTCTCTTTTGCATTTTTGATGGGGGAGAAGGGAACAGGTCAGTGAGAAGACGAAGAGTGACTGTGGACATTTAAAGCCATCAACTGACTCCTCATCCCCTCTCCCACAGGGTAGACCAGTAGAGCAGAAGAATTTTCACTATAAACTCTTCCTTGCATAATCTTCAGTCATGGTGGCATTTCGTCACACTCGCCCTTTAAATGCACCTTAAGAGCTCCAGTTCCCAAATTACACTGTTTGGCAAAACATTCCCCAAACTTTATGTAATAAAGATGCATTATGGTGGCTAACGGTCTAGAGCTCGGCAAGTTACATAAACTTTTTCAACACCAATTTCCTCATCCATAAGAAGGAGGCAACTTCTGTCACCTCATAGGCTGCTGGAGAACTAAAATGACTTGATTTTTATAAACTGCCTTAATACAACACCTGGTATATATTATAGTTCAGTGCTCAGCAGGTGGTGGCTCCTATTACTGCCATTAATATTATCTTTATTAAGACTGAAATGTCTTATAAACCTTAGTGAGTTATACGTGTATACACAAATATCAAAAGTTTGTATATTAATACTATAAACTCTAAAATATATAACTACATAAGTTATACTTTATTTTAATGATTAAGTAAATTAATAGTGATTCCATGTCTACTATAGCTTCGGAATTACTATTTATTTATCTATTTATTTATGAATGAGGCAGGGTCTGGTCTCGTTCTGTTGCCCAGGCTAGAGTGCAGTGGCATCGCTATAGCTCACTGCAACTGCAAACTCCTGGTTCAAGTGATCCTCCAGCCTCAGCCTCTTGAGTATCCAGAACTATAGGCGTGTGCCTCCATGCCTGGCTAATTTTTTTATTTTTTTGTAGAAAAAATATGTCTTGTTATGTTGCTCAGGTTGGTCTCAAACTCCTAGCCTCAGGCCATCCCTGCCACCTTGGCCTCCCAAAGTGCTAGGATTCAGGCATGAGCCACCACACCAGCCTTATTATTTTTAATTGATTTTTTTATTATAGTTTATAATCGTAATATATACTGAATTTGTTAAACGTATTCTCTGAAAATTTCCCAATGCCACAAAAAATGACTAGAAATAGCCTGGGTGCTCCTAAAGCCAGGGTGAGAAATCACTGGCTTTAGAGAATCATATTTTAGAACTCTAATTGCTAGGAACAATGAGGGACAGTGTGGTGTCCTAAGGAGATCCAAGCTTCTTGTTCTAACTTGGAACAAGGCCCCACATCTGTAAAATGCTCTAGTGCTCCTCATTTCCTGGGTGTCAAGTCCTCAGCCACCTCAGAATCACACTTTTAGCCTTTAACAAGAACGGTGGGTAAATGAGAACAGCGAGGATGTTTAATACAATAGTCATAAACTGGAATGCTATGAACTGTATGAAAAGAATGAAGACATTCCCTATATACTGATCTCTAAGATATTGTGCTATGAAAAATGGCAAGGAACAAGACACAATGTACAGTGTGCCACCTTTTAAGCTGACCGGGACTGATCAAAGTTCTTAAAGGGCCTGCGTTTGAACCATTAGTACATGCTAGAAAAGAAGAAAAGTATTAGTTGTCCCTAAATTACCCTCCTTAGGTAATAAAGGGGGGAGGGGGATAAAAAGAGAAAAACTTCAAGATTATTATAATTTTTCCTTCAAGAAAAATCAAGTGTATCTGCAATAGCAATGTAATTTGACCAATCTAATATACTTGTTCCTTTTGTAAACAGAGTAGGCTGCCAGTTGCAGAAGTAAACAGTCTCTGAGTTTTAGATAGCTTTCCCCTTGGAACGGTGTCTCCAAAGTGTTGGATCCCAGCACATACACCCTGTCGAGCTGAGCTGACTTAACAGGGCTCGCTAGCTTTTTTTGTTTTGTTTTTTTTTGCTAGTACTCACTCCAATCTTTATTTCGTATTTTAATTTGATTTAGACTTTCAGCAACCTGCAAAGTAGTCCAAAAATAAGGAGGAAATATGTCAGCATGGCACACTACATTTGTGAAACTGAGTAGAAACCAAATGCTACAATTATAATCTCTGGATTCACCATAATGGACAAAAGTTACTAAATGAAGTCCTCTCCTATGGGTACTTTCCTTCCCTGTCTTAATCATCTGTACCTTAGAATCTACCCGGAACACTCAGAGCTTGAAATCATGGCACTGCAGTAGAAAGGTAGCATAATTTTTTTTAAAGTAATCGACATGGATATCCTGCTATTTGTAATCTTAGAGCAACATTCTTCCTTTTCAGTAAAAATAAAATATACCTTGTAGTCTATTATTACTTCTATTCTTCCCACTGGTTTTTTTTTCCCCTTTTTTTTAAACAATGAAATATACATTAAGTTTTCAAACTATGGCAAGGAACTCTGTTACCTAATGGAATCAATCAAATCTTACCTTAAGTAGAATTCTGGCATAAATACACTTATTAAATATGTGTTATGTGCCAGGCACTGTGCTAGGTGCTGGGGATATGAAAGTAAATAAAATCAACAGGGTCCTTGCTTTCACTGGGCTTATGTTTAGTGGGGAAAAGTCACCCCACAAATAATTCTGTAAACTATTTGATTTAGTCATAGATACTTTAGATGGTTCCTGATTTATGAAGTTAGTAATAAAAATTCTACTGAATACAATGTAGTTTTCTTTTTAAGAGTAGACTATAGGATGCCTTGAGGCCATCTGTGGGAAAACCAGTTATTTTGTGATTTCAGTCTTATCCCAACTGTGTAATCCAATAATAGCATTAAAATACAAATGTGCCATACTTTAAAAAAAAGGAACACATTTCACCAGTCACTGACTCAAGTGCAAACCACTTAACACCAGCATACAAACACACGCCCTTCATAATCCATCAGCATGAGAAATGCCACTGCCCTTGAGAAGCCTTCCTGACTTTCTAGGTAAAGTTTGTAACTTCTCTTTTTCCCACAATAATCCAAATTTCCACTATTGCATTTAGCACATTGTACTAGTTATTTGTCACCCTATGTAACCTGTGAATACCTCAAGTACAGGAACCATGTCACATTCACGACGTGCCACCAGCACCTTCCCCAGTGCCTGACACCCTGCAGCCTCTCAACACGGGCCTGCTGAATGCATTTGTGACAAAGGGTGGACTGAACAATACACGGCAGCTGTCCCTCAAAATACTCCAAGTTTCCGCAAAGCATACTCACTGCTTAAATTGGAAATGTTCTAAAATTCTGGTTCATATCAACTGCCTACCCTATCTGAAAATCATTCCTTCCTCTTTTTATCTTTGATTGACTGAGGCACACTCTACTCCAGGGGCTACAGTAATAACCCTGAATCAATCAGATAGAGAGATATAGCATAGTGAAAGGAATCACACACCTGTCCACTTAAGGCGAGATTTTGCACTCAAGGACAAGCATTTGCAGTAAGATACTCAAGCATCAGGCAGCTGATGAGCCTTTTTATGAACTTTTTGGTTCTCTGAACATGGTGAACATTCTAGTGTGTCTCTGACCTTACAAAATTATATCTTTACTTCTCAGGTTGCACATTTAGAGTGATGAAATCAACTTAAAAATACTACAGGAGGAAAATGGTTAAATCAGTTTTAATTTAACAAATGATCGACTTCAATATAATCATTACAATTAAATTTGGGGGAATATTTAATATGAGAAAATTCTCATATACCATATTAATGTAAAAAGGCAGAATGCAACTGTATGTAAAGTGTAATCTCAATTCTATGAAATATATATATATGAAAATAGTCACATATATATATTTGCACATAGAAAAAGAGTTTCAACTTATTCTACTATGATCATTATTATTTATAGAAATTCTCAAAATGCATGCTTTTTTTTCTAAAGTAAAAAATATATTTTCTTAACAGATTTTATGGTAGATTTTGCAAAGCAGTAACTCCTCTACTATCTTCCACTGATACACTTTTCTTTATTTTTTAAATTACATCTTATTCATTAAAAAATACATATACCAGAAGTAAAGATGAGCCATTATGTTTCTCTCCATCATGAATAAAATGAATTTTAAAAAAATTTAAAAGATATAATTAGCTAGGATATTAAAGACTAATAGTTACCTTCATAATTGTGGATTTCTGCTACGTTTTTATGCCTCATAACTGCAGTATGTTTAACCTCCTTTGGAAGGGAAGAAAAATAGCAATGGAAATTTAAAAATACTTTTAAATATAAGGCAACACTGCATTTTAATATGGCAAAACTATACTTCCCATGTCAGAAGTTTAAAGGCTAAAAGAAAATAGCAATTTGAAAACATGTTGGCTACCTCTGTATTTAAGTAGTTTTTTATTCCTACTTCCACAGAAGAAAACTTAGTTACTTTTTAAAAAATTTATTTCATTTGGAAAAAGACTATTAAAGTCCATCAGAGAAATGGAGCCCAAGTCAAATGTCATACTTTGCCTTGTTTAAACTATCAGTTTTGCCTTTTGATCTTTTTTTTGTACCTAAGGATCCTACAATTGATTTTTCCCAGTTGCACCAAAGTAGAAGAGGGACAATTTTTTACTAAAAGACTCTTCATTTCCCAGAATAAACTGTCTTCTTTATTTATATACAAAGAAAATCTGTCTTTTTGTTCTTGTGAAAACGTTTTCAGAAAACGATTGCTCTGGAAAGTTAATTCCATTGTACTTAACTCTGAAAAGAGAAAGAGAGAAAAGAAAAGATGACGATAACAACCCTATTAGCCGGTTCAGCAAAGGAGAAAGACATGCGTTCATCAGCTCTCTCAAGAACAGTTGCACAAACTGAACTCCACCAAAACGTAAAGGCAAGGGCACCGTGGAGACCAGTCTTCGGTGACTTTTGTTGTGTGTGAGAGACCAGGACAGCAAAAGAACTGTGGCGTTAAATGTACGAAAAATTCATTCTTGGGCTTCAATGTGCTAAAGAAAAGGATATTCGTATTACACAAAAGGCAAAAGAATAAGGGGAATCCAAAATGATCCTGCAAATGAAACACAGTGAGGGGCATGGTTTAGAGCCACATGGCAAGACCCTGCTGGCTACAGCTCTGAAGGGAAAGCATCAAATAGATTTTAAAGTAGCAAGGTAAGGAAAGGATGAAAAATAAATAAAAGACTAAAAAGTAATATGATTCTTTGATCCTATGTAAGCCTGAGATTCCCCACAGTAACACAGGAAAAGATAAATGAGAGAAAAAATATACGAGAAAATGAATGCTTTCCATCCTGGTCTTAAAGGAAACTTAAGTGACTTCTTTTTAAAAGAAAACTCCAAGTATTTTCTGAACACAAACTTTGAATCATTAAAATCAATCTTGCCTCATTCTTCCTAGAACAGCAAGCTTTTAAAAAATAAATACTGAAAGCAGTAAGAACAAATTTAGAGCTATATGGGAAATAATTCCTAAATCAGAGCTAAGATTATTATAGTTAAAACCATATTAGAAACATATTTAGGAAAGACGATCAGACTGCTGAGCTTTTTTCAATTATGATCCCTAGTCCCGCCCTCTCTGGAATCCTGAAATTCTCAAGCTTACCAAAGCAAATGCATTAACGCTCTTATTTCATGATTCATTAACTCAATAATTTCTTACAAGATACAAGGCCAGCAAAAAAATCTCAAAATATCCCTAAGGATATTCCAGACTAAAATTGCTAAACGCTTTTTAGCAGTCATGGAATTCTGCTTAAGGCGAGTAGCCTGTTATAGCTTTGTGTAGATTCCTGTCTCCCCATCTAGACTGGAACCTCTACGCATATGAAGGTCTATCAAGCAGAACTCAGTATTTCCCTTTCATATGTACAGATCTAATCACATCTATCTGGCCAGGGGTCTCAGGGCTGGGGTTGCCACTCAGAGCCACAGGGCCGCAACTGCTGTCCAAGCGGGCCCAGAAGGCTGGACTTCGGCCTCAGTAGGCCTAGAGGACAGAATATCATGGAAACAGAATTCTTTTTGAGCCTTAAAAGCTAATGGAATTTGCCCTACTAGGCTTTGGATTTGCTTAGAACCCATGATCCCTTTCTTCCTTCTGATTTCTCCCTTTCCACTTATATTGGAAGCAGATGAGTTGTGTGGTTCTACAGGTTCACAACTAGGGAGGAATTCTGCCTCAGGATGTTGTTATGCCTAGAGTCTCACCCATGGCTGATTTACATGAGATTTTAGACCACCGTTGGCACTGGAATGGGTTAAGATTTTGGAAGCCATTGGGATACAGTGAATGTATTTTGCATGCCAGAAGGATATGAATTTGGGGGAGCCAGGTGGCAGAATGCTATGGGTTGAATTGTGCACCCACTCCCCAAAATTCATATATTGAATTCTCAACCCCCAGTACCTCAGAATCCAACCATATTTAGGGATTAATTGTTTAAAGAGGTAACTGAGTTAAAATGAGGCCACTAGGGAAGGGACCTAACCCAGAATGACTGATGTCCTTATAAGAAGAGGGAGTGACACCAGGGACTGGTGTGCAAAGAAAGGCCATCAGAGGACACAGTGCAAGGGTAATCACAGAGCAAAGTCAAGGAGAAAGGCCTCAGAATGAAATCAACACCTTGATCTTGGACTTCTAGCTTTCAGAAATGTGAGGAATATATTTCTGTTATTTAAGCCACCCCGGCTGTGGCATTTTGTTACAGCAGCCCTAGCTGACTAATACCCCTGCCATTTGCACTATCCCTGAACTGCCACTGGCAGAGGGAACATGCCACATACTACTTCAACTTACAAACACACAATTCCTCCTTTCCTCCAGGACTGTGTAGTGAGGAATCTGGCCTTGCCCAGAGTGGTCTGGCTTTTGCTCTCAACTTCTGGGAGGTAACCTGCTATAACCTGATGAAAATGGCTTAATTTAGGGCAAAAACTATAAAGGTGGAGTCAGTCATGTCCAACAGTCTTAGGTTAGGGGCTGGGCATACCAGAATCACCAACCATGCGATGTAAGGTAAGGGCTATGGATAACAGAGGCTGAGATCAACCACACACACAGGCAACCCATCACTCCACCATGCCTGTGGAGTGGAGCTCCAAGAAAAACTCCAACTCTGAGACTTGGGCAAGCTTCCCTGCTTGGCAATACTCTGTATGTATCGTCACACATCGATGCCTGGAGAGTAATGCATCCTGACTCTATAGGGAAAGGACAAAGGAACTTCGTGTATGGCACCCTCCCAAACTCTGCCTCAGGTGTCTCCTCTTCCTTTGGCTGATCTTAATATCTTTTCCTGTAATAAATCATAACCATGGGTATAATAGCATTCGGAGACGTTTGTGAGCCCTTCTAGCAAATTATCAAAGCTGAGGGTGGTTTTAAGAACCCCAGACTTGATGTCAGAACTGAAGATAGTCTTGGAGACTGGGACCTCTCACTTTGTAGTTCAGCCAACTCCTGGTAGCAATGAAACCCCAGACATCATCATCTCAGTAACATTTCTTCCACCTACCCCAAACAGAGTTAACCATGATTTCCTTCCTTCTTGGTATACCATAGGACATAATCCTAATATGCCTGGTAATTACAGTGAGTCTGAACACACAGCACTTTTGCCCCCCTCCCTCCAACAGAATATTTGGCAATGTCTAGTCACCATTCCGGTGGTTAAAACTAGAGGTTGATACTAGCATCTAATGGGTAGATGCTAGGAATGCTGCTAAACATCTTGCAATGCACACAACAGCCCCCATAACAAAGAAATATCTGATCCAAAGTGTTAATAGTGTCAAGTTTGATAAACCCTGTATTAGACCCTTGACACTTATTGGATGAGCCCCCAGACCTGAGACAACTGTTTAAGTCATGTGGCAACAGCACCCTGAATTTCAAGGGCCAGTGTCCAAATGCTGACTCCACAAAAATCACTTGAGTTTAATGTTTGCCAAAGTTCCAAGGCTTTGGCCCTCGATTTTCTCATTTGTAAATGAAACTAATACTAAGATTTATTCCACAGGATTGTTTACAGAAGCAATAAGATCACATGTTAAAACAAGTTAGCAAACTACTAACACCAGAGTAAGCATTGGCTAAATGCCTATGTCTATGTCATTTAATTTTCCTTTTATAAAGTAAACATTTTTAAAAAAAAGATTTATACTGACTGGAACACTGGTAAAAGCAGGTCACAAGTCACTTTTTCTTAACTTGGTATAGAACAGATATATGCCTCCTTGATGTCATAAATCTGAGCTACCAACAAATTAAATATTTCTTTCTACGCAAAATTTGTCTTCTCTGCCCAAGACCATTTCTTTTTTCTCTTTCTTTCAATAATCAGCATTCATGGTTGGCTTTTTTGTGTGTCCATTTTCTTCAAAGAAACAAAGTTTGCAGCACATATGAGAGTTACTATAGAGACAGTGACAAAGGAAACAACCAAGCAATGCAGAGAGGAGCCTGCTGGGCAGTCAGCTCAATACGACCACCTGCTGCACACAAGCAACTCCCTCCTAAATGACCATCTTCCAGAAAATTACAACTGGCCCCAGATTGGAGATTATTCAGGTCAAAGGCCTATGCATATTATATCTGAGGACTAAAGAGGCCTAATTTACTTCTTCTGTGTCTGTGTCTTCCACCACCCTCCATCTAAAGTGAATTCCCAAGGCAACAGGCATAACTGTTCCCTCTCAGGCCCCAAGATCTATCATGACACCTGGCACACTGTATGTGCTAATTCATCCTGTGAACAGATATACAGTCGGCTAAATGGATGAAAAAATATAAGAGCAAACGGAGGAACAAATAAAAGAATGATTACATGAATAATTAAGATGGTTCTTTCTTTAGCCTGTAAATAGCGGTACTACTCATTTCTGCTTGAGCTTGAACAAAATTAAACTATCAGTGTTCTGTATGCACACAGAATGTAACTGCTGAACCAAAGAACTTGGGAAAAGAATGAAATCCTGTCATTTGTAGCAACATGAATGGAACTAGAGGTCATTATGTTAAGTGAAATAACCCAGGCACAGAAAGAAAAATAGCATATGTTCTCATATTCTCACTCATATATGGGAGTGAAAAAAGCTGACCTCATAGAGATAAAGAATAGAATGACAGCAGAGGCTGGGAAGGGTGCAAGGGTGGGAGGCGGAAATGAAGAGAGGTTGGTGAATGGGTACAAACATAAAGTTAGATAGAACAAATAAGTTCTATTATTCCACAGCCAACTAGGGTAAATATATTAATAGTAGTTATTAACAATGCATTGTATATTTCAAAGTAGCTAAAAAAGAGGACTTGAAATGTTATCAACACACAGAAATGATATATATTCAAGGTGATGGATACCCCAAATACCCTGGGACTTGATCATTACACATTTTCTGCATATAAAAAACACCCACATGTACCCCATAAATATATAAAATATTATGTATCAATGAAAGAAAGAAAAGAATTTGGTTTACAGCCATACTTTGAACAAAGAAAAATGTACTCTCCCACTGTTAATGAATGATGCAACACAGAGCAGTAAGACCAGGTTAGATTCTCACTGGGGGGAAGCTGCCCTTTATCTTGCACACCACAGACTCCAGGTTAAAACAGCCAGGAATGCAACAAATATCATACTTAAGGGGAAGGAATTAATGCTTCACCCCTAAGATAGAAGAGAGAAAAGGAAGTCTGTCTGCGCTCATCAATTTTGCTTAACATAGTACTAGAGGTTTGAGACAGCACAAGCAGGCAAGGTAGAGAAATAAAAGGCATTCAGACTGGAGAAAAAAAAAGTAAATTTGTCTATTCAGAGAAGACATAATTCAGTACGCAGAAAATCTTAAGGAATCAATTTTAAAAACTATTAGCATGAATAAATAAGTAAGGCAAGGTCGCAGGATACAAGGTCAAAGATACAAATATCAATCGTAGTTTTTTATACAAGCAATGAATAATCTGAAAATGAAATTATGAAAGCAATTCCACTCAAAATGGCATCAAAAAGAATAAAATACTTAGAAATAAATTTAACAAAAAAAATGAAAGGCTTATACACTTGAAAACAATATATTGCTGAAAGAAACTAAAGAAGATCTAGGTAAATGGAGAGACATTCCGTGTTCATAGACTGCAAAAGCAGTCCCCAACCTTTTTGACACCAAGGACCAGTTTCGTGAAAGATAATTTTTCCACGAATTGGGAGGGGAGTGTGGGGGGATGGCTTTGGGATGATTCAAGTCCGTTACATTTATTGTGCACTTTATTTCTATTATTATTACACTGTAATATATAATGAAATAATTATATAACTCACCATAATGCAGAATCGGTGGGAGCCCTGAGCTTGTTTTCCTGCAACTAGACAGGGTCCCATCTGGAGGTGATGGGAGACAGTGACACCTGAATTGTGTTTCTTATGTCCAGTCTCCTCTGTAATCTTGTTTTGGTCGCTGTCACAAAGCAGAAAACCCTGCTTCACAAAGATAGGATATTGGAAGTGAAAGTAGGCTTTCAGTGCTTTTGTGGCAATCTCAGGATATTCTGCCTGACTTTAATCCAGAAAGTATGGAGATCTGAGGTTGTATCAAATATACTTTTAAGGCCACTGTCATTTGCGATCTCAAGCTGTTGATCATCTTCTGGCACACACAAAGTTGATTCACGTGGTTTATTCACAAATGCATCCCAGATCCATTCCTTCCCAGTTTGGGGGTCTTTTTATGGTTGGAAAGTGGTGCTCAAATGCTTTCGAAAGCTGAGATAGGTGATCATGCACCAGCTGGGAGAAAGTGGGCGCTGGCTCAGTCTCTTTCAAGATCTCTGCTAATGTTTGATACATGTCAAAAATCCCAATGATCGCTTGTCACCCCCATAATTCCAGTTTGTCTTTGAATGCAGCCACTTTATCTGCCGACTTGAACACAGTTGTCATTCTCCCCTGAAGTGACAGGTTGAGTTTGTTGAGCCGGTTGAATATGTCACACAAGTAAGCAAGTTTTGCGACCCATTCTGTGTCACTGAAATGTGCTGCCCGTGGTGACTGTTTTTCTAAAAGAAATCTCTGGAATGGCTTTCATATCTCAAAAACTGGCCAGTGATCTACCTTTAGAAGCCATCTCACTTCTGTGTATAAGAGAAGATGTGTGCTCTGCATCCATCTCCTCACAGAGCTGCATGAACAGACATGAGTTAAGGGCATTTACTTTAATGTGGATGATAATTTTAATCACATCCTATAAAACGTTGTTTAGTTCAGGTGACATTTTTTGGCTAGCCAGCATTTCTGTATGAATGACACAGTGTGTAGACACACATTAAGAAGCGACCTCCTTGACTCCAGTAGTGAAACCAGAAAGCCATCCTGTCATGGCAGCCACTCTGTCCATGCAGGTACTGACATAAAATGACCAATTCTGTTTTCCTGATGTGTAATCATTCAAAGACTTGAATAGTTCTGCTGCTGTGACACTGGTTGGCAACAAAAGTGCACATAATATATCCTCATGCACATCCTCCTGAGAAATACACTGCACAGAAACAAGCATTGTTGCCTTGTTGGCAACATTGGTAGACTTGTCAACCTGGACTGCATACCACAGTGACTCATTAATCCTCTCTAACAATTGTGCCTCAATATCCTCTGTTATTTCATCAATTTGTGTCTAGTTATGGGGCTAGCCAAAAGAGGAACATATGCCACCTTTTGAACTGTAGCCTCTCCTAAAAGTTCACAGCAAATGTCCTTAGTAGCAGGCAGGATCAACTCTTCACCAACAGTAATGCAGTTAGTCACTAAGAATGATGCTCCCAGTGCAGACACATTTGATGAAGTGGTGGCCTTCAATAATTGCTTCTGTTCTTCATGTTCACATTTTTTTTCTTTTGAAAAACTCCAAAAGCTTGTTTTTTAATGCAAGAGTGCTTGGTCTCCATGTGGCAAAGTAGTTTTGAAGGTTTCATGGCTTCTTTGGATAGCCAGTCGCCACATATTATACAAAGCAGGCTCTGGGAATGTGAATCACCTGTTACAATGAACCCATAATTTAAGTAGGACTCTTGGTATTTTCATTGAAATGCAGCTTTCATTCTTTTGGCAGTCTAAGACTTCTGCTGTCTCATCATTGGGTTTTTCCCCCTTTACAAAGAAGCTCTCCAGTGACATTTGTTTTTTACTCAGTTTTGCTAGGGTTAGCTTGTGGGCTTACCAACACCATGACTGAGACAAGTGCCCAAGGCGGGAAAGAGGTGCAGAAGGAAGTAGTAAATAAAATAATGGGCAGGCTGTGTGTGGGCTAAATCAAGTATAGGATTCTGACTTAAAGCCTACCACCACATGCAGCTGCACAATTGAAGTACATCAACCCTCTTGACACTATAAAGGCTGCCACAAGATGCAGCTTAATTGTCACTTCACACTCACTGACAGGGTTTTGATGTAAGTCTACAAGCAATTGGTTTATTATGGTCTTTGTAAAGTCAAACCTCTCTGCTAATGATAATCTGTATTTACAGCCACTCCCCAGCACTAGCATCACCACCTCAGATCACCAGGCATTAAATTCTCACAAGGACTGCGCAACCTAGATCCCTTGCGCGTGCAGTTTACAGTAGGGTTCGAGATTCTATGAGAATCTAATGCTGCTGCTGATCTGACAGAAGCTCAGGCGGTGATGCAAGCAATGAGGAGCAGCTGCAAATACAGATGAAGCTTTGCTTGCTCACCTGCCACTCACCTCCTGCTGTGTGGCCCGGTTCCTAACAGGCCACAGACTGGTACCAGTCTGCAGCCCAGGGGGTGGTGACCGCAGGACTGGGAGACTCACTATTGTTAAGATGGCAATACTTCCCAAAATTCATCTTTAGGAGGAACACCAACTTTAATCAAAATTCCAGTGGATTTATTTGCAGAAATTGACAAGCAGATCCTAAAATGTTTATGGAAATACAAAACACCTAGAATTGCCAAAGCAATTTTGAAAAAGGAGAAGAAAGTTGGAGGGCTTCCACTTTCCAATTTCAAAACCTATTATAAAGTTAACAGTTATTAGGTTGGCGTGGTACTGATTTATATTAGATTTAATTGCTGCCATAATAAATTTCCACAATTTAGCAGCTTAACCCAAATGTATTATCTTATATTTCTTGTAGGTCAGAAGTTCAGTATAGGTCTTACCAGGCTAAAAATCAAGGTGTTGGCAGGGCTGTGTTCCTTTCTGGATGCTCTAGGGAGAATTTGAGTCCTAGCTCACGTAGGTGACCAACAGAGTTCAGTTCCTGGAGTTGTAGTACTGAGATCCCTGTTTCCTCGCTGACTTGGCTGAGGGTTGTTCCCAGCTACTAGAGGCCACCTACATTCCTGGACCAGTAGCCCCTTCTTCCACCCTCAAAGCCAGTAACCACAGGTAAAGCCCCTTTTACGCTCTAATATCTCCTCCTTCTTCATCTCTTACCTCTGATCTAGTATGAAAAGGTTCTCCACTTTTAAGGATTCATGTGATTAGATCTGGTCTATGTGGAATAATCCAGAATAATCTACCATCTCAACATTTGTACTTATAATCACATCTACAAAGTCCCTTTTGCCCTATAAAGTACATGCTCACATGTTTTGGGGCTTAGGACACAGATGTCTTTGGGAGACTGCTTTTCTACTGACCACACTGTGTCGTGTTTGTGTGTGTGTGTGTGTGTGTGTGTGTGTGTGTGTGTGTGTGTGTGTGTGTGTGTGTGTGTGTGTGACATATATATCAATGGAACAGAATTGAGAGTCCAGAAATAAATCCTTATACTTATAGTCAATTGCTCTTTGACAAAGGTGCCAAGGCAATTTATTGGGGAAGTCTGTTAAAAAAACGGTGCTGGTTCATAATTGCAAAGATGTGGAATCAACCCAAATGCCCACCAGTTCGCGAGTGGATTAACAAAAATGTGTTATATGTATACCACAGAGTACTACTCAGCCATGAAGGATGACTTAATGCCTTTTGTAACAATCTGGAAGGAAGTAGAGATCATTATCTTACGTGAAGTATCTAAAGAATGGAAAAACAAACACTACATGTACTCACTATTAAACTGGAACTAAATGATGAGCACACATGTGCATAGAGGGAAGTAAAACTCAACGGAAATCAAGCAGTGGGAAGGGGGAGGACGGGATGGGCAAAAACCTACCTAACAGGTACAATGAACACTATCTGGGTGACGGACACACTTATAGCCATGATTCAAGCATTATAAAAGTGATCCATGTAACCAAAAAGATTTGTATCCCTGTAATATTTTGAAATAAAAAAATATATAAAAATTAAAAAAAAACTTAAATAGGGTGGGAAAGAAAGCAGGGGGGAAATCAGAGATTTAAGAGTTCAGAAAATTTTGGAAGAAGGAATTTCAGTGGAAGAACAGTCAGTCACTTAAATGGAGGGGAAAAAATGGAGAATTGCAAAAAGTTTAACTTAGACTCTCACCTCACACCATACACAAAAACGGACTCCAAATGGATCACAGACTTAAGAGCTAAAATAACAAACTTTTAAAAGAAAATAGAGGAGAAAATCTTTAAGACCCGAGTTAGGTAAAAAAAAAAAAAAAAAAAAAAATCTTAGTTGTAACTCCAAAAGCCTAGTTCAAGAAGGAAAAAATTGCTAAGCTGGACTTCAATAAAATTCAAAACCTTCATACTTCAAATGGCACCATTAGAAAAATGAAATGACAGGCAATAGACTGAGAGAAAATATTTGCAAAATGCATATCCAATAAAAGACTTGACTCCAGAATTCATGAGTAACTCTTACAACGCAATAATGAGATAAAACCCATTCAAAAAATGTGCAAAAGATATGACCGGACAATTCACCAAAGAACTTAGATAAACAGCTAATAAGTAGATGAAAAGATATTCAACACCATTTGTTAGTTGGAAAAGACAAATTAAAACCCCAATGAAGTATTATCCCATACCTACTAGAATAGCTGTAATTAAAGAGACAGAAAACAACTGTTGGTGAGGAGGTAAGGAAATAGGAACCCTCCCATATTGCTAATGGGAATGTAAAATGGTACAGCTACTTTAGAACACAGTTTGGCAGTTTCTCAAAAAGTTAAACATAGAGTTAAAATACAATCCAGCAATTCCAATCCTAGGTATCTACCCAAGAGAACTGAAAGCATATGTCCACAAAAAGACTTATATGGATATTTGGATATACAGTGTTATTAATAATAGCCCCAAAGTAGAAACAATCTAAATGCCCACCAACTGGTGAACAGATAGACCAGATGTGGCATGTCCACACAATGGAATAGTATTCAGCCACACAAAGGAAATCACTATTGACATATGCTAAGTCACAGAGGAACCTCAAAAACACCATGCTAAGAAGCCAGACACCAAAAAAAAAAAATCCATATCACATGATTCCATTTATATGAAATGTCCAGAAAGGGCAAACTTAGAGACAGAAGTAAAATTAGGGGTTGCCTGGGGCTGTGAGTGAGAATGGGAATTAATGTCAAATGGGCATTAGGGATCTTATCAGGGTGAGGGTGAAAATGTTCTAAAACTAATTTATGTTGATAGTTGTGCAATCAAATAAAGTTATTAAAAACCATCAAATTGTACATGTGAAATGGGTAAATGTAATGATATGTAAACTACATCTCCATAGTGTTATTTAAAAAATAATTTGAAAGAAAGAAAAAGAAAGAGAAAGAGAAGGAAGGAAGGAAGGGAGGGAGGGAGGGAGGGAGGGAGGAAGAAAGGGAGGGAGGGAGGGAAAGAGAGAAAAAGAAAGAAAGAGAAAGAAAAGGAAGGAAGGAAGGAAGAGGGAGGAAAGGGAAACGGAGAAGGAAGAGAGGGAGGGAGGGAGGGAGGGAAGGAAGGAAGGAAGGAAGGAAAGAAAAAGAAAGAAAAGAAAAGAAAAGAAAAAAGCAAAGCAAAGCAGTCAGGAAATCCATGAGAAGCATCTCAGTATGAAACATGTGTTCTTGGGAAATTATCAAAATAAAGCTACTAACATTGAACTCAAGAATTAAAAACTCAATTTCATCTAGACAAATTTGAAGAAAATGAATGACATAAGGCAAACCATCTAGTGGATTCTGGGCAGCTGTTCTCTGGATCCCTGAAGCACTGAGCTGCAGGAACCGGGCATTTACTGTCAGGCCACGCTCAGCACTTGAACAACAGGTACATCCCCCAAGGGGGCTTGGCTGGGATTCTACCTCCACTGACAGCTGAGTCTTTTTTACCCTGGCTTTCCATAGAACTGCAGCTGACTGAATATGTTGAAAAAGATATGTTTCCTTGCTATTTCAACAGCAAAGTTTGTGTGGACATCACTACTGCTATAAGCATAAGTCAGAACTATTCACCCATCAGCAGAGTAGCAAACAGTGGACACCGGTAAACACAGGTCTACTCAGGAAATCGCAGATCAAGTCCTATCTTCGATGAGTTTGCAGGGATATTGTTCCTTTATAACCCAGGGACTCTCTGATGGAAAAGACAAAGTATGCCATGATATAGTTTGTATAAAGCAAAACACAACAATATTAATATTTCATGTGGGCCAAAAAATGATCTGTACAGTTTTTAATAGGAAAAAAAAAAGGTAGACTTGGAAAATTTTCCTGATTCAGAATTGAACAGAGTTTTCAGAAGTATTTCCCATTCACAAATGTGTTGAAACATTCTCCTCTTTAAATAGCAAATAGATGAATTTAGATAAACATATTTAAATCCCAGAGCAATCTTGAGGATCTACAACAGTTTGGGGAAATGTCAAGAACACCCTCTGCTTGAGAAAACTGCTCTGCTATGTAAGATGGAGATTATCTTAAAGAAAATAGAAACCTTCGCAAAGAGCCGTACTGAGTGCCACATTTTTCCCAACTGTTGATTTTAGAGAATTTCAGCTGAGAGTTACTTCCACTTTGCCAACTAAATAAAAATATCTCAGACCAAATGGGTTGGAGGGGAAAAAGCACATAGGAAGACAGAAAATACTACAGGTTCACTTGATTCACAGCCTGAACGCTTCTAATTCTTCCTGAGAATTGATAACCAAATTGTTCAAATAAACTTTCACCATCAATAACAAAACAGTGATTTAAAATTTTCTAAAAAGTCAAAATGGATTAACCACCTGGGTATAAACAATTCTACAGGTTGACCTGACCCAACTAGATGACATAAGTAAAGAACTGAGTTCACCTAGGATAGGTAAGAGTAAAGTTGATTTTGTGATTTAAAAAAAAAAAAAGCTATTGAGAAAAGAATCACAAATTCATATCGGAGAAAATTAAAGATGAGTCATAAAAGACTTGCTGTTGAGCATTAAATAAATAAATAGTACTTCTCTGAGATGTTAAGAGTTATGCTAAGTTATATACGTATATGAATATATATATACACACACAAACATACATATATATATATATATATATATCTTATATATCTCTCTCCAGGTGGCCAGGTAGATTTACAATGAAAAGGCATCCACATTATTATCTAGCCAGTCATTATACTAGATATTTTATACGTACCTTCTCATTCAATTTCATCTTACAATGGAGTCAAATTTCCATTTGCCCAAAGACCTAAAGACCAAGATCCGGGAAGGGTACCTTCTTTAGCTGTTTATCTTAAGGCCAATAAGAGGAAAGGAAAGTGCCAAATCTGCATGTCAAAAAACATCATTAGCCAGTTGAAGAAAGCATGTTCAGAGAAGATGGGGTAAGGCGGGAAGACCAGGGTTTATTTTGTCTCCTCCTTTCTCTCTGATTTGGTGAAAAGATAACATTAATTCCTACTACTTCAAAATCCCATGTCTACTTTTGCTTAAGATGAGCGGTTATAAGCTGCACATATGAATAAACAGCATAAATTTAATAATATAAAAAACACACAGGAATGTATACTGTATTATAATATATACAATTTAAGAGGTTCTTTCTGTATCCAAGAGGTAAAGAAATTGTGGTGCCTAATCAAGAGTGCCTGCTGAAATGATCTATTTATCTAATAAGTATCTGGACAAAATAAAGATGAGAATTTATATTTTCAAAATGTCTTAAGATGGACTTACTTAAAAAACCAAAGCACATAAAAAGTGCATATGGCAATTCTTTACACAAGGGAGGAATCTCAGGGAATGCAGGATGACAGAGGACAGGGGATTGAGGACAGGGAGGGAGGAAAGGGATGCAAAGTGGAATGTTGCCTAGGTGACCATGGCATCATCAGAGATCACAGCTGGCTGCTTGGTTATAGGAGATGGGATGTCTCCAGAGAGGCCATATGAACCACTGTGTCTGGGAACTATCCCTGATGGAGGAAGAGGGGAGAAAATGGGGAAGAAAGGCAGGGCAAGGAGTTTATCTGCAGGCTGTTCGGTCTCCTTTCTCTCACTGGTCAAAACATCGGCGGGAACAGCCTGAGACTCAGAGAGTCCAGTGGGGCTAAGCTTGGGCCTCAGAGGAAACAAAGGATGCCCAGCCAGGCCAGCAATGGGCGGGGGGGGGGGCGCCTAGGGAGGCTGGGGCAACCTGACACCAAGTGGTACAGCTCTCTGAGAAGGTCCAGGAGCACCTGGCCTGGCATCAACTGGATTATATACAAAATATTTTCTAGGATTTTATATTTTGCCAAAGGCTAAAATTTCTATTATGAAATCCTAAAATTTCCTCAGAAAGGGATTAGAAATTTCAATATGTTATAAGCAACACCAGAAATTATAATTAAGATAAAGCTGAAAATAAAATTGTTTCACTCTCAGATGAAAATTTTCCTTCCTTACTAATACATCCTTTTACAATTGAGTTTTCAGTAAGTTAAAGGGTCCAAGTTCACAATTTCTAAATCATGGCAAAATGAGGCAATTATAAGATTAAGAGTAGAAGAATTTAGAATGTCAAGTGGCATTAATTTAAGTGAGACATAAGTTCTCTACACCTAATTTAATTAATGCCAAGTGCTCATAGAGCTTTGTTTTTTCCTGAGATGAAACTTGAAATTGGATGACACTAACAGAGTAACCATAGTCTAATACCCTACCCTTTAGAACCACAGATTTTATTGTGCATCATTTTTTAAAAAACCTTATCACTCATACTACATGCAATATAAAATCATGGGGGGGAAATTCCAAACAGGTTTAATAAGCTTATTGCCACTAAACCACAAACCCAGAAACTCCCAAAGGGGACTCTCTGGTCTGGCTTCTCTTCCTACCTGACAGCAAGGACTGTTCTGGGAGGACAGTGATACTCCAAGTGAGACACTAACTCCCTTCAGTATAGCACCAAGTCTTTCAAACAAATCAGGGTGGTGTTAGAAAAATAAAATTTAAACTGGGTAATGGGAAATAGAGTCCATGTCAATTGTCAAATAGATTACAATGTTATCCTCTGAAATGACATTAGTGTTAAAAAAAAAAAAAACCTGTTTACAGGAGAACACATGATATTGAATTGCAAGGTAAAATGGTGCCTACTATTAAGAGATAAATAAACACAAAGGCATAGTATAAAATATTTAAGTCTCAGGTGTCAGCCAGTACAATGCCACAAGACTTAAAAATCAGAGGTGAAAGAGCCAACAAAAAGAATAAAATAAAATTTTAAAAATGAGAAACCATCAAATTAGAATATACTCTAGCGAATCTCAATAGATTGATGTTTTATAATTTTGTCCATCTTTATTTTTTTAATTCCATTACTACTATATAAATATAATACTTTTTTTAAAAAATCAAACTTCATAGAATAAAGAATACAAAGTAAAAATCCCTACATCCAGCATATTCAGAATCCAGCATATTTAGAATAAGCAACACAGAAAAAGCACACACTGATACCTATTGCCTTGATACCCACATTTCATTCATATCACAGGCAGATCCAGTAAGTAAACCTAAACCTGAACTATACACCAGGCTTTTCTAATGGGACCACCGTGTTCACATTCTGTAAGTGCACCAGTTAAGACCATGGGCTTTGCAGTCAAACAGAACTATATTTTATTATCAGTTATTAGGTGTGTGGACTTGGCGAAGCTCTTTGTTTCCTCATCTGTATAAAATGGGTGCTGTAAAAATCTGTTTAAAAATCCCACCTCATGGGGCTGGGATAAGAGTTAAACGAAATAATGAATGGAAAAACAGTACAGGGTTTGGCACATGGGCAGAACTGTAGCTGCTGCGTTCCTCCTTTTACTAGGACGTGGCCAAGTCCAGCACAGAAGCTTTCCCCCCAGGGAGCCAGGAGAGAGCACTGTTTTTATAATCTAAAAACCAAGATTTAAATGCCAAATCTGTAAATGATCAATTTACTTGCAGCCACTGTGTGGGTTGAACGGTGGCTCCCCAAAGTATATATCAACCTAGAATCTGTGAATGTGACGTTTTTTGGAAAAAGGGTCTTTGCACTAAATTAGGAATCTCCAGACGAAGCCAACCCTAGATTATGCAAGTGGGCCCTTACTCCAACAACATGTGTTCTTATCAGAGAAAAGCACAAGAAGATGTAAGACACAGAGAAACATAGGAGAAAACAGCATGAAGACAGACGCAGAGACTGGAGTGACACATCTGCAAATCAGGGAACACCATGGATCGCCAGCAGCCATCAGAAGCTAGGAACACATTTTCTCTCTGAGCCTCCAGAAGGAACCACCCTGCCCAGACCTTGACTTCAGAACTGTGAGGAAGACCATTTCAGTTGCTTAAAACCACTCGTTTTATAGTAATGTGCTATGCCAGACCTCGGAAACCAATAAGGTACACCAACGTACTTATCTCTAAGACATGTATGCATCAGAGTGTATAAACTCAAAATGATGTTTCTGAAGGTGTTTAATTAATATGACATCTGAAAGACCCCCAATAAAAGTAAGCTTTCCTTCTCCTTCCATCTGCCCTTGTCCCAGCCACGTACTTCAACTCAGGGCTCCCAAACCATCAGCTGCACAGTGACAACCATTTCCCAAGAGGTAGATATATAAAATATCCCTAGTCCAGGGCAATACAGATTGAGCCCCTTCCCTAACGGTGAGGCCCGTTTGCATCTTTTCCTTCTCATTCTTAGTCCTACGAAGCTTCTCCATTAGCCCCTGCCTGAACCTGAGTCTCCGGCTTGACTCACCCTCTGTACTTTCAGCCTCTTGGCTGTCTGCATTCCTAGATTTGGCCCACAGCTGGACTGGATCCTGTTTTTTTTTCCCCTTATAAGATAATAAGACCTTTTATTTTTCTATTACTTTATACTTTATACCTTTTTAAAATAATTTTTATATTCATGAAATCTGATTTTGTCTTCACCACATGCTATGAAGGAGCCAAGTTATTTTACTAATTTTACTCATGAGTAAAGCGCTTTAAGAGTCAACATGACTTTCCCAAGTCACAAAGACACAAAAAGAAGCAGAGGTGGAACAGAAACAGTAGTTGTCCCTCCTGAATCCATGTTTAATTTTATTTTGAGCTATATTATACAGACATGCCCATTGCTCAAATAAATGTCCAGTGCTAATGAATTACCTATGGATCTTTCAGATGAAAAACCTTAGAAAGAGTGAATTCTCCAGAACAGTATAAAATAGGCTGGTTAAAGACAAGAGATGACAGGAAGACAGGAAGACTTCAAAAACATAAAAGGATTTTGGAGGACAGGCACAGCGGCTCAGGCCTGTAATTCTAGCATTTCGAGAGGATGAGGCAGGAGGATGGCTTGTGGCCAGGAGTTAAAGACTAGCCTGGGCAAAATAGCAAGACCCCATCTCTACAAATAATACAAAAATTAGCTAGGCATGGTGGCGTGTGTCTATAGTTCTGGCCACTTGGGAGGCTGATACGGGAGGATTGGTTAGGGCCAGGAGTTGGAGGTTGCAGTGAGCTGTGATCACACCACTGCACCCAGCCTGGGTGACAGAGCAAAATGATGTCTCAGAAAAAAGTGGGGGCGGGGGAGAGCAGGAATTTCAGTTAAAAAAAAAAAAAAGTCTAGCAGAATAGCATGAGAAAGCAATCAGAATAATGTGGAGGAATAACTCCTGATTTTTTAAAAAGTCATCAGAAAACATGCCCATACATGGGGCTTGGGGACATTCATAAGGAAAATAAATTGTGAAATTTTTTCACTGAAGAAGAAGCCATTGAAGATTTGTCTGTGTACATCTTTATACCTATTGCAGATAAAGGAAGCTATCCGCATCCTCAAAAAGCTTACAGGTACAATACAGAGTTACAGTATACCACATAGGGCTAGGTCTTAATGTAATATAAACTCTATAACATGATACTGCTTGCTATACTATGTCTCTATCAGATTTAGCAGTTGTCTCCAAAAGATAGTGTATGTATGATAAAAACTCAATACAAATGACAATAAACAACCTCAGAGAGGATATGGGGAAACAAGTCTACACACATTCACTTTGACTAAGAGCAATTCAATCATTGACTTTGATTAAGAGTGTGCACTGGTACAACCTTTAATGGGCAGTAAGTATCAGAAGACTTGCAAAAGTCATACACTCAGCAACCAGCAATTCCACTCCTATAGCACTAATCACCTAAGTGAACAAAGATATATTGACTAAGGATGTTCACAGCAGGGTTCTTTATAATACAGGAAAGATGCAATCATCCTAAATGTCAAAGAAAACAGGATTGGTTAAACAAGGTAAAGTGTACCTAATAATGATTTTGTGTATATTCATAATGTAGTGTTCTACTCTCTGAAAAGTAAAGATGGCCCTGTGTCTTAAGTGAAATGGGTAGGTGGATGCATTCTGAGCCACACTTTGTGGCTGTGTATATGCACTTACACATCCATAGGTAAGTCTGGAAGACCATAAATCAAAGTGACAACAATGGTTATCTCTGGGGGGATAATTCCAGTTGATCCTTTTCATAATGTATTTTTTGAAAAATTTTGCAATAAGCTTTTTTTTTTAATTGAGGAAAATGGTACCAAAAAGATAAAAATAATGAAAGACATCTTCAAAGTGGCTACATATAGTCTTTCACCCAATGTTTGCTGAGTGCCTCTCAGGGCACCCTGAGGAACATACACAGGCTGGCCAAAGCCAAATCCAGAAATGAAGCCTGAGATCCCAGACCAACAGCAGAGATTATCTCTTGATTAACTATTATCTCCATCTCCAGGGTGACTATGTTATCCATGGGTCACAAAATTTGGAGCTTGTTCATCATCTAAAATCACTGGTCAGTTCTAAACACAGTTGAACTGAACATTATAGAGTGTCAATCATAATTTCACAACTCAGTTGTCAGGAAGAAAAAAATACCTACTGCACTTGGAAATGTCAAGTGTAACCCAATAAATGTCAAATAAAATTGGATTGTTTGCTGGAACTTATGTGGGTGTGAACGGGAAGCCTGGGCAAGACCCTCTGAAAATATGACCCCCTATATTTAGTTGAGTTTGTGTTCCTGAAATCAAAGTTTTTCCCCCCTCCATGGTACCTTGCACAGTAAACCATGCTAACTTCCTCTGAAGAGTACTTAAACCATTAAATACTTGGATGTGCAGTCACTTTTCTAGCAAACACATTTCTCACACATGTATCTCTGTGTGCTGATGCAGGGTGGGTTATTAAGGCATGTAACCAATGCTAGTTAACACTTTCTCTAGACTTTCCCATGATAGTCTCTTCTCAAGAGCAAACTCCAAAAACACAGCCAAATTAAGGCACAAGAACAAAAGTGCACAGTACATGACTATTTTGTTTTTTTACATTGAGACAGTCTCGGTGACCAGATGTGTCATATACATGTCTGTAGTCAACATAACATGTTCTCTTCTGCCACACTGTTTGTCAAAAGGATTAGAAGGGCTGTCAAGGGCAATTGACTTTCTCTGGAGACTTGTTCTTTCTCTACGAGATCAAACATTCCCTATTTTTTTAAAAGAGGAGGGAATGCAATAAAATGCTGGCTGTGATTCTTTGTTTTAACTCAATGGATGTTCAATGAGCATTTTCCTGTTACAAATTCTTTGTACCAGGGATGCAACGGTGAACAGTGAGCCTTGAACTTTTTGAGCTCAAAATCAAGTCAGGGAGACAGAGGAGAAGCAGACAATGACAAAACAATGTATGATGTATAAATTGATTATGGCAGCAGCATCTCAAAGGGACACCTAACTAGAACATAGAAGGTCAGAGAACTTTCTTGTCCTATTAGCCTAATGAGGAGAGGTGAGCAGTAAAGTACCAAAGGGAGGGAAGAATAACTGTATACAAAGCCTTTGTATACAGTACTAGAGAAATTGTGCGGTGTGCATGACACAGCAATACATCACATTTCTAAACTATACATTTCTATGGAATGACACTTCCCTCCCCACAAAGCTTCCTTTTATTATATCACACACTATGATTCTCCAATAAGACAACTCTCAGTCTATTCATTTTGATGTTTGTTTTCCTCTGTCAAACTTCCATCACTTCCCACCAGTAACTAGACTGTCCCAGAGTGGTGAATGGGAGTTATTTATATGCAATGATAAAAGGGAAACTACCTCACCTTGTCTTTCTTTTACCACTGAATCCCTTATACACCTCCCTCTTCCCCTGATGACTCAGCCTCCACGTGGGACTCACCAGTGGTCTTGGGAGGTTCAATCACCAAGGCTCTTGGACACTACTATCACCTCCCACCATATCACCTCCCGCCATGCCGCCTCTACCAGAGGGCCAAACCTGCTCCAGATACCTGATTCCAACTCGGGCAGAAGTGAGAGCCACCATCCTCACTTCCCCTGCCCTCCTCACTGATCTCCTGCTTCTGCCCTTAGCTCCTCTACAGGTTAATTTCAGCTCAGCCAGAGGATCATTTTGAAATATCATGTCACCCTGTGCTCAAAAGCACTGCAAAGTTTCTTAAAGTAGAAATTTACCATATGACCCAGCAATTCCACTCCTAGGGATCTACCTGTTTCATTTTCTTTCACTGTTGTAACAGATTAACACAAACTTAACAGCTTAAAACAGAACTCATTTATCATGTCACAATGTTTGTAGGTCCGAAGTCTGGCACGATGTGACTGGATTCTCTGCTCAGAGTCTCACCAGGCTAAAATCAAGCTGTTGGCCAGGATTATGACTCTCACTTGGGGGCAGAGTCCTCTTCCCACTTCACTAGTTACTGGCAGAATTCAGTTCCTCACAGCTGTAGGACTGAGGTTTCCAGTCCATGACACATGGCCCCTCATCTTGATGCCAATACTGGCACATTGAATCCTTCTCATGCTTTAAATGCCTCTGACTTCTGCGACACCTCTCGGAATTCCTCTTCTGCCTTCCTCTGGTGCTTTTAAGGGCTCATGTGATCCTATTGGGTCCACCCAGTTAATCCAGGATAATCTCCCTATCTTAAGGTCAGTTGAACAGTAACCTTAATCACATCTGCAAAGTTTCTTTTGCCATGTGATATCACACATTCATGGGCACAAAACCAGGGGTGAAAGTCTCAGATGAGCATTCTGCTTACCACGGGACCCAAGAGAAATAGAAACACGTTCCACACAGACTTACACATAAATGTTCACAGCAGCATAAATCACAACAGCCAAAAATTCAAAACAAAATAATGTCCACCAGTTGGTGAATTAAAAAAAATGCACTGTATCCATACAACGGAACCCTGTTCAGCAACACAAATGAAACGCAAAAACATAATATTAAATGAAAGAAGCTAGACAAAGGTAGACCACAAGTTGTATGATTCCATTTAAAGAAATGACAAATCTACTGGGACAGAAAGCAGATTAATGATTGCTAGGGCTGGGGGTGTGAATAGGATAAAGAGTAAATGGGCATGAGGAATGTTACCGGAGGAAGAAAATGTTCTAAAACTAGACTATGGTGATGGTTACATAACTTGGTAGATTTACTAAAAATCATCAAACTATACCTTTGAAATGGGTAAATTTATGATATGTAAAATATAACTCAATATGCTTGTTGGAAAATAAAAAAATATAATATAAATACCACCACTTTCACGCAAATCTAAAGTCAGCATCCCTCCAACTGTATAAAAGCCCTACACAATTTGTATTCCCCACACCCCAATTTAACCTTCATGTCCTACAGCTTACTAGCTGTCTTCTTCTTTAGCTGTTTCAGCCACACAGATTTCCTTATTATCACTTGGTAACCTCCTGGCACATTCCTGCCTCAAGCCTTTCCAATTTATCCTACCAACCCAACCCTTTGAATTAGGTTAATAGTGCTTTGGCTCCAGCTCTCTCTAAAGTTAGTTCTGAATCAAGATGGTCTTGACCATGGAAGTAACATGAAGAGAACACTCAACACTCCCCTCTGCTCCCTTTGCTCT
Source organism: Lemur catta (assembly GCF_020740605.2). Taxonomy (NCBI): domain Eukaryota; kingdom Metazoa; phylum Chordata; class Mammalia; order Primates; family Lemuridae; genus Lemur; species Lemur catta. Next base: position 24,148,573 of record NC_059145.1, on the reverse strand, counting down.
CTGATGGAGTAAGGGAATGTATAATGAAAAATAATCACACTGTAAAAACTGGTACAAGTTGAGCATTGTGATGCTTAGAGAGCAGGCAAAGGACATTCTTCAGAACAGGGACACTCCATCATCTGTCTCCAACTGCCACTGGATACCAATAAGCTGCTGGAATATAATAGGTGACTACACCAGGAATGCACAAATCACTGCCATGCTGAAATGCTTTCTCCCTGCTGCCACTTTTGCTCCCCTGTCCATTAAGAGTTCTGCTTTGTTTCAATTTTTCCATAATAGATTTTTCTCAACATTTGTAAAATAATGCTGACACCAACCAATTAGTATATCCTAAACTGGCCAAAAATTCAAAACCATGCATGCAGTTAAATAAATGGCAATGTACCCCCAAAGGAAACAAATATTTCTATTTTTTAAACCAGGGTTTTCTTTTTGTAATGAGGATGGAGCATTCTAAGTCTCACTCATTTCCACAGAGGCTACAGGTATTGCTGATCCAATGAGGTTCTTTCTGTACACACTATAGCCAAATCTCCCACCATGAGATTCGCAAGGCAGAAACTTGAGAGTTCAAAGAACAGTACCACTTAACCTCAGAAAGCTACTGGACAGTTTCTTAATAAGCCCCTAAAACAATCTAGACTTCATGGGACAAAATTCTTTTTCTACAAATGATGTGCTTTATTAAAGAAAAAAAAAAAGACCTTGGAATAATAATGAAATTCATTGATTTCCAGAGATCAGGAACAAGCAAGTTTTGTAGCACAGTCCAATATGCCAATTTCAGTCCTCAGGCAGCCAATTAGTCCACCCTTCCCAATTGGTCTCATGTTCATGATTCTATGGGCTATTTCCTTTTTAATAAGTACTTTAAGTAAAGAAGATAGGATGTCTCTGACTTCTCCTATTTTTTGTATGTTCTGTTACATGACCTTTTCAAATGCTCTAGAGTATGTTCTAGGGTTTATTGCTTTTGTTTTGAAAGCAGCACAGTATGGTAGTTAGGAACACATGCTCAAAAGGGCGTGGGTTCCAATTCCAAATCTGACATTTACTAGGCTCAGAGATTTAAGTACTTTGTTCAAGGTCACACAAGTAATAAGTGACATAAAAGGGATTTGAACCAAGACAGTCTGGCTCCAGGATCTGTGGGGCTGGTCACTACCCTAAACTGCCTCATTTTACCATTATTAGTACTGCTCTTCCATCACCCCCTTTAGCCGCCGCCGCGGCCTCCTCCTCCTCCTCCTCCTCATCATCATCATCATAATCACTATCTGAGAGCCATGTTATGGACAATAATTAAAACCATTATTAATTTATCAAGTCTTGAACTCTGAAAAGCCACACTCAGCATGTGTCATCCAATCAACAGTCACCACCACATTCACTCATTTTTCTAATGCAATTCCAGCGGACTAGGGAAGAAAATGTCATAAAGCTCATTTTGCAGATTGGGGAACTGAGCTAAAAATGATTAAGTCTCCTAACATCACTTGGTGAATGAAAGGCAGAGACAGAACTGATGACATGCGACTTTATTCACCCAGCATTATCACTCATCTTAAGAATATTTAAGCTTCCCAAATGAAAACAGGTAGGATCTACCTGGAGATAAACAAGGCCAAGCTGGCTTGCTAAGCACATTGGAACAAATAAAGTATTAAGACATGAGTAAGGGCCTATCATAAAGAATTCCCACGTCGCGGCTGCAGTCAGCATAATAACCGTGGCGTTTCTTTTCGTTCTGCATTCAGCCTGGGTAATTCAGTGAAACCTTAAAAGTGACAAATGAATGTGAAAAAGAGCTGACATTTCTTCCAAGATTTGAGAAGATGTCGGAAGGACCCTAGGAAAGTGCAGTGACAGCTAGAATGGAGGAGGACAGAGTTTAAAAAGCAACTTACCACTTATATTTTATGTTCAATTTTTATAGTAAGTCAACAGAAACCACCAGAGATGGTACTGAAAGAAAAAAATTTAAATAAACTCTTTCTTAATTGTACAGTTAATATTCCTACATCTGGCCAAAACCAAAATGAATGGCTGTCAAATGTGTCACTGATGCCTATAGACCAGGTCCTACTGTATCACTCATGGGCAAATATTTTTATCCATTTCAGAACACAAAATAAAAAAATATTTTTAAAGATTTTACTAGACCTTCAGAAAGGCCCTAAAAAATTGCAGAGCTTTATCGTATTTTCCTAAAATCTGCTACATGCACATTTGCCAACATTTCACTAAAACAAACCTCTTAAAATTAATAAATTACCTGTCAAATACCATAAAAACAGATGGTCACTTGGAGACAGGAGAAGATGCTATCATTCTGTTTTACACAGCTGTTCGGACTAGAAAAAGATCATTTCATTTTCCGTAACATACAATAAACCTCGTCTAAGATTTCTAATATTATGCATAAAAATGAACATGCTGTGCAGCTGCTTTTATGTTACACATCTGGTTATTGTTGAGGAAACATTTTTAATAGTAAAAAAAAATCATTATAATAAATAACGACTAAAGTTGGTCGGTCTTTGTTTTCTCTTAACAAGTATTGTGCTAATTATAATTCCTTTCCTATCAAAAAATTTTATTAATAAATTGCTGAATGTTCCTAAATTGAGGTACTCTAATATGTTACTAAACACAATTAAGAATTTATTAGTAATCTCCTATTACTAAGAAAGTACAGACAGCTGAATATCTGATGCCCCACAACTGTTTCTTCCTGTTACTCCTCTCAAGAAGGTGTTTTAGTAATTTTATCAGAAATCTAACACATGAAACAATAAGTCAACACAACATTAGTGTCACATATCTGAAATGAGATTTTGATTTGTTAGTCTCCAACACATTACTTACATTACTATAAATCGTGTAAAGATGAAGACATTTGGCACCTAAGAATAGTTATGAAATAACCAACAGCAAGAGCATGCCTGTATTTATGCTCAGAACTCTCTTGGTTCTATATTTTTAGCAAAAGACATGAAACTTGATAGCTAAATATATGACCACTTTTTCCTCATTACTTGCCAGGAGCACCAATGTTTAAGTTTTTGAAATGTCCACAAAATATATCTGTGGCATTCAACTACTGTAAGAGATGTGGGATCTGAATGGCAGGGAGATTCATTTACTACTGGCAAAATGATTAAAATTTGGACAGTCCACTTCAAGTTAACTGTTAAGGAGTGAACTTCATCAGGAAGCTTTACCATCACTCCCTAATTCAAAATTTCCAATGGATCCTATGGGAACAAAATCCAAACCTCTTATAGGACCTACAAGACTCCAGTGACTCCCAAGACCTTCCCCATCTCTCTAACCCCACCTCCTTCCACTCCCTGACCAACTACACCCTACCCTCCATGGTCACCTCTCAGTCCCCTGACACCACCAATCTCGTGGCCACTACCTGTGTAATCCGTCCGCTTGGAATGCTCTTCCTTGGATCCCCAGAGAGCTGTTCAGCATGCACATCTTACATCACAATGTAATATCCACAGAGAATCCTTCCCTGACCATCGGTCCCACCCCTACTCTTCCATCGCTCTCTCACTACCCTCTTGTATCTTCTTACAGCACCAATAACCTTAGGACAAAATTTTGTAATTATTTACATGCTCATTTTGTCTCCTCTCACTAGAATTCAAAGCCCTTCCCAAGAGAAGCCTTATTCCATTTATATCTCCAGCACCAAGTACCTGTACATAATACATACTGAATGAAGGAATGAACTGTGATTTTCATCATGCTGACTAATAATGTGATTGAAGTGACCAAACAATCCAGTTGAATCCAACCTGTGTCTTGGATACTCCACTACCTGGCCGAATAATCAGACTTAATCATGGGATGGGGTAAGGAGTCGTCAAGGTCAAGGGGATTGTTCAGAGCCTATATATCCCCTGCCACACACATTCCCCCGGAAGGCTACCCAAATGGTCGAGTGTGGGCCTCTTCTCAAGATCTGACCTTTCAAGAGAAGAACATGGCACCCGCTAAGTATACTCCTAGACTCAAGGGGTGGCTATTTGCAGAAAAAGTAGATGGATCTGAACACACATATGCATGGGGCACTTTACAATGCAAAATGGAGCTAGGAGTGAAAAGAGGAACTACAGGACAGGGGTTGGTAATCCCTATGCTTCCTGTTCTTGCACTGAACTACAAAAGTCCAGGAATATGAAATTCAAATCAGGCCTTACAGGTCATTATGAAGGTGTGTTTGTCAGAATTTTATTCCATTTGGGATATATTTTAGTCTATCTGATAGACTATTAGCTTGACTTACATATGCATTTACAAAAATTTATATTTTGAACATATGGTATGTGGGCCTCTATTTGTCCTCCTGCCCTAGTCCTACAAATGTTAGGGATGGGACTATCTCCTACTGTGAGACCTTGACCAAGTCCCTTAAGCACACAGAGTCTCTTTCCTCATTTAAGAAAGAGAATAGTTCCTGTCCTATCAACACCTGTGTATTACATGAAGACCAAATGAGATAATACATAAAAATTCAACAAAAAGCATAATTAAAAAATATTTCTATTATGTTCTTTCCCACATACCTCCCTATCTATTCCAGCAAGTAAGGACCATGACAATTTCTATTGCCAATCTCAAAGCTACTGTGACTTTTGAGAAACTTCTGAGCTGGTTAGCAATTGGTTTTTCACTGCATTTTTTTTTTTTAGGTTTAAGTACTCCTTAAATTACTTTTCCATCCTACAAAGTTTCACATCCTTCCAGAAGGAAAAGATACCAGGCTGTCCCAAGATTTTAGACATTAGGTGAGAAAGAGAAAATTTTAAAAAAAGAAACCTTCTAGAATTATTTATGGTTATAGAGATATGCCAACTGAAAAATGCCTCTTCTCCTATTTAGTCCATTGACTACAGACCTGTTTTCCAGGAAAAGAAGTGCGTAATATACACCAGTGCTATGCATTTATTGATCTCTAATCAGTTGCTGGAAAGAAGTGAACAAGAAGTATACCCCTGGGGCTGTTTTAGATCTCCCAGGCTGTCTGTCCAAAAGCCTTTCCTCCCATCCCAGAGAAAGGATGATCTCAGAGATTTAATAAATCAAGAGCACAAACAGAGCACACAAGGAAGCTAGGACAAATAAAGAGAAATGTAAAAACTTAAGAAGAGCAGAGAAGTCAGCTGGCCAGGGTGCCTTAGCAGATAAAATGGACTCTGTGGGACAAGGGAAAACAAAATAAGAAATCTATATCAAATTACCCTTTAGCGTTCACCATGACATAAACTTTCCAATTTTCTACATAAATAAATAGTTCTGCCATGTTTCTTAGGTGTATAAATCAAGTAAATGCAACAGGAAACCTACCTGTTAGTAATAATAATAATAATAATAATAATAATAATGATAACAGCTAACATTCACTAAATCTTTATTTTTTGTTGATTGATTTCCATGCACTGATCCAATTGAGTTACTACAATTAATATAATGAGGGCATTATATCACAGCGACTGTCTCATCAAAAAATATTATTAGTTCCTTTTGTATATGAGGAAACTAAGGCACAAAAAAGTTAAGTAGCTTGCCCAAGATCTCATGCTAGAAAATCAGAAGAAAAGTGTTTAGAACCCAGGAGGTCTGGCTTTATAACAGTCCAGAGGTAAGAGGCAGAATAAAGAACTTTTAGAAACCTGATATCGTATCAGGTTTCTAACACATGTCTTCTACAAACATGTGTTCATCACTACCACATACAAGGACACAAGGCACAACGGATGACAAAAATGAAGCCAATATGAATCTGAGCCAAGAAACTCATAGTCCTGGTGAAGGAAGAGGATCTCATGCATAAGACCTTACAGTGCACCTTTATACACAATCTCTTATATAATGTCTCCTCCCAATATTCCTAAATAGTTATTCCCAGTTCATAAAGAAAGAAATTGAGCCCAAATACATTTAGCAAGTTATTCAAGGTTGTCAAAGTATTCAGTGGCATTGCCCACACGTGAATGGATATTAATTCAGTATTAATTCATTCAACCAGCATCCCAAAATGGTCTAGGGAACTGGTCCTCCTTATTGTTCAAGATATCAACTAGATGAGTGGGAAAAGGAATTGGAATAGCTAATCATAATCAACATAGCCCTCATCCCCCAGAAAAATACTGAATATCAAAGCCACAGCTCAAATTCAGACCTTCTGAATCCTATTCAAATATTCTTTCCACCACACCAGGTATACTGTCACCCCAAGATTCTGTATAGGAAACTCATTATGTAAAGGTAAAATGTAAATCCTGATGGGTTAGGCTTTGGCAAATCAAAATGAAGAAAATATACCCATTTTCCAATATCCATGGCTTCCTTGCTCACCATAGTAGATGGTGAGTTGGGATGGCCAAGGAAGGCTATCAGGAAAATTCCCTTTGTTAGTGACAATCATTTTTGTGATACAATTTGTTTATATTACTATAGGTCTGGGTCTATGCATAACACAACAACCTCCACATTTATTCCACCAATTTCTTGGGCATGGTTTTGAAGAAATACCACATTGTATGTCTATAATATATAATGTATTTGCAAGTAATAGTTTATTATCATGCACTTGCAATAATTATTAAAAGTTGCTCTTCTACTCTACAAGTTATTCAGATCATCATACTCCAGCAAACAGCATATTCAATTAGTCTAACACATCCTCAATGCCTTTCTTCATCTACCACATCCCAAACATCAGCAAGTCTCCTGAGTTCTACCTCCAAAGTACATCCTAAAGACATCCACTCCTCTTTCCCTCCTGTGCAATCTCATCATTCAAATCACCACCTTCTCTCACTTGGATGACCACAACAACAACCTACCTCTTGCCCACCTCTCCTGCAGCCCCATGAATCCATTCACCATTGGACAGTCCATAATAGGGTAATCAACTCACCCTGGTTTGCCTGGGACCTCCTCAGTTTTAGCATTGCAAGTCCCACGTCCCAGGAAATTCCTCATTCTTGAGCAATCCAGGACAGTTGGTCACTCTAGTCTATCCAGGGCAGTTGGTCACTCTAGTCTACAGTGAACTTTTCGTAAGATAGAGAGGTCAGGTCATTGCTTGTGGTCAAATAAATCACTGTTCCGCAATTCATCATCTCTCACTGGATCCATAGCCTTTGCCATGTGACCTTGCAGTTCCTCCCAGTAGAGGCCCTGGTCCCTCGACTTTGGGCTCCAGCCACGGGAAATTTGCAGATATGATGCAAGAAGAGCCTTGAAACATGCCTGCCATTGGGCTTGCTCTCTTGTACTCTGGCTGTTTCCTTGTTAGGAATGTACCCCACTTAGTTTGCTATTCCAAGGATGATGAGAGAGCCACATGGAGTAGACTGGGACCCAACCTGCAGCTTGCGGCCACGCCTAGCAAGGCCCACCTCAATCCGCCAACATGCAGACATTTGAGCAAGAATAAATGACTTCCTGAGTTTGGTGATAGTAGCTACCTAGCATTGTTGAGGCAATATCTAACTAACATGGGTTTATCAAAACCTTCTGGTAGCTTCCCAACTCACTTAGAATAAAACCTAAAATACTTACCTGAGCACAAAGCCTTACATGATCTGGGCTCTGGCCCATCCGTCAGACCTTGCCACACTACCCTTTTAAAAGTTTAAAAACTTCAATCCCACTGGTCTCCTTTGTTTCTCAAATTGATAAAGCTGTTTCCAGTTCAGGATCTCGGTCTCTCCTGTCACCTCTGCCTGGAACATATTTATCCAGGTTCTTGTCACAACTGGCTCCTTCTCATCCTCACGTCAGCTTAAAATCATCTCCTCAGAGAAGCCTTCCTTGACTATCCTAAGTCCTCCATGATTTTATCATGAAACTTGTTTATTTCTGTTACAGTATGTCTCACAATCGTATCAATTATTTGCTAATTTGTTTATACTGAGCATCCTCACCAAGCTCAAATATTCAAAATATTTTCTGAATAAGTTATTTGGATATCAACTGAATGGTACCCAATGGTTCAGAAAAATCTCTTAACTTGGTACCCTCCTGGTCTGAAGGGTAAAAGATTTTTATTACTGAAAACAGAAAGTGAAAATAGATAAGATAGTAAAGCTACAGATCACTTTTATCAATCATTGATAACAGTTTTAAATTAAAAGTTCAAAGGGATTTAATTTTTTACAAAGTTAGCTAGACATGATTTTATAAAAACCAGAGAGAATTGTAGCAGATTTTTAGTTGTATCTGTCTTTCCAGCTGAAACAATATGTCAATCAGACTCCAACACGACCCCCGTCATTCCCCCAAAAAAACTACATTGCTCAAGTCAAAGGAAGCTAAACAAAAATTTGTATGGCTTGGTATGAAAGCCTTTAGCTACAAAAGTTAAAACAGAAGCAATGAAAGTATCATTCTCTGTCATTAGTTATAGTTCCATACGATCGGTCACATGGAAAATTTTAGCTATTCACCTTCTTCAGGGACTTAAATGTTCACAAAAGACCCCTTTAAACTCGAACCACTGTGAAGTTAAAAGGCACTGAATTGTGAAAGCAGATGTGTTTCTGTATTGAGAAGACCTTTATAATGTGAAACACAACAGACCAGTTCCTTGTTCAGCTAATGGGTGCTGCTTGCAGTGTTCAAGGTAGGGCTGGGGAGGGCCCAGGACTCCTAAGAGTTTTGACTGATAAAATCAACCCAAGATAGGAAGATGCAGGATGTCAGCCAGCCCTCAAGCAGAAGGGAGGGGCTCGGTGGTTGGTAGTCTGCCCAGTCTAGGGGGTTCTGAACTGAGTTTCTGGGAGAAAGAGGGTGTGAATGGGCAAGAGTCCTGGATGAAGGTAAGCAACCTCGTGGACAAGGCTCTGGATGCTAGAGTCCCTTGTCCCTTGACTTTGGGCTCAGAAGCAAAGCACCCTTGACTTTGTTTTTGTTAGTCTGAGAGGCTCCATTGTGCCTGGGCCTCTTAGGGCCTTGTAGAGCACTCTTTCATAAACTAGGGGTAAGGATGACGGCGTATCTCACAAAGGTCCTCTTAAGTATTCAGTGAGACAGAGCAGGCAAAACACCTAACAGCATTTATTACACATATGCTGAGTTTTCAAAACATCTTAGCCATTGTAGTTTTCACCACCTAGAACATGCACCTGGTAAATATTTGATGAGTGCGTGAGTAAATACAAGCCCAAGATTCTGTTGAAATGTGTTCTTTTGCTTCAAAGGGGAAAAGATTGTGTAAAGATAAAACAAGATGGATTTATCTTCTAAGACATCAGGATGGCAGATAAGAACATTCCAGTCATGAGAGAACCATGTCATTCTGTAAATGTGCCCATTAGCATGCTGCTGTATACATCATTCTCACAACGTTTGGTTGGTGAATATCCAACCTCCCTAGTCTGATGAACCCTGGGTGGGACCCGCAAGCTTCCTAACCTAAAAGGCAAGGAGAGGTTTTGGACACAGCCCCCACCTGAAGGACTGTCCACAGGATCTATCTCAGAAGACAGCCGTCTACACTTCTGTCTCTTACCTTTTACACAAGTAACTGGCTTTATACACAAATAGTAAAAGGATCAAAGTTATCACTTCTCTGTTCAAAGCTAGAATTGCCAATTTCTTGCCAATCATTTTCAGAGATTACTTTCATAGAGAGAGAAAGAAAACCGAGGCCACAGTTTCTATTCCCGGGGTCAGAACAAACTGTTCATTAAATGCATTAGGTTTAAGGATTGGTCAGAAACAATGTGGTGTTCACCTCTTCCAGGAAGCCTTCCCTGACCACTCAGCATCCACAATGGAGCAGGCATGTCTTTACCATTCCGGTATTCCTGTGGGTTTATATGTCAGCCTCTCTACTAGGCAGTAAACATCTTAGAAGCAACCAACCATTCTTAGTCATCCTTGTGCCCAAACAACCTCAGTACTTGACTCACTTCAGGTACTCAGTAACTGTTAAACGAATTAATATCCCCTAGAACAGAGGTTACTTGAACCACAGGTGGTTTTGAGCCCTCCCTTGGTTTCCTTAAAGTCCCCTCTCTTATAACAAACACAACACTCTAGCAAGGATGGAGAGCTACTGTCTACTAGTGTAGAACATTAATTTTTTCCAGAAGTAGGGGAAGCAGTGATAAAAATGGCACCAAAGTGAGAATATTTGGGGCACCTTTCAACTGAAATGAGCACGTATCCATGGTCCTATAACTGAAAGTTGAGCTCATCAAGGTAAATAGAACAGAAAGCTACTACAGACTAGGGACCTTTGTTAATATGACCTTGTAGAGATCAGAAAGAATCTGACAGAAGGTGAAGCTGTTTTTATCTAAGCAGATTCATCCTGACAATAGCAGACCTGACCACCCCCACATTGTCACCAAGGATGTTTGGTGGCACCAGGCAGCAAAACCAGCCTGAAGAGAACCCTGGACTAAATCCAGCCACAAGGCTGGCAACAGGCAACACCACCAAGCTGAAGTCTCCCTTCACGATTTCCCAACTTCCCACCATTGCCCGCAGGGCTGCTGCTTCCTTGGTTTTACCTTCTCCCCTAAACCAAGCTTAAGGACATGCATGACCCAATGGCATTACAGAAAGACCATTGGGTATGTACATCAGAGAGGTTCTGCTTGGCAACTTCTAACTTAGATGCAGCTTCCTTGGTCTGCTTGTTCTCTTATTAACTTTTCCATTCAGTGACCACTTATGGAATCCGTAAATTCAAGGTACAAGGATTCCAAAGACGAATGGCAAACAGTCTTGGCCCTGGCACAAGCTGAGTGCTGTCCTGCCCATTTCTTTCTGTACCCTACTCCCAGCAATCATCCCTAACTGTCAAGAAGGCCCTTTCTTCTCCTGTTCATCCTTCATTTAAAAGCTGCATGAATAAATACAGTAATATTTAAATCTATCATATTCTTTCTTACAAAACAGGCTTCCTATTAAAAACAGTTGCTATCAAGGAATCATCCTTCATGTTTTTCATTGAGTAAGGTGACCACATGCTTTATTGTTTAAGTGGAGACAAGTTTGAGGGTAAAAAAGGCTTAAAATTTATAATGGTTTTGGAATAATAGATGTATCTAAGTCTATCCCAGGCAAACCAAAAGGCTTGGTCACCTAGGGCTACAGACTCTTATGAAAGCTTTAAATGCCAAATGAGTCTTGAAACCTCCTGTCCAGTTATACGGAAACACATATACTTTATTTCTTATATGAAAAGTATCAGCCCACAACTACATCATAAGGAATGTGCTTCCTCTTTCCGAATACAGATATCACAGGCTAAATTACAGCCGCTGGCCCATCCTGTGCAGACCGAGATATGGAAAATACCACTACCGTAACAGCAGAAATCAGCACTATAATGACATCACCTACTGATGTTTGCTATGAGCCAGGAACTGTGTTAAGACCTAGGTCATGCCTCCCACCAAACCCACGGGTAGACACTACTGACATGCCATATTTTACAGATGAGGAAATGGAGCCCAAGAGAAGTTAGAACACAGCTAAAAAGGGGTAGAGTTAAGCTTCAAACCAAGGCAGTTTCCTCCAGAGCCCATCTGCTTAACCACCACCACGGAGCCTCCCAGAAAACATCACCAAAGAAGTGATGGCTAAGCTGGGCCGTGATAAATGCAGGATAGTAATATTGATAATGATCCTAGTTACCCATTAAGACTTTAGAGTATGTGACTTTGCTAAACTTTATACACGTATGACCTCATTTCATTCTCCTGGCTCCTCTAGGAAGTGAGTATTATTATTAAGCCCATTTTACAGATGGGAAAACTGAGGATTCTAGAGGTTAAGTGACTTGCCTAGGGTGACACAGCTAGCATGTGGCAGACGCAGGATTTGAATTCAAGGCCAACTGCAGAGTCATCTTCACTGTGTTAGAAGTCAGGCTGTGGAAGAAAGAACATGGACAAAGATAGAAAGGGCAACGATATAGCCACACATTGGGAAACAGGCACTAGGGGAAACTGTGTGGGAAAGGCAGACTGTGGCCGTGTTGTGCACAACTGGCTGTGTGTGCCACAGTGAGTTAAAACTGAATCCGCTAAACAAGGAAGAGCAGCAAGGAATTCTGAGCAACTGTATCTCAAAGGGATCTAGATTTTCTCATGTTTATGATGCTAATGGACAGGTTATTTATAAAGAAAATACACATTTATATGAAGCTGTTTTTCAGTGCTACACCTGAAGACTCTGGGAACAGTTTGATTTTTGCATATCAAATACTTCTAGCACTGTTATTTTCCCCCTGTTATACAAATCCCATCTGTTTTCTTTTCCCCATACTAAAATGACTGGTCTATTCGTTCAAATAAAAGCCTGAAGACAAAAAAAATTTTAATACTTGGCTCACATTTAATTTGAGAGAAATAACAGACTTTCCAATCTCTTAGCTTGTTCCATGTTGAATGGAAGAAAAAAAAATTACATAATTGAGGTAGCTTGTTTACTCATCTAATTTTCATTGTAAGGTACATTAAGCAATATAATTCTTTTAAACCTTCTCAATTAATTTTCTGACTTTTCTGTAAAGTAACCTAGAAAACTCAAGTGGAGCCTTAGTACTATTTATGAACATCTGTTAAACATTGTCAATGTCTGTTAACAACCACCTTGGGGAATAGCGTAGCATCTTAAAAGCATAATTCCGTAGGTAATATTTATTCTGTTGCAATGTAAAGAAAGTATGGTTCTCATTTTCTTTCAAAATTATGCAACTTACAACTTCTTGTATCTCCATCTTTCTAAAAAACCAACAGGATAAAAATAATAATATATTTATTATCAAGTCATCTGACAAGCTGTACAATAGAGCTTAACACTCAGGTGTTACTGCAAAAGCACTGAAAATTTTTATTTTTTATCAGTTACTATTTTTAATAGCTGTTATTATATTCCTTTTATGATGGCTCAAAACACTGGTTCAGTTCAGTCCAAAAAAGAAGGAAGGAAAAAAAGGAAGGAAGACTTGGCGAGTACCTCATTTGTATGAGACATGTGCTATGTTTATATTTTTTATCTGAATCACTGCTTGAAATATATATTATTATATTATCCCCAACTTAATAGCCAAGTAAATTGTGGTTTAAGCACTGAAGGAAAGAGACAGATTTTCTCAAGATTCTAAACACTACCTTTGGAAGAGACTGCTACGTGATCACCAAACCCATTTCTTCTTCCTAAGCATGGACTGAAACCTTATTTCCCAGTCTCCCTTGCAGTTAATTGAGATCATGTGCTGAATTTTAGCCAATAGAATCTTGTAAGCTGAAGTGATGTGGTCCATGCAAATCTCCATGTGTAATCCTCCATGGTTTTTTTTCCCTTTGCGTATCTGGAATGGGCACACTTTCCAGGTTATCTTTGGGAGTCATGTGTTGAAGATAGCAGAGTGGAACAAGGAGCCTGGGTCCCTGAGGCAGACTGAGAACACCACAATAGACTTTTCTGTGAATAAGACATAACTCCTTATTGTATTAGGCTACTGAGAATGAGGAAGTTTATGTGTTACCTAAGCACCATTACCTAATATGACAATACAGAAAAAAAAAACCCAAACATCATAATTAGGAAATAACACTGTCAATCTAGAGATTATAAAACCTTAAAATAATGTTTAAGAAAAATATTTGATATTTGGATAATGCTCATGTTATGATGTAGAATTTTAAAACAAAAATTTTTAAGACAAAACTGTATGCATAATATTTTCCCAAATTTATAAATAAACTCATTCTCTTAATTATATTATTTAAATATGCACACAGAAATTAATATTACTGAATGAATGAATGAATGAATGCATAAGAAAAATGGAGAAAAATATGTTAATATTAACACAGGTTCCCTCTGACTAATTGGATAAGAGATTTTTTTTACCTCTTTGTACTTTTCTATATTTTCCAAAATCAAAATAATGAGCATATTCCTTTGATAATCAGAAGAGATTTGTCTGTGTTTAGGGTTTCTTTAAAAGGGCCAATATACCCAGAGAGAGGGATGGTAGGAAGCTAGCTCCTGTGTCATTTACCGCAGGTAAAGATTTTCTGCATTTACAACCAGAGGGTACCCTCTGGACATTCAGAACTACCTATCAAACCATACTCAGGGTGAATCAAAGACCTGGGGGGAAAAATTCACAGGAAAGTCCTGGGAAACGAGACCACGTGACAATCTAACTTCCTTGTTCATTTGCAATGAGGTAGCTTTAAAAAAACAAGTTAACACCTAACGCCCTTAATGACACACTGAAAAGACAGAAAGTGAAATTATGTTAGTTACCGTGGATACACAATCATGGGCACGTAGAAATCTGGCGATATTTGGAACCAGCCCTTACAGGAAAGGCTTTCCCCTTGGTTTAAATGAAGATTACATGAGGTGATACTCAGGAAATGCCTGGCATGATGCCAGGCACATGGTAAAGGCCCAAAAGTTAAATGTCACCGCTAATTCTATTACTGGTTAAAATGTAAGAAAAGGAATTAATCCTTGCTTTATTATGCTGCCAAAATTGAAGTTAAAGGAATAACTTTCAAAGCACTGCTCTCATTTGTTTCTAAGGAAACTGAAAGGAAGCTACATCTCCACTCCCAGAAAGCCTGCCTGCCCACAATCTGCCTTGATGTCACCCTTCACTCTGCAGGTCTCCTGCTGCTTCTATTTAGTGAATACCACAAGACAAGTAGTGAAAAGATATTCTAGCACAGAGAAGTTCTAAAGAGATTACCAGAAAAGCCTATTTATATTTGCAGCCTCAGGAGGAAGAGAAAAGAACATTCTATAAAAGAGGAATCTCCTTGCAAAAATACATACAATACATTAAATACAATGTTATTAAAGGCTACAACTTGTTGAATGGGATCTTTTTAATACATACAGTTAGGGAAAACCATTAATTTCAATTCAGGTGCTCTTTTAAGGAGCATCTGCAAGTGAACATGAACAAGTGAAAATTTTCTGAGTAACAATAAATATGTACTGAATAACTACCACATCTGTTGCAGCAAACAACAGAAATTAACACTAGCTGAAATAAGCATGAACTAAATTACAGAAAAGATATGGAGAAGTGCAAATAATTACCAAGAACACAAGGGAATCGGGCTTAGAAAATGGGGAAAAAAACTACAGAGGCCAACAGTAATCAGACACACAATCAAATCACACCACAGGAATTAACCATCTGGTGAGGACACCACTGTTATTCCTAGAAAGCAGACACCGCTTCAACCTCTGATGGACCGCATATGCCATTACCCTAGTAGCATCTTTGCATTATTGACTCCAGATTCGAAATAATGAGCAGCTGATACATGGAAAAATGAAGATTTACTTCACAAAAATCTATGTTATCCTCGTCTGTCATTATAAGACAAAAATGACCATCATCTCAACACAAAAGATCTAAACATCTTTTTGCAAGACCCTAACCACATCATGCAATGTGACAAAGCCACAACAATCAAGGAGGCTTGCAATGTATTTAATTGCCTGTAGGATTAATAGTACATGTCAATCAGTAGTCAATGGGCTGCAGTTCCCTTTTTACATACAATTCCTTAATGATGTCAGTAATTCACCAGGCTTTAGGACGTGATTATATAAAACAAAAAGAATAAGTTATCATATTGATGAATAGAAATGTGTTATAGCTGAAAGCAATCCAAAGCTAGCCAAGTTCAATAAAAGCTCCTTATCTCCATTTTAGGATGCATGTCATTAGCTCAGAGAAGATTAATTTATCCATTCATATTTCAATTTTCTTTCCTGGCAAAAAATAAAACTGTTGAGTTTTTGAAATATAATTTTCTTGCTTAATCAAATGTTGAGAGTCTCATGTCAACATGAATGGAATAATTAATAAGTTGTTGAGGTTTCAAAAACTGAAAGGTAATAATGGTCCTAGATAAGTTTCATCTAGGTTTATATACAAATATTCTTTTAAGACGGGTCTTTTCAATTATATGAGAAACACATTCTTTCATTCATCTTTAAAGGGAAATGAAAAGGTAACAAAAAGATTAGTCATTCACACAGTAGGTATTCTGTAATTATCTACTGATGATATTCATTAATTTTAATCCATAAGAGGAGAAAAGTATGTACTTAATAAACCTCCTACAAGTGTATGCAAGGGAAACGATTCCTTCCTTAAAACATCATTACAAGAGGTATCTCTGATAAACTGCTATAGAAATGAATATCATCCACATATTAAAAACTTAATTCAAACCAAATTTAATCTCTCAATCAGAAATAAGTCCATTTTCTATGCAAGAAAATGAGAATCACCCTCAGTATCTCATCACTATGAATTGTGTTTCAGAAACAAAAGGTTTGTATCACCCATTTTAAACAAATGTTACAATTAACAAGCTTTCCGTAACTACACAGCCAAAGTTTCTACTGCCCAAAGATGAAACAAAATGAATCATTAACAAAATATCTGCAGATTACACAATTTCTATAAATTACACCTTAGAACCTGCCACAACTAGTTGTAATCCAATTTTCTAATTTTATTAATATGCATTTCTATCTTAAAAATGCTGACCCACACATAAAAATCTCCCAAGAATATCAAGTTAGCAAAGAGGAAAATGCTTAGGGAGGAAATTAAATCTAATCTGGCTGGATTCAAATCCCACCTTTATTTATTATTAGCTCTACAATGCTTGCAAATTTTTTAACCTTATCTTGCCTGTTTCCTTGCTTATAAAATGACAACGCTACACAAAAAATGACAGAATTTGGTAACTGATTGAATGTGACAGACATGAGAAGTATTAAAGATGATCTAAAGCCATCTCTGCTGAGTAAGCAGGTGGAGAGAAGAGGAAGGGAAGGTTTGGAGCAACCATGAGATGACAAGTTCCATCTTGGCCAGGAGTGCTAGAGACACCCAAGAATAGAGAGCAAACAGACAACTAGAATTTGGGTTTAGACACATAAAAAGAGATATGTGAGATAATCCCCACCAGCACCCTGGAAATCACAGTCATGGATAATATCGACATTTATTCTCAAATATTTTATAAAATGTCATTTTATTTCAAAACATATCCATATACGAATAAACTATAAAGGTAAGCAAATACATTTCAATCATTTATAAACCTTTCAAATTAAAATATGAACTCTCCTAACATAATTGACAGGATACTGATCACCCTATGTCTCTGTTCTGTGAATTTGAGTCATGACAGTAGTGAACCACTGGAATTAGATGCCACTGATTATGATGATGATAGTGATAAAATCTTATATGGCACTTACGTGTTAGACACGTTATCATTCTATATGATTTTTCCCCATTATAATATCATAATTATAAGGTAGAGGTCAAATTTTCAGGACAATCAGGAAGACGAATGTGTAATCCAATTTTAATCTTAACCTCAAATCTACTTGGTAAAACTGCAACTCTACTCTTGGTTTTTGTCAGTCTTGTAGCGACAAGAATGTAAATACTGTGACATTTTGCCAGATTCTTCTCGCTTTGCTTTCTCCGGGCAATTTCAGTGACATGCACTTTTTTTATATTTGTTATCCTCTCATTTCACATTTAACCAACTAGAATTGGTACCATCTCCTCTTCCAAACCTGTAAGTTTCCCCTCAGATCAAAACTATTCAACAGAAACCAGAAGAGACCTCCCTTCTACAAAAACTACCAAGTAAGGGGAGAATTATCAAATGAGATGCTCGGATTAATTCTCTAAATTCCCATTTAGCTCTAGGCAGGATCACAGAGAGGCCCTCTGTTGGACACACCACCTAAAGGAATCATCACAGGTATGCACAGGTGAAAGCATGTACACACACACACAGCTGCATCACTCTCAATTCCTTTAACCACTTTGATTTTTCTCAGTCCCTTTATATCCTTCTCAATTCCTTTATCATCCCCAATCCCTTTTACCCAGTTTGAATTTCTTGAAACCACGCCTCAAGAACCAAAAAAATTAGCTTTTAAAAAAGTTTATTTTCATTGTTTAATTGTATTTTATTTAAACATGCTTTATTGTCTGTTTCTTTCTCTCCCTCACCACAGCCCCAGCATGTAAACTCCACACTGCTTAATTCCTCCAGAGCAAAAACTGTCTTAACAGCATGGTAGATAATCCCCAACCACAAAATGATAGCTAAATAAATGCTCATAAAGCAAACCCATAACTAAGAAGCCCACTACTTCAGTAAGTCCATATCTCTAGGAAACTCTGGAAGAAAACTCCTCTCAGTTGTGCTGTGTCCACACGGGATGGGGAGAATAATCAGCTGGCTCCCAGAATACTCTGAAAAAGAAACTTAGACTGGGAATGCTAGTGCTTCCCTGCATTTAATAAAATAATGGGGAAAGAGAAGATCAAAGACCAACTCGAACTTTACATTTCTTTACTCTCATTTCCCAATCCCCAAACTACAGGAGTATAAAACAAAAATGATCCTTTCTTGCAAAAAGATTGGAATACAGCACTAACCTTTACTGAGTCTATTATCACAGTTCACCGAGGAGCTCTCCTACAAGTTTAGGTCTAATTTTATTGAGTTTATTTTCTCACCATAATAACCAATTGTGACAGTTTTTTGAAATGAAACCAATTTTTAATTCTTAAAATATAAGTTGCTCTCAATTTCTAGGAAACACTTTTCCTAGAATGTAAGTTCTATGGAGAAAAAGGACTCAATTCTCTTCCCCAGCTGCATCCACAGTGCCTAATACATGGTTGACACAATAAATATTCGTTCAAGAACAAATAAATATACATCTTAACTCACATAACATAGAACGGATCTGTTGTATAAACATCTGGGAGAACTTTAAAAAGGAGATAAAACAACAACAATTACGAGCTGAAGTACCTTAGTGCTTGTTCTTGAAAGAGCATAGAAAATTGGAAAATTGATATAAGGAGACTGCCTCTCTCTTGTACTCTCAAACTCTGCTACAGCTACCTGGGCAAGGCTGAGTAGCAGATGATCTATTTTTTATTTTTGGTGAGAAACAACTGTTCTCCAAGATTACAGGCAAAGAATGCACATGCATGTCCTTTTAGTGTTCAAATCTACATTGTCCAATACAGTAGCCACTAGCCCCATGTGTCATTTGAGGATCTAAAATGTGACTAGTCTGAAATGAGATGTGCCGGAGGTGTACAATTACAAACCAGATTTGTGAAGATTAGGACCAAAAAAACAACATAAAATATTCCATTGATAATTTTTTATATTGATTACATGTTGAAATGATGTTTTAGATACATTGCGGTACATAAAATGTATTATTAAAGTTAATTAATTTCACCCATTTCTTTCCACTTTTCTTAATGTGACTATTAGGAAATTTTAAAACACTATTTGGCTCACATGACATTTCTGGTGGACAATGGCAAGCCAGACCGACACTGAAAGAGTCTGTCTGTATGCCACCAGAAGCGGTGTTCACTGAAAGGCAGACACCAGGACCTGACCCCTAATTTCTCAATCCACAAGTAGAGAAATTGGTTAAATTCTCTACCACGTAACAATGTACAATCTCCCTCAAAGACTCACAACAGTACTGGGAGATAAATACGATTAGGTTTGATCTGTAGATAAGGAAACTGAGGCACAGGAAGGAGAAGTCACCTCTGCAAAGTTGAAAAGCCAGTAAGTGGGAGGGCAAAACAGTGAAGCAAAGTCAACTTGAAAAAGTCATGCACTTCCCCTTGCTGTCCCCCAGGCACCACAAGGGAGCTCTTCCCATCTTCCGGGGGCCTTAAAGAAGGATGCTGCCCATCTTGCCTGACTCACTCTGCAATGGCTACAGCTCAGAGAACTAGGTGAAATGGTCACTAAAAACTCAGAAGCATTACCATGGAGTGACGTTCCATATGCCGCCATCTCATTTAAAAAAATAAAGTTTTCCTAATTGGACGTTTTTGCTTTTGTAGTTATCATCTCCTTTGTTAGTTAACATGGATCATGACTTCCTTTTTGTATCATCAAATGTGCACTCATGGTGTCACTGTTAAAGGCCTCCATCCATGTCCATCACAAATTATTGCACCATGCTTCACTGCTACACATTTCTTTATTTTCAAACAAAGCCATCATGAAAACCCCTACACATTCATCCTATGAGAATTCCTGATGATATGCCTTGAGAGATGCCAAAAAAAGGAAGGAGTTGTTTGCTGTTCTAAGGTTTCTGACACTTAGGCCAAGTACCTCCAGTGAGTGACCCTGGCGGAGCTGAGGACACAGGGCTGCCTGTGAATCCCACCCAGGAATGGTCAGGCAAGGCCTCCAGTGTGTCAAGAAAGGGAGGCTTTCCCCCACCCACAGGCAATCACACTGAGGACTGTCCTGTGATTCCGTACCTCCTCCGGGGTCAGCAGGACTGAAGACTCATAGGTAGCAAGTCCTGAGGGCAGACACCCTCACCTGACCCTACTGCCACTCCTGCACATGTGCCCCAGGCCATTTGAACTTCTTTTCTTTTGCAATTCAAAGTTCTCCTGTGCATCTGTCCCTGTCACTATAACCCGTAACAGAAAAATGTAACTGGTGGGAAACTGCTACCTGTGAATTCACTGATTCGGGCAAGCACATTTCACCCACAATGAATTAGCTTACTTAGTTTCTTAGCAGCCTCAAGAGCTTCATCTGCAGTGTCTGCTACAAAGAATCTCTGAACTCTCACTCCATTGTCAGACATCAGTTTTTTGCTCTGGTATTCCTGTAGGTTCAGCCATCTTCTGGAGGTTAATTGAACTGCCTAGAGAAATGGAGGGAGAGAGGTAAGAACACTGACTAAGAACAAGAAAAATAACAGTCAATCAACATGGCCAGTCCTACAGGTACTGCCAACTGACAATCAGCAACACAAAGATTACAGAAGCAAAAGAAAAAGAAATCTATGTAAATTCTTCAGACTTAATTATTTTTTAATCACAAATGTTAAATTAAATGACAACTACAGACACTCACAAATAAATGCATGTTTATAAAACCAGTGAAAACTGAATAAGGTCTATATAGTCTAGTTAATAGCGATATACCAACGTCAATTTCATGGTTTTGCTATTGTGCCACAACTATTAATGCCTGAGATGTCAACATTAGGGGAAGCTCGATAAAGGTACATGGGAATGTTACACTATTTTTGCAACTTCCTGTGAGTCTATAATATTTCAAAATAAAAAGTGATTTTAAAAACTGTTAAGGACTCCATTATACAGCATATGCCTTCCTCACTCCCACCCCAAATAAATAAAGAGCATAACATTATTTTAATAACTTATACACACCATTAATCATTGTAAAGTTTTCAGGAACAATTTTTTTAACTCTCTGAAGTCACTGGGCCACAGACTAATTCATTTCTTTATTGTAGTTTTTAATGGAGTCTAGGTACAGTCATTATGTGTTTAATGAGATTATCTTTTTCATGCACCAAGGTTGAGTGCAGTAACCTGAAAGATTTACCATTATTAAAGTAGTTTCTAAGCTGAAATGTGTGTATTAAAGTAACCTTGCTTCAGTTTCAAGTAGAAGTAGTTTTCCAATATGCACTATCAACTAGTTTTCAACTCTGTTGAAAGGAAATAGTCAAAGAGCACAATGACATGAACAAATACATTGCTTCTTTTCATGTCATCCAATAATATCCATATCATTCTCTACCAAACCCATAAGCCCCGTTTTTAAAAGAAAAAAAAAAAAAACTGGGAAATAATGAATACATTTAGTATAAGCTCCTTTGCATCCATGAGTCATAATGGATAGGAACTACTACTTGCAAGACATGGGACGACGCTATCATTATGCACACAAACCAAAAAATCACACAGCTGGGTCACAAGACAGGTGGAATGTAGAAGATCACCTGATACAACCCCGAGAGGCTTCTGTCAATGGCTTTGATGGCTGTCCAAGGGTTACAGAGACCATAAAAGTGAGTTCCACAAGTCTTCATCACATGGAGCCATCAGCTTTCAGGGCCTCTAATGTGTCCTTAAAATGTCATTTCTGGAATCTCCAAGCTATGATGCACTTAGGGAGCTCTTTTGAACAGGGGAGATTCCAAAGAAGCTCCAGAACCTCACAACTAGACTGGGTTCTACTCAAGGGCAGAGAGTGTGTCTTAAACTTTGTATCTTTATAAAGCATGTGACAGTGCTTGGCAAATGGAAAACATACAAAAAAAATCAGTTAGATGACCAAATGAATAAATCTTGCCTTTTCTCTCCTGATAGAGACAATTTTTCATTCCCAGAAACTGACCACCTCTAAAAATAGAAAAGTACAAGCTAGTCCTTAAGATCTGAAATAAACATAATTTATACACACTTGTAAAAAATTTACATTTCCACATAATCAAGCCTAAAGATAGCTCTCTGTACCATCCCAATAAGTGCTGGTAATGATGTTTTTAATATTGAAATTGCCTATATTTCTTCTTTAGAAATAAATAATTCTGGGGTAAAAATAAATTGCCAGACAAGCAATGCTCATAGCACTTACAGTGCATTGTTTGTTAATCTTACTTCTGACATTTTAAGTCTTGATGAAACTTTAGTAATTTGAAAAACACAAAATTTCATAGATGAACATACTTGTAGGTTTAATAGTTTTAATAATGTATCATACAACATACAAAGAAAATACAAGTTTAAGGCATTTAGTAAAAGCCCCCTAATGAAAGAAAACATTAAATGTTAGCTATGTGCTATTATCTAGGACTACTTTTAAAAGGCAAATGGGAAGGATCAATAGATTACGTCTGTGTTGACATAACCAATTTAAAGCCATTAACCAAAGAAGAAAAAGCATAGTTTGAAAAAGAACATTTAAGAGAGACTAAAAACAGCCACAGCGTGGTTGTGGTCAATTCCTTTTCATCAGAACACTCGTATTAATTTTAGATATGTTAATGCAATCTGCTGCAAACTAATTGCAATTGATCCAGAGACCAGCTTCATAGACATATAATATATATTGACTGTTTCTACATTGACTCAAATGAAAGCCAGCTTAAAGTCTGCTGCTCCTAAATTGAAAACCAAGGCAGTGAGCACAGTTCCAAAACCACTGCTGATACCAAAGCTATCACTCCACAAAGTGATCATCTTACAGTCATCTCTTTTTGTCAATCCCAAACTCAGAAGAGTAGGGTCCCTGACTGAGTCTAAAACTTCAAGACAACTCCACTTATTAAGAAATTGTAATAAGTTTAGAGAAGAACAACTAAGTTCACTTTTGCATTTTCAGAGGGGATAAAAAAGGTGAGGAGAAATTTGCTATGCAAATGGACGTTATACAATATGCTGGAAATGCAATATAAACTGATGAATAATAACAACAACAATAATAGTTTAATCTACTATTAATTGAGTATTTGCCACGTGCTAGACATTATAGTAATATTAAATATTTATATTATCTAACAGTTAAAACAGTCATGAAAAATCAAGTATTAATATCTCTTTCTATAGCAGTCATTAGTGCAAATCAACAAATATTCCCAGTCTTCCTCCTTCCAGGCACTGCTTTACCTTAGCGAAAGGTAGATGATGACCTGTCTGTAGGAGATAGAGGAAAAACCAATGTTTTTTTCTCAGCCAACACAGAACACTTCACCTTTGGGTACCAAAACATGTGTGAGGGTTTTTCCCCAATCGCTAACCAAGCAATTCTCCAGTAGACACCAACTGGGTGTCATAATTCAATTCAATTCTCATAGTATCTACTACCTGAAGTTAGTGTCAGATCTCACAGATGACAGGCTCAGCCCCATGTGACTACACCCACCTCGATCCCAGTCGCAAGCCCCAGGTTATTTTACCTATGCTATGACCAGCCAGCTATAAATGGAGGGTTCCCAAGATCCCCTCTTCAGGTTTAACTTTATAAGATGGCTAACAGAGTTCAGGAAAACACTTACATTTATCAGTTCTTCGTAAGATATTACAAAAGACACAGACAAATAGCCAGATAGAAAAGATGTGTACAGCAGGGTGTATAGGCAGGGGCGTGGAGCTTCCATGGCCTCTCTGGGTCTGTCACCCTCCAGATACCTCCATCTACACAGCAATCCAGAAGCTCTCCAAACACTGTCTTTTTGGGGTTTCATGGAGGCTTCTTTACATAGGCAGGACTGATTATCCCATTAGCCACTGGAGATCAGCTCAACTTTCAGCCCCTCTCTTCTCCTCAGAGATTGGGAGGGTGGAGCTGAAAGTTCCAATCCCCTAATCACACCTTGGTCTTTCTTGTGATCAGCCGCTCCATCCTGAAGCTACCTAGGAGACCCCAACCACTAGTCATCTCATTAGCATACAAAAGCCACTCTTATCACTCCAGAGACTCCAAGGGTCTTAGGAGCTGTGTGCCAGGAAATCTGGGGCAGAGATCAAATACATATTTTTTTATTATATCACAGTAACATACCATGTACCTGATTTTGGTCAATAAGTTGTGGGTACATATGGTAGTGACACATTCAGGCCAACATTGAATTGCCATTCCCCCCACCCCATCCAAGTTCTCTCTCTCCTGACGTAGGGAATGAAAACATTTAAGATGGCAGCCGATCTATCAGCCAGGGACCAGGGTAATGACAGACATATCCCAGGTGACTCACAATAAATGTGCAGTAAAAAATAAACCTTTGTGGATTTTTGGCCACTGAGATTCTGGGAATTATTTGTTACTGTTGTACAACCTAGCCTATTGTCATAAAATCATCTTACGAATTAGGAAACTCTGGCTGAAGGTTAAATCACTTGCCCAAGATCACAGGCTACTGTAAAACAGCAAAGCTCCTCTGATCAACAGTGCTGATCGACTGGCTAATGCTGTTGGTTCCCTATGTCTGTATTCTGGCCCCACACGATCAGAGGCCACGTGGTGACACAGACTGAGACAGAGATGAGTAAAATCGTGTCCCTGTCTATAAAAGGCCAAAAGTCTACCAGGAACAGGACTTTTGTGAAATATTGGCACGGCGCACATAAGGTAAAATGTAACTACTCCAGGCTTTGGGAGGGAGAGAGGTGGAGATGTGAGTAGGTGTTATTCTAAGATACTAGAATGACAGTTTATTTCAATCACCAGGAAGAGCTACCTGTTAAGACCCTAAAATAATATCTTCCCCGCAGAAGTCAGGAACCTCTCAGGGAATCTATGAACTCTGGAATGTAAGTAATGGAACAGAGTTTAAGGATCATCTAGCCCAGTGCCTTTCTATTGTTTCTGCCACTTACTTGCCCTCAGATCCATTCCCCATGCTCCTTTGCCCACTGGCTTCTGCCTAAAACTGAGACTCTCTCCAGAGACTGGACAGCGGGGTGGGGGGATACCAGGCTTCGTTGTCCTCTTCTTGAGTGGGGCAGCCTCTCCTCTGAAGCTCAGGTCCCTCCAGAGAGCCCTTTCTTCCACAATTCCAGCCCCCACTGTCTCCCCCACCATGACACTGCTCCCATCAGCTGGCCCTGAACTCTGATCAAACCACCACTTTCCTCTCCTACGACTCACAGAAGAGTCTGCTGTTGTCAGTCTCCGTGTGGGCTCCCCAGCCTGTGTGTCTTCCATTCATTCCAACAACCTGTGTAAGTAATTTTCTTCCCCGTGTTAAATTCTATTATATGACCTTGTGGACTCTCCATCTTCCTGACTGGACCTGACTGACACAGTGCTTTGCAGTCTGAAGGTGAAGGGAGTGACAATGATCCACCTATAACAGGGACCTTGGGACCCTATGCTGGAGAAGTGTCCCACTCACATCGTTCACATATTGGGATTCTGAGATATAGACAGACCACTGGGGTCCAGCCTCCTCGTTTTATAGTCAGGAACCTTAAAGCCTAAAGAGAAGAAGTGATTTGCCCAGAGATCATATAGACAGCCAGAGGCATGATGAAAACTGGCCTAATTCCTATTTTCTTTCCTTCCTTCATATGGACTTTGGCAAAGGGACCATCTTCGGAACAGCATCCTGCTCTCGAACTAGCTGGGTAGGTGGGCACCCAGCTTTTGTTCCTTTCGGACAGTATCCTTACCATCGTTCCCTTCCCTTCCGCGTTTCTGTGACAGAGTAAACATTTTGAAGCTTGGAGGGGAGGGGGAAAAAACACAACTTAGAAGCAAAGCAGCACATAAAGATTTAAGGGCCTGTGGGAAAAAGGAAGCAGAGGCAGAAGAAAAAGAATAAAAAATGAGGGGAAGGACAAAGGGAACCCAGAGCTAACAAGACAATGATGACTAAGCGGGCAAAAACTTACAAGAAAACTCAAAGCACAAAATTAGACAGCTACACAGAAAAAAATGACACAACTGAGAAATCATCCTCCGCCCCATGGTTTTAAAATTAGAGGTGTAGAGACTACAAAAATAGCACCACAGGGGGTAGAAATCAATAAAGAGAGAGTCAAAAGAAATGTCACTGAGCTGGGCGCCCCCGAAAGGGAAAACCTGTGAGCCATATCTGCCCACTGGCTCTGCCCGTGCTCCACCTTTCCTCAGCCTGACTTTGCACGGAACTGCCTCACCCGGGGAAGCAGGATAAAGGAGCATTAGAAAGAGCCGGAGACTTACTACTACTAATTAGGAAAACAGAAATTCAAACAAACATACGTCATTCTGCCAGCAGGAATGAAGATGTCATTGGATGGAGGGAAAAAAAAATTGAAGTTTGATACTGTCATTGCTGAAGGTATGGTGACAAACATGTTCTCATATGCTACCTATGGAAATAAAACACCAGTGCAAACACCTGCAGGAACAATCTGACAGTGTTTATGAAACTAAAGGAGCCACATCCTCTGACCTGGAAAGTCCACTTCTTGGGTATCTATCTTAGCAAAACCTGTACCAGAGACATACAAGGATCTTCTGGTAGCTGGAAATGATACAAATGCCCATCAAACAGAAGACTGGCTAAATAAACAAGCCATATGAAGCATCTAAAATATCTGTGGCAATACAATATTACGCAGTATGCTTGTGGTCCCCTACAATTCTCAATTCTTTCATAGCTAGTGTGCCAAAAATACAAAGCCTTGGAAGCCACAGGGGGAGATGGTGGAGTCACAGGGTGGAAGTAGCCCAGATTACTGAGTTACTAGTAAGGACAGCTGCCCTGGAGTAACCTGGCCCACATGTGCATGAATGAGAAATAAACCTTTAATGTGTTAATCACTGAGATCTTGGGAACAACTCGTCATACCGGTATTGACTAGTCTAAACATCCTAGCACCAATTATTCTACAAGGCACATTACCAACAAATTGCAGAATATATAAAGTAGAATAACATTTATATTTTAGACACACATGTCCATACATGAAGCAACATTCTATATCTTTTAAGGATATACATATATGTAAGTAAATGTACAGAAGAGGGTCCAGATGATGTTCACCAAGTTACTGCCGGTAAGCTTGGGGAGGGCTGACCAAGAATCTTTCAGCTAATCTACAGGGTGGTTTTTTTTTTATTTTAAAGAATAAATTCGCTTATTATTTGTGCAATGAAAATCAATCTACTAAAAACCAACTTTTATGGGAAGTAATCAAATCTAGGTTTTAACACAATTGTGTAGCCTTAAGTCCCTAGTAACTTGTCTGAAAAAAAGGGCTTGAACCCTTACTTAAATGTGGCAGGGTTCTTCAAATGCAGTATGAAATCGAGATGGGGAACAAAAGCTGTGTTTTCTGTTACATAGAACTACCACCTCTAATATAAACTCCTGCTGTTAGATATGAAGAGGCTCTTAAACCTCATTTCGAGCTCTCAACAGCAATGACGACAGTGGAATACAAACAAGGAATTAGCTGTAAACTCAGAGGAAAATATATTTCCCTCTCATTACAGGCATGGAACGAAGGCAGATGCTCAGTGGGTTGTGGCAAGCCAAAAGTTAGTATGTGTTTGTTATATTTTAGTTTTGCCAATGTTGTTCTGTATGCAAATTAGCACCCATAAATCTACCTTAGTCACGTTACCTAGGAAATACGAGGCTTCAAATAAACGTGTTGGTGCAGATGAAAAGACAGATATAACTCAATGTGTCTCAATATGAATGTCATAAAATAAAAGGCCTGCTTGCTTAAAAAGGCTCTGATGAGGAAGCCACTTTAACTGGGCTGTCCTATAAAAGACATTAAGTGGAACCCTGTGTGTAAGAGGAAATAATAATAATAATTTTCTGTTTAGGTTTTAATGTGATGATGCCAGCATGTCAACTTCTCTTTCAACAGGAAAATATGCTAAAGCTACCTGCTGCTTTTCTCAGAAAAAAAGAAAAGAAAATATGCCAAAGAAATAGATAAGAAAAGCAACCATTATGATTAGAAGACTAAGCCTATGGAAACGAAAAAATAATAATGCAGATGTAGAAGGAAGAGCAGGAATGTGGGTAATGACACGTATTTTACTCTGTATTCAAGCTAAAGTGCAAGGTCTTCATTTGGAGTCACCTTTGAAAATGCAACATTCCTTTTGTAGAGAACTATAACACTCCTGACCACTCTCCATTTAGGTCATCCCTGCTTTGTACACTGTACGGAAATTAATTAACCAGTTAATTAGCCCCCAGTGGCTGAGTTCTCAAACTCTAGTAGGGGTACAATGGGATACTACCAACCCTATGGATGGCAGAAGTGACGGCTGAAATGAGTTTCCTCATTTATAAAATAGAGGCTACTAACAGGCCCATCCTCACAGGTTGTTGTGAGGATTAAATGAGTTAATACTGCAAATCAGTTGGAACAGTGCAGATGATAAGTACTCAAAAAATGTTAGCTATTATTATTTAATGCAGAAATATAAAGGGGTAGGAACATTGTAACAAGTAGACACTCAGCAATCATTAGGATAAAAATAGTAGGTGATTGCATAAATGATTTTTTTAAAACAGGGTCCAAGGTGCCCCGCTTGTCGTTTTAAAGCATTTAGGGATGTATTTTTAAACTCTAATCACGGAATCTCTATACTTGAATCACTCAAGAATCAGAGAAAGAGATAGAATAGTAATTTCCAGTAGGAAGAATCAGAAAAATCTCACATTCAGTAAGCATCTAAAAATGTACTTCTTGTGCTAAGTAAATTTACTTTTCATCTCATTTGAGCTAGACTATCCCCATCCCACAGGTAAAGAAGTTTCCAGGTAAGGGAGCTTAAGTAACTTGTCTAAGGCCACTCCGCTGACTGAGAGTCCGAATTTGAACCCAAGTCCCCTGCTTAAAAAACCCATGGGCTTTCTATTATTACAAGTGACATTTTTTTTCTTTTTAGTCAGTAAATCCTGTGTCAATTAAAAAAAAAACAAAAAACTTGGAACCACCACATACAAAAATTATATTACCATTCCTGACTTTAAAATACTGTTTTCCACTTTAAAGTTTGAAAAATAAGGCAGCTGACAAATTTGGAACAATAATAATGATGATAGGTACCTGAAAAGATAATGTTGATGGGATGTGGAATGTAATTAGAGTCCATGGCTAGAGAAGAAAAGTACTTTACAGTTTCCCGATCAAGAGAAACAATACTTGAG
Organism: Lemur catta; assembly: GCF_020740605.2. NCBI lineage: Eukaryota > Metazoa > Chordata > Mammalia > Primates > Lemuridae > Lemur > Lemur catta. The sequence continues at coordinate 24,118,999 of NC_059145.1, read as the reverse complement.
CTCTTCTTCACAAGAAACCAGACTAGGATCAGACCAGCAGCCCGAGGCCATTTCTGCTCCATTCATAATGCATCTCTGATGGCACTACAGCTCCTGTGTAAGGCCCACAGCAGTAAGCCAAACAGCTTCTGTTTAAAAAATAACAATAAAATCATCTATCCTACCAGAAAAGAATTGAAAGTTGAGCTGTCAGACTGCTCAGAAACTGGACCAAAGCAAGTTCCTATTTTAGAATTCATTCTCCTTGGAGTGCCTTGACAAAGTCTTACATTTTCAAACCAAATCAAATACCAGTGAACATTTCTGAGTGCCATGAAGTTCCAGAGAGTGTGCTATCCACTTAATGAGCATTACCTCATTTAATTCGCCCAATAAAGGAAGACATCAGCAGAAGCCCATTGTACAGATGAGCAAAATTGAGGCCCAGAGTAGCTAAGTGCCTGCTCAGAATGACAGAACTGGTTAGAGGCAAAGCCATGTTTCAAATCCAGATATGTCTGATTGCAGACCCTGTGCCCTTTAATGAGACAGTGATAGTGAATCTTTTCCCAGTGGGCAAAAGTGGGTCCTGAGCTGTGAAGTCAGCCAGGGCAGGAAGAGAAGCAGGAGGCAGTGGTGTACGGATTTCACTGCGGGAAGGCACAGAGCTATACTGAACATGAGTTTCAGGGGGAAGATGGGAATCTCTGAATGAAAGAAAAGGTGCTGGATGGGTTTCACTAAGTCAAAGGAATTAAGATTCTCAAAGATATTGCCTTGTTCTTTTTATCCCAGGTTTAGGAGAAAAGCAGCATATTTTTTAAGGAGCAAAGAAATGTAAAACTCTTTGTAGTAAGGACAAATGCCCAAAGGAGAGTTCGCTCCATAACTTCCTAATGCTGCTCTGCCAGTAGCAAGAAAGGAAGGGAAGGAAACCTTGATAAACATTAGCATATTAGCACAATAGTAGAAACAAATGTATAAAAGGCTCTAAAAATACTGAGCACCATCATTTCGGAATGCCTGTCCATCCCCTGCTGGAGAGTTTGCCAGCTCCATCATGCTGCGGAAGAAAATCACCTTAATTACACATTGTGAACAGAAGCGGGCAAGATTTTCTTATAGATAAAGCAAACAAATTAAGGTAGCATAAAAATACACTGGCATTTAACTCCTACCGAGGAAACTGGCAGAATCTATATTTTGTTCATTCATTGTTTTCCACTGCATCTACAATGTCATCCACGATCTATCAGTCAACTGCACAGGCAAGTTCTTTGTGGTCACCAAGCTTTTGGCCTAGGGGGGAAGGCAGGGAAGAAAGACATGAACACGTAACTGAAGAGTGTAATGACAGAGAGTAGGAAGTGCTATGAAGGAAATAAAAGATACATAATGAATTATGCAGGTCAACTTTAGACTGAATGGTCACCTCTGGGGAAATGACATCTGTGCAGAGACCTGAAGACAGAAAGGAGATACACCTGTGAGGAATCGGGTCAAAGCACAGCAGGCTGAGAGGCCAGCATGTTCCAAGGTTCGGAGGCAGGAAAGGGTTGGTTTGTGCAGGAAGTAGGCAAGTATGGTGAGAGATGAGCGTGGAAAGGGGCACAGTGACCAGATCATGCAGGTGCTTGTAAGCTACGGTCTGGAGTTTAGACTTTATTCACTCCAAGTTTTAAGCAGGAGAATGAGAAAATCAAATTCAGATTTTAGAAAAGTCACTCTGTCTTCTCTTTAGAGAATGAAACCAGTTAGGAGAGAGCTGTGCTAAGCCAGATTAGGGTCAGCAAACCCTTTTTCATAAAGGGCCAGAGTAACTATTTTAGGCTTTGAGGGCCAGGTAGTCTCGTTGCAACTATTTAAACTCTGCCTTTGTAGCACAAAGTAGCCACAGATAATATATAAATGAGTGGGTATGGCTGTGTTCCAATAAGGCTTTATTTACAAAAACAGGATTTGGTCAGCAGGCCAGTGTGCTGATTCCTCAACTAGACTACAGAGAAGGGCAGTGGAGGTGGAGCAGGGAGAAATGAAGGGATTCTGCACATAGTTTGGTGATGAAGCAAAGTTTAATTATGGATTAGATGTGGGTTTAAGGGAAAAAGAAATCTAGTAGTATAATAGACACACACTTTACAATGATAATTCATATGAATGTGGTGACCTTTATGTATTCGCTAGTCATAAGAAAAAGCGTTTTTTGAAGTTTGTTTAAATCTTTTTAAAAGAAAGACACAGCCTCTGCACTTCTGAGCTCCTCCTCCAAAAAAAAAAAAAAAAATAGCATTTCTGTAAAAACAACCTTGTCCTTGGAATTTTTTTGTCCAAACTGGCTTGCTATGGTTTGAATGCCTCCTCCAAAACTCGTGTTGCAACTTAACCCCTAATATGGCAGTACTGAGAGGTAGGATCCTTAAGAGGTGATTGGATCATGAGGGCTCTGCCCTCCTGAGTGGATTAATGTGCTATCATGGGAGGGGAACAGGTGGCTTTAAAAGAAAAAGAAGAGAGACTGGAGCTAGCATACTCAGACCCCTCACCATGTGATGCCCTGCATCAACTTAGGACTCTGCAGGGAGTCTCCACTGCAAGAAGGCCCTCACAAGATGCAGCCCCTTGACTGTGGACTTCCCAGCCACCATAACTGTAAGAAATAAATTCCTTTTCTTTATAAATTACCCAGTTTCAGGTATTCTATTATGAGCAAAAGGGAACAGACTAAGACATGGCCTTTGTGTTACATTTAATTATTGACATTCCCATACATCATCCCACCACATCAGAGCTGCTGGATCTTTGATCCTATAACCTTCCTCCATTATTTAATATTAATCCCAGCAGGCAACAGACAAACTACCCTGCAGTAACCCCATCCTGCTGCCGTGGCCGGTCTGAGCTTTTCTTCAGGAAGAAAATACATGGCCTCCCTTGATTAAAGAGACACTAGGTAGAAATAACAAAAAAGACACTAGGTAGAAATAAAAACTAAGGATTAATAAGATATGGCATATCCAGTGCAATACTGTGAAATGGTTCAAATGAATGAACCAGTTCTGAAATATATCAAGGCAGATATAATTCCAAAGCAAAACACCAAGAGAGAAAAACAAGCAAAAAACAAACAAATGGCAGAACAAGAGGCATACATAAGAGTATTTATATACACTTAAATGGAAAAAAAATATTAAACAATCTTATGGACACACATACATTGATACATTAAAACAGTCTGGAAGGTGGCATGCCAAGTTTAGGACAATGACTATGTTAGAGGGTCAGAGAGGGCTGTAGGTTTTGGGATGAGGCACCAAGAGACTTCAGTTTCATCATTTATACATTCTGTCTTTTATTTGAAAACAATCTGAGCAAATATGAGAAAATAGAAACATCTGAAACTCCTTCATACTGGACCCACAGGTGACTGTGATATTACTCTCCACGTTTTCCACTTTTCTAAATAAAAATAGTTACATATTTAATGTAATTAATTTAATAACTACATTTAATTTCATGAAGATGGATTTATTATTAATCAATAAAACGAAAGAGGGCAAGCTCTTAGTATTTTTTTAATTACTTTGAATAAGAGTAATAATTTGTCTAATTACTTTTAAAAGATTAATAAGATCTGGAAGAAATCTGAGATCATGCCATGCCAACAGTTCATGTTATATTTGAGTAACTGAGGCCTGGAGGTACCAATAGTCCCTCAACAAGCCAGCCTCATGTGTACATCCACCGGCTTAGGCACTGCCCTCGTGGCCTGCCAAGACCACCTCTCTGTAGAGCAGGTGAGCTCATGCAGGAAGAGGAGGATGATATTTTTCATCCATGGACTGTCTAAAGGTTTGTGCCCAGTAGCTTGGTCTTATATCAGTTCATATTCATAAAAACTGACTTTATACTCAGTTCTGCCATAAATAACTCCAGAAGTTATTTCCTGAAAATTAGGTCACTGTTCTATCTCATGCAAAAAATATATATAGAATATGTGTGTGTGTATATATATATATATATATATATATATATATATATATATATATATATATGTCATTTCCTCCACTCACTCAAGTGAGTCCCTGTGGGGGCAAAAGGAGGTTTGGGTTGCAAGAATCACCTCCCTATGAGGTACTCATTTTAAAAGAAATCCAGAAGTGTACAGTAATACAATGGCCATGCGCTCACTCCTTAAATCTTCAACAAGGGGGAAAAAAATCTTGTTCTGGGGCCATTAATTGTTCAGTAAAACCCCAGCCAATCATTCTACACACTTACACATGCCATCAGAACAGATCATTAATAATACTCGGAGAAGGGAAAATACTAGATATTTTTCTTCAACCACATTGCCCAAACACATCAGCAGTATGAGAAGACCAACAGCATTGTTTTTCAGGATGGCCACCTCAAATGAGATTGTCACACTGAGCAAGTAAAGCAGAGATATTAGTAAAGTACAACATCTAACCTTCCAGGGTGGCTGGAAGGGTACAGTCAGACAATGGACGTGAAGGTGCTTTGAAAACCCTAAAGAACCTACATGCACACTCAGCATCACCACTACCATGGGTCAAGTGTGTCACCTCAGTGCATCAGATGTGGCTCCTTCACAGGGCCCTGCTACCATCCTCCATCCCCTGCAATTCCCCATTTGTTAGCTCGCCTTAAATTATTCCCCAGAGTCCTTTCCAATAAATTCAGTTGAAAGCTTGCAAAGGGGCAGACTTTATTTCAATCAACCCACTTCTGCTCCTTCTAACAATCTAATAGTGCTTAATAGTTTAGGATACATTTGAGTTTAATGGGATTTACCTGATAGCAATAGACTTCTCATCACTTCTTTATAGCGGCAGTTTTGAGCGACCTAGCTAACTCAATCTCACAGGTTCGCCTGTCACACTGGCATGCCAAAGAAATGACTTGGAGAGTCATAAATGAGCAACCTTTGCTGGGGAAATTCCCGAGATCATCTCTCTGACATTTGGAACATTCTGTGTGCAGAATAATGATTGGTGTCTGCAAGATCTGAAGTCCACTGTGTGTGTTTAGAAAGAGATTTCATTTTTGTTGATGAATAAAATATTACTGCTATGGAAAACCAGATCTTAGATTTTTTTTTTTTAAGAAAAATGACAACATTGTAGAGAATGCCCCCTTTCCCACAATTCCACTGTCAAAAATCTCCATTTATAGGAGAAATTACAATCTTGAGCATTAAATTCCATTGCCTTCCCCAATACTCCATATAAATGTCCCAATTACGAAAGAAAAACATACATGCCAAATCTTTCAATCTGTGTTAGACTTCTCTTCTCTTGGAGTAGTTTGAGTTTTTTTAGCCAGGGTAGGAGAGGGGGAGAATCACCTAAATCTTATCTTTATCTGTAAGAATAACTCACAGAAGTTAAATTCAAGGCAAGCTTTCAGAAAACCAGATAACACGAAAAGGAAACTTCAAAATAATACCTGAAAAAAAATTTACACAGTGCAGAATGCATGACATTCACTTTCCTCCAGGAAACTTTTGAAATAAATACTGTCACTCATTTGAAAAGTCCACTGTGATGACAGAGAATTCAGAAAAGCACACACAGACAAAAGTACCCTTGCAAAATAGACAATATCTAAGCAGCCAAGAAAGCAATATCCTAATTATTCTTGACCCTCTTAAAATTAGGTGATTCAAAGAATCTAAAAAATATCAATCCTAATGATTCTTCTTTCAGGAACCTATAGTGAAATGCTCTATGACTCACTACATTTTAATAACTGGTGCAAACTAAAAGCAAATAGAGAATCTGAGGCAGAAAAGAGCAGAATATGCTGTATTGCTTGGTAATATCATGAGCACAATTCCAGGCGTTGATAACTGAGAAATGAGCTTAAGTGGGTAAAGCTGAAGACAGCGGGTCATCTTTGCCCCATCATTTATTAACAGGTGACCTTTTACCTTATTTACTCAGGTTAAATGAGAACATCAACCACCATAGCCTTACAAGGTTGCTGGGAAAGTAAAACAAAAGATGTCTGTGAAATCTCTTTTCTACCTGGTCTGGGATCAAAAGGCAACCCCAGGGAGGCAAGAAATGCCACCACAGTGGGAATTTGGTTCCATTACCTTCCACCTGGCCAGATCCAGCCAGCATCCAAATGGCCATCCAATCCAAGGAGAAATGTCCTAAACAACTATCCCCTGTTGGTCCTCACTCTCTTCTCTTGGTGACCTCCTCCTTCATCTCTAAAGGGAGATAGTCACCTCAAAATAGACCTCTGCAGATCCTGCCACCTTTGAGACACCAGACTTGAAAGCTACTCACCTTTCCAGGGCAGAGGAAACATCCCAAGGAAGTACTGCCACACTGATGGCTGGAAAAATGACCTGGACCTTGAGACAACCCCCCGCCCCCTGCCCTACTCTACAGGGTAAGACAGTGCCAAGCACAGCAGGGATAAGAAAGAAAGAATGGGTCAGGCACAGTGGCTCACGCCTATAATCCTAGCACTCTGGGAGGCCGAGGCGGGTGGATCCTTTGAGCTCAGGAGTTTGAGATCAGCCTGAGCAAGAGCGAGACCCCATCGCTACTGAAAAATAGAAAGAAATTATATGGACATCTAAAAATATATACAAAAAAAAATTAGCCAGGCATGGTGGCACATGCCTGTAGTCCCAGCTACTCGGGAGGCTGAGGCAGGAGGACTGCTTGAGCCCAGGAGTTTGAGGTCGCTGTGAGCAAGGCTGATGCCATGGCACTCTTGCCTGGGCAACAGAGTGAAACTCTGTCTCTAAAAAAAAAAAAAAAAAAAGAAAAGAAAAGCAAGCAAGCAAGCAAGCAAGCAAGCTTGGACCAAGATATCTAAACCAAATATCAATAGCAGCACTGGGGAAAAAATAAATGGAGTGCCCCAGTAGACCAGAAATTTAGAGAAAAATCCCTGAAGAATGGTAGGCAAATAAGAACTAGATCACAGCCAAAAGAACACAGGACAGGACTGTACTGTCCTCAAGGCTGGGCACCCAAGGAGCAGACGAAGGGCCAAGGCAATCACCAAAATGGCCAGTATTAGGTGGCAAAGGGTATGTGAGACAACAACAGTAATTGTGAGGTATGTGGGCCCAAGGCGAAACAGTGCCCCAGGGGACTACTGATACCTAGGGAAAAGACCAGGTACTGGCACACAACATGTGGCCACACACTGCCACTCTCCCAGTCACTGATGGCAAGATGCTATCGAAGGCCTTTGCCCCAACAGTGTAAGGCACAATAGCACAATGGAGGCCCACCAACATCATGAAAGAGAAAAAAATAGAACTAATACCTCAGGGCAAAAAGTTCAAGGAGGACATAGTACAAAACTGTTTTTTAAAAGTACAATACATCAGAGAGATGTGAGAGGATATTGTATCTATCAAAAAAATTTAACTAGAAATTTTAAATTTGTTTTTTTTTCTTTTTTAAAAAAGGACTAGAAGAGATGGATTGAAAGTAGAGAGAATATAGTCAGAAAACAAATTAGTGAGCTTGAAATTGGAGATGGTCAAATATTTGGGAAATATATAGTTTTCTTTACATACAGATTCTCGATATATGCCATCTTATTAAAGGTTCCCACGTTATCCAACCATTTAAAAAAATCTATTTAACTATATTTACACAGTTATACTCAAACCGATTTTTACTTGGCATCTGCTTTAAATCCCATGGAATTAGTTGCTCCTTTGGGAAATGCCACAGACTGCAAAATAAGACAAGCACACAACTAATCGTTAACAACTATAGAGAAGGAAACAGGAGCTGTTTCATGTTTGTGTGAAAGAACTTTTGTTTATCCAGGTATTTCACATGTATCCTCTCATTTGATCTGTACCTCTTTAGGATTCAGCGCAGTACATCAAAAGAAAGACGAAGAGGACCCCAACTCAGGCCCTATCGGTGATGTGCAGGTTAGCAGTTGGCTCCCAGAGCAGTTCCAGTTCCAGGTTCTGCCAACACTCCCAGGCCAGCCTCAGAGCCAACAAAACCAGCCAGGCAGCACCCCCCGGCCCCCTTCCTTAATGCTTGGGTCCCAGCTCTGCAGGACCCCTTCTCCAAGTTCCTGGGGAGCTTCAACTGTCTCCCTTTTATCCCAAGAGTGGTAACTGCTTCCTGCAAGTTAAAATCTGTTTTAGTTAAGAGTTGTTTGTTTTGTTTTGTTTTTCACCCTTCCTGTCCTCCAGTACTTCTTCAATCACTTCTCTATCTTAAATTTCCTCTGTTAAAATAATTAGGGTGGTTTCTACACTTCTGACTGGACCCCAAATGATAAAAGCAGGAACAGAAAGGAAAGTATAAACACAGAGAAATTTAGTAAATGCTTCCCTTGGTTTCACACTTTCTTACCTATAATTCCTGTCACATATGTGCAGAGCTAGAACACCGGTTCCATAGAGAAAACACTTATTTTGTTCACTGATGAGTGTCCAGTGGCCAGAACACTGCACGAGACATGGTTTTTTATTGAATGAAGGCATGTATGAATGCATGAGATGGACAAAGGTAGATTTACCCTCAAATTCTCTCAGGAATACTTTTATATGCAGCTGGAAGGAATATTTTGATAAGCTATTTGGAATGAGTGGATGAGCACCCACAGGGCATGTTTAAGTAACCACCAAACTTCCATCTAAGAGGAGGGAGTCTAGTTGACTACAGGGCTTTCTGCTGAGTGGATATACAAGTCTGGAGACAGAGTTAAACATATAACCCCAAAGGTTCTCCTGGGGGCAAGGCAGAGACAGAGGGAGAGAGAACAAGGCAGACGAGGCACATCTGATGTGAATGTGTGAGAAATGCAGCTGAGAGTTGGACAGGCGTCCACATTTCCCCTCTGAAACCTGCAGCACAATCTGCTCCCTGATGCTTTGGTATGAAAGCGTTCTTTCTGCTGAAGACGGAGAGATGCTGAGGCCCATGCTGAGTTAAGCATTGGCAAGGACAGACATCCTGTGTGGTGTTTTCTGACACCAAATACATGTTGTTTTTCCACAATTCTGCAACACCAAACTGGTGGTCCAATAATTCCATTTAATTCTGACACTAATTCCCAGAGTTAACACAAACACCACAGGTTAAGGGCCCAGGCCCACAAGACTGCCCCCACTTCAGACACCAGCTGCACACGGGGTGCCCAGGCTACTAGCACTTCTGCCTGGCCAACTACATATTTGGGGGTAACCACAACTCCCTCCTCAGGTTTAAGAGATCACTAGAATGACTCACAGAACTCAGGAAAGCACTTTACTTAGGATTATGGTTTATTTTATTACAAAGGATAAAACTCAAGGACAGTCACACGGAAGAGATATACAGGACATGGTATGGCAGCTGGCACAGCCACCCTCCCAGGCAGCACCTCAATGTGTCACCAGCCTGGAAGCTCCCCTAATCTCACTGTTTCATAGTTTTAACTGACGTTTCATGACTTAGGCATGATTGATGAAGAGACTGGCCATTCATTGGTGATTAAACTCAATCTCCACCTCTTTCCCATACCCAGAGGTAGGGGGTGGGGGTGGGGAACGAAAACTGAAAGTTCCAACAAACCTTTTCAGCATGGCTAGCCCCTCCCTTAAAACTATCTAAGGGCCCACCAAGAGTCACCCTGTTCCCATGAACAGGGTTGAAAGGTATGGTTGAAAGGGGCTCATTATAAATAACAATATAAATAACAAAAGGAGCCCCAAGAAATACCAAGGGTTTTAGGAGGTCTCTGCCAAGAACCCGGGACAAAGACCAAGTATATATGTATTTTCATTATACCACACATTATGTGCTACGAAAATCAACTTTAATTACAGCATACTCTTATCCTGCTCTGTGCTCCCTTCTCATCCTGCAAAAATACAAAAGAAAAGGCTGGCCATAGTGACTCATACCTGTGATCCTAGCACTCTGGGAGACCGAGGCCCGAGGATTGCTTGAGGCCAAGAGTTTGAGATCAGCCTGGGCAAGAGCAAGACCCATTTCTACAAAACACAGAAAATTAGCCAGACATGTAGCCACGCCTGTAGTCCCAGCTACTCAGGAAGCTGAGGCAGGAAGAACACCTGAGCACAGGATTTAAGGTTACAGTGAGATATAATGACACCACTGCACTGTAGTCCAAGCTACAGAGCAAGACCCTGTCTCAAAAAACAAAGAAACAAACACAAAAGATAAACTATGTGACACAGCATATCATGCTTATAAAAAAAGATTTAGAGGTATGTATTATAAGGTACTACAATCTATTTACTATAAAGGAATGAAAACTATTTTATACAGCAAACATGAAAAAAATAACTCCTTAATTAACCATTCTACATATTTCAAAAGAAATGTTAAAACAAATGCTAATTAGACTATGTTGTTTATATTATTTGTAAGAAATATGAATGTCTTAAGCACAAACACATTAAGAATAGAAGAAAAGAAAATCATTTAAACTGTAGACTTTGGTGATTCTACTATATTGAAAGACAAAATACTAAGGGCCAAGGACATTAAACATAGAATGCAATGACTTTCCTTTCTTTGGAAAACCACTGGAATAAGAAAATATTTACATTAATGCTACAAGCATATAGTAAGCAATTATTGCATAGTATGAAGTGTTTACCTGTGGTTTTGTAGGAAGGCATCATGCTAAACGTCCATTCACTTGATAAGCCTTTCTTGAGTTAACTATTGTGCCAAGTACTGGATATATAAAGAGAAATGGCAAAGTTCTTGCTTACAAGGCACTCCTAGCTGCAAAGATGAAAGGTGCACAGCACTGGTACCAATGCTCCCCCTAGCTGAACCTATGACAGACATCACTAATCAAGGGCCTCCTTTTCCCCAAAGAATGGCCTCGACCTCACAATCCTCGTTACGCAATGTTCGGCAAGGATGCCATCAACAAGAGTTGGAATACAAAGGGAAACATAGTGGCCTAGAATACTGTTTTAATCAGCTCTTTTGAACCAACATATGACACAAAGTGCTAAATCAACAAGTTTTATTATAACACAGCCATTCATGCCAATTTACGTACTTACTGTCTGTGGCTGCTTTTGCTTTTGAGCAGTCCCAACAGAGATGTATGGTCTGCAGAGCCTAAAACATCTATTCCCTGGTCTTTTAAGAAAAAGTTTGCAGACCCTTGCTCTATATATGAAAGAGATGGGGATAAACACCTTGAGAGCCCAGAGGAGGAAGCTCCACCCTGCTGCTCTCCCACACCAGCACTGAGTGTCCCCCAGGAGAGCTCACAAGCTCAGTGAAAGCACCCAAGTAGCCTCCCAAAGCAGACATACGAAGACATCTGCTTTATTAAGTAAAAGCCACCAATGCATTTTGATCAGCCTCTCCGATGCTATCAAACATGCTGCTAGTTGGCCTAGACCATGGGACCAAAGGAAAATGAGTTGCTCTACTGCCACAGGCATGGTCGAAAAGGGAAAGGAAGTTATGCTATTTTATTTCCTAAGAAAATGCAGAGCAGCCCATGGATTAAATCATCACGTGATTCCATGACAAAAACTAAAGAAAGACTAAAGATTTCACCTGGGGAGAATCAAGAAACTTTCCTATTGTTCCTTCCCTAAAATTACAAAGTAAAAGCAGCACAAGGGGCCCCAGATTGTAAACTTCATTTTTTAAACCATTCTATGGCAAATCCAGAGGTGTTCCTTCTCACACCAGTAACACTTTTATTATAAGAATGTCTCGAGAGCAGACACTAATTTTCACAGAACCTCATCTGTACTGAAAGACTGCGTCTCACTTATTGATGGAGAAAGACTAAATATGAATAGATTCGCTAGCCTCATCCCATCATTGAATAACACTAGATCCAGAAGTAGCAGCAGCAGCTTTTTCTTTTCTTTTCTTTCTTTCTTTTTTTTAGAGACAGAGTCTCATTAGGTCACTCAGGGTGGAGTGCAGTGGTGTCATTATAGCTCACTGTAACCTTGAATTCCTAAGCTCAAGTGATCCTCCTGCCTTAGTTTCCCGAGTAGATGGGAATAAAGACACATGCCACACCTGGCTAGTTTGTTTTTTTTTTTTTTTTTCTGTAGAGACGGGTCTTGCTATGTCACCCAGGCTGGTCTTGAACTCATGGCCTCAAGCAATCCTCCCATCCTATCCTCCCAAAGTGCTGGGATTACAAGTGTGAGCCACTATGCCCAGCCCAGCACCAGCTTTTTCTCATAAAAACTTGGCTAACTCAGCTAGCTTACTGGATAAAATGGCCTTTAAAAAAGTTTATTCAAATGTATAGGCGTGGTTTATAAAATAAACATAAACTATATACACAGAACATTACACCCAAAACTGGCAAGAGTGCTCCCCTCTGTGGAAGGGAATGGGAGGTGTGAGATATTTCATTTTTTACTATAATACCCCATGTATCTTTTGAATTCTGCATCAAGGACCTAAATCACCTTTTCAAATAAATAATTTTCTCCAGAAAACTTTCCCTCACTCCCTAAATCAGGGTCTGCAAACTATAGACCTTTAGTCATATTCACCCGCAGGCCTGTTTTTATAAATAAAGGTTTATTGGCACACAGCCATAGCCTTTTGTTTATATATCATGAACGGTTGTTTTCATGTTGAAGTGACAGAATTGAGTGGTCACAGCAGGAAATGTAAGGCCCAGAAGTGTGAGGTATTTAGTATATGGTCCTCTACAGAAGGTTGCTGACCCATTGTTTCTCGTCATAACACCTCTCAATGTGTGATCTCTCAATGTTGGGCTTGTCCCATGAGATCATGATAGTCTCAAAGGCACAAACCATGTCTGACATGTTCACTGATGTGTCCCCCATGCCTGGGACAGTCTTGTCATGTGCAAGGTGCTTCATCAGTACTTGTTGAATGATAATTATTAATAAATAACCAGATACAAAGAACACTGATTAAATGACCCTCAATCTACAATGAACTGCCTTCATGGCAGACAAATAACAATGGTTCCTATGACAATAAACTGTATTAGACAAGGCTAGGCACTTCCCAGGGCTAATAATCCAATAGTCATGTTTCTAGAATAATCCAAATTTCAGCCCATATGACGATCATTTATCTCTCAGACTCCAAAGCTAAGAAGTTTCTCTCTGCATCCAGCCATAAATGATGTATAAATGGCTAAACAAGCCAGTTCAAACCCAAAGTCTACAGAGATACCTCAGAGCTCATTTACTGAACACCTACCATGCACTAGAAAACATGCTCAGACATACGGTGAGGTGGCTAAGATCATGGACACTGGAGACAGAGACCTGCTTGAGCCCTGGTCCCACTATGCTAATGACCATAACCATTTAATGTGAGGTGACCAGGGAACACAGCACTGTTTCAGAGCATTATTTTGAAGTAGTAAGGTAAGAGGAGGAGGATCTCCAATTACAGATGGAAAACTGAGGCACTGAGCAATTAAGACAGTCTTCCAAGGTCACAAAGATTCAAATCTAACTTCTAGAGCCTATGACTTTAATCACTCTCCTGGCAGGTTATCATTTGTAATCAATGGGGTCCTGCCTTTGAAGCATGTATCACAGTGCCTAACACAAAGCAGACACACACAAAATGCTTTCATTATCATAACTATTACATCACCAAAATAGACTGTCAAGCAAAGAACCCATTTGATCTTTCACAGATTTAACTAACGTGTACAAAGATATTTCATAATCCATATTGAAATATAAATCTGACCTTGTTCAATTTTGCTTTTCACCATCCTCATGGCTAGAATCCACAACCGTAGGAGGATGAATGTACAGGTGGTGCATTTTTTAATTAACGTGCTTCAGCCAGAAACCAAAAGCAAGAACAAATTAATAATGAAAAGTAAAATGTTTTTAAAGTTATTCAAAAGGACATGATCATTTTTTCTGGCTGTTTCACAGACTGACTCAAGTAAAATTTCTATAATTTTATGCTAGATGAAGTACTTACTAGCAAAATGTATCCATTAAATATTTATTCTATCAATATTCACAAACAATGTAGTATACTGCAATCAGTTTCTATAGTAATGTCATTTACATGGAGGTCAAACCTTTCAAACACAGAAAAAGGAATCCAAATTTTGCATGTTTCTAAAAACCAAGTCCTAAACCAAAAGCCATATAGTTAATATACCCTGACTCCTTCATTCTATATTTGATCTCCTCATGTGCTATAACATATAAAATAATGTTATATGTAATACAGTAATAGGCATAATTCTAATGACTTACTCCCCAAGACTACATGAAATTAAATAAATACCCCATAATGAAATGCCAGGAAAATACCTAGTTATATTAAATACAAATTAAAGAACAATGCTTCCTATCAATGTCTATGTTCAATAAGCTTACCTGGCAATAACAGAGCCAAAAGTTCATTATGCAAAAAAAAGGGAAAAATTACATTTTAATGGACAGTTGTTTAACGCACACTGTGGTCTGGGAAGGATCCTCAAGGAAAAGCCACATAAATGTGGGTCTCAGTGTGGTTCCCTTACTTCAAGGATAGAATCTCTTCCATTTTCTGCCTAATTTGAACAATTCTCCAAGACCTTCAAACATTTTAATATTTTTGAAATATTTTGTGTATTTTATATATTTGTCCAGAAGTTATCACTGTTTTATCTGTTATCTGCTGGTCCAATACAAGCTACTTCATTATTGGAATAAAGTGTCCATTTTATAGCCATGGTGTTAAGAAGAGGAAAATTTCCAGGTGTGGTTAAACAACACAGCACAGAGCTGAAACATGTCTCCATTCTGGACACCCTCCATCTACTACCTAAGCCCAACGCTACAACTTTCTTTTGTATCCACATGGATCCTGCACAGTCTAACTTCTTCACAACCAGTACCCTGCAGTGCTCAGTGTATTGTAAAATGATCTTTGGTGCCACAACAGGCAGGGACTTCTCTTTCCTGAGCCTACTCTTGATTAGGACCACTACCATCACCAAGGTTACCATGAAGGGTCTGTAGGACTCTCTGAGAAGATTTCAAGAATTCCTGTCCAAACAAAGTAAACTATTAATTCTCTCATAAAGTATATTTTCATCCTTTCATTCTAATTAACTACACTCAATAATTTGCTCTGATATGAACAAAAATTTCAGCAGTATTTTAGCCCCATCTGTCAACAAACAATTGCCTAGGCAGACTCTAACTCATCTGAGATAAGCAAACTACTCACTCAAAATTGATCCCTTTGACTGAAGGATTCATTCAATCTCTGGGCCCTTACTATTATAGTATTTCTTAATCTTTTCCCTGCCAAGTTCATGTCAGTAAACTTGATAGCACACAGTACCAAGAAAATGGTATTTTTCGTAACTATCTTCCTTAGGAATCTGCTGGAACTCAGTCCAGACGATACCTACCTCCCAATTCCATGTTTATGTTAGAGAGCATGTACATGTACATATATCATACTAACTTATCTTCCTCTACCTGTTGGCTCTTGGCTTCACCACGTAGTAGCTACGCATTCAACACCCCTGTGCTGTAAAACAGGAATAAATTGTAAAATAGGAATAATAAACAGGGTTACTATGAGACGAGAATGAGGTACTATATGTGAAGTGCTTACAAAGTTGTCTGTCATGTAACAAGAGCTCAGAAAATATTAGCTATTATCATTTATTATTACTGTGATTTTTACAATCTTCAACACTACTTCCAACACTATTTTAAAGAGCCAGTAAAGCAACATGATGTAACCCATGACATTTGAATGCATGAGAGAATCTACATAACACTCCAATAACTGTACAAAAGAAGTGGGAACTGGGCAGAACCATCATCCCTCAAATTTCATATCAAACTCCTGCCTTGGCTGAGACTTTGCACTAGTGATAAATCTTTCAGATTTTTTGCCTCCCTAAGCCCAACAACTGTGAAGTAGCATATGAAACTCAGACAGGCAACTGAACAGTGGGAAAGCATATATTTACATTGTGTGTATCAGACATAAGTGAAAATAGCTGAGATCTCAGTGAAGAGTGATTCACGGGTGACACATATTCAGACTCGTACTGCAAACTCTGTCTCGGGCAGCAGCTCAATTCTTAGTTTAGTTCTTTTTTACCTTAGCTGGGCCACTTACAGTCAGCCTCATGCATGTGTTCTTCAGGGGATACTTTCTGATTTGGGCAGAGTTCATACATAGAATTTAGGAAACCCCCTCTCTCTTTTTCCCAAGATAACCACCCCCACCCCCATCACTTTCTAGCCACTGGGTGGTCCCAAACTCTGTCCTCCAGGTCTCCAGGGCTGAAAGACTACAAGTTCACCATTGGAGTTTAGCCACCACTGAAGACTGCCCTCAAGACCAAAGCTGGAAGTAAAAACTGGACACTCAGAACATGCCTGTCCTTTCCAATTTCAACTCCCCCCAAGAATCTCCCTGCTTTTGTTTGCTTTACAGAGGCTTCAAGAACTTGCCTTTTTGTATTTTTTTTCAGAGAAGACAGTTACTAGCTCTGGAAAGTCCAACATGTTAAGAGCTTGCATGGCCGTGCTATTATAGAAACAGTCTTTCGCTGATACGTATTCCAGAGGCATTCAAGCAGAGGTGTTCTCTTCTATTCCAAACAGCCAGGGAACACTAACTCGTGAGCAGAGACAGTACTTTGAGAGTCCACCTTACTGAATGAAGAAAGAGTCCTCACCTTGGGAGAAGAGGTCACTTCCAAGTAGAAACTCCAAAGGAATGGGCAAAGATTGGCCAAGGTGTTAAGTCTGGTAGTTTGTTCTGAGATGCACAAACTATGTAGGCAGCCTGAGAGATTTGAGAACACACAGGAAGTATGGTACAGAAAAGTATAGAAAACAGGCAGATCTTCATTCAAATAGGTAGGAAAATGGAGTCTAAGGCAGAAATTTAAGAAAAAAAAATCAGGTGATAATGCAACATACTCAGAGATCCTGGAGGAGGATTTAAAAGATCAGACCCAAGACAGCCGACATCAGGACCAGGGAGGGCAAAGAGCCTGCTAACTCTGACCAACTGGGACTGGCTGGTTAGAAGGTTGCAGGAAGTAGGACCCCGAGGCTTTGTCCAGGCTCACCAGAACAGGTGTGGTTACTGATGGCTGCTGCAGGGAGAGAGAGGGGCAGCACTGTCCCATGTTTTCACAGCCAGAATCAAGAATAAGGTTATGGGACTTGAGAATAAGAAGATGGGACAGATTCGTCAACATCATCATTATTAATATTACTGAGTATCCTCAATATGCCCAGATGATTTTTAGAGTAATTCAAATTTAAGTGAAATTAAAAAGGGATATCAGACAGGCTAAAATAAAAAGGTGCCTTGAATCTTAATAAGCCCACAGTATATGAACTGCTTCTAATTAGATTCAGGAATATGACTCCTTTTGAAACCAACCAACAGAAAACACTTATTCAGAAGATCTCAATAAAAAATTAATAACCACTTGCTTCCACTTTATCATGCACAGGCCTCAACGGTGGATTTTAAAACACAAAAGTACAGTCTGTCTCGGAGAAATTATACTTGTGAGTCCTTCAAGAGCTAGGACATTTTAATCAATAGGTGTAAGGGTAATTTACTGACTTACATAAACGAACAAAATACTTGCTATTCACAATGACTGAAATAGTTAAGGGTTTATATAACCATACTACTAAATTAACAAAGAGAAAAACAAGAAAAGACTGTGCTCCAACCTGATCTTCATGTTCCAGGTAACCACCTCTTTATCTAGATAATAATGGATAAGATTTACAGAAGTTATTTGGCCCTGTGCCCTTCCTTTTTGGCAAGACACGACTTGCCCACGGTAAATACAGTTCAGAAAGGAAGCATCTATGTCTCTGCTGATCCACATAGCTTTCCCCTGTACCATATTATGACTTGTTAAGGAGGACAATTAAACAGGATAATTAAGAGTGTAAGCTTCATATCTAAATGGCTACCATAAAAATTAGAGGTATGGATACAAATCAGCAAAATGAATAGCAAAGGGAGATTTTCTTGGGTGCTGGTAAATTTCTACTTAGGTCCTGGGGAGTGATGTTCACTTTATAATTACATGTTAAACTACACGTATGTTGTATGAATTCTTATCAGTATTTTATGCTACATTTCACAATTTTAAAAAGATTTAAATGAAAGCTTCAAAGTCCCATAGCCCTGAATTCAAATCTAGACTCTATCATTTACAAGTTGGGTGAGTTTAGACAAACTACTTAACCTCTTTAAGCTTCCTCTTTTGTAAAATAAGGATAATGATAGATAATGATAATGCTAGTACATACTTCACAAGATTGCTGTTGAGTGTCAAAGAGAAAATGCAATTGCAGTACCTGGCATTTAGTGGCCCTATTTGGGCTGGGCCCCCCCCCTTGCAAAGGCTCAGAAATTGCCCCCTGCATTGTTTCCAAGCTGATGTACATAAACACATTTCCAGCTTGTAGTTACACTTGGCATTTCATCTCTTAGATGACAGTGTGCAGCTGTTTAAACTGCTGTAGGGCAGCACACAGCTGAATGCAAATGAAGTCCTTCTGCCTTAGCTAGGAGCTCTGTGGGTCAGGAGATGCCCTCAGAGCTGAGGGATAGACAAGCTTTGTCAATAAAGCCAGCCAACAAGTGGATACCTGAACATAATTTGGGGATCACTGGCCATCGAAGTCTAACTCTGTCAAAAAATCAATACAATTGGAAGGCTTTATAGCAAGCAGACAGATATTTGGGGAAGCTGTATGTCTTAGGATAAATTTCATGGACAGATGAAGGGTTCAAATCCTAGCTTGGCCACTCATCAGGAACACAGTCATAATGGACACTGTAAGTGATTCCCCAGTATCTTTTTCTAAACCATTCATCAGCTCAGCCAATGATGGAGACTTCCACATCTTTGCCAGTGACTGGTTCAGCAATGAGCATATGACCTAATCTTCACCACTGACAACTGAGGGGAAGCCTGATGGAAGGGTTGTGGGAGGAACTTCCTCTCCCCTATGAGAGGTTTAAGAAACAAAAAAGAGAGGGAGGGAAGGAAGGAAGGAGGGAAAGAAGGAAGGGAGAGAGAGACGGAGGGAGGGAGGGAGGGAGGAAGGAAGGAAGGAAGAACTAAAGCAATTAGTACTATGCCTAATACCTATTCAGTGTCCAAGAAATGGTCCCTATTTCTTCAAAACACACTTTGAAACGAGTTCTCATGGAAATATATTCAAGTATCTTTTTCTTTATTGAAAAACTCACACAACAGACCCAAGTGTTTTGGAGTTTTTTTTTTTTTCCTATGCCAGAGCTAAAATGGACCGCAGAGATTGCTGGTGCAATGGTTCTCAAACATTAATGTGGGAGGTTTTTGTGAGCAACTCCTTAGAATGCAGATTCCTGGGCTTTACCCACAGATGATATCTAAGGGAGCCCAGGAATCTGCATTTTAACAGGTATCTCATGTTATCCTGATCCAGGTGGTCTCAGGCTCCCATTTGGGTCTTTCCACCTGACTCTCCAAACAGCATCCTAACTCCGGTTTCACCAACTCTACTTTTGCCAGTTATAGTCTACTCTGCATACAATGGCCAAAGTGCTCTTCAGAAAAATTGCAATCTAATCACTTGGTCTCTTTGCTCCAAACCCTCCCTTGGCAAAACTCAATTAAAATGTTTAACTGAGCAACAGGGCATGAAATCAACTTCAGTTCCTCTACCCAATCCCATTATTTATAACACTGTAAGACCCTCAGATACATCCAACAGGTTACTAGAATTTGACTTAATCAGGAATTTCATTTAACAAACCTTGTTCGACTTACATGGCATTTATTTGCATTTACAAGGATCATTTTAGAACCCTCATGCCTTGTGAGCAGCTGAAAGCTGGGAAATGCAAACAGCCTTATCCTTGTACGTTTGATTTAAGTGTGCCGGTCGTCTGCTAGTTTGCAATACTGATTATCTCATGTATCGCTTCCAGTGGTTTCATTGATTTTTTCTGTATGGTTTATGGTTTTCTTGAATGAGGCTTGCATTAAAGTTTCAATTACATAAACATTGAGTATTAAATGAATACTTGGCAAATAGAATATTAAGTGCATTGTATGTAAAGCTAGAAAAAAGCTGAAGAAACATACATAGCAGGCCCATTACAGGGTAAATAATGCAAGGATACTGTCACATTATGTTATGTTATGTTATGATGACTAACTCCTAAAGAAAATGTGTCTTTTAAGAGAATTTAATGTCATTTAACATAAATTGGTACTAACTTTGGCATTTAGCCATGCATTCAAAAGTTTCCTACTGAAATTAACAGTTAACTATATTTTTGACTGATGAGAATTTAGAATTTGTCCTAGAAGATTTTCAGGAACAAATTTCTTCGTAAGGCTGAGGAAGATAGTAATATTTGGGTTTTGGTAGATGAAAAAAATTATATAGTCTAAGTAGTAGTACAGCAATGTAAGGTGAAACGGTGAGAGATTTTATTCACATCTAATAAACTGGAGAACTTTTTCCTAAATATCATATTTGATGTTGGTCAAGGTACTACAAAACATATATTCTCATAAACTGCAAGTTGATTTCCTTATCTCTAAAAGGAGGCTAGTGTTTTGTAAAAAATAAATGAGTTAATCCACACAAAGTGCTTGAGATAGGAAGTGGCTGGTATATAATAAACTGTCAATAAACAGCCATTATCACTGTTGTTGTTATTATTAACCACCACAGGTAGAAATATAAATTTGTACAGATTTTCTAGAGGGCAATCAGAAAGAATATCTCAAGAATTTATTTGATTAGTAAACAGAAATTTATGTTCAAGAATATTCATCACAGCACTAAACAGTGGAACATTAGGAACAACACAAATGCCCACTAATAAGGAAATGACAAAATAAACAATGACATCTACGTGAGTACAGCCTCCTATTCCCCTAAATTCTTTGGCATCATAAATATTTGTAAAAAACTTTAATGCACAGGTAAGTACTCCTGATTTAATGTCAAGTGGGAAGAAAATAACAAACAGAATTATCTAATTAGTATGATCTTATTTTTGTTTAAAAGAAACTGCATACATACATAATGCACATGTGCAAAATAATGAAAATTCCATGCTATTATTCACAACAGCTTTCTCTAGAGCACAAGTGATAATAGGTTATCATCATGGCCTTTTAATATTCTTCTGTATTTTTCTAAGTTTTTTGTAGTAAGTGCAAGCTAAATTTTCTAAATCAAAAATAAAATTAGAAAAGATATAATATCATCTGTTTTAGATCAGATATCTCAAATACTTGATATACACAGATTTTTCCCCAATACTACCTATGTTTTTATACCAGTCACCTTACGTCAGCAACCTGGTACCCTCAAAATATTAGTATTCAAAAACAGTTTTTTAAAAAATCTCGAATTCCTATCAGAACTGAAGTTTCCATATACATAAAGCCAAATGCTACCTGTCAAGCTAGACGACATCCTATTTTGAGCTGGCTGATAAAACCTTAATAGACTAGTAATAGAAAAAGCCAGAATCGTAGGGCAAAAGGGCATAAAATATCCAGATAACTACAAAACAAGAAGGTTTTTTTTTTTTAAATCAAAAGGGTTTCCCTGAAATAATTAGGTTTTACATACAAACAAATGAAATATTTTGGAAAAGACTAGATTTGGACTCTGTTGTCCTCTCCTCTCAAATATTTTTTTTTTTTTTAGGTGGGGTCTCACTGTCATCCAAGGCTGGAGTGCAGTGACATTGTCATAGCTCACTACAGCCTCAAACTCTGGGGCCCAAGAGATCTTCCTGCCTCAGCCTCCTGAGTAGCTGGAACTCCAGGTGCACCCACCACACCCAGCTAGTTTCTTATCTCATTGAGTCATTCATTCCGTTATTTCATGCCATGAAATTAATTAAAACATCAGTAGACACTGATTACTGGAAACTGAAAACAAAGCTATGATTAGAACAGCAAAAACAAAAACAAGTTCAAATATTCTATGTCCTCTATGTAGCTGACCTCACATTAGGACAAAAAGCTTCTCCAACTAAGCTCATGTTTATTTGCAATATTGCCATTTAGTACAATAAACTCTACCACAATGAAAAGCATTCTAATAAATGTAAATAATATAGAAAAAAGTGCCAAGTAGAGATTTAGCATGAAGCTCCCAGCCCTGAAAATTAAAAACAGGTACTAAACTATCAAATCTTAAATTCTCCATCCTAGTCCAAATCACACTGATTAAAGAGCTCCTCAGGTAAAAGGGTGAAGTAATTGGTTTTTCACATAGGGTAGAGGGAGAGATGGCTGGAGGCAATATCTGATTATTCTCTCAATTAAATTTTTATCAGTTATTCATGGGCACTTTTTCATTAAATAAGAAATAAAATTATTCTCTCAACTTTTCAAGTTCTGATGATGCCATCCAGATGTCCAAACTTTGTCCCTGAAGAATTTAAAGAATTTACTAATCATTCATCAAAAAAAGAAAACTCCTTGCCTTCAATAAAATATAAGCCTTTTCTAACCAGCAACTGGACATATTCATTCTACAGAGCCACCATGGGCTAGATGCTGGAGATAAAAAAAAAAAAAAAAAAGATCAAAGAAACTCAGCCACTGCTGGGAGGGGTTGGGGGGTTATACCAGTGGGAAATAAGGACACACATCATGAGAAGTACTATTTGGACTGAATCTTGAACATGACATGGAGAGATGTTAGCAAAAGGCATTTATTTCCAGTAGAGAAAACACAATGTGCAAACAGAAGGACATCCAATCCAGTGTTTGAAGGGACCTCATAGTTCAGTGTGGTCAGAACATGGGGGTTTGTGTTTGCATGTGAGTCCACATGCAGGAAGAAAGGGGAGAATAATGTCCATAATGTGTAGATTGTACATTTACAATGTGGTACCACTATTTCTCTCTAAAACACCCTTCTGATGATCCAGAGAGAATATCATCAAAGGGAGACTATCACAGACAGTAAGAATGGATTCTTACTTTCCAAACTGGTAAATTCTGTGTGATATTTATCTGATTATTTAGCTTGCGATTTTAAGAAATCGTACCATGTAATGCAACCTTACAAGAAACCACTTGTAAAATGATATAAAGAAAATCTATACATTCAACTTATTAATAAAAAAGACAAAATGTATTATTTATATTACTATCATTACTAACCAAACTAGTACTATTAATACCATCACCACCATCACCATTTGTTGAACACTTACTATATACCCAACATGGTCTTTAGCTCTTTAAGTCTTTACAATACCCCTGTTGTGTTTCCTTAATTCACACATGAAGAAAAGAAAGCTCTGAGCATTTAAGTAACCTGCCTGAGAACATAGAGCTAGCAAGGTCAGGACCATGATTAGAACTCAGGAGTCTGCCTTGAGAGCCAGTGGTTTGAACCCACCAAACTACGTAGTTATAGTATTCGCTATAAAAGCTGAATGAAAACAAAGTCTTTAAAGCAACGACTTGATTCTGTATAACTGCCATACTCTAGTGTAAAAAAGAAAAAAAGAAAAAAACTCAGCATGGATTTGTATTCTCAATGACCATATACAAGTTTTCATTGCTCATGTAAAAATGGCCTTAGCTTCTGTGTTGATTGAATCATTTCCAGAGTTCATTACATTCCTAAGATTCTATAAACCACTGTTGAAGCAGAATTACAATCTATGTGTGGGATTCTTGAGAAAGTCAAGGAAAACTTCAATTTCTGTCAGTTTTTTTTTCCTAAGGGACCCAGAGAAACGAGGCTGAGAGAAACAAATCCATTATCAACCCCCCAAACCCACTTCAGCATTTTTTTATTTGATCAACATGCTGTAAATGTTACCAAAATTATCACTTACAGTTACATTCTCTGGGTTCCTGTGGTCCATTACACTTCAAATTGTAGGGAAAAGGCTTTTAACTAGAAACTATATAAACTGATTTCACCAAAATACCAAGTTTTGAGAGTAATATCTCTTTTAATGCACGAGGATAGAAGAGCTCAGCCTGGCTTTATCAGCTCAGAGTCCATGGCAATATTAAGCCAAATTCAATTTCTCTTTCCAGAATCTCAAATAGTCCTTGACTCGAAAAAAACCTTAAAAATCCAGCAATACTACATAGAGACACCAAACCACCGAGTTTATATCCAAAACAAAATATCTGAAGACCCAAATACATTTACCCCACTGGAATTAGAAGTGAGAGTGCCCAGAATAGAAGTCCAAAGCTTTGTTAAAGGCAGCAAAGCTTGTCTCCCACAATTAACTTCTCCGCAATTCAGTTGCTTTATCATGTAAGAAATGATGTCAAAGACATCTAACAGTTCTAAAATTCCATCAGAGGAATTAAAAGTGTTCTAAGCAAAATCAATTCAATGGAGGAAGGATAGCTTGCCAACAAATGATGCAAAAGCAATTGGATATGTATAGGAAAAAAAACTAACCTGAACCTAATCCTCACACCTTATATAAAAATTAACTCAAAATGGATAGATTTAAATGTAAAACTATAAAAACTTTTAGAAGATAACATGGGGGAAAATTTTGTGGATCTAGGGCTTAGTGAAGAGTTCCTAGATATGACATCAAAGTCTTGATCCATCAACGAAAAAAATGGATAAATTGGACTTCATCAAAATTTAAAACTTTTGCTGTGTGAAACATTCTGTTAAGAGGATGAAAAGACAAGAAACAGACTGAAAATATCTGCAAACCATATATCTGGCAAAGGACTAGTATCTTGAACATATAAAGAACTTTCGAAACTCAACATAATAAAAAACCAATCCAATTAGAAAATAGGCAAAAGACATGAAGAGACATTTCAATGAAGAAGATACATGAATAGCAAATAAGCACATAAAAAGATGTTCGACTTCTCTAGGTTTTAGTGCAAATTAAGACTGCAATGAGATATCACTATATACCAACTAGGACAACTAAAATTAAAAATAAGAAAAGTAACAATATCAAATGCTGGCAAGAATGCAGAGAAAGTGGATCTCTCATACATTGCTGACAGGAATGAAAATGGAACAGCTACTCCGAAAAATAGTTTGGCAATTTCTTAAAAAAATGAAACATATACTTAAAATATGACCCAGTAAATGGCACTCCTGGGCCTTTACCCCAAAGAAATGAAAATTTATGTCCACACAAAATCCTCTACATGACTGTTTATAGTAGTTTTATTTGTAATAGCCCAAAACTGGAAAAAACCATAATGTCCTTTAGTAGGTGGAAGATGAAACAACCTGGGGTATATACATACCACAGAATACTACTCAGCAATGAAAAGGAACTGTTGATAAATGCAACTTGGATGGATCTCAACTACCCATCTCTCCAAACTCCTCCTCTCTCTTCCCCCCTACTCATTCCCTCCCAGATAGACAGGCTGCTTGTTACTTGAACATGCCAGGCACATGCCCCCATCTCAGGGCCTCTACACTTGCTGCTCCCTCTGCCTGGTACACCCTCTCCCCACATTCCCCCATGGCTCACTCTTTCATCTCCTTCAGGTCTTTGCTCAACTATCACCTTATGGACAACTACTTCCCTGACAACCTAATTCAAGGTACAGCCCATTACCCACACCTCCTTCCTTTCATGCCTGCCTTATTTTTCTTAATAGTATAATAAGTATGTCATCTCCACAAGGCAAAAATCTCTACCTTCTTCCTAGTGGAGAAAAGAGAGACAATAAACAAAGAGTTATGTTTTGTTCTGTTGTATCCTGGTACCTAAAAATGTCACTAGGTCATAGTAAATATTCAAATTTATTTGCTGCATGAACAAACTAAAGACATATGAACTAAAGGTGGCATATACTAGATTCTATCTATTTTAGTGCTTCCCAAACTTCAGGTCACCCACATACCAACTTCCATAATTTTCACTACAGGTGCTTACTGCCGGTATAATTCCTTACTTAAATTGTTTAAGTCTACTGTGTACATTTTCCTTAAATATCTATGTTATAGCCTCATCCTAAGGAATAAGTATTTGTGAAAATACAGGTTTAGAATGCTACTTATATATTTTTTCATAATATACAATGCATTACTCTTAACATTTAAATGTTTACCTGAGTATCCTTAAAATCATTCTTAGTGCCCTCAGTAGTCTGTGTATCACACCGAGGCAAATGTTGGCCACCTCCTGCCCCTCCAGTTTGCCACACTTAGTGTATGTAATGAGGAGAAGGAAGCAGGAAGCCTGTACACATGGTTACATTTTAGAGGAACCTCAGAGGTGAGAATGGCAGCCAAGTAGCACTGCCCCTCCAACACCAGCTGCAAAGACACAGTAGCCCCAATCCTTACGCTTTACAGCCACAAACGGAAGACCAGAAAAACCTCTTGTCTGTGTGAAGCTCTTCTCATTTCACTAACAACTCCTCATCTCTATTTTTGACGCTCACATCTACCCTTGAAGTCACACTAATTATTCACATTCTACAAATTAGGAAACTGAGGTTCAGAAAGGTAAACCAATTGGCTCAAGGCCACACAATGTGTGATTTTAGCCAACGTTTTTTGAGCTCTGCATCAGTTCATGTACAATAGGCTATGGTAACAAATAAGCCCAAACACAAAGTGGGTCAACACAACACAACTGTCCTTCTTGCTAAAGTCACAGTCCTGAGAAGGTGGACATGCAGGTAGGGTGGCTCTCCTCCATGGGGGCTGTTAAGGAACCCAGGTAACAGAAGCTCTGCCATCTTGACCACATGACTTCCAAATTCAGTTGGTCATTACCATCTCAGCCAACAGGAAGGGAAAGGAACATAAAGGAACCATATAGGAGTTCTTTATAAGCTGAACTGGCCCTCAGCACTTCTACCCACGTTCCATTGCTCTAGTGCTGCCACATGGCCATGCCCAGCTGTGAGGCAGGCTGGGAAATCCAGGACAGTCACAGAGAAAAGGAGAGATGGCTTTAGTTAACAGATCACAGTTTCTGGCATGAGTGCTTTCTAAAGAAAGCTCTATCTGGGCTCTCTTCTGTGTATTTTATAGTCATGTACCTTAGGAAAAATATACATATATCAATAATTTATCAAGCCCATAATTGCATAGATACTATTACTTAAGGAGGCTCAAATGTGGATTTAAATTTTTCAAAATAGTAGACTTAAAAGAGAAATGTTAAATCAATAATATTGATATTTAAATATCAGAAAACCCCAAGGCAGTACTAGTATTATTTTACCCTAAATGAAGAAATCAAGACACAGAAGGGTTAACCCAGTTGTCCAAGGCACAAAGCTAATAAGTGGCTTACATGTCACCTTACACATGGAAGAGACTTGCAGCAGACGTCCTCAGTGCTCCCAGCCACATGGCCTCAGATCCCTTCATCATTTCTACACACAGACTCACTGTGTGCTCTCACTCCGACACCAGCCCGGTGCCTCTCTGTCCCAGGGTGCTGAAGCCAACATGCCCTTGCACATAAAGAACCAGAAGTGCTGGGAATTTACATCCCTGTGGGAAGGATGAGGGTGTATAAATACCTCAACTCCCTTGCCCCTAACTACAACTCTGAGGTATAACCTACACTGTCTCCATGGCTTCCCTGTGGAATTAAGCAAAGTCACCCTTACCTTGATAACACACCCTTCTCAGCCTCCTTCCCCTGCTATTTCAAATTCTTTCAACCCTCTTCCAGCATTTTCTGGGAAAACCTCCCCAAAAACTCACTTTCACATGAATCCTTTTCTCAGGATGCTGCCAGGGAACACAAACTAGGAGAAGTCATAGAGTTCTCTGGTCTAAGGTTCCCCAAACAACGTTCACTCACATACAATTCTTGCTACGTCCACAGAATGCTAACACCAGTATTAATTTCTTTATGATGCTTGACTTAACTTAAAGACACTTATTTTAAAAGGATACTTTAGATCACTACCTGTACTGTTCCTGTAAATGGAAGGTAATATCAATATAATAAAAAAATGAAAGGGACTCAATTCTGGCTATTTGAGGTACAAAGTCCTAAGCTGAAGGTCGTAAAAGCATACTGGCACAGAACTGAAAAATTCTGCTTGACAAAATCCTAAGGTTTCAAAGACATTTAAAAGAGAATGCCAATGAATACAGTACCTTGTGATTCATTGGTATCTGACGCTGTATCCCTGCATTATCTAAATTAGTCTCGTATCCTGCCAGTGGACACACCTCACACTCTGGAAAGCACTGTTTTAGCAGCCATTTTGCAAAGTTATGTACGTATCTAGCACATAGCACAAGATCTGATACACAACAGAGGTACAATCAATGTTAAACAGAGTTTAATAAAGGAACTAAGCCTCAGAGAACTTGAATGTCTCACCTCCAGCCACACGGTCAATCAGTGTCGGCCAGAAACTGACACAACTGAACCTTTTCTCTCCATACTATCTGCTAACAACTAGACCAGAGATGTGATTCATTCCTAAAAACCCAAAATGATTTTTTTCCTAGATGACTTCATCTGTCATCTAGGAAATTATGCAGTAAATCTATATAATTATATGGATTTTTATGGTCTTACAAGGTCTGTTTCCCCCATTCTCCCCAAAACTGGTTGAGAATTCCATGGAACATCATTGCTGGCTGATTTTCACCCACTATTTGCCTATTGACATAACCATACCCTCTTTTTATCACTCTCCTCTTTCAACTACAGCTATTATTCCTTTTTTTCCCTTTCATTATAACCCTTGGAAGTGATTTCACTTTTATGTTCATTATTGTTCCTTTATAATCAGCTTTTGATTGCATGCTGATTATTCTTAAATTTCAACTTTACACTGCTGAAGAAAAACAGTACTTGGTGTTACCCTTCTGATTACAAAATCAGCTGGATTAAGTTATGTAACTGTTTTTCAAAAAGCCTGTAACAAAAGTATTAAAATGTAGCTTTTTTTTTTTTTGCTTAACTTTGCATGAGCTATCTGAATAATTGGGTTAAAAACTAAGTGAAATTTAAAATATAATAATAATGGGGTTTGTTGGGATTTTTGTTTAAAAGCAAAATTAAAAATAACAGAATTGACATATTTGAATGAATAGTCCTCACATTTATTCTAATTTCTTGCTGCCGTTTAAAATATTTCTAGAACTTCTTTTTGGGAAAGGCATCAATGCCTGGGCCCCAATCCTTCGAATATTCTTCCCAATTGCAACTCTTCTGTCTTAAGGTGATTTCACATTCACAAATGGTCAGAGCTTCTCACATCCAACACTGGTGAATAATGTAGTAGCAAACAATGTTTTAGTTCAAACACAAGTATAAGCAGCAATAAAGCAAGACAACTCATGGCCAGGGTTCACGAGCTAGCTCTCCACACAGCTAGACAAGCATGCATCTCCAGGCAAAGTTCACAGAAAGTCTAAGAAAGGCAAAGGATCATATGGTCAAATAATTTCAGATATGTTTGATCAACACCTTCATTGTTTCAATGCAGGTTAGTTCTGGAGTTCTGTGAGATCAAAACTATTTTCATATAATTCCTTTATAATCATAAATGTCCTATAAACGTCCTATATAGGACATTTGTCACTCTCATTCTTCACAGATGTACAGAGTACACGAAGTTCATTGACATGTGTATAGTATCCCAGGACTGCCATAACAAAGTACCACAGACTGGGTGGCTTAAACAACAGAAACTTATTGTCTCATAGTCCAGGAGTCGGAACTGTTGGTTTCTTCTGAGGGCTGTGAAGGAGAATCTGTTCCGTGCCTCTCTCCTAGATTCCGGTGGTTTGCAGGCAACTGTTGGTGCTCCTGGCTTGTAGAAGCATCGCCCAATCACTACCTGCATCTTCACATAGCTTTCGCCCTTCATCTTCACGTGTGCCTGAGTCTAAATTTTCCCTTTATATAAGGACACCAGTCATATTGGATTAAGGCCCAAAGTGATGACCTCAATTTAACTTGCTTCCCTCTATAAAGACTCTATCTCTAGGTGAGGTCACATTCCGAGGTTCTGAGATCAGATTTCAACATAGGAATTTTGTGGGGGACACAATTCCTAACAGGCACAATGCAATGAACCCTGTGCAGTTGTGCAGGGCAACAGTTGTGACAACATGAAGTTGTTTCAAATCTCAGCCACAATTTGCTCCACTTTAAGATGAGCTTAGCAACGGCAATAATAATACCTACCTCCTAGGGTTGTCACGAGGACGCAATGCGATTGTCCTCTTCAAGGGCACAGCACCAGGCCTGGCCCACAGAATGTGCTTAGTAAATGCCAGGTGTCTATTTTTACACATGCCCTACTTGAGGTTATCCAGACACTATTTATATCCATTGTGCAGGTGAGTCCATGAGAAACAATATAGGTGTACAGTAGATCCTCGAATAACATCATTTTGTTCCACGTTATTTTGTTATAACATTGAGGAAAAAAAAAAAAAAACACTTCCCAGCCAGGACCCCACATCTGTGTAGGTTCTCCTGGGGTCCTCTCCGGTTTTTTTCCACAACCAAAAGCTGTACCTGTAAGGCTAACTGGCATGTCTACATGGTCCCCATCTGAGTGAGGGTTGGTGTGGGTCGGCAGCCTGTCCAGGGTGGGTTCCACCCTGGCCCCTGAGCCACTGGGACGGACTCCTGCCACTGGAGACCCCGAGCTGGAATAAGTGGGTTGGAAAATGAATGCATGAATGAATATGAATGATTGACACACGTCCAGTCTACAACAATCATACAAATGCAGGACAGTAAACGATGCAGTCCAAAAGCGCTAGCGAGGCACTATTTGTTACTGCTTGTTTTTGAACTGCACGGTGGCAGGAGGTGCTCGTTACAATTTTCACTTGGCAAACAGTTACTCCTTGATTTGACCCCCGACCACCACAACCACCACCACTCACTGAGTCACCAAAAGTCGGACAAATCATTATCTTGTTCTTATCAATCTTCCTGAAATTATCTATAGCTCACATTTACTTCCATATTTAATATTAGAAGAGTTTTGGTCTTTATTTGTAAGTCTGATAATGTTTTTGTGACCAGAAATATGTTGTAGGAATTTAACTCTTGTTTATATCAACTAGCCTATGGAAAAATTGGTTTTGTTATATGTTGTTTCACTTCAAGTCACAGTTTCCAGAACCTACTGGTGATGTTAAGTGAGGACTCACTGTATCCTCAGAGGGCTGGGGACCCCTCTCACAGCACCAGACACTCTCGCTATAATTGCTCATTTCACATCAGTCTCCAACAAACTGGACTATAAGTTCCCTAAAGGTAGCAACTGTCTCAGATCCCCAAGCTTCCTACCAACCCACCATCCACTGGGCCCAGTAGTGCATCTATGTTGCATTTAACAAATACCCATTGGAAGAATAAATGCATATGAATATTTAACAGAATATTATCAAGAAAGACGTTCCTTAATAGACATTTTAACTGAACATGGGAAACTGAACATGTAGCCCAAACTATACAACAGACAACATTTCTACTTAGGTGAACATTAACATAAAATATGTATTTATTGTACACCCATGTTCATAGCATTATTCACAATAGCCAATAGGTGAAAGCAACCCAAGTGTTCTCTGATGAATGAATAAACAAAATGGTATGGATACCATGGAATATTATTCAGCCTTAAAAAAGGAGATTTTGACACCTGTTACAACATGGATGAACTTTAAAGACATAATGCTAAATAAAATCAGCCAGTCACAAAAGGACAGATCTAGTTTGACTCCTCTTAGATGAGGTTCCTAGAGGAGTCAAATTCATAGAGACCAAAAGTAGTATGGTGGTTGCCTTGCTGGGGGGGGGGGGGCGTTGTTGGAGAGTTTGTGTTTAATAGGTACAGAATTTTAGTTGGGGAAGATGAATAAAGTTCAGGAACTGGATGTTGGTGATGGCTGCACAATAATATGAACATACTTAATGCCAGAGAATGGTTAAAATGGTAAAATGGTTAAAACGGCCAATTTTATGTCATATCTATTTTACTACAATAAAAAATAAATAATAAAAAAATTTAAATTAAAAAATATGCACATTCCTATTTTTAGTACCTTTAGAAGCTTTGAAAAGCAAGGTCTCAGAGACATAAAAGGCATTTGCTGATCCAGATTTGGAATCAGAAAAGCAGTTGCTTTGCTACCTCCCTCAACACTCCAAAATTCGATCATGAAAACACTCCTTTGCCTTAATAATTAATTTTACTTCAATTATGACTATTGCTTATTTCAAACTTCAAAGTTCCAAGAAAGGGATTCTTCTCTGACCTAAAAAGACAGACTCTGAAGTATGCAGGAGGAAAAGGATTCATCCTGTAGCACAAGACAGTATATTTCCAAGACAAGAACACCGTGACTCATGGACTACCGTAAGGATAACATTATTGATATATTGCCAATATTAAGAAAAATGCAATACCATTACTAACTATTCTCACCTGGGGCCCTTTAATGAAAAAGGAAATTTAGTATTTTTCTCTTGTCTCTATATAAAGTTTAACTCTGTAAGTTTCCCCATATTAAAATTATATTTTATATAAAATATAGTCATAAAATCTATTTTATAGCACTCGTAAAAGTCTCACCATAAACTCACATCAAACAAAAATGAAAGGATGCATTACACTCACCAGGAGCAGTCACAAGCCTGCTACCTCCATTTCCAACTCAACACTCGGCCAGTCAGTCCTTCTGCAGCATTTGTAAATTAGTGAGGATGATCCTTTTCCAACTTTACCAGCTCAAAATTTACCTCGTTTTTCTAATGTGCCAAATAGCCCATTTATTTTTTCATGTTAATTATAAAAAAGTTAAAAACTGAAAAATTCATTTTTCTTTTCCCTGCATTGTTGGTTTTCAATTTTAATAATACATCACTTTAAAAGAGCTCTGAATCTTAACAAAGAAACACTCCTCATTAATAGTTTATTCTCTTAATCAAAAATAATTAATAACTCTCTGCTTTCTTTGTACAATTTATTAAAAGACCTACGTAAGCCCTCAGGCTGGAATGAGAATGCATATTAAATGTGGTTTCCACCCTTCCTTTCAATGGTAAGTTAACCCAAATAAGTCCTGCCAAGTCCAGGTGGTGTGAGGTAGCATCTCAACAGCAGGTAGGAGGGCACAAGCAGAAGCAAAGGATAAAGACAGCTCCTTGTAAAAATGTGAAAAGAAGAAAACCTTAACACTTTCTAGTAAAGCTAAAATGTGGATCTCTACTTCCAATCAATGCTGTGCGTGCAAGAAAGTCCTTTTCCCGATAGATGTTAATTGATTCCTCCACTTCTGAGCACACTCAAGGCATGACGGGGGAGCCACTCTCTTTTTCCAAGTCATTTTCCCATTCTGACTCTTCTAATTCCCTACTCTGGACTTACGTCACTGCTTTTGGGGTTTTTTTTTTGTTGTTGTTTCTTTTTGTTTGTTTGTTTGTTTTGGAAGACAGGGTCCCACTCTGTTGCCCAGCCTAGAGTGCAGTGGCATCAGCACAACTCACTGCAACATCAAACTCCTGTGCTCAAGCGATCCTCCTGCCTCGGCCTCCCAAAGTGCTGAGATTATAGGCATGAGCCACCACACCTGACCTTACTTTGCTCTTAATTTCCGTTGTGAGTCGTAAGGTCGAGGGGATTTAGAGGCAAGGCAGGGAAAACATCAAAGGAGGCTTTTTATGAAAATAAAACTTCCATGACATTTAATTTAGTGATAGTAATACCAAAACCAATAACTGGCATGTATTGATCATTTAGGGCACAGTTCTAAGACTACATGCATGAGCTCATTTAATTCTCAATACAACTCTGAGAGTTGTATAACAATATAACTCTTCTCATTTTGCAGATGAGGAAGTTGAGGCACAGAGAAATTACCAAGTTTTATCAAATTTAAGTCAGCAATAATTGTAAGATGTACCACTTTTACATACCAATGGGGGAAAAAACCTGCCAAACAATCTATGACACAAGTGTAAAGACAACTGCATTTCAGAGATGTTGAAATGTGAAATTGTTTCTTACGATAAAGCATGAAAGTAATTTTCATAAAATAACAAATCATTAAAAGCAAGATTTGAACCCAGACAGTCTGACTCCAGTTCTGGTTTATGCCTATGATACTGGCAAGAGTATTAACTGTGTTCCCTTTTACTCTCAAACGTATATCCCAGTTTTAAAGATAAAATATATGATCTCCCTACTAATGGTGTGAGTGAAATGAACGCTTCCACCTCAGTCCCAGCTAACTGCCACCAAGGCAACCCGAGGGGGCCAGCAGCCTCTGCGGGAGATGTGAAGGAAGCCCTACCCAGCAAGGGGAGCTCCTCACTGAGTAGTGGTAAATGGACCCCAACAAATCCTCCTCCTTGGGAAGCATAAAGAGGAGAACCAAGGGACCCTGAGTTATCCAAGCAAAGCTGAGGAAGTACTTCAGGCCTGTATGAAGCCTGTTGTCTACACTGGTCTTGGAAATACTCACTTAACTATGTGGACGGATGAGATGTATTCCTATGATACCCCATTTTCCCACTTCATAATTCTCTCCTCAGAGTTCTGTTTTACTGGGATCATAAGAAAACAGTCTACAATGAGGCACATCACCATCATCTTGAACTCTGTGGTGAATAGGAAGAGAATCTTCAGACATTTTAGGACAGGGAAAAGGAAACAAAGCAACCATGAACATGTAAATGTGGAGAAAAGAAGACAGGTAAGTTGGCAGCAGCTTGTGAAGGGCAGAAAATGAAATGGTGCCTGAATGGATCAGGCCACTCTGTCGACACTGCACCCAGAGCCCTGCCGCAGGGGTGGGGTGGGAGGGGGGCACGGCGCTGCTCCTGTCCACAGAGCTCCCCACCTCACCCCACTCATCACAAGATGCAGGTGGATAACTTAACCTAAAACCGACAATCTTTCCCCTGGCACATGACCCAAAACTGTGTGCACGAGGATGAGATATACCTGTGAGATTTTCTTGTTATTAGAACTATAAAATTCTGGGTGATAATAGAAGCTGTATGATGTATTGGGGGAAAGGAGGCTGGAGTGGGTATGGGAATAGACAGCCTAACTCAGGTGCAAGCAAAAGTCATAAAGAGATGTTACCGTAAATAAGTAACCCGTTAACAGCAAAAAAAAAGAAAAAAGCATGGAGAGCCAACACAGAGGAAGATTAGTTTTGAGTTCTAGAACATTTCCCTTCCAATAAATCTTTTTTTCCCTTGAGATAAGTCCAAGTAGGTCTCTTTCTTTCAACCGAAGACCTCAGTAGGCAACTGCACCCTCCACAGAAGACTGAGAGCAGAGAAGGAAATAACTAAGCCAGAGTGCCTCACTCCAATATGGCCTAGAATGTCATTAAAGTCAGGCGAGGTAGGCTGGGGGCCTGGGGAAGCTCTTCACTGTGCTTTGTAACAATGTGCCTGGCACATTTATGGGTCTTTCTATTTCTCTTCTTTTATATGCCTGTTCTTTTTCTGAGGCCCTAAAGACATGTGCAGAGAACACCTGGGCACAGGGACAGAGGACATGGTTCCATGAGCAAAAAATAAGCGGAGGTATTTTACAACTAGAGGGGTCCTCACACCCTCTCTGCTCAGGAACAGTAAACAGCCTTTTATCACTCTTTTGCTATACGGCAGAGGACGGAAGAGGCCAGAAATGGGAACCCAGCGGGAAAATCATGGCAACTATCTGGTCTATTTTTTTAATAATGTCAACCTTTCTCTCCCACCCCCACTGCCACCAGTTGATCCATGTTAGTTAACATAACTACACAACTAGTTTTCCGGGGACAGTCCTATTGTCCCAGTGTAATTATTCAGTGCTCACATTCACTCTCAAAAGTGTCCCAGTTTGGACCATAAACTATGCAACCACCCTAATTTTGGTCCAAGCCCTCTTCTTCTTCCATTTTATGTATTTTATGTCTGGGGTGGGTGGGGGGAACCAGCCAACCAATCAATCTATGACACAAGAATAAAAACACATTCACCTTTCAGAGATGTTGAAATGTGAAAAAGAAAAAAAAAATGCATCTTATAATGAAATATGCGATTGTCACAAAACCACCAAGCTACGGAGTGTTGAAGACAACCTTTAAACCCAGGCAATCCGATTCAGTCCTGGTGTATACCTATTATCCTGGCATAATTACTCACAGCACTCAATCAGTGAAAAACTCCCTCAAATAATCTGCATCCTTGCATTCCTCCAGCCCTTTCCACACTATACCAAGGAAGAGTATTCCAAGACATCAAACTGCCCTTGCCACCTCACTGTCCAAAACCCTTCCATGGCTCCCCATCACCCTCAAGAACAAGCTGAACTGCATACCAGGCTCAGAAGGATTAGCAGAATTTCGCCCCTGCTGATGTCTAAACCTCATCTCTCACCTCAAACTCTACAAGGCAGCCCTCCTGAACATCCTCAGTGCCCTCAAGTCACATCCCTGGAACTAAGACAGCCCAGAAATGGAAATGGAGCCAGGGAGGGGAGAAAAGGACAGGGGTAGAACAGGGGACGCCAGACCCCCAACTCCCACCACAGAACCCAAACTTACATAGACCTGGTCCTTGTGCATTGCCAGGTCTCCAATATAAATTCATATGTTATGCCCAATCCCTCCAACTTTAAAATACATTTTAGAGTAAATGCTAGAAATCTGTGCTTTCATGGCTAGTGTTTAAGTGCTATTCTTTTGGAATCATTTCCAGAAAGGGTGAAAGCGGATCACATTCTCAGCACACTGATCAAAGTCCTCCATTACCATCGCCCCAAACCCACTCACTCTACAAAGGCAATGAAATTTCACAATTTCTCCAGCATTCCTAAAACCTTGAGGGCAGTGCTTTGTGCTAGGCAAACAGAGAAGGGCAAGTCCCTGTTGGCCTTTGGTACATGTTGTGGCTACGGTCTATTCTTCAGGTGTTCCCGTGCCTCAAATCTGACGCACATGAGGTCCAGAAGCCATCGCTACTAAGTCTACACAGATGTGCCAAACTTCTGGAATGAGCAACAACAAGGATGGCGCGATTCAGCTCCCCATGTGACCCTCCTCACTGCCACCTTGGGCTCCACCAGACCTTCCTCCCAACTGTGGGATCCTGAAGATAATCCAGCCCAGAAGGCACACCTTCAGCTCACTCAGCCTCAAGTTCCCCAGATGTGACCTGGAGATCAACACTCCTGTCTCACATGGCTGCTGCAAGGATTAAGTGAAATAAAATGTGTGGACACACCAAGCCAGCAACTCACCCTGAGATGGCAGCACACGATAAATGCTTATTAAATCTGGGAAAAGAAAATCATTCTAGCTCAATAAAGCCTTAAAAAAAAAGGCAAGTAAATTTAGCTTCAAATTCACTGCAAGACAAATAATCATTGTAAGCCCACCATCTAGTCAGAATGCCAAATGTCTCACGAAGCATCTTATTTAATCTTTCTAACTGTCTGTGAGAACCATCCCCTTTTCAAAGAACAGTACAATGAGGTTCAGGCGGGTTCAATAATTTGTTCCAGGTTGCAGAGCAAGAACATGAAGGATCCAGAATTTGAATTCTGTTCAGTTTGAACCCAGAACTCATGTCCTAAGCCCCCTGCTACTCTGTTTTCCAGACCCCATAGTCAAAGAAAGGGGGAGTTGGAGAAAAGCCCAGAGAGGGCAACTGTGCCCACTGACTAGTACACCAGGTCAGCAGGAGCCCAAATGACCACAGGTGGCTGTCACTCAAGGGCAAAGAGATGGGGGAAGGTAAGCGATCAGTTTAACCGGATGGTTCAGCTTAAATGGGAGCCTTCGGCAATAAAGCTTAATGATTTAACAGCATAAGTGGTTTGTATTGCCATGAGGCAGGTGACTCTGGACCTGTGATTTTAAGCAAGTGACTATGCAGCCTCTCTGACTGCTTATGAAACATGGAGACAGTGCAATCTCCCTTGCAGTAATGTAAGGGTTAAAGAAATAATATGCAGAGATTCCTTGGTACAGAGTCCATCACATAATATATGCTCAAAGAACAACCCATTATTCTGAAAGCCCTTTCACTACACTTTCTACAGACCCTCCTTACTCTCTCACTTGCCTAAATTAGCCACATCACCCCTCAAATTCTCCTCTCCCTTACCTGCCTCTCCCTTCTCTGTGCACCCCACTCATTCATTTATACTGCAAATGCTTATTGAACACCGAGTCAGGCCAGCTGGGGAAACAGCAGCACACAAGCAAAAATCCTTGCCCTCATGGAGCTGATATCCTCACATTTGTGGCAGAGAGAGGCAGACACAATAAACAAACGCCCTCGGGTAGAGTCCAGTGTTACAAAGCACAATAGAACAGAAAAGGGGCAGTGATGAATCCCTGGACAGAGGGGGAGATCAGTAAAACAGTTAGGGAAAGGCCAGTCTGAAGAAATTAACACTGAGTAAGAAAGCTGAATGAAGGGAGAGATCAGGCAGAGATGGGGGAATAGTGCTTCAGAAGCAGGGAACAGCAAGCAGCCAAGGTAGGAGCAAGCATGGTGTCTGGAAGAATAAGAACACAGCTCAACTGCAGCACCCGCTATGTTGTAGTGTATTATTGCTTCACAGGCCAATTTTTGCCACTAGACTGTAAGTCCCTTGCAGGGTAGGGACTATGGATCTTCTTTCTCTCTGCATTTACTCCACCATGTTGACCAAGTGCATCTATCCGCCCTACATTCTCTTAAGTACTGGCTCTACAGCGAAGAATTAAATCAACATGTTCTGTGCCTTTGGGGAACTGAGCATTGGGTATACAACAAGCATTCAGAAAATATTTGTTAAATAAATGATATTTGCTTCATTTTCAGTTATGGAGTTATATTATTTCCTGCCATGTTCTTGCCTGCCTAAAAGAGTGCCGTCATCGCTCAACTTCTGTTACCCACTGCCTCTCTGTCCTCCACTGCTCCCAACAACTAACCTCCCCCTGGTCTCTCTCCTCGGCTTCTGCATGCAGTCCATTCACCTGGAATGCCTCCTCCATCACCCCCACCTTCTCCACCAGCCGAACTCCCAGTATTAATTTCCAAATTTCATTAATATATTGATTTTATCATTTGTTCAAACAGGTACAAATATCTCAAGTTCTTCAGGCGTAACTTTTCCATCAAGTAACAGAAAGCGATGCATCAAATGACAATTTCAGATTGTGCAGTACAGACAGTTGAAGGACAAATGATCTGAGGTTACTTACATAATTTCTTTTCCTCCCCCAATACACCATATTTCAGTGACTTTCTGGGTTTCGTGCCTGCAGAACTGGGCCAGGGTGCAAGGGCAGCAAAATTCTCACTACTGTGGGTCTGTGGACTCAATCACTTACCCATAAAAGAAAAGCTTCATTTACAGTAAACAAAACCAATTTCGGATACAAGCTATCACTTAAAGGTCTTTCCCACACAGAAGGTCAATAGTTTAACATCTAAATTATTTGAGAGGGACTCCCTTTTCTAACAGCAGGAATTGTAGCTGTACTTCATTTAAAAAGAAAAGAAAAAAGTCAGATATTTATTCTCCTAGACAAAAAGGCAGATATAGGTAAGTCACAACTTCCAATGCAGCCTCCATAGCCTCATTTAGCTGATAAGAACTTGCACATAACCTTGAGTCCTTTACTTCTAAAAGCCACACATCCATCTTTCTCTTCCCAGTCCAGAAAAAGCAGAAAATTAAGCTAGAGCCATTCTTTTTGAAGTATACAACAGCAGGGGCAAGGGTATAAGCAGTTTCCTTTAACAATACACATTCCTCTCTAAGTTCCTGGACAGCAGCTCTGAGCTTCATAGAAAACCACACAATGATTCGAAAGTTGGGGGCCTGAGAGCCAATGCTCCTCTTACAACAGGACAGCTCCATGAATTTCATCCAGACATGAAAGTGGAAATATCCTAAAAAGCAACAATACTGTGCATAGAATTACTAATAACCATTTCAAACTCAGTGCTCTCAGCCAAGATTTTCTCTTGGACTGACAGCACATGCTCATGTCTGTGCCAAACATGGCAGTAGCCTTGTTGTATTATGTCACCAAGTGCCACAGCACCCTGCTCACTTGGCTATTTGGACATAGCAATATGGCCCCTGTCTGCCAGGATATGGGTCTTTGGAAAGAATTTAACCAATGGCTAGGCTTTTCCTGGAAGGCTAAGTTCACTGAACACCACTCCCTTAAAAGTTTCAAAGCCAGTAGCATCTAGATTTACAACAGGGAGTACATTCAGTACAGTGATTACCTGCCTGGGCTTAGGCAGCCACGACTGGGATTCAGATCTAGCTGTTTTTTACTAGCTGTATAATTTAGGGCAAGTCACTTAACCACTCTGAGCCCTTAAAAACTACTTACCAGCCCCTGCAGGTCAAGGCCTCCACATGATTTGGCCCGTTTACCTCTCAGACCTTGTCTACTACCACTTTCTCCCTCTTTAACTGCCTAGACATGCCCAGCTCATTCCCACCTCAGGGCCTTTGCACTTGCTGTCCGATCTGCCTAATATACTTTTTCCTCAAGTCTCACTTCACTGTCTGCTTTTCATCACTCACATCTCAGCCCCCACGTCAAAGTCACCTTCAGGATCTCATAAACATACTGTTGAGTATGTGTGTGCATATTGTACAACCATTTACATAAAGGGACAAAAGGAAGAAAACCAGTGTGTGGTATTATAAGTTAAGGGACTGGCTCCCCTTTGCAGGGTGGAAGTAGTGATGGGAAAGAACACCAGAGAGCCTCTGGGTGGCTGTGAGATGATTAGTTTCTTGATCTGTATCTGGTTACCTCAGTGCATGTTCAGTTTATGATAATCCATCAAGCTGCTCATTTATAATTGCACACTTTTCCGTGTGTTATATTTCAATTAAAAAAATTAAACCAAACCAAACCAAAAAAAAAAAAATGTCAAATAGTTTTTCTCTGATCATCCCACCTTTCTGCTAAGATTTTCATTCTCTATCCCACCCACGACCCTGTTTGATTTTCTTCATAGCATTTGTCACTGGCTGAAAACATCATTATTGCCTATATATAGTCTCACCCTTGCCCACTCAATTAAAATAAAGTATCACATGACCAAGGACTGTGCCTGCCTCATTCACTATCTCAAATCCCAGGGCCTGGAACAGTCCTGCCAGATGGCATGGGCTGAATAAAAAAATATATATGTAAAAATAAGAAATGACTTAAGGGGACCCTTTAAGGATGTAACATCAATCAAAAGTCAAAAGAGTGAAGCTAAGAGCGGAGGTAATAAAAAAAAAAACTTCAGTAACATTAAGCATCAGTAATATGTGTCAAATGTTAAATTTAACCACAGGGAGGGGGTAGATACAGTGTCGTTCCATGGGCACTTCTGTGAGACCAAAGTTACTTCTCAAAGCAGAAACTGGGTCTTTTATTTCTGTACACCCAACAGTTTTTCACAAGGCCTGGTATAAAGTAGGTCTGGGCCAAGAGTGGCAACAGATTTCTGAGATACTTGGTGAGGTTTCTTAAGTTTGGTGGAAAAAGTGGGCTATGTTCAATTGTAGTGTCTACCATGGGCCAGGTAGACACAGTATCAATTCAGACTCAACATGAAGCAGATACTAAGAAGCACCCAAGAACTTGAAAATAGAGTTTCCTACAAGTCATGAGCAATACTCACCTATTTTCATTGCCAATTCTAAGATGTTTATAAACAAAACAAAAATGTATCCATAGTGCAAGTGACTTGGATGGTATACAGTTACTACTGGTATGCAGATTAATTGGCATGCTGACATAATATATTTTCAGACAGGAACCTACACTCACCACGTCTGGTGTAATGGAAACTTAAACCTTTACTCTGGAATCTGCTCTGTCACAAACTCCCACCGTGACCTTGAATAAGTCATTGAACTTCTTTAGGCCTCGATTTCTCTACCTGTGAAATGAGCTGGTTGGACTAGATCTTGCTAATGTCCATTTCCAGTTCTTGGACACTGTCTATGATTCCTGTCTTTTAAAAAATTATTCTCATCTTCTAAGCCTTGTACTCACATACCAAATCATACACAAGTATGTAAATCACAGCAACCAGATGGAGTAAGGTCCAGCACATATTTTTACCTAGTCTTATTGCCAAACCATGGGTATCTACCACAAACCAGATTTTCTTGGTGTTATGTTCAAGCTCGTATTTCTTGATTAGACAAGAAGCCTTAACATACTTCAGATAAGCACTCTGCATTTTAGGTTTCTCTGTACAACTATTTTCTTTTCTTGAGTTTTCACTGCCATGGGCCCCATGTTTCTCATCAATTCAAGTATACACTCCGAGTTAGCACTCTAGTTCTTGTTTTTTTGTGGCACTTAAATAATGAATAGGACTTGATCACCTGGAGGTATTCTCCTTACTCTATTACAACAGTTATTAGCGATCTTTAACTAGACAAAGCTGCCATTCCTTTTGCTACCTCACCATACTGTCAAGTGCCTACTAAGGATATTACAGTAATAAGTATTAACACCTTTTAAATTTACATTAACAGAGAAATGGGAAGTCAGGAAATGAAAGCAGAGGAAAAAAAACTCTCACAGATGCCATAATTAACCAAAACTTAGAGTAACTCAAAAAATCATTAGTAACTATTTTTTTTTAATTTTCTGAAAAACTATAGTATGGATATCCTAGTTAAAATTGCATGAGTGATAATTTGCCTCTCATCAATTAAAAATGGGGAAATAGGCAAGGTCATCACTCTGCAGTGGCTGAGCCCCAGACTGTCCTTTCTTTAAAACGAGAGAGATCATCTATGAGGACTAAGAAGTCCAGTTGGGGGGACAAGAGATCATCTATGGGGACAAGAAGTCCAAGTCATTACCAAATTCAACACTTCCCCAAATGCCTTCTAACTACTGTGAAGCTTGCCATCTGCAGAAGGTCAAATCTACTGGAGGCCAAGTTCCCGAAGCTATTCAGCGTCCACCACTGGCCCTCTTCGGTTTTATTCTCCATGAACAAGGAGGGCATGGACAGGGCCAACGGTCTGAGGCGTTTTAGAGAGAGGACCGATTTTTCCTTGAAAGGAGGAGGAAGAGCGTTTCCCATCTGTCTCCCTGCTCCTTGCATTTCACCCACCCAGGCCCCCTAAAGGCTGCAAAAACAGGTAGCCTGCAGAAAGTTCACGCACTAATACTCCCTGGGCTGGACTGGGTTTCTGGGCATGTTTATCACGTGGCCAAAAAAACATGTGCTCAGGGTTAGAGTCGTTTCCAAGGCAGAACTAGCAAAACTGACAATACCACCTCAGGACGCCAAAACCCAGTAGGAGAAACTTTTCTTGAACTTGCATCCAGTGCCTGGTACACTGCCTGGCGCCTGCACCGTGAGCGGGGGCACCGACGCCGGCGACTCCCGGGAGCTGAGTCGTTCACACGCGGAGCGCCCGGGCTGCCGTCCCCGCGCGGCCCCCGGCCCCACGCCCGAGAAGGGGGCTCGGGGGTCCCTCTTGCGCCTCAGGCGCGGTCCCCGCCGGCGGTGGGGCGCCCGAGCGGCCGCGCGCGGGGGCCAGGAGGAGAGCGGGAGGCGGGGGGAGCCCGGCAGGCGGGCGCCGCGCTCACCTGGGACCGGGCTGACAGGAACGCCGGCCGGAGCGCCAGGTCTCGCAGAAGTTTCCCGGCGTGCGCTGCCACGGGGGACGCCATCTTAACCAGGAAACCCGCGCGGGGAGTCGGAGCCAGCGGATGGGGGGGGGCGGAGGAGGAGGGGCGGGAGCGGCAGAAGGAGGAGGAAGAGGAG
The DNA here is from genome assembly GCF_020740605.2 of Lemur catta. NCBI lineage: Eukaryota > Metazoa > Chordata > Mammalia > Primates > Lemuridae > Lemur > Lemur catta. The sequence goes on along the minus strand of NC_059145.1, from coordinate 24,075,242 downwards.
GAGGAGGGGGAGGAAGAAGAGGAGGAGGAGGGGGCGGGCCCAGACGTGCCCGTGCGCCCCGCCCGCGCTGGTCCCCGGGCGCTTCCTGGGCCCTGAGGCGCGGGGAGCTAGGCCGGCCCCGGCGTCCTTGTCGCCGTGCGGTGCCCGGGCGCGAGTGTGAGCGAAGGCTGAGCCGGAGCCCCGCGGACTTGGGGCTTAAACTGCCCCGGGGGACGGACAGCAAAGCGAATATTCGCCGCTCTAGCGTGCTGGAAGGACTGGCTCGCGGAGCTGACGCCACACGACAGCAACCGAGGCCGCTGGTCTGACCCTGGAGTCGCCGAGGCCTGTCTAGGGACGTGGTGTTGGGGCTGAGAGTTGAAGGAACAACTAGAGCCACTAGAGTCCTGGGGCCAGGTGGTCTGGCGAGCTCGGGAAAGGCTCTCCACGTAGCCTTTAGTGAGTTGTTTGTTTGTTTGTTTTATCCTTAACCTAAGGTCAGTGCAAAACTGTTGACAGTGTAAGCCCAGTAACCATAATAAGAGCTGTGAACTAAAATAAAATTTTAAGGCCCCCAGCCCCCTCCCCAACCGGCTGACTGAATGGACCCCCTCATGGCCAAAGGAATATCCTAAAACTAAATCGCCTGCCAGGAGGAGAGAGGTCAGACCTGCCCCATCATGCGCCCCCTCCTTCTTGGAGACATCTTTTGTAACCCATTAACAGGCCTAAGGGTATGCAAGACAAACCTGCAGGTCCTCAGTTTACACAGCAAATCTATGTTTGGTGGTTTATCTCTGATAAACAGCTGCTTATGTTAAAACATTCCAAGCCTTTAGACAAAGCTGCAAGTCTTTAACCAATTACAAGCCAAAGAATCTTTAAACCCACCTATAACCTGTAAGCCCCGCCCCCCCCTTTGAGATGGCCCACCTTTTCGGGCCAAACCGATGTATGTCTCCCATGTATTGACCTATGACTTTACCTGTAACCCTGTCTCCCTGAAATCTATAAAACCAAACTAACCCAACCATTGTGAGTCCACTTGCTCAAGGCTTCTTGGGCGTGGCTCTGGGTCATGATCCTCAAATTTGGCTCAGAGTAAATCTCTTTAAAATTATTTTGCAGAGTTTGGCTTTTTTTTCCGTTAACAGAGCAGATATTTATTTGGAGCTTACATGATTCTAAGCACTGTACATGGAATAAAAACAATAATAGCAAACATAGTATGTGCCAAGCTCTTGACAATATGAACTCATTTAATCTTCATAGCAACCTTTTCAGTAGGTACAAGTGTAAAAATCACCGTTTTGCAGAAGAGGAAACTGAGGCACAGAGAAGTTAAGTAACTTGCCATAGGTCACAGATCTGATAAGGAGTAGAGATGAGATTCAAATCCATGCTGTCCCTATCCCCAACTAAGCACTATTTTAAAATTTTTTTAACATTACTCATTGTTGAGTATATGATCATGAGAAAAGGTACAGTGTAACAGAAGTAGACAGCTATTGCTACTAGTTTCCTTCCTTTCCTCTTTTTTTTTGGAATTTTTTATTTTAATATAATTCCATATTTATAGAAAAGTTGCAACAGTATTACCCCAAAATGCCTAAATGTCCTTTATACAGATTCACCAATTATTTACATGTTGGCCCATTTTCCATTCTTGGTAGTTATATTGGTTTATAACCCCTTTCTAGTCAAAATTTTACCCACTAGATGTAACATCCACTGATAATTATTTCTTGAGTCAATTATTACTATGATGGTTGCAGAATAGTGATTGTCTAATTCCATCGTTGTACTATTAGTTTGTATTCTGCTCTGAAAAGAGCTTCACCTTTTCCTCATTTTTTAATTTTTATTTACTTTTTTATTTTTATTTTTTATTTTTTTAGAGACTGGATCTCACTCTCACCCAAGCTGGAGTGCAGTGGTGTAGTCACAGCTCATTGCAGCCTTGAACTCCTAGGCTCAAGCTATCCTCGCATCAGCCTCCTGAGTAGCTGGGACTACAGGCAAGCTTCACCACACCTGGCTAACCCATTTCTTTATCTATTATTTTATTCACTTGTGTCAGTTTGGATTCGTGCATCCTTTTTTATTTGGCGGCAAACCTATGCTGTTTCCTATTACCTACACTCTGTTGCCTCTGGATATAGGTCATTTAGTCTTCACAGGAAGCCTACAAAGGGGGTCCTGCTGTTGTTCCCATTTTGCCAGAGAGGGAACTGGGCCACAGAGTTCCACATGGCATTTACATGATTCAAAGGTCATGTAACTTGCCGAGGTCATGCAGCTTGGGATCAGATTCCCCAAAGCTGGAATCTAACCACTTTTTTCCACCCTCTCCTCTTGACAGGAGTGGATTTGATGAGATTGTCTTAGCCAAAGATGGGATTAATTGAAGCTCATGAGACCATCTTGGCCAAAGATGAGATTAATGGGAGGATTAATCAGAGGTCACAAGATTGTCTTACCTAAAGATGGAATTAATCAGAACCTTTAAAAGCTCTGTATTTCTGCTCAGAAGCAAGACATTGGTACTTTGAGACAGGAGTCTGCCAACTTCCTCATTTGCTGGCAAATTAATAAACTCCTCTTTCCTTCTCCTCAAAAGATAAAAAAGAAATGGATTTGAGTTTCCACCTTGTTCATCATTACCCCTACTGGGTCTGCCATCTAGCCAGGATAGAGCAGAGACTCTTGTTAATATTTGAGAGTGAATATGTAAAATTGGTGGGAGCTTTGAATGCGTTGCCAGAAGGAGGAAGACCATGTATAGAATTGATCAAAGGCTGTTTATTCAGACATTACTATGCTAAGGGAGTCAGCTACTATCACTTTCCTTCCAAAAGAGACTAGAAAGAGTTTGGAAAAGGTATTTGTTTTATAGAGATAAAGGAGACACTCTTAAGAAAGTCTTTGATTGATAAGTCTTCTTTTAGGATGGGATTTTTGGAAGTGGAGTGGGGAGAAGCTTTCTAATTGTTGTTCAGGTACATCTGGCAATCTTTGGTTGGTTCACTATCTACTGGTGCATAACTTGGGATGGATAGTGCCATATGAGTTTTACTGTCTCAATTGAAAGACTATCTGGTCCTCGGGTTTGGGGCCCAAATCTTTCATCAGCAATTCTTCAATGTTTCTACCTACATTCTCTCATTCTGCCTTCTCTAAAGCAAGGGAGTAGGGGAGAAGGAGCAGAAGGAGGAAGGAAATAACCATTTATATGGTATCTCCAGTGCCAAGCACCGGGCCTGAATTAGAGGAAGTAGTCAATAAACACATGTGTAATGAGTTGTACTTATTGAGTTCTTCCTAAGACATCTCCCTATTTCCTGCCCTTCCCACCCACCCACCCCCTAAATAGCGTAACTGGATTCTACCAGAGTTCTGCATTGTGCTTTCCTGGGACAAGCACTAAGTTTTCAGTCAAACCGGATTAGATTCTAATCCCACCTCTACCCCCTCATAAACCTGTGACTTGGGGCAATACCTACTTCATAGTGTGCTAGCAAGTAGCCAATGATCAGATGTATGTAAAGACTTTGCACATAATGAGAGCTTAATAAATGATATTTTCTTCCTCTAGTGGGTTCTTAATAAATATTTGTTTGATAGCAAATGTGAAACACCTGAGACGATCTGAGATGTGGGTTAGAAGGTCCCTGATGCTTTGTAACTTATCTCTATAGCACTGGAGAATTATGGAGATGTAAATGCCAGGTAAAAGTATTAAAAGAGTCTAAAATGGTTGCTTCCTAGAAGAGGGTAGTGGTCAGGGAACCATTATATTTTGTTTTAGAGCTTCAAAAATTCAGATTCCTGGTCTCCACCCTATACCTATTGTATCAGAATCACTTAAGATGGGGTCCAGATCTGTATTTTAAATAATCTTTTCAAGGGGTTCTTTAGTTTGAGAACTAAAAAAGCAAACAAACCAAATCATAGTGGTGAACTCTTTCAAAAACGTTCCTGCTGAATCCAAAGACAGGGGCAAGTTACTCTGCTGTCCCCCACTGGGTTCCTAAATGTAAGACAAAAAGCTGATAAAGCATCGATGGAGGTGATGATTAAATTCTGCTTTCAGAGATCCTTGACACACAGGTACAGACCCACTTTCTGTCAGCCGTCTAAATCAGCTGCAGCATGTAGAAGCATTGGCTAAGGGTGAATGAACAGCTGTTATTCTATGCTTTTTTTTGGTCAAAATTGCAGTTGTGAACTGCTTGAACAGTAACTGTGGCCATAGATGATAACTTTCTGTACTCTGTTGTACCAGATTGGAGCACAGAGGTAGGCATCAGAAAAACAGTCTTGACTCTGCTATTTCAAAGCTCCATGACCTTGGGCCAGTTACTTAACAGTCTCAATTCCTTTATCTGTGAAAAGGGGATTATGATAGTACCTATTTTGCCAGTGAGATGCCTTGTCAAGTACTTGAGATTCCAGTGACTTGTTCTCTACCATGACATCATTATTTGACTAAGAAATATTTTTGTGTATTTTTTTCTTTAGTATCTACCTCTGTGAACATCAGTTTCCCCATTAGTAAAATGAACACTAAGTATGACATTATCTTAGTTGAGCCGGGAGTTGACAATGTAGCACCTCTCAAAAACTTTGCATATATCTGAAGAATTATTAAATAAGTTCTAAAACTCTGTGATCAAGCTTTGCATTTAGAGCACCTTGCCTACACTGTTTCTTATTCAGTTTATACTTGCAGAAAGCAAAATAAAAACATCAGTAGGCCCACACGCCTTCTCTTTCATCTTAGCAGTGCATGTTAACAGTGAAATAATGTGCTCATTTTCATATCCACAGTGATTACTCCAGGGGCCCTGATTTGCCAAAGAGGCATGTCAAGAAACTGTGTAAAGGGACAGTGCATCTAGCGGTTCCGATGGTTGTTTATCATTACCTTTTCATTTAAGTATAAAACCATTTGACAAATACAAACTCGTTATAACCAGCAGAGCTGAATAGAATTTTTTTTAAGAAACAAACCCTAATATTCATGAATTACATATTTGAATTCATGTGGCTGCATGTCAGAAATGGAAATCACCATTACAGTGATGAAATAAAGGGCGTTTGTGAGTTTCATTGGTTATTTCTTTTTTAATGGATGACAGATTTCTGGAATTTACGTGGGAAGAAGTTTTGGCCTTTCATTGTATGCATAGGTAATACTTCTATTGCCATTTGTGACAGCCGTTTTAACCAATGCTTCAGTTGCGTTGTTTGCCAGTGGCACAGAAAGAACTTCCATTGTGCTAATGTTATTTTTCCCTCTTCAATAATGCATTAAAATGATTAAGTTTGATGGCATTTCTCCGCAGCTTATTTAAATGACAGTTGGTCCTTCATCTATGTGGGTTCTACATCTGAGGATTCAACCAATCGCAAATCAAAAATATTTAGGAGATTGTGAGGGTGATCTGGCTGTGACATCTATCACCCCATTGATCACCAGGGTTGATTCAGCTGATCTGGATGGCTAGGCAGGTGCCCCCTTCCTCCCTCATCACTGCATATGCATCCCTCCCAAAGCTGCATGCTGGGTCAAAGAGGACAACCTTCCCTGATAGAGAAGGATTGTTCTTCGGTCAAGGATATACAAGTAGCTACACTCCTCTGCTAGAACTTCCAAAACAAGCTCTCAAAAATATCTGGGGGGAAAAAACAATAAAAAATAACAATACAACAATAAAAAATAATACAAATAAAAACAATAGAGTATAACTACTATTTACATAGCATTTACCTTGCATTTGGTATGAGTAATCTATAGATGACTTAAAGTATACAGTAGGATGTGCACAGGTTATATGCAGACACTATGCCATTTTCTTTCTTTCTTTTTTTTTTTTTTTAAACAAGTCTATGAAGTTGACACCATTTTATGTCAAGGACTTAAGCTTCCAAGAATTTTGGTATCCACGGGGGGGTCCTGGAACCAGTTCTTCTGCAGATACCTAGGAACAACCATACAAGGTGCCCAGAAGAAAAGGGGTCGTAAAGTGTCTAAAAGTGTCACCTTTGCCAAAATTGCAGTGGGTTCAAGAGAAATTCTCACTACAGCCTAGAGAAAATTCAGGGGAGGCAAGTGTAGAGCAGGGTGACAGGTCAAAGTCAGGATGAGAAAGGGGAGAGTAAAGAACATCATTAACCCAGGGAAGGCACAGCTGGAGACGAGGTCAGTAAAAAAGACTGAAATCAAAGAACAAGATATAGTGGTAGAAACAAGGGCAATGGCATTCTATCAGCAGGAAGTTTGGAGCTAGATGATGAAGATGGTAAAAGCTGAGTGAAGAACATTTACCCAAAAGACTATGGAGGCACATGGACTGAAAGAGAAAAATGGCACCAGATGCACCATGGGAAGGAAGTTCCCTTCACTAAACAGAACCTAAATTTCCATTGCAGTCAGAACCCGTGGAGTTCAGCACCTTCAATATTATTAAGACAGCCTGTTTTAAACATTGAGATAAAAATTAAAGGAATGTTCTATCTCAAATGTCCTGCTTCATTAGAAAGTAAGGAAACGCAGCAGTGGTTTTTAGGTGTGCCACAGAATCCCTTTGGGCCATCCTTGCGAGAGGCTCTGATTCAGTAGTCCTATCTTGGGGCCCAGGGATCAGCATTTTTATAAGTAACTTCCCCATCCCACTGTCCTTGTTGTAGGTAGTTCATGGTCCTTGGTTAGAGAAGCACCAACCCAGAAGGTGGGACTGCGGCATGGCTCAAGGGAAGTACAACCACCACCCAATTCCCCTCTTTTTCATTTTCTCTTCCCCTACTTCTGTCATCTTCCCCCAGCCCCTCTAAAATCTATATGAGAACACAGAGTATCCAATGAAGCTCCAAAAGATGTCTCTACACTGAAGCACCGTTCCCTGTTGTTCACCAGGCTGAGGCTCTCTGATCCCTTGAGCTTCAATCACCCCCCTTCAGGAAACTCCCTGAAAGCCAGCCTGGGGGGTTATCTCAGTGGCTGCCATAACCCAGTTCCTGCATTTACTTCTTGTCTACTTCTTTCATTAGGAATTTAAGATGTGCTATGATAGGGACTGTGTCTTCTTCACCATTATTATCATACTCTCAATGCAGTGCCTGGAAGACAGGAGGTACTCAACCAATATTGGCCAAATGGATAAATAAATGAAGATGAAGCCAGTGCAAAAATCACCCTAATAAGAAAATGCAAAGATTCATGAATCTGCCAATAACCCCCAACAAGAATGGAAGTTGAGGCCAATGAAAGGAAATAACCTGCCTAGTGTGACAAACTATGCTCATGGTTTTTATACACTGCTCCTCAGAATCCTTGGAAAACTTAGAGCTCTACCCTCCCCCCTCTTTCTTCCATACATTTACTGAACACTTATTATGTACTTTCTAAATGCTTTACAGAAATTATCTCACTTAATCCTAACCACAGCCCTATTTTACAAATGTAATGTGCAAACTAAGTCTCAAAGCAGAGAGTAAGTTGCCTGAGGTTTTCAATAAGAGGAGGCCAATCCTAACTGATCTAGACCAACACTCTCCAATAGAATTCTCTGCAACGATGGAAATATTCTGTAGCTGTGTTGTCTAATCCCATTGTGACTAGCCATATGTGACTATTTGACCCTTAAAATATGACTAGTGTGACCGAGAAAATGAATTTTTTAATCTAATTTATTTAATTTATGCTTAAGTTTGAAGAGTCACTCCTGGCTAGTGGCTACCATGCTGGTTAGGGGCTAACCACACTGGCCAGCGCAGGTCTAGGCTGTCTAACTCTGATGAGCAAACTCTGCACCATCACATCATTTTCTTAATTGGATTCCTCCCAAAGCAGTGCCCAAGACATGGATTTGGGTAGAAAGAGCCTATTTAAGACGTGATCCTAGGCAGCAGGAGAAGGAATGAGGAAGTGAGATAGGGAAGGTGAAAAAGTAATGAAGTCTACATTGGCAGACCATAAGCAGTTGGGAAACACTTGAGACACTTATAGAAAATACTTTGTTATTGTTCCATTGAGGGGTAACTAAGTGATCCTGTTTATCCAGCTCTCATGCATCATTGGTTGAAGAATGCTCCTAGGGGCACTCATACACTGCCCCAAGCCCACCTCCCCCCCTGGATTTCCAGCCTGCCTCACCTATGGCACAGTCGTGCCCCTGTGCCTAGGTAAAGCCTTAGGGCAGAGAGAGATGCATGCGCCTGAGGCTAGGTCTGTCCTCCCATGCTGCGTATAACTTCCAGGGTAGATCAGGGAGGTGTGCAGTCAGGGTAAACTATATTGATTCTCACTATATTTTATTGACTGATTGATTGATTGACTGGTTGAGACAAGGTCTTGCTCTGTTGGCTGGGCTAGAGTGCAGTGGAGTCATCATACTTCACTGCAACCTCAAACTCTTGGGCTCAGTGATCCTCCTGCCTCCACCTCCCAAGTAACTGGGACTACAGGAGCACACCACCATGCCAGCTAATTTTTTTAAATTTACTGTAGAGATGAGGTCTCATTACATTGTTCAGGCTGGTCTCAAACTCCTGGACTAAAGCAATCCTCCCACTTTGGCCTCCCAAAGTGTTGGGGTTACAAGCATGAACCACCACCGCCGGCCTGCCTCTCACTTAAACCAACCAGATTAGTTCATATTAATGTTTTATCTGGGATGAGAGGAAGAGCACTTGAGACTGTGTTAGAAAGAAAGGTTCTGTTATTTTTTTAAAAAAAGTTTTGAAACTGTAGCTCTAAACTGTTCCTACCTGTTTTCCTGACCACAACAGTTACTGAATTGTATCATGTTCTGTATCATTTCTAGTGCAGCATGGATGCTCTAAACATCCCTGTGGTCTGGGGCCCAAAATGCAGCCATAAAGTATCTGCCTTGGGACTTTCCCAGTGGAAATATGAGGAGACTCAGCATTCCAGAAAGTGTATGTTCGGGTTGGTTTTTGTTGATATATATAAAAAGATAAGAGGCAGCAACAGAAGAAAATCAGAGAGAATTTACACTTGGTTTTTTAAAAAATAAAAAATGGATTTTACCGGTGAAGTAGACAGAAGTGGTACAAATAATGATTTCTCCTCTTCTGATATCAAGCTTTGTTAAATTCCTGGAAAAGCGAACATGTAATTATGATAGAAGTAAATTGCCTGAAAGCCAAGTCACAGAGGCACATCAGCTGCTGAAGGAGGTGCACTCGTTTCTGCAAAGAAAGCAGGGTAGAGTCCTAGCCTCTTGACCTGGATAGGCCACTGATCCCTACAACCCTGGGCTGAAATAATGTGGAGAACTCTTGATACTGTGGGTGGAAAGAATGTTACCAGAGTTCCATCGGAGACAATGGCTGGCCATGAGCTAAGGAGAACTTAGCTACCACAAAGAAGAGCCAGCCTATAGAGAGATCTTCAAGCTACAAACCTCTGTACATTTCCTTTCAAAAATTCTATTTGAACAAAAAGTTGGAATAACCTCAGATCACAGTTAGGGCAAGAGTTTCCAGAAAAGTGAAGACCGTAATGCCACAAGAGAAAAAGTAGAGGAGGACTAGAGTAAAATTTTTTCATGGAAATATTAAGTACCTAGAAGCTCTTACATATTATGTATAAGTTCATTATATATAAGGCTGTCCAGAAAGTATCCAGCCATTTTTAATGTAACAAGAATTGTTACATTGCTGGATACCTTCCCGAAAGCCCTTACATGTCTATGATGAAACAAAGGACGAGAATAAACAATTCAGAAAAAAAGAATTAGAAGTGGCTAATAAACAAGAAAAAGAATAACCAGCTAAATAAAACAAAAGATAATATTGCCTATGGAAGTTTTACATGTTTTTAAATAAATAGATAAAAATGTCCAGTATAGGTACAATTGTGGGGACAATTAACACTCTTGTTGTTGGTAGAAGTATAAATTGTTACATTCTTCTAGATGACAATTTGGCAATATATATACAGAGCCCAGAAAAGTTTAAGTCCTCTAGTCCAATAATTTAATTTATTGGGATTATCCTAAACAAATACTTAAATTTGCAAAGATTTTTGTTTAATAATATTAATTGCTGCAATGTAGTTAATACTGACAATTTAGAAACCAAATATCTGGTGAATAGTTAAGGAAAACTACACTACAATGTTGAGCAACCTCAAAACACATATGATAAATTTTGAATTTACTTAAAGAAGATATGGATGCATGCTGTAAATTTTTTAAACTCTCTGAAGGTAATAACTACTGTTAATAGTTTCTTATGTAGCCTCCCAGAAATTCTCTATCTATATATTTTCTATTCATAATGTTCTCTTTATATATATCTATGTTTATATCTATATCTACATGTATATCTGACCTACTGCCTTTGTAAATAAAGTTCTATTGGAACTCAGCCACACCCATTTGTTTACATACTGTCTATGGCTGCTTTCCAGCTATAATGGTAGAGTTTATTGGTTGTGACAGAGACTGTACAAGTAATAAAACAGGTAATATATGGCCCTTTACAGAAAAAAGTTTGCCAACTTCTGCATCAGAATATAAACTCATTAGAATGTAAGCTCAGTGAGTGCAAATACTTTTGTCTGCTTTGTTTCCTATTGTATTCCCAATGCCTAGAACAGTGCCTGGCACTTAGTAGGTACTCAGTAAGTATTTGTGAAGTTAATGAATGGGATCAGTTGCTCCTATTAATGTACATTTATGTTGTTCTTACATTTAGTGGGTTTTTGGTTTTATGAAGAATGCTTCAATGAATATAGATCTTTGCTTCTGCAATTTTATCAGACACAATACTTTTGGAAAACATTTAATGACCTGGGAAAATACTATTGATATATCAAAATTTAAAAACAGGCTAATTTTTAAAAAATTTAAATTGACACATAATTATATATATGGGGTATGTAGTGATGTTTCAATACATATAATAATGTATAGTGATCATCGGATCAGAGTAATTAGCATATCCATCATCTCAAACATTTGTCATTTCTTTATGTTGGAAACATTTAATGTCCTCCTTCTAGCTATTTGAAATTGTATAATATATTATTGTTAACTATGGTTATCCTATCATGCTATAGAACACTAGAATTTATTCCTTCTATCTAGCTGTAATTTTGTATGTTTTTCTTTTTTTTTTTTTGAGACAGAGTCTCATTCTGTTGCCTGGGCTAGAGTGCTGTGGCATTAGCCTAGCTCACAGCAACCTCAAACTCCTGGGCTCAAGCAATCCTTCTGCCTCAGCCTCCCGAGTAGCTGGGACAACAGGCATGCACCACCATGCCCAGCTAATTTTTTCTATATATATTCTTAGCTGTCCAGCTAATTTCTTTCTATTTTTAGTAGAGATGGGGTCTCACTCTTGCTCATGCTGGTCTCAAACTCCTGAGCTCAAAGGATCCTCCTGCCTTGGCCTCCCAGAGTGCTAGAAGTACACGCGTGAGCCACCATACCCAGCCTAATTTCTTTCTATTTTTAGTAGAGATGGGATCTCACTTTCGCTCAGGCTAGTCTTGAACTCCTGAGCTCAAACTATCCTCCCACCTCGGCCTCCCAGAATGCTAGGATTACAGGTGTGAGCCACCGCGCCTGGCCTAATTTTGTATCCTTTAACAACTCTCTTCTTATCCCTCCCTTCCCTCTACCCTTCCCAGCGTCTAGTATCCTTTGTTCTACTTTTTACTTCTGTAAGATCAACTTTTTCTTAGCTTCAGACTAAAAATTGTATCGGTGACTCTCATTTTGTTTTTAAAAGTGTGTATGTATGTGCACGCATGTGTGTAACCATAAATAATTTGAAGGCTAAAATGTGGGTGGGGTGATTTTTATTTTCTTTATCATTTTCTGTGTTTTCTAAACTTTCTACAATTAATCTACATTAAGAGAAAGGAAAAACATAAAATCTATTTTTTAAAGGAATCAAGAGATCCTTTTCTTCTTGTTACCTCCATGTCTTATTTTTAAAAATTTAATACTTCCCATTACTATAAGTTAAATTCAAATTCTTCCCCTGATGCTTAAGGGTATGGAGCCTCTGGCTTAAATACTTGTTTCTGATGGTCTCTGCAATGTCTCTCCTGCACGATGGTTTGCTCACCCAGCCTGTGATGCTCTTTGTCCTCAGAAAAGTCCTTATAAATTCCACCGTGGACACTTGTTCACAGCTTTTGTCTTGTCCAGAATGCCACCCTTTCCTCCACCTTCCTGAGTGTGCTGCTGCAGAGCCACACTCTTTCCAGTAGCTTCCTGAGTCCTCACACTCACGTCTTCCACCTCTATCCTCCTATAGCATCTAAACCTGGTTGCTTTCGGGAGACAAAGCAAGAAAACCTAAATGAATAAAGTAAGCCAAACAAGGGAATAAGGAGTCAATGGGACCATGGTAACAAGTATGTTTCCTATCTAAAGGCAATCAAATAAAAAAAAATTATTTTTAAGGCAGACCAAACAAAGGCAAGGCTACTGACAAAATTTGCCCTACAAACCTCCAGTTTATACTGTCTGGTGTGGAACTTTTCCTTAAAGCTGGTGGGGTTCAGAGATGCAGAGAGGGCTGGGAGAAGGTGTTGACTGAAGTCCCAGAATAGGATAGGGGAGTTTGAGAATGAGGAAGGGGCAAAAGGTTCTGGGGTTAAAGAGAAAGGAGAGGCTAGGACTTAAGAATGGAGCAAGTATGTCTGTAGTAGAAGTTATGCAGTAATTCTTTAAGTGAAATTCTAATGTTTTATTTTTTAAGCTCTAATAAAATACCCAGAGTGTTAAAATGGCCAAATCAAAACAGCCCAGACAAAATATCTTGCTTCATCTTATATACCTGAGCCAAAGTTCTACTCCTAGTAATAAAAACAGTAAATGGCTAAGTTGTGTTGGGTCTATATTATGTACAAGCACTGTGCTAAGCACTTTTCTTAGAAGTGTTTACCTCATTCGGTTCTCAGAATAGCCCTATGAATTAAGTGCTATTGCTCTTTTATAAGATTAGAAGAAAAACATACAGAAAGGCAAAGTGGTTTGCTTTAGATCATATGGCTAGGAGGCATCAGAACTGACATTTTAACTCAGAGTTCAGTCCAGAGCTGGTGTCCTTAACTTCTGCAGGATACAGCTGTGAAGTGATTAAATAAAGGGAACATTTGGTAGTAAGGATTTCAAACCCTCAGCACTCTTGTCATTTTGGGCTGGATAATTGTTTGTTGTGGGGGCTGTCCTGTGCATTGTAGGTTGTGTAGCAGCATCCCTGGCCTCTGTCCACTATATGCAGTAGCAAACGCCTTCCCTTATAGTTTCAACAATCTGAAGAGTTTCCAAGGCTGGGCTTAGTGGCTCAGCCTATAACCTTAGCACTCTGGGAGGATCACTTGAGGTCAGAAGTTCAAGACCAGACTGAGCAAGACTGAGACCCTGTCTCTACTAAAAGTAGAAAAACTTAGCCGGGCATGGTGGCACATGTCTGTAGTCCCAACTACTTGGGAGGCTGAGGCAGGAGGATCACTTGAGTACAGAAGTTTGAGGTTGCTGTGTGCTAGGCTGATGCCATGGCACTCACTCTAGCCCCAGGCAACGGAGCGAAACTCTGTCTCAAAAAAAAAGGAATTAAGAAAAGTTTCCACATACTGTAATACCAACTGTCCCCTAAGGGGAGGGTGGGGAAGAGGAGTAAAATCGCCCGTGTTTGAGGACCACTGGTATAAATATTGATTCTTAGAGCAGAAATCTTTTAACACTTAGTATTATCAATCCCCCTTTTTTTGACTTTAATAATCCCAGATATATCTCCTCCTTCCATCAAAAAAACAACTAGAAACAGCAGAGATCATTGCATAAAATGTTGTATTTTTATATATCTCATCTTTTAGTGGGCTGATTTCTTTAAAAAATTATAGTAAGAGGGAAGTAAAAAGTTTTAAGCCATCAAGCAATCATTAAATGAATTAAAATAGTAATTCTCATGTCATTAGTTTGATTTTAGCCAAGCCAAGGAAGTACAATTCTAATATTCAGCACAAAATAGCAAATTTCAATTTGAAAATTCTCCAAGCAGTTAATGGTCCTGCTCTCCATCTGATTTAGTAAGGGTTCAGAGCATTTGTGAGCTAAACTTTCTCAGGAAGTCATTTCTATACTATCAGCATTAGCCTGTGCCATTAAGATCATTTTTTTCCTCGATAAAATGAGTTTTTATGTTATTGTCTGTGTCTCAGGGAAAAGTATAATTTTTAATGAAAGAAACGTGAGATTAGCTTCAGATTCTCTCCTCTGTGATTTCATATCATCAGTCTGTGCAATGGGAGAGTTTGATTTTCTAAAGAAAATCGGTTCAAATTATTGAGAACAACTGACTAGAAGTATGGAAAATATGTTTAAAATATTTGATTATAATTCAAAATACAAGTTGTATTTATTGGCCAACATGAACAAGCTCCAGAAGGAAAAAGAGTGCTGTTCTCAAAGGTAACTGGCATCAGGGACCCAGACATCATCAGGAGTTTCTAGAACTCTCTTCATCTTTGGTGAGTTTCTCTCAGTTTTGAGTCTTCTTTCGAAACAGTTTTTTCTCAAGATGAGGAACCTGGGTACTAGGAGCTTCAATGTTACATCTGTACTTCCCCTTGACTATAGAGAAAGGATAGCCCTCACCCTCTAACTCAAGTTCTAAAAATATCGAAAAGACCCTCATGGGGCCAGCTGGGGCCCGGTTTCATTACTGGACAAATCTCGGTGGCTGCCATGCTGTTTTAGGTCAGATTCAAGTACAAGTGGTTTTATTCAGGAAGTTCTCCCAGTAGAAAATGGTAAGGGAACAGAGGAAACAGGCCGAGGAGGGGAAAACAGCTGATCAAAGTCACAATTTCAGATGAAGTGCCAGCTTCAATCTGATCCCACACGGAGCTTGGAGCATAAATTGCATGTCAGAATTTGTTCCCATCTCACAGCCAGGGAGCTGGGCTTTTGTAACGCTGCATCAATCATTGGTTACAGTTTACCCTAGGAGAATACAATCTCCTAGGCACTTTCAGTTCTGGCTATCTATAGGCAAGGTAGCCCTAGTAGCCCAAGGACAATCCTCTGAGGAAGGTTGCAGGTGCCAGCCTTTTACAGCAAAGGGAAGACGTATTTGGGGGCTGGGCACACAGCACTGGTAGAGTGGATCTGAGAGGGCCACATGGTGTCTGTTGCACATTTCCTTCCCTGAGTGGCCAAAGTGTAAGGTCTTTGTGATTCGCACCCCAACAAGAACCACGTCTTTGAGCCAGGGAGGAGCAGTTTACCAAAAGATCCTGTTGCATGAAGAAGGTAGAAGTGATGGGCACATGGAATAATGAATGCCAATTCTGTACAGCTTCATTTGATTTGGACCCACCAAATTTGCCCCCAAGCATGTTGAATTACAGTCAGATAAACACACATTTAGAAACAGAAAATTGCATTTACTGAGACTATATATGTTGCACTGTTTTTGTTAACAACTTTATTGAGATGTATGATTAGCATACAACAAATGGCACCTTTTATTTAAAGTATAGAATTTGATAAATTTTGACATGTGCATACACCCATGAAGCCATCATCACAGTCAAGTTAGTGAACATCTCCATCACCTCAGAAGTTTCCTGTGCCTTCGGTAATCTATCCCTCCCACCCCTCCACCCCTCCTTATTCAGGCAGTCACTTAGGCAATCACTCATGTACCTTCTTTCACTAGATTATTTTGTGTTTTCTAGAATTTTACATAAATGGAATCCTATATTTTCTATAAATAGAATGTACTCTTTTTTTTGTCTGAGATAATCATTTTGAGATTAATCCATGTTGATTTGTGCATCAATTGTTCATTCCTTTTTATTGCTGAGTTGCATTCCATTGTAAAGATATGCTGCATTTTATCTGCTCACTTGTTGATGGCTTCTAGCACTTTTATGTTATATAACATTTATCTGTCATATTCTGCCCAGAATACTGTGATATAGGTCTTATTAAGCCCATTTTGGAGAAGATGCATTTAGACTCAGAGGGATTAATTAAGTTATCTAATTACTCAGCTAATAAGGGGCGGAGCTTAGATCTCTGGTTTTTCCCTCAATAAAGCCTATGTGTTTCCTAATCTTACCTCCTGTCTAAGCACAGATCTACAAACAAATTAGACACTCACTAATTGATTGTTATCTATTATAATTTGTACAATTTACATATTTAGAAAAGGTTTTCCAATTTTATACTCTTACCTTTAACTTTGATGCTTTACTCATGTCACAATTGGGAAATAACCCATTTCCTTCTTTCTTTTTTCTTGAAAATAATAAAACAGAATCATTCGATAGCATGTTTCCTATCAAGTATCCAATCTTTGGTCATTTTTACTCTACCGTACCAAATAATGTGTCCATTTTACTGTTTTACCATTGAACCAAACAGCTGACAGCTTAAGAAATCAATATGCCCTATTAAGACGCCTTGAATTTTCAGAGTAAAATGGCAAATGATACTAAATAAAAGCATTAAGAATTTAAGCAGATTTTGCAATGAGACAACCTCACATCTCACCTCTGAGAAAACTCCACTGCACTTACTTTAGCACCTTAAACTTCTAAATTGCATTTGACTTATATTTTTCACTTGTGTATGTCCAATCACCCCAAACCAATTGTAAACTCTTCGAGAGGGTCTACTAAGTGAACGCTGTACAAAATCTAGATGTTCAGGCTCAAAGTTCTAAATCCACCTAACCCAGACAGTATACATTCTAATCTTGTCAGCCTAAAGTTTCAGGTGGAAAGATGCCTAAGAATACTATTGGAGAGATGTTGCCTGTATTGTAAAGGCCTCTTAAAGTAGTGAGAGCCGAAGTGCCCACCAGCCAGGGAGAGGTTAAATAACATCTTGGTTGTGAAAATCCTGCCTATATCCCCTAAGTCCTGACCTCTGTAATTCTGCTTTCTAAAAAGCCTTGGATTCTCTCTGAGGAAAGTCATTTCTCTGCCTTTGGGATCAGGCTTGGCCAGCATGCAGGGCAGGCTGGAAGTGCAGGAGCAATCCTTAACCAATAACGGAGAGTTGGTGGATAAATACCCCAGCTCCTTTGCCTCTTGAGAGGGATAATTATGAAGTTATTCTTTGTCTCTGAGAGTTCCTCAGTGGGTTGAACCCTATTGTTGTTATCCACAGCAATCATCTGCTCAATAAATCACCGTTTATCGTCTTTTTCTCTTCTCTGTCTCACTTCCCAACTCTTCTATCCCTGAGAGTCATGTTCCCCCCAGGTCTGTGTTTTATACACAATCAGAACTCTCAGGCCAGCCCCCTTGGAGTTGTGGCATGCACAATTAGCACAGCCTGACCTGTTGGCTCTGAGAAGTGTCAACATATTTTTCTTATATCTTTGAAAGTGCCGAGAAAAGAACTGGGTACTTTGTACCTCCCAGTAAAACCTAGTTAAATTGCAAGGATTTTGTCTTTATTTGTTGTGACTCTTGTGAAACCTTGACAGGCAGTTTAGAATGAGTATTGGCTCTGCTAGCTGTGTCTGCAGAAGTAATATCAAAATGATATGCTATTCATGTTTCTGCAAGAGTAATGCCTACCATTCATTCTGGCCTCCCTGATGGTGTGCTGATAAAATTACTATAAGTGAACATTCTCATTCTGTGCCTCTCATTATTGAAGAAGGAAACTCAAGGAGTTCCAAATATATTTTATTTTTTTAATATGATAACACATACACACCATTTTCCTCATTCTTGAATATATGCAATTTATCTATCAGAGCAGGTTACATTTATTATGCACTTGCTTTTATTCCTTTCCCATCCATATGCCAGAGAGAAGGGATTTTAATCACTGAAGGAGCATTTGTATAATAAAAGTGATCTCTGCAATTCCTTCAGCGAAGAGCATGAATAAATGATCTGTACATTCTTAATGCATTGCTCCAAATATGAGTTTCAATTTGCACAGAAGTTTCAATAAATTGTTTTGTGTCCCTAAATACCTACAGATGCCTCATGGGATATATTGCAAAGGATTCCATTTAGAAAGAATTTTGTTTATGAGTAATGTCTTCTCTGTACTTTTCTCCCCTCTGTTAATGGCTAATGGCATTGAATAATGTAATTACGCTTTTTTTCCTCTTATGAGCAGTACACCATGAACTTCAGTCTAAAATTTTCTGAGTTTTTCAGAATTCATTGCCAACTTTTAATTCAAGGATTTGAAAGCACAACACGTAACGAAAATTGAGATCCAATTGTAGCTTAAACTTGTATGATAATCAATGTTGTATTTAATCAGTAATACATACTACACTGTTTTATTTATTTTATCTTTATAATATCCCTACGATGCAGGTACAATAACTATACCCATTTTAGTGATAAGCAAACTGAGGCTTGGAAAGGGTACTTTGCTGAGGGTCACATATTTATTACAGCATTTAAACACTATCTGCAAGTTTTGTTATTTTAAACCTTTTTAATCAGCACTATTTAGACTTGCCGTATAGACAGTGCCCTGCAGTTTAGCCTAAAGGTTAAACAACCTGTCTCTAAAATTTGGCACTTGTTCTAAAGGCATTAAGTAGTTTATTCTTGACATTATATGGTTGAAACCTTTTTTTTTTTTTTTTTTTTTTTTTTTTGAGACAGAGTCTCACTTTGTTGCCCGGGCTAGAGTGAGTGCCGTGGCATCAGCCTAGCTCACAGCAACCTCAGACTCCTGGGCTTAAGCGATCCTACTGCCTCAGCCTCCCGAGTAGCTGGGACTACAGGCATGAGCCACCATGCCCGGCTAATTTTTTTGTATATATATTTTTAGTTGGCCAGATAATTTCTTTCTATTTTTAGTAGAGACGGGGTCTCGCTCTTGCTCAGGCTGGTCTCGAACTCCTGACCTCGAGCAATCCACCCGCCTCGGCCTCCCAGAGCTAGGATTACAGGCGTGAGACACCGCGCCCGGCCTGGTTGAAACCTTTTTAATATGGCCAGGCATGATGGCTCACGCCTGTAATCCTAGCACTCTGGGAGGCCGAGGCGGGTGGATTGTTTGAGCTCAGGAGTTCGAGACCAGCCTGAGCAAGAGCGAGACCCCGTCTCTACTAAAAAAATAGAAAGAAATTAGGTGGACAACTAAAAAATATATAGAAAAAATTAGCCAGGCATGGTGGCACTTTCCTGTAGTCCCAGCTACTTGGGAGGCTGAGGCAGGAAGATCACTTGAGCCCAGGAGTTTGAGGTTGCTGTGAGCTAGACTGATGCCACATCACTCTAGTCCAGGCAACAGAGTGAGACTCTGTCTCAAAACAAAAAAGAAAGAAAGAAACCTTTTAATAATACTTCACTTGAATTAAAAGGAGTGACATTTAACATTTTTGTGATATCTCAATCAATATTAACCTTGAATTCAACCTAGACAATAATGCCAAAATGTTCAACATGTTTTTATTGTTTTGGTGGTTTAGAAGAGCGCAGAAACTCTTTACATACATATGCTAATGATTCATTTCTGGATTCATTGTGCTCTGATTGTATGGATGAAAGACTGTTTTAAACATTAATTATCATGGCCAGAATAACTATTCTTCCCCTTAAATTTTAATTTAAATTAATTTAAATTTTTTAGCTTAAGGATGTTCTGAAGCTTCAAGTCTGATACCTAGAAACCTCATACATTCTAACATCATGTATTATTTCTGTAATTGTTTATAGAATTTCACGTGAAAAAGGGGAGAGAAGAGAGCCAACTTTTTAAAAAACTTACTGGACCTTTAACCTGTGCCAGGGATGTTCCAAGGTGTTAGTTACTTTCGTTGCATTGTGGTGGAGCTTGAGAAGTAGGTACTGATAGTCAACACCCAGTTTACCAAGGCTCTGCAAGGTCAAGGACTTTGCCCAGGCTGAAGCCACTGAGAAGTGGCAGGGTGGGATTTTAATCATGGACTGTCTAACTTCACAGTGTAGGCTTTTTCTGTTCCAGTGTATCTTAAAACATGCATGACACAAAACAGTAATTTCAGTGATGATAATAGGTGCTGTGTCAAAATAAGGTTTTCAAATGTGCCAAATTAATTTGGGTAAGGATATGTGCAACAGAGTTAATCAAATTCCTTTACCATAGGATTTCTAAGAGCCCATAACGTGCTAATTCACAAACTGAATCTATACTGTGGCAGGCCTCACGGTTCCAGCTCCCAGTGTACATGTCCTGTGTAATATCCCCCACTTGAGTGAGGGTGGGGTCTGTGAAACTGATGGGATATCACTCCTGTGATTGGGCTACATTGTATGGCACAAGTGAAGAGCACTAAATCAGTTAACTTTGTCCTAGCAGGGCCTGACTTAATTAGGCAAAAGCCCTTACTGGAGGAACTGGGCTCTTCCCACTGACCTTGAACAACTAACAGCCAAGTCTCCCTTGTCTATGGAAAGAGCCCACTTCTAGTTGCTGAGGGCCTTAGTTCAGTCTCTACAAGGAGCTGAATTCTGCCAACCACCATATGAGCTTAGCAAAGGACCCCAAGTTCCAGGAAAGAGCACAGTTCAGCCAATACCACGATTGCACCCCTGCGAGACTCTGAGCAGAGGACCCAGCTAAACCGAGCTTGGACTCCTGACCCACGGAACCTGAGAGATAGCAAATGGGTGTTGTTTTAAGCTGCTAAGGTTGTGGTAATATAGTATGCAGCAGCATAAAAATCTCATACAGGGATATAACACTTAAATTGTCAGGAAACATTTTTTTCTCTAGAGTATCTTAGGGGACTAATGTTCCATAGAGTCAACCTTTGGAAATGCTGTTTTTTTTTTGTTGTTGTTTGTTTTTGTTTTTTAAGTGACATTCTTCTCTCCTTCAGAGAAAGAGTAATGGTTAGACACAGCATCTGCTGCCAGGAATGGCAGATCTTGTTGTGATTAAGAGGAGAGGGGATGTGTGCTCCTTTGATGGACCTACACTCAGTGTGCCATGAGGGCTGAAGCTGGTAAATCAGCAAGGCTAGGCTGGTAAAGAGGAAAATGGCAATGTTTTGTTAGTGTGATGGATACTTTATGTGTCAACCTGACTGGGCCATGGGGTGTGCAGGTATTTGGTGAAACATTATTTCTTGGTGTGTCTGTGAGGGTATTTCTGGATGAGATTGCCATTGGAACGGGTGGATGGAGTAAGGCAGATTGCCCTTGCCAGCATGGGCAGGACTCATCCAATCTGTTGAAGGCCTGAATAGAATAAAAGGCTGAGGAAGATAACATTCTCTTTCTCTGTGTGTTTTCTTCTTTTTTCCATTTATTTTTTATTGGTATATATATTCATGGGGTACAAGTGCAATTTTGCCACATTGATACATGGCATTCTGGTGAAGCCAGGGCCTTCAGTGCGTCCATCACTGACACAACACACCTTGTACCCACCAGGCAACCTCCATCATCCACCCCCTTCCGTCCCCCTACCCCTCTGAGTCTCCATTGTCCATCATCCCACACTCTGCTTCCATGTGTATAGATAATTTAGCTCCCATTCATAAATGAGAATACGTGGTATTTGTCTTTCTGTGTCTGAGTTGTTTCACTTAAGATAATGGCCTCCAGTTCCATCAGTGTTGCTGCAAAAGACATGATTTCTTTCTTTTTTATGACCAAATTGTATTCCATTGTGTATATATACCACATTTTCGTTATCTAATCCTCCATTGATGGACACTTAGGTTGATTCAATATCTTTGCTATTTCTGTCTGACTGTTTTCAAACTGGGACATCAGTCTTCTCTCGCCTTTCGACTTGGATTTGAACTGGAACTGTATCATTGGCTCTCCTGAGTCTACAACTTGCCAACTTGGACTTTTTAGTCTCCATAATCATGTGAGCCAATTTCTTGTAGTAAATCTATATCTGATCTGTATTGGTTCTATGTCTCTGGATAACCTAGACTAATACAGCTGGGTTCACAGTGACGGAGAGAGTGATAGGGACCTGAAGTCATGGGTGGGCTATTCAGACAGGTCATCACACAGTAGCATTTATCCTGGGGAATCATTACAGCCCAAGGCACTTCCCTTCTCAGCCTGACTGATTCTGAAATTCAAACTCAATGCCCTGGAGTTGGTGAATGATGCCTTCCAAAAACACTGAAGAAGGAAACCAAAATGCCAATAGTTCACAATGGCCAGCATAAGAATGGGATGTACCATCTTTTGAGTGGGTCTGATTGGGCCAGCTCCCTCAGATAAAAAAAAAGTCACACTTGTTATGTTTTAGATATGCAGAGTAAGAGAGAGGGGCATATTCCAGATGACTTCTAAGTTTCTGGTATGTTAACAGAATAGATTGTTTGCAGTGGCTATCACTAAAAAAGGATCTCGGGTTTAATGGGGAAAGATCATTTGTTAAGCTATGTTGAACTTGAAATGTCTTTGAAATATTCAAAAAGGAATTGTCAAAAAGGCAATTATGTATGTGGTTGATACTGGGCCGGGCATATACCTATGTGATCCACCTGCATAAAAGTCATAATTGAACCTCTGTTCATGAACGAGATTATCCAGGGAGGGGGATCAAAGGAGAAGGCCCAGGATTCTTGAGGAATTCCTATAGGTAATGGGCCAGTAGAAGAGGATGAACATGAAAAGATGACAAGACCCTTTTGTAGAAGGATAAGAAGATACAATTTGAGTTCCTACCTGAGGGATAATTAAGCTTCTGATTGTAGAAATCAGTAGGAAGGACATTCAAGGATGGAAGGAAGGTAATGAGCTAAATCATTCAGGGCAAAGTGAGTGAGGTGGATGAAGGCAAGGGTGAATTACATAGTTTGATTTTGAGGCTGAGAGGGAGAAAGAACTGAAAAAAGAGATAGTTGCCTTATTATTATTTTATTATTATTATTATTATTTTATTTCAAAATATTAAGGGGGTACAGATGTTTTTGTTACATGGATACCTTGTATAAGACTTAAGTTTGGCCTTTTAGTGTGTCCATCACCAGAATCGTGTTCATTGCAACCCAACTGGTAAGTTTTTACCCCTCACCTCCTCCCCCTCCCCTATTCTTATTTGCCAATGTCCTTTACATCTCTTTGTGTGATAGTTGCCTTACGAGGATGAGGGAGCTCATGAAATTTCACCCCAAAATATGACTCCTTGATATAGAGAGTATTTTGATTTAAAGGCTCTTAGAAATCAGCTGTTGGAAGGGGTTTTCCCTCTGCTTAAATCAGATGGACCCATCAAAAGAACGATTGACTTCCCTTTCCTTCCCTTCCCTTCGTTATTATTTCACTATATTGCAGGAAAGAAGATCAACAATGTTAACCAGACCTGGCCCAAATCATTTTAAGTATGTTATAATACCTGTCTCTCAGGTTAACTTAATTTGCAAAGAGAATCATTTACAAGTCAGTCTGTTTCCCCTATCCATTCATCCTCCCTAGCAACCATTTATTGCCCATAAACGGAATTGCCTATATTCCTCATCTGCCCCTTCCTTCTAAAAGGAGGGTATAAATATTTCTGGACCTCATTGGGATATTGGGTAATCACTCCATGATTCTCCCCGTGTGCAAGGTAAATAAACCTCTTTCTCTTCTTAATCTGCTTTAATTGTGAGTTGATCTTTCAGCCAACCTTTGGTGGAAGGGGTTTTCCCTCACTCCTACAATGAGCAGTCTACAATAGTATTGTACACATTTGTATTCATTCAGAGGACTTGTGGTTTTCAAACTTGGGAGGCTGGGTGTCAGGTCTCTGCGCCTCCTGCCTGCACATCACTGCGGCACCTTTGCGGTTATCTTTTCATGTGTGGCTAACATAGTATTTTCAGATACGAATCTGTTATCTCTAGAGTCACAGATAGGAATCTATCATATTTTTCCTCTTCATATTTCCTTCAACTCAAATGGGGGTTTGCTGTATGCTCATGGCCTGTTTTTTTTTCCCCCATAGTAGGGGCCAGATATGGGAAACTCTAATTACCTGGAAGGAAAGGATCAGGAGGTAATGTAAACAGGTTAAGTGGATTGAGTGCAGGAGAACCAGGGAATAATGGTCTCTTTGGTAAAAATGGAGGGAATTTTTCTCTTTTAAAAAATTCAAATTTAACTTAAAAAAAACAAAACACTGTGTAAGCCGCACAAAGCTTATCTATGAGCTGTAGGCAGCCCTAGGGCTTCCTGTTTATGACCCCTAGACTGTTTTGGAGGAATTGGGTGAGGAAGATAGCAGAAAAGTAAAAGGTATGAAACTTACAGGTATGTCAAAATGTGCTTAAAAAAAAAGCAAGGGGGAGATTACAATTTCCCCTGCCCATCCCCCAAGATTAGGGGGATTCCTCCAGATTGAGGAGGAGGAGAGGAGAGACCAAAGGAAGGGCTTAGAAGGTGCCTGAATCCTGCCATCAGGGTCACCTGGGAGGTAGTAAGGCCTCAGAACAGTCGCTGTCCCTGGGCAGACCTGGTATGGAGGCAGCAGAGAGCTTTGCACTGGCAGAGAAGGGGGACAGGATAGTGGTAATTCACCAGCCACTTCCTGGGTCCGATGCATGACGGAAGACCAGGAAATCTGCTCTATCCTTCAGCCTTTGGGCTCAGCTTAGGATCCCAGCACTGTGGCTCAACCCTGGAAATGTGCAGGAGGCCACAGATTAAACTGAATTTTTCTTTTCTCCTAGAAAAATGAGAGACAGTCAGAAATTAAGCTGTTGTCTTTAATAGAAATAAAGAGATGTGACAAATTTGGCCCACGAGAGTCTAAGTCCCAAGATTGACATCTGTTATGTACATTCTAGAGTTATGTGGTAGAATTCTCTGGAAATAAACTGGATTCACTGCTGCAGGTGACCTACCACCCTGGTTTGCCAGGGCTCTCCCAGATTTTCAACACTAAAATGCTAAAACTTGGGAAGTCCCAAGCAAAATGGGACAGATTGGTGACTCTATCACTTCCAATGGAGCAGTAACAAATTACTTCCCAGAACAAGGGTAGGTTTTAAGAGGCGAGTGTTTATGATCAGAGCTGTGTTTTGAGGCAATCCATCTATTTACAATGTGTAGAATGAGTGGGAAGAGAAAAGAGGCTCTGAGACCAGTTCAAGTTGTACAATGGCTCTGATGAGAAATGGGCCAGTAATTAGGAAAGAGGCTATTGGAACACAGAGAGGGGCAAGATTCAGATTATGTTGTAGTGATAGGTGGTTACATCATTAACTTGGGGCATATGGAGTCAGGTTTTGGTGACTAAAGAAAACCTTAACTGTGCCGGCTGATTTTTAGGCAATAACTCCACCAGGCCGTGCCAGTGGTTCTCAGCCAAGGATGGTTTTGCCGCCAAGGGGACATTTGGCAACGTCTGGATGTTGTTGGTTGTCACAACCTAGAAATGTTCCTGAAATCTTGTGGGTAGAGGCCAGAGATGTGACTAAATGTTTTGCAGTACATGGGATAGCCCCCCACAACCCAGAATTATCCAGCCCTATGTCAACTGTGCTGAGGCTGAGAAACCCTGAGCTATGTGATACAGTATGAGAAAAACATGATGATTATGGTATAGAACATATATTCTAAGTCTGTGTAATGGTGCATGCTCTTTCTTATAGAAAATATTTGTTACATCAGACAGTAAACTTTTTCAAAGTCAGATGTTTTTTACGTCTGAATTTCCAGAACCTAGCATATAATGAATGCTCAATAATTGTTCAATGAATGAGGAGCAGCAGCTATCATTTTTTGAACTTTTACTATGTGTCAGGCACTTCTTTGATGCCTCACTCAATGTTCATAAGGACCCTCAGAATTAGGTACTATTATATCTTCTCATTTTACATGTGAAAAATAGCATAAGAGAGATAAGTCACTTTCTAGTAAGAAAAGGAGCCAGTGCTGGAACCCTCGCTCATCCGACTTGGGTGTTCATCATGTTAACTGCAACACTGAGCATCTCTGTTTTAACACGGACTTGAACTGTGTTGGCTGTAATCAAATTTCCAATTACCCAAATGCTGGAATAAAGACCTTTATAAGCTTCATAAACTATTCTCTCCTTTTTTTTTTTTTTTTTGTTTATTGCCACTCTCTAAACTTGCTATTGCCATATGCACGTTGAATTTATAAATGTACCATATTAGTCAGGAACATTCTATTTTTTATAGCAAAAACATTTCCAGATATATTTCTGGGATTTATGCATTAATATCACCAGTTGGATGGTGTGTTTGATATTATTTCAATAGATAAGAAATCCTTGAAGGGACACTTGATGATAACAGCGAGCAAAGATTGCCACTCCTCTCCCCATTTAAAAAAAAATCTCATTCTATTATTCTGGGGTGGAATGTAACCTGGTGCATTTTCATTTTATTCACTGATTACATTGTTCTTGTGGTATATTTATTTAAGAGGGGAAAAAAAAGTTAACTGAGATGGGGAAAATTCAATAGCAACGTACAGTAGGCTTTAAAGAATGTATACTGTTGTTTACCACCATTTGGCTGTCTGATGGTTGATTGCTTTCTGAAAGCTCTAAAAACAAGAGATCAATGTGCTACAAAAGTCTGTTTTAGCATTGCGGGAATTTTTGCCACACTGTTGTGCTATCAGCAGGTGGCTAGAATACACTAATCCTGCAAATAATTCATAAAAACCCCTCCATATTTCGCACCATCTGGCCCCAACCTCATTTTTCTATCTTATCTTCTGTCCCTACCTACACTCCTGCCTCATAAGATCAAATATCATCCACTGAATGTGCCCCAACTATCCACTCACTTGGGCATTCAGGTCTTTTGGTTTCAAGTATTCTACTCTCCTAGGTAAAGACCAGTTAGTTCTTCAAAACCAAATTCAAATACCATGTCAACGCAAGGCCTTTCCGCACCTGGTTCTGTCTAAACAGCACTCGCTGGCTCGCTCACTAACTCAACAAATATTTATTGGGCCCATCTCAGGGGCAAGTAAGATGGATATGGTTCCAGCTCTCATGGAGCTTATGGCCCAGAGCAATCTAGAAAAATTAATCTCTGCCTTTCCTGAGGTCCCACACTGTTGCTTTTTGTCTCTATTTATATTCTATTATGTCTTTATTTTTTTCTTATGGACCTATCCCTGGGCATCGTGAGCAATCCAGTGACTGTTCATCTTAGCATGGCCCCAGTCCCACCCAGCGCCTCCCACATGGGAGACAAGCAGTAGACTTGTGCGTAGTAGGGTTGGATTTCTATGTGATACCTTGGAAGAAGCCAGTAAATAAAGTAATCCTATGGCTCTATTTTTATTTTCTAATACTGATCTCTTCTTTCTCTTTAACCATTGCTCTGGATTTATAGCAGAAAAATAAGCAAACAGACTTGTCTATTCAAGGTCACATGGTTTCTTCTGGTTTAAAACGCCCCGACATTTAAATTCAGTTTATTCCAGATCTGTGCTATCCAGTACATGTGGCTATCGAGTGCTTGAAACGTGGTTAGTCTGAATTGAAATGTGCTGCAAGTGAAATATACACTGGATTTCAAAGATACAACATATCTGATTAATCTTTTATATTGATTATGTATTGAAATAGTAACAAATTAATTATGTTGAGTTAAATAAACTATGTCATTATATTTAAATTTACCTGTTTATGTTTCCTTTATTTTTGTGGCCACTGGAAAATTTTTAACTGCATGTGTGGCTTGGATTGTGTTTCTATCAGACAGAGCTGTTCTGAATTCTTGCCTTTCCCCCTTCTCTGGCCCTTTTTCCCAGGGCAATTCCTTTGGGAGAACCCCTATAGCATTGTGGTATTTCAGGTGAAAGTTCTTAATGCTGGCTTTGCCTGCATCTAGCTTTTGTTTCATCTGGTAGCTCAGTGTCCAAAGGTGGTATCTACTAGACATGTGGGAAGACAAAAGGGTCTAGATTCTTGATCTTTTTTCTTTTTTCCTTGTCTCTCCCAAGAATCCTTCTTCCTGTAGGGCTTTCCTCTTGGAAAAATCTGGTTTTACTTCATTCTGTCTCTTTCCCTGGAGCAATTGTCCTCAGCCTCTTGGCCTAATCTTCATAGCAGAAGGGCTGCTAATGGGGGAACCCAACTTCTTCCCAAGAAGTAAAATGCAGTTTGTATTTCAAACTATCATTCCATATTTATTGATAGATTGAATAAAAAATTCAAAACATTGAGCCATAACTGGAGTTCATCTCATGGAAAAGAAAACTGAACTTTGTTTTCCTTTTCAGGACCCAACAACATGGAAGGAAACCTATTCTGTGGCTGTCTTGTTCACTTTCAAGACTAGAGGATTTTTCAGAGAGGATGTTGCAATAAGCCTCACAAGAACATAGGCTTTCTTGTAAACCACTCAGTGGGTAAATATTAGTTTTGCAGACCCAGAATAGCTCACTGAGTAAACCCAGCCATTTATAATTTTCCCAGGACTTAAAATCTCAAGCTGTGAGAATTTGGAGTTTTCACCTGTGAAAGGACAGAATGGAAGGATTCCCTCTAGTTACTGTTTCCACATTTATCATGCCACTCTGGGCTCCAGATTATATGCTAATTTAACAATTCAACATTCAAAATTTCCTTCTTTTAATATGCCACCCATTATTAGGTTGTAGTTTTGAATAGGCTAACATTATCAAAGCTTCTTGGTGAATCCCTTTGAAAATATTGCTAAGCAAAGTTTCCATTCTATTTAATAAAATGTCAAGTGATTGTCCATGGTTGCCTATTCTGCCCTTTTAATGACTAATCTGTATAATCTGAAATAATATCAGTGAGCTGTTCCCACCTCCTGTGCCCCATTGTTGTTTATCCCGTCCCCCACCCCCACAAATGTGTCTATTGTTTTGTTATTTTCTTCAAATGAGTTTAAAGTGCAAATTGCAGCAGTTCATCACAGCCAAATAAAACCTCTTTCTAATTGCAAATCTCAAATGTCCCCCCTCTAAATTAAAATAAAATGCACTAAATGCTCCCAACTGTTTTTCCAATGCTCCCAAAATGGAGTATATCCAAAATGCTGCTGATGGATTGAGCCACATTAAGACACATAAACATTTAAAATCACTTCCTACTTTTTTACTGTTTTGGGGCAATGCTAACATTTTAGTCATGGAGGTTTCCTGTGAGGTTGAATGTATGTCTGTTGCTTGCCATTTGTGTCCCTTTGAAGTCAAGAAAGAGTTTTGCCAGTTTTCAATAGCCTGCCACTGAGATTTCTGTCAGTTTGTGATCAGATATCAGGGGCTATGTTGCCTCTGAGAAAGGACAGAGCCATAGGGATGTCTGTCCATTTTAATAGCTGTTTAACCTTGGGCTTGTCCTTTAACTTCTGTGTACTTCCTCATCCTCATTTGCAAACTACGATGGCAATAAATGTCTTGCAGAATTGGGGGAATAATTATAAATAATCAATGTAAAGTGCTTGATTCGTACAGGCACTCAACAATTAAGCTATTAAGAGGATCCACAAAGTCACAGCATCCAAGTGTCACATAATAAGTCAGACTCCTAATCTTTTGGATTTCATGAACTAAAATAACTTCAAATATTTTTTTATGGAACTGATAGAAAGTTGACAAATTTTAGTTTTATTTTGTTAAGTGAAGACAACAAAGAAGAAAGCAAACCCAACTATCATTAGCTGTCATCATCCCTGCAAAAGAAAGGAATTTTAGGAACAGTAACAAAAAAGGAAGGACATATTCTGAGAGAATAACACAATCCTTTACATTAAATAAATGTAGCTTTGTGACAAGAGTTTTTCATTTCACTATTCATGGTGAAAAAAATTCATCCAAAGTTGGTATTGTTGAACTGATTGAATACCCAGGAAAGACTGGAACCCTTTTCTTTGTTGACGTGTTTGTCCAAAGGCATGTTTCTCTCCTTTGGCTGGATTCCTCTTGTTTTCTGAATGATCAACATATCAGAGCCATACCTTATTAGGGAAATGGGGTGATAGTGAGTCTTTTTTTGCCATTGAGGCTGAGTTTAAATTCTGTTCTTTCAAATGCACACTGCTAGGATGTGTTGCTTTCTGATCTATTTTCAGTAGCTGTTCATCTGACCCAAAAACATGCATGGGTACTTGTTCGCTGATGTTCCCATCTGCACAGATCTGCTCGTATTCTCAGATTTAGCAAGCCTTATTTTATCAACTTTCATTTTCGCTTCCCATTTGCAGAATATCACAAGTGAACTCCCTGAAAAATTTTATCATCTTTGGTTTTATTTACAATTTCTTTGGAAGTGATGGTACCCATGGATATTTATTTCTCTTCCATAGTTTTCAGTGATCCTTTTCTTAATTTTGAAGGTCGTAAATCCTGCACAGTTGGACATTTGGTTCAACATAAGTATCAACATCAGCAGCATGTATTCTGTAAACATGGAAAATACACAAGATTATCTGCATAAGAGTGGAAAACTTGGAGGAAGAATGTCATATTGTTATAGAATTAGAATGTTGAATTCAAAGATAGTTTTTGTGATAATATATAGACCAAGACCTTTAGTTTTAGATGCGAAAAATTAACGTCTGAAGAGGGGAAAAACCTTTCAATGGCCCCAGAGAGTTAGACCCTGGACAGATGATTATAAAACTATGTTGTAAAGGATATTGTATAAGCAACTTAGCTGTTAAAAAATGTTTCCTATTCTAGAATTACTTAACTAGTATTGTGCTTAGGGTTTTGGGTTATGACCCATCTATAAGGTAAATATGATTGTCCTGAAACTTAAAGATATTAATTGCTTTTAAACTGAAATCATAGTTATAGGCAGAGTCAAGAAGAGAAATAGCCAATCAGGTATGAATATTGCATTTGCACCTGGAGCCCAGTTTTCATTTAGTTATCAACTATATACTAGCTATTCCGTGCATAGGGAGGCAGTACCCAGAAATGGCTAAAGCTTTGAGCTTCAGTGACAAAATAAAAACAAAACTACTAAAGTTTGAGCCCTGGCTCCAAAAGTTATTTTTTTGTATGAACTTCAACAATTGTTTAACCTCTTGAAGTCTTAGTTTCTAATTTTTAAAATAGTAATATTAATCTCAGGATATTTTTTGGTCACAGCATCCAGTACTGTGATTATAATCAAGTAGAGTGTATTCATTATATCTTGAAAATCACTTCTCTAAACCATTTTTGCATAGTTAGGATATTAACAGAGTTTTTGAAGGTCAAAGTTAGGTACTGCTGCTCTTGTGATCAATACCTATGGGAAAATGAAATAAGTAGCAATGGTCAGAGGAGAATTTCCAGAGGGGCCTGAGCTGTGAGCTGTTGGTAGCAACCCGCTCAAGCAGCTGTGGGGATGAGCACTGCAGTCCTGGGAGGGGAGAGGGCAGATCTGGGAGGCAGACTACAGCATCCACTACAGACCTAAATAATTTTTTTTCTAATTTTTTCCCGTGAATATTTCTATCTGTATCCCTAAAAGACAAAGACATTTAAAAAACATATCCCTAATGCCATTGTCATATCTAAATTTAGTTATCAATAATTTGTTAGTATCCAATCTGTGTTTAGCATTCAAGTTTCCAATTGTCTGATAAATATAGCTATAATTAATTAACTAACTTATAGTTTACTTGATTTGGAGTTCAAGTAAGGTCCATAAATTATAATCAGTTAATATCTCCTAAGTCTTTTTTAATCTGTAAGTTTTTGTTTCATTTCTTTTTTTCCTTACAATTTATTGATTGGGGAAACCTGGTAGAGTTCTGTTCTATAGAGTTTCTTACAGTGAATCTTTAACAATTCTTTTATTATTATGAAAGTAATAAATGTACATTACAGATAATTTAGAAAATACAAAAAAGTATTTAAAAAGAACGTTTTTTTAAAATCCCTCAAAACCTCCCCAGAAGATTAGCACTAAAAATATGTTGGTGTATTTCTTTACGGTAGTGTTTTCCAAAGTCTGTTGAATGGGACTTTACTCCCATGATCTGTCCTGCTAAAACAGGGTCAGTTATTGTGTTAGTTTTCTACTGCTGCTATAACAAATGACCACTAACTTAGTGGGTTAGAACAACACCTATTTATTATCTCACAGGCCTGTAGGTTGAAGTCCAGTAGGCTTGGCTGGGTTCTCTGCTTAGGGTCTCACAAGGTTGAAATCAAGGTATTGGCTGGCTTGGGCTCTTGGCTGGAGGTTTTTAGGGGAGAATCTACTTCCATGCTCATTCAAGTTGTTGGCAGAATTCATTTCTGTGTAGCTGTAGGGCAGAGAAACCATTTCCCTGTTGGCTGTGAGCGAGGACTATTCTCAGCTTTTAGAGGCCACCTGAATTCCCTGGTTTGTGGCCTCCTTCTCTTCAAAGTCAGTAATCCTTTCAAAAAATATAAAAAATATCCTGAGAAGTGTCAAATTCTTCACAGGCTTTGAATCTCTCTGACTTCTCTTTCTGCCTCAGCCCTTCTACCTGCAGCTAGAGAATGTTCTCTGTCTTTAAGGGCTCCTGAGATTAGACTGGACTCATTCAGATTATCCCAGATAATCTCCCGGTTTTAAGGAAAGAAATAATTCAGGAATGAAGCCTTAATTATATCTGTAAAGTCCCTTTTGCCAGGTGAAGAAACTATATTCACATGTTCCAGGCATTAGAACATTGACAACTTTTGGGGGTCATTCTACATACCACAGTGATTAAGTTCGAAGGATGTATGTTTTCTACCTCTCTTTTGGAAACTAAAAAGTCACTACATTATGTGACACTTTGTATCATTATTCAGTAAATATTTACTCCCCTCCACCTCCCACCATGGGCCTTAATCTTCCACGCCCATTGGTGTTGGGTTTGGCTGTGCAATTTGCTTTGGCCAATAAAATGTCTGCAGATATGAAAAAAAGTCATTACAGTCATCCCTTGGTGTCCTTAGGGAATTGATTCCAATACCTCCACAGATACCAAAATCTGCAGATGCTCAAGTCCCTGATATAAATGGTGTGTATTTGCATATAACCTCTGCACATCCTCTCATAAATTTTAAATCATCTTTAGATTACTTATAATACCTAATACAATGTAAATACTATGTAAATCATTGTTATACTATATTTTTTATTTGTATTATGTTCATTGTTATATTGTTTTTTTCTTTCCCCAAATATTTATGATCTGTTTGGTTGAATGGAACCCACAGATATGGAGGGCTGACTGTAATGTTTTTTGCAACTCTGGAGTCAGGAAACATTTTTATAACTTTTTTAAACCAGAAATCTTCAAGCTTGTTTGATCATGGAATCTTTTTTTTTTTTTTTACACATAGCACTTTTAAACATTCTGCAGAATGAGAATTCCTGAAGAACACATTTGAGGAATAGAATTTTCCCTATATAAGGATTATTTTATATCTGAGTACGTTTTATACACTTTTGGTCAAGTCATCTATTTACTGTTGTAATCTACTTTTTTGATTTATCACAATGCCATTAAATATTTTCCTAAACTAGGAGTGAGCAAGCTTTTCCTGAAAGGCACTGCAGAGTAAGTATCTTAGTGAATTTGTGGGCCACGTGGTCTCTGTTGCGTCTCCCCAGCTCTGCCACTGTAGCAGGAAAGCCCCCAAAGACAACAATATGTTATGAACAGGCACGGCTGTGCTCAAAGCTGGCATTGAGCCAGATTGCTTACTTTTTTTTTTTTTTTTTTTGAGACAGAGTCTCATTCTGTTGTCCAGGCTAGAGTGCCGTGGCATCAGCCTAGCTCACAGCAACCTCAAACTCCTGGGCTCAAGCGATCCTCCTGCCTCAGCCTCCCGAGTAGCTGGGACTACAGGCATGTACCACCATGCCCGGCTAATTTCTTTTATATATATATATATATATATGTGTGTGTGTGTGTGTGTGTGTGTGTGTGTGTGTGTGTGTGTGTGTTTAGCTGTCCGTATAATTTCTTTTCTATTTTTAGTAGAGACGGGGTCTCGCTCTTGCTCAGGCTGGTCTCGAACTTCTGAACTCAAACAATCTGCCCGCCTCGGCCTCCCAGAGTGCTAGGATTACAGGCGTGAGCCACCTCGCCCGGCCCAGATTGCTTACTGACCTCTCTTTTTAACCATGATTTTTAAATGATTGCATAGTATTCCGTTATGTGGACATCTGTACCATTATTGCCTTTTTATACATTTTATTGTAGTATAATATACATACAGAAAAGTGTACTTAGTGTCCATTACAGCTTGATGAGTTTTCTCAACTGGATATAACCATGTGACCAGTACCTAGCGAGTAATTGCCTCTGCATGGACATCTGAATTGTTTCTATTATAATCTGGGGCTTTCACTAATGATACTGTTGTGAGCATAGTGCCTAATCTACTTTATTACTAAATTTGCACATTGGCTGTATTAGTTTTCTATTGTTTCTGTAACAAATTACCACCCACTTGGTAGCTTAAACAATACAAATTTATTATCTTACAGTTTTGCATGTCTGACACAGTTCTCATTGGGCTATCAAGTCAAGGTATCTTTTCTGGGGGTTCTAGGGGAGAATCTGTTTCCTTGCCTTTTCCAGCTTCTAGAGTCCACCCACATTCGATGACTCATGACCACTTCTTCCATCTTCAAAGCCAACAACCTTGCATATCTCTGATCACTCTTCCATGGTCACATCTCTCTGAACCACAGGAAATATTCTTTGATTTTTAGGACTCATGTGATTAGCCTGAACCCACTGGAGAATACAAGATTCGCTACCTTCCTCAAGATTCTTAATTTAATCACACCTGCCTTTTGTCATGTAACTTATTCACAGATTCCGAAGATTAAATTGTGAACATTTTTTGGAGGGAGGGAGGAAGGTCTGCCTAGCACACTGGTTCTGTGATTCAATTGGCAAGAAACTCACTCTGACAATAGCTCCTTTATGTCCTCTCGTTTCACTTGACAAGCTCTTTTGCGCTCATTGCCTTCTCAATCACACATCACTTTTCATCTGATTGTTGGAGGCTCATATACAGATGTTCTGTCTGGTCTCCAATGGGGCAAAAACACAGAGGACAGAAACAGATTATTTTCTACTCTGAGATCACAAGCCTGAAGAACATGATGACATTCCAGCCTGTTTGAACTTCTTCCCAAGGGATGGTGCAAAGGAAAAAAGGGCAGAGTTCCTTATGTCTAAGAACTAATTTTCAAAAAGCTCTTCAGGGTCTTTAGAGAGCTGTTGGTTAGAGATTCACTGTCCAACCAAGGTCACTCTAAAAGGAAAGAGAGTGAATGGAAGTGCATTCAGAGGACACAGCCTGACCTCCTGGGGTAGGTAGTAAGTGGCCTCGTGGGAGGGATGGGTGTAGGAGCTTTAGCTGTTCAGTCTAAGACAAAGAAAAACTGAGGATGGTGAGAGGAAGGGAATAGAAGAGCTGTCTTTAGACATCCAGTGGTGGTAACATGGAAGAGGGCTTATAGTAGTTTTGGAGAATGCTAAGATAGCAATTTTCAAACTTCAATGTTCATTAGTATCACTTAGGAAGAATCTGAGTGCAGATTCCTGGGCTCCACCCACTGGAGGTTCTGATTCCATAGGTGGGAATGGAACATAAAGCTAAACCAAATTTAAAACGAAGTGCCACTATTGATTCTGATACAAGTATTTCAAGAACTTTATTCATATATTTTTTCATTTATTCAGAGATTTATTAAGTATTTTCGATATGCCAGGCACTGTTGTAAGGGTGAGGATATAGCTCTGAATAAAACATGCCAGCTTCCTGTCCTCAAGGGGATTCTAGAAGGAGAAGACAGACAATGATCCCCCCTATTGGAGAAAATGCTCTCTCCATTAGGAATTCTCTTCATGTGTTAGATAGTGATAAATGATATAGAGAAAATAAAAAGCAGGAAAGGAGTTAGGGAGTATTGGGGAGGGGAATGAGGTTGACTTTTATTTGTTTACTTATTTATTTTATTTTTTATTTATTTATTTTTTGAGACAGAATCTCTCTCTGTTGCCCAGGCTAGAGTGCCGTGGTGTCAGTCTAGCTCACAGCAACCTCAAACTCCTGGGCTCAAGTGATCCTCCTGCCTCAGCCTCCTGAGTAGTTGGGACTACAGGCATGAGCCACCATGCCCAGCTAATTTTTTCTGTATATTTTTAGCTGTCCAGATCATTTCTTTCTATTTTTTAGTAGAGACGAGGTCTTGCTTTTGCTCAGGCTGGTCTTGAACTCCTGACCTCCAGCGATCCACCCACCTCGGCTTCCCAGAGTGCTAGGATACAGGCATGAGCCACCATGCCCGGCCAAGGTTGACTTTTAAATGGGTGTTACTAAAGCAAAGAACTGAATGAAGGAAGGGAGAACGTAAGTCATGTGGCTTCTGGAGGAAGGGTGTTCCATGCAGAGGGAACAGCAAGTGCAAAAGGATTTAGGTAGATATGTGCCCACATGCCTAGTATGCTCAAGGAGTAGTAAAATGCCAGTGTGACCTTACAAATTGAACTGGGAGGAGAATAACTGATAGCATCTGTGAAGTGAGATACTTTGTTTATGCAATTGGGCCAGGAGGGAGGGCAGACCCCTTTGGAAACGCAATGGATATATTTACTCCAAGAAAAACTTTGGGCCATCTTGGGAAGGTTGCTTTCCCAACCTTGGGAACATGCCTGTTATAGGAAAAATTCAAATATCTGATTGGTGGTTGAACGAAGCCATTGGTTTTTAAACATGGCTGTGCCTCAGAATTGCCTGGGGAGGTATAAGTGGACATCTGCTTTAACAGCACTTTGTTTTTTTGTCTTTGATCAATTACCACTGCATTATTTTTGGTTTTGATGGGACTGACAATGAAATTTCTGTTCTTCTCTGGCCAAGAAGTAGGGATAATAGCCAAGTTAGGTTAGTCACATTCTTTCTCATTGGAATTTAATCTTGAGTAGAGTGACACATGCATGGATAACAGTAGGGGCTGATTCTTTCTGACTTTGTATGGCCTGTGGAGAAGCCATCCTGTAAGTTTTGTTCCCCAGACTCCCATAATTGTCCTAGTTCTTGTTCTTTTCAGGGCCTGAGTTTTCAGGTACTGCTGATTCAGTTCAGGTCCTCCAAAAGGCAGGTTGGAAACCCTGGACTCAACAGTGCTACAGACCAACCCCTGCTGTGAACCGCTGTGCCTCCCAGCTGATCTGGAGAGGAGCTGTCCGACTTTGATGCTAGTTTAATTTCTCTTCTTTCCTCCGCTAGCGATTCTCTTTCCCCCAGCTTCATTAACTAGTGAAAACTCAAGCCAGGTGAACAAACGGTCCAAGTCCCTGTGTTAAAACCATGTGTAGACAAGAGCCAGGGGAAAGGAATGCTTGCAGTAGTCCACATTCTGCCAGGGTCTGGCTTTGTGAGGTTGGGTAACTCCTTTCTGCACTGTGTTTACTTGTAGGAAAAGCATATTGTGCCCCAGGAAGCAGTAAATTTTCTAAGACAGGTATGACGAGGCTATTATGATATGTGTGTACATGCTTATTTACTTATTTATTTTTGATTCATTCTATGCATCTTGCCTCTCAGTGTAAGCCCCATGAGGTCGGTATCTTGGTCCATTTTCTGTTGCTGTAACAGAATACTACAGACTGGGTAGATTATAAACAATAGATGTTTGTTCAGCTCACAGTTCTGGAGGCTGGGAAGTCCAAGAACACAGTGCTGGCATTTGATGAGCATCATCCCAGGGCATAAGGCAGAAGTGTTCACACGAGACAGAGAGAGGCACCAGGGGCTGGACTCCCTTTATAACAATTCACTCTCAAGATAACTAAGTAGCTCCCATGATGACAGTGCTAATCCACTCATGAGGGCTCTGCCCTCAGGATCCAATCTCCTCTTATTAGGCCCCGTCTCTCAACAGTGTTTGTTGCATTGGGGATTAAATTTTCATGTGCTTTTGGGAGACACATTCAAACTGTAGCAAGCAGGGATCTTTTCAGTTTTGTTTTGTTCTGTATGCTCAGTGTTTGGAACAGTCTCTGGCTTTTAGGAGGCTCTCAGAAAGTATGTTTAGAATGAATGAATTTTTAAAACATATTGGACCTTTACAGAGGCTTTACCAAACATTCTTTCATTAAATATCAGCTTGAAACCTCTCAACTATAGTAGTATCATCTAAACCCAATCTTACAGACAAGCTACATCAGAATTACCTGAGGACGTTAAAGCAGATTCCCAAGATTATTCCCAAAGGTGTTGATTCAGTTATCCTGGAAATTTTTATGGTGTATTTATGATTGTTATTACTATTACGGTTATTGCAGTGGTGACTATCTTGAATTTGCATGGTTTAAAAGCATTGACTCGATGACTGCTAAAGACCTCCACTCTGACATCTCACCAAGATGGTTTTGATGAGAAAAATGATGCTGAGATCCCACCTAAGCAGCCCTGAGATTGCTTCCTTTCAAAATTTGGCTCTTTTCACAAGGAGTTGCTAACTCACCTGAGACGATTTTTCTTCCTTGCTTTAGGGCTGGGGAAAAAAAAATCCCCTGAAGTAATTTCACTGCTTTGTGATTACAAAAAAAAAAAAAAATGGCCAGCAAAAGGAGGAACTGCACATCTCTCTTGGGGCTCTGGGATTTTTCTGGGGTAGTAGAAGTCTTTCTTTATTGAAATACCTTAGGTGTGCTCTTCCCCTGTGGCGGGCTGTATGGATTAGACAGTGCAGAAGGTAGACAGATTTTCTGCTCCACAGAGCTTTTAGTTTAGTGGAGGAGACAGATATTAGATAAACAATCACACAAATAAGAGTTTAAATTACTATCAGGACCAGTTCCTTAGTTGGGATTATGGCAATTAAAAGGGGAGAATTAAGTATTTATACTTAGTGATTCTTGTATGAACTATATTTTAGGGTACCCCAAGAGCCCAGGCTGATCAGGAAAAGTTTTTTCTTTTTTTTATGAAAAAATTCTCATTAATAAAGGGGAAAGGAGTGAGAGAATCCACAAATCACTATTTTATTTCCTTTAAATAAATAATTAATGCAGGCCACAGTGATCAGTGAATGGAACCATTAAAAGGAGAGCTCGAGGGGAACTCAGCAATGAAGGTATTAGGCTGTTACATTCTTTCCATTACCTAAAATTTATTGTCTCAGAGTTCTGGAGACAAGAAGTTCAAAATCTGACAGGGCTGTGGTCCCTTTGGGGACTTGGGGAGAATCCATTCCTTGCCTCTTCCAGCTCCTTGGTTGCTGCCCTGGCATTTCTTGGCTTGTGGCCGTATGACTCCAATCTCTGCCTCTACCTTCACATAGCCTCTTTGCATCTTGTTCCAGGCTTTCTCTGCCTCTCCCATATAAGGATACGTGTGATTGCATGTAGAGTCTACCGGGATAATCTAGGATAAATTCCTCTTCTTGATATCCTTACATTAGTCACATCTTTTGACATATGCAGTAGTGATCATGGATCTGGGGATTACAATGTGGACATATCTTTTTGGGGTCACCATTTACTGCACTACCTGTGCTTCTGACGGGATACACTGTGAAGCACGTGGAATCACTATGATCTTTTCTTGCCATAAAAGTGTATCTGAGTTTAATCAAACCCTTAGAGCTTGTAATCATTTACAGAAAATACTGGGGATAGAGAAATAAGTGATATAACTCTCTAACCAAATGTGGAACATTCTACAGGACAACTGACATTTTTCTTTTTTAATAAATCAATGGCATGAAAAAAGGTGAAAGTGGACTGTTCTAGATTACAAAAGATTTAAAGACATAACAATCAAGTGTAATTTATAAACCTTGTTTAGATACTGATTAGACCAAACCAGCCCTAAAAAGACATCTGAGGCAATGGGGGATTTGATTTTGAACTGGGAATGAGATGATACCTAGGAATCGTAATGAATTTGCTTAGTGGTGACAATGGCATTGCAGTTATGGCAGGTACCTTTTGTGTCCTGTATCACATTCTCTTAGTCCACCTTTTCACTCCAGCTCTTGCTACTATACCTAGACTGTGCAGGTGGAACCTGATAGCACCTCCCCTAAACTGCACCACAGAGCTTTCTTCTCTGGATGTCTCTGTTGCTCCCTGTGGGACACCTGTGGGGACCTTTCCAGCCATTGCGCCTCATTCTGAACATTCCATTGCAAACAGGTAGTGCAAGGGAGTTAACACCCCATGGGGCCTGATGGGGGGGTATGGAAACCACGGGGTAAACACTTCCCATTGTGTTCACTCAATTATGATCTAAATAGCATTCTAGAGGTCCTCTGAGGGTCCTCAGCAGAATCCAGCTCCAGGTGCCCACAGGGCTAATGCTCTCACAGGCATCCTTGGATTGGCTTCCTCTCCTTCCCTGGTCCTCTCTTTTCAGCTCCACACTCCTTGTGATCACTTCTCAAAATAACAACTTACGTGCAAGCCCTCATTTCAGGCTCTGCTTCTGGCGGGAACCCACGCTGAGACAGTGGTTATGAAAGAAACTAATCATTTTTAAGACATACATATTGAAGTATTTGGACATGAAATGAGATAATGCATGGGATTTGCTTGAGGTATTTCACTGACATCAAAGAAGAAAAAGAAGGAAAGGGCTAGATGAAGCACGTGGAAAAATTACAATGACTGTTGATTCTGAGTGTTGAATACATGGGAGAATATTGTTGAGGACTTAAAATTTGTTATCACAAAATACTTAAAAGGTTAAAATTATTAACAAGGTCTCCAAAGTAGAGGAACAGAGTGCTCTGAGAGTAGAGACCTAGTCTAGCTGGGGGATCAAAAAAGACTTTCCTGATGAAATGTCTTTTAAGCTGTGGCTTAAAGGACAAAATGGATTTTTCAGACCCTTTTACCCAAGGCAATTAAGGAGCCTTCATGAACCTGGCCACCGTTCCAGGATCACTTCTGCACTTCTGCTTGGAACACGGGGTCCTAAGCCTGCCACCCAGGGCCTTCGAGGGCTGCTGCTGCTTATTCTTCTTATTCTCCTTCTTTTTTTTTTTTTTTTAATAGCACTTACTGCTTTCACATGGCTCATTTCCTCAGTATTGAATATCTGCTGTGGGTGGCAAATCATTTTGTGTGAAATGTATTCATTCACTTGTAGACATTTACTGTATCTCCCAGCAACTCTTTGAAATCTCACTATTTCTATTTTCTTGTGAGTGGTAGAGAGGAAATAGGAATGCTATTTTAGGGTGGTCCAAAGTCGGATGAACTACCTGGTAAATTTTCAACATCAGAATGCTTACATCTATTTGATGCCAGCGGATTGGAGCCAGGTCCCCTGTGCTGCCGTTTTGTGCTGTGAATGGAGCCACTCACGGGAGAAGCATTTCCCTCTGTTAGAGCACATTCATCCTCTGTGTTCCACAGACAAAGGAGGATTTTATAGCTGTGTAGCTGTCTGGGTTAGGAGAATGCATTTTGCCTATAATTTCGATAAATAACCAGTCAAGTCATTCTCTTTAATTTGCTTTGCTTTGAAATGCCTTATTCGCAGCAGTTTCCTCCACTGATACTGACATTTACACCCCAAGGCTTGCTGATAGATACCATTGCTATTACATAGTATCACCTTGCACGTTTAACTTGCTTTATGTATCACAAAGTGCTTTCATAACCGTATCTCGTTTAATCCTCACAGCAACCTTGTGATGTTTTCTCTCTTCCTTTCCTTCCTTTCTTTTCCTTTATGTTCTTTTTTCCCCCTCTTCC
Source organism: Lemur catta (assembly GCF_020740605.2). NCBI lineage: Eukaryota > Metazoa > Chordata > Mammalia > Primates > Lemuridae > Lemur > Lemur catta. Next base: position 24,033,626 of record NC_059145.1, on the reverse strand, counting down.
CTTCCTCCAATTCTTCCTTCCTGCCCCTCCACTCTTTCCTCCTTCTCTTCCCTTCCCCTTTCTTTTTGTTTTCTTTTCATTCCATCATTCATTATTTCTTCTCTCTCTCTCCTTCTTTTGCTTCAGCTGTTGCTCTTGTACCTAGAGTGTATCTGTTACAAAAGCATTTGCAACAAATACTTTTTAAAGGTTGGCTTGCAAGTTTGATAGCTTGAGTTCAAATCCCAGTTCAGCCACTTCCTATCTGTGTGACCTCAGGTAAGTTACTTGAGCTTTAAGCCTAAATTGCCCACTCATAAAATGGGCATAATAATAATGCACTTTAGCAATGAGGGTAAGTGCCTGTTTGCTTACTGGGCTCAGTCTCTGGCAGGCAGAACGCAATCAAAACTGTTCTCTATTATTTTTATTCTCATTACTTACTATCCTGTTTAGACATAGCAGTGACTATGACCAATGTGATTAATGTACCCATGAAGTTTATCATGGGGCTGTTGAGAAAACTGAGACATACAGCTAATAAGTGACAGAGCCAAGGTTTCAATTTAGACCGGGTTGTTTTCAAGGTAAGAACCTTCTTCACTACTTTGCTTAATGCTTAATGTCTAAATATAAAATTACCAATAAGTCAGGATTCTTTTCTTTTTGTTGTTAGAAAGTTGTCTCAGAATTCCTCATAATTGCATGTTGTTATTGTAGCTATAGCTCTGTCTGTTTAAAAAGAATTCCCTAATTACTCAATATGCATAAGTTGTTACTACACAGATCAAATTCTCGCCCTCCAGGAGCTTGACTCCTAAGAAAGAATAATTGAATCAGTTATATTTTGGTAATTGAATATAATTTAACACTTACGTTAGCTACCTGCCTATTGTCTGGAAAAGATTGACTCAAAATAATGTTTTTCCAAGTTTTTGCTTATTTAATATAAGATAATATTGGAGAAATCCATAATTTCACATGATTGACACTGGGCTGAATGATAGATGAATGCCTTCAACAAGAAAAGTGGATGAGACGACTTGGAAATACAGAATATCCTGATGATTTCAGAAATAATGGCAACCATTTAGCGTGATTCTAGCCCAAACCTCCAGTTCAGTGACATTGCGTCCACTGGCAGCATCCCATCATAACCTGTGGGTTGCAGGGTGTGTGTCCCATTGCCATGTTGGCACTGTGGTCACCTGTACAAATGAATATTTATACATGCCAGTCACAATTTGCTTAAACTTTTTATGCACTCACCTAGTATAACATAACAGTTAAGAACTGAGGAGCTTAGAGTTGCCAAAACCTCTGCTTTGCCCTTTGCTAGTTGTGTGAATTTTCTGAGCTTTAGTTTCTCATCTGTAGAATTAACAATGGCAATGATTGCATGGCATTATTGCAAAGAATTAATGAGAAATACATGTAAAACATTTTGCATACAGTTTGGTATATAGAAAAAAGTTATTATTCATCTATTTGTTAAACATTTTTTGAATGTTTATGTTATGTTAAACATTTTGAATGAATATATACTGGACATTGGCCAAGTACTGGAGTTGCCAAAGTAAAATCCTGTTTAATTTATATTCAAAGAGTTCACAAAAGATGGTAAAAATATTTCCAGATAGCAAGGCAGGATTACAGAAAAAGAATGATTAGTGCTCAAAATTTCCTAGTTCACACAGTGGCAGTGATATATATCAATTATATAGTCTGACAAGGCATTTAATTTTGCCGTGTGTATTCCAGTAACTGATTTCAAATCTGACAGTTTCCTTTTGGGTTCAATATCCGATGCTTCCGTTAATTCCAAAGAATTATCTTTCAAACAATACTCTGCAAAAATTATATGTTAGAACATTATCAAGTCATCTAATACCATTAGAGCCAAACATTGCTTATGTGATCAATTTTAAAAACTCTAGCCTTTGAATATAACACAGAATAATTTACAGTTAAACTCCACTGGATTTTTCAAATTAGATTCCATGTTATTTTAGCTGAGTAGGAACTTACAGAGCCTCAAGGCACTCTAGCAACTGAAAAAAGAAAAAGAACATGGACTGACAGCATTACCAAAAAGCAATTAAGTTTGAAATTTAATGGAAACTGAGCAGTCACATACTGTTATGATACCACTTAATATCAAATCAATACTGACCATAAACTGGGTTTGTTAATTATTACAACCTCTTACTCCTGTGCAGAGGTCAAACAGAAGAAAATAAAAAGGTGGTCATAAACCAAAGACTCAAAGGGGTAAATACCAGCTTCACTCAAAAATATTTGCTGGCTTCATGGCAAAGAAATGAAAGCCCCCAGACTAACAGCATCTTTACCTCATCTGCAATGTAGTAGGAGTCACATGGTTTTAGTTTCTTTGTTTGCAAACAAGAGAATATTGGAATATTATGCTATATATTATTAATAGATTTAAAAATCAAAACCAAACAGTGTTGGCCAATCTAGGTTTGATGCCTCAGTTTCTTTTCAGTGAAAACATAGTTTAATGAAATACCACATGAGAAATTTGAAGTCAATTTATCAGATAAACCAAGTAATTTATAGAAATGATCCATAAAGATAATGTGGGATAAAGAACAGAAGCCAAATTCTGCTGGAAATATTCTGCTTTCAGGGATAAATAATCAGTGGATCTTTCCCCGGTGCTGGTTTGCTTAAGTCTCCTTGCTTCCTAACATTACCTTGGTTGCCCAAATCTTTTCCTCCATCTTCAATGAATTGATCTATCTTTACCTGCTGTCCAGCTAATCTGAGCAGTCTAGTGCCAAAGTACATTTCCAGACTAAGTTTCCAGCTAGTCCCATTCCCCTCATTCTTCTTTCTGGCTTTCTAGGAATTTTTTTTGCTTCCCCTGACCACGTATTACTGTGATCACATTTTGACATTTATTATTCCCTTTCTGTTTTGTTTGTTTTTGCTATATAATAAAGTCCTACTTATTCTCCTCCAAGACCCATTTCTAATGTTCCCTCCTCTGTGAGGTCCTGACTGCCTTCTACGGGTTACTCTTGCCTTCACTGTTCACGTTAACCAACGATTATCCATTTGGTTTGTGTCTGCCCAAGTGGATTCTGGACTTCATGAGGGACAGGACCTTATCTCATTCATTTTTATACCTCTGGGGCCCAGCACAGGCCTGGCACATAGTAGTTACTTCACAGATGTTTGCTGGATACAGAGCTCTGTCTCTGGTGGTTAGCATCCTGTACAAAGACATCTAGCCAAGGGGCAGGGCAGTAAAATCTATCTGTTGACCATGTATATCCTGGTGTAGGCCTATATCAGCCCTACAGAGGGGCACTTGTTTTGTTACTTGCCTACCCAGGAGGGCTTCTTTTTGCAGTTTCCACAGGGGCATAGTATGTGCTAATAGCAGACCTTGTTGAATGGATATAAAAACAAACAAGTGAATGAAGGTTCCCTAGAGCTCTAATCCCTTAGAGCTATTGCAAAACAAAAAAAGATGCAAAAAAAAAATTTTCCCTAGACTAAAAACCATCTGGTCCGCTTGTCAAAACTGATCGCGTTCAACAGGTAATTGCCCATCTCTTTATGCTATGCAACTTTTGTTTGGCTACCTCTGTGAGGAATAAATATTGACATCTGCATCTTAGATTGGATGATTCTATTGGCAGTCGCATCTGAATAGTATTATTTTGAATGCAAGCATTTTTTATGACTATGATTTTGTGTATGAGTACTGTCCATCTCTTTTTTGTCCCATAGATTAGTGGCATCACTTGGGCATACTGTAGGAATACTAAAATGTGTCTAGAAATGGTTCATGGTCTGTTATGTAAACATCTCTTTGCTCTGTTTTAAAAAAGGATAGTGCTAAGGTCTTAGTTATATGAGAGTCATTACCATTTAAAAACAATCAAAATTTCTAGGTAAAAGTCAAGCTGTTTAGTTGATTTAAAAATATTTTTACTAGAGTGTATATGTTCCAGATTATTGAAAATGCTAAATCCTATATCGTAACACCTCATTAGATATATCAGTGGACCAGAAGGGAATCTTGAATATGATCTCATTCATTCTTCCATTCATTCACTCACTTATTAAAAAATTATTTGCATTTCTCCAGTGCTTAATGTAACGCTTAGCATGTAGTATTCACTCAATGAATATGTATTGACTTGAATTTAATTCATATATGTATTCTTTCATTCTTTTATCAGTATTTACAGGGCTGCTACCTCAGGCCAGACAATATTAAGTTCTAGGAATATATTGGTAATCAATGCAGATATAGTCTCTGCCCTCATGGCACTTAAAATAATTGATATATTTTTGCAGTTTCCTCTCCAAATAATAGTACACCTGTTTTTTTTTTTTTTTTTTACAGATAGGGTTTCACTCTGTCACCCAGGCTGAGTGCAGTGGCACAATCATAGCTCACTGCAGCCTCCAACTCCTGGGCTCAAGCGATCCTTCTGCCTCAGCCTCCCAAGTAGCTAGGACTACAGGCACATGTCACCATCCCTGACTAAATTTTTAATTTTTTTGTAGAGACTGGGGACGGGGGGGGGGTCTCCCTATGATGCCCAGGCTGGTCTCGAACTACTGGCCTCAAGCCATCCTCCCTCCTTGGCTTCCCAAAGTGCTGGGATTATAGGCATGAATTCCCCATGCCTGGCCAGACCCTATTATTAAGCCTTCTAGTGAATGAGGCATTTAATGAGTGATTCATAGTTCTGGCCACACTTCAGAACCACCTGAGATGCCTCTTAAAAATACCCATGCCTGAGCCCTAACCCAGGCCAATTAAATCAAAATCAATGAAAGTGGGACCCAGACATAGCTACTTCTTAAAGCTCCCCAGGGTATTGTGAGAGGTATAGCCAAGATTGAGAATTACTAAGTGATTCCCTGCAATTTTAGTATATTACTGTTCTGGGTTGCATTGTGTCCCTCCCAAATTCATATGTTGAAGTCCTAATCCCCAGTACCTCAGAATGTGACCTGATTTGGAGATAGGATCCTTGTAGAGGTAATCAAGTTAAAATGAGGTTATTAGGAGGGTTTCTAATCTGACCCTTATAAAAAGGAAATTTGGACACTGAGCCACACACAGGGTGAACACCATGTGAACATGAAGATAGAGGTTGGGGCGATGCTTCCACAGGCCAAGTTATGGCAAAGTTTGCCAGCAAACCACCAGGAGCTAGGAGAGAAGGATGGAACAGATTCTTCTCTCACAGCACTCAGAAGGAAGCAACCCTGCTGGTACCTTGATCTTGGACTTGTAGCCTCCAATAAATTTCTGTGTTTTAAGCCACCCAATCTGTGGTTATTGTTACAACAGCCCTATCGAAAAAATACAATCATTGCCTTTCTAAATGCATTTTTAAGGCTAACTAAAGTTTTCAGTCACCTTTTGTCCCCTTTTCCTACTGAAAATGGAGCAGCTCCAACCTCTCAGCCTAGGTCGGATGCCATCTCTCTACCCCTTCCAAGGTAGTCTTTCTTATCTTCATCAAGAGTCAAAGTGTTGAAATGTAAATGACCAGCCCACCTGGAGCCAGAGCCTTCCAGCCTGACTCCATGATGAATAATCAATGTGCGATAATTCCACTTGCCAAGCAAAGCTCCGACTTGACGGTGGCTGCCTCTGGCAGATCGATAAAGTACTTGAAGACATTTGTTTCAGTGGCTCTTTAAATTCCGCATCATCATTTGATTTGCTTGGATAACATTCTAGTTTTGCCTCTTTAAGTTATTGTTTTAGCAAATTCAATTTACAATTACTTTCAATATGAAGAGCTTAAGAGATTCGGTTTAATGCCTTATTAGCTGTAAAATCAACCCGCTGTTTCAACTGCATGGTGTGCGCAGCAGCGAAGAGGCTTCCCGTGCTTGGTGAAGCTTTCCCTCTGAGTTTCTGACCAGGGACAGCTTCTTCAACTGCGGGGCTGTCCTCACAATACCTGCTTTCTAAGCTCCTCATCAGTGGGCCCAAATTCAAATTACATTTCCCGGCAGTGTCAGGGATTCCTGTGGTAAAAATAAGCTACTTTGAAGACAGAGTACTCCCCACAGTGAAGTTTTGCTCATCAAATGTGGATCCATGTAACAGACACCTTCCAAAGCTCATCATGATGCAGATTTTATTTTTAAACTGAGGGACAAAATGGCCATTATAGCAGTTGACCTTATTGGGGGATGTGTGTGTGTGTGTGTGTGTGTGTGTGTGTGTGTGTGTGTATGTGTGTGGAGAATTTATTGCTTGTGTTATTTTTTTATTTAAAAAATTTTTTCAGAGATAGGATCTTGCTCTGTTGCCCAAGGTGGAGTGTAGTGGCACCATCATGGCTCACAGCAGCCTCGAACTCCTGGGTTCAAGCAATCTTCCTGCCTCAGCCTCCTGAGTAGCTGGGACTACAGGTGTGCACCACCATACCTGGCTAAATTTTAAAAATTTTTTGTAGAGCTAGGGTCTCACTATATTGCCCAGGCTGGTCTTGAACTGCTGGGCTCAAGTGATCCTCCAGCCTTGGCCTCCTGAAGCTCTGAGATATTGCTGTATTGTTTGAATCATTTACAATAATGTATTTTGTGTGTCTCTGGATAACTAGATGCTAAAAGTAAAGAAAATCCTCACTACATGAACTCTGACAGACCTTGCCATGGTGCACAAGGCCCTAATAAGATCTTTCCAGCACCTGCTTCTTGGACCTCATCTTTAGTCACCCACCTCCAGTTCATTGTCTTCCTGCCCTGTCCTTGCTACCCCTCAAGAATGGAAGCCTGATTCCACATCCTGGCCTTTACCTCTCTTGATAGTGAAGGAGCTCAGGAAAGTTCACCCCAAAATATGACTCCTTGGTATAAAGAGTATTTTGAATTAAAGGCCCTTAGAGATCAACAGGCTCTGGAAGGGGCTTTCCCCCTATCTGCACAAACTATATTGGATCCATCAAAAGAACAATCAACTTCCTTTCTCTTCCCTGTTATCTCACTATATTGCAGGAAGGAAGATCAACAATGTTAACCAGACCTGGCCCAAATCATTTTAAATATAATACCTGTCTCTCAGGTTAATTTAATTTGCAAAGAGAATCATTTACAAGTCAATCTGTTTTCCCCATCCATTCATCCTCTCTAGCAACCACTTATTGCCCCTAAAAAGAATTGCCTATATTCCTCATCCTTCTAAAAGGAGGGTATAAAAGTTTCTGGACCTCACTGGGATATTAGATGGTCACTCTGTGATTCTCCCCATGCAGAAGGTAAATAAACCTCTTTGTATTATTAAACGGCCTTAATTGTGAGTTGATCTTTCAGTGAACTGTTCAGGGGAAAGGGAAGTTTCCTCTCATCCCCACAATAGAATGCTATTCCCTCACATTTTTGCCTGGCTCATCTCTTCTCAACATTCAGATTTCTGAGTAAATGTCATCAAATCAGAGAAGGCTTCTTTGATCATCTTCTCCCTCCTTGCCCACCTTGGTCACCTTTCTGTCTCTTTATCTTTTTTTTTTTTTTTCTTTCTTTCTTTAAACAGCAGAAATTTATTTCCTCACATTCTGGAAGCTGGAAGTCTGAAATCAAGGCGTTGAGGTGTTGTGGGGGTGGAGGGGGGTGGCTGCTTTGAGGCCTCTCTCCCTGGTGTGTGGGTGGCCATCTCCTCCCAGTGTCCTCACATGGTCTTCCCTCCTGTCCCTTTATCTGTGTTTTGTTTTCATCACTGGACTCACCTCTTAGTATGTGAAATTATCATTTATTTGCCTGTTTTCTAATTGCCAGTCTTGCCCCTCCCTACCTCCGAATGAGAGAGTGTAAACTTTATGGAAGAAGGAAACTTTGCCAACGTTCACCTCTGTTTTTCCAGTGCTAATTGATGGGCACAGAGTTGGCACTGAATAAATAGTTACTGGGGAATAGATGACAGAATCAGTGCTTTACTTATTGCTGGGTAACAAACTACCTCTAAACTAAGTAGCCAAAAACAGGAGCCATTTATTCTTTGTCTAGATTCCCTGGATGGTCAGGCAGTTCTTTTGTTTTTTGGCTTGGGTGGCCTTGGCTGGGACAGGTAGGGTGCCTGGCCTCTCTCTCCAGGTATTCTTTCATGCTAGGCTTCTTTGGGCAGGGTGGTCTCAGGGTTTCAGAGGGTGAGAGCAGAAGTTGCCAGCCTCTTAAGAAGGCCTAGGCTTTGGGATATGCACAAAGTCACTTTGGGTTAAAGAAAGTCTTAAGGCCAGCCCAGATTCAAACAAGTAGAGAAATACATTTGTCCTCTTGATAGGAGTAGTGGCAATGGAGCATGGGCCCAGGGGACAGGATTCATTAGGGGATATTATTATAATGATCTGCCCCAACCCCCAAGTGATAAAGTACTGTGCAAACACTCCCTCTGACCTATATGTGAGTGTCAGGTTTTGGAACATAGGATTCATATCTTGTGCATTCATATCTCAGACAGTTGAATTTCTGCTGCTTGTCATAATACCCTGGACACTATAATAGACTCTCAATAAATGCTTAGTTGTTTTTGGTGCCACTGCTGTACTTACATTGCTATATTTAGGATAAAATTTTATTTTTACATTCACATCAACAGATGTTCAGGGATTCTCCAAAGGCCTTAGGTACGTCATTTCAAGAAAATGGGAGTAGATTCTGGAATAAATTATATTGATTTTAATTCAGACATTTAAATTTGTTTTGTTTATTGTTTTTGCAATTGAAGAATTGATCTCAACAAGGCAGACAGAGCAAAACTGGATTGCTTTTATTGAATTCACAGTGACCTGATTAAAAAACATAGTTGTTATGAGAAAAATAATCTTACTTCCTATTTTATTACAGATTTTTTTCCTTAAAAAATTTATTGGTTTAATAAAGCAAGTAAAGAAGACAACGAATATTACTTAGCATTGTGCGGAATGGTTTGGGGGCAGTTAGAAAACACATTTCTTAGAATATTTCTTTCTTATTCAGATGATTGCAAAGCTTATTTTGATCAGGAAGGTACTTCTCACGTTTTGATGCTCTTATTTATGTTGAATGAGCAATAATCCGATGGTCAGTCAGACAATTCACACTGGTATTGATTTAGATCTTTATTTCTGGAAAAACATGTTGACGTGAGTCACTACTTAAATTCTTTTCTTAAAACAAAATGAAACACTCAAATTTGATTTAGAAAATTTCTAGAATACAGAAGGGAATAGAGAAGCAAGTAGTAATTACCTTATGTCCTGAAACTTCATCTTGAGTGTTTATACTCAAGAAATAACATCCAATACCTAATTAAATTTTGAATTTCCCTATTTGAACTCAGGAGATGAACAGATTTGATACATTTTCTGATAATTTCTTCACTATCCAAACTGCTGCTACTTACTATCTGAAATCAGGAACCAAATAGATTTTGGATAACATAGAATTCTTTGTTATCTGGACTTGCCGTATAAACCCTCAATAACTGAGAAGCTTTGGATAGCAAGAGGTACTTGTATATAAAGAAATTTGTATCCTACTGATCCCATCATCCATACTGTTTGTAAGTTACTTTTTTCACTTGAAAGTGTGTTGTGAATGGAAGATTGCAGCTGGGGAGCATGGTTTGTCAATCTCTCTAAATCTCCACATAAAAACAGAACAACTAGACAGCAAAACCAAAACCTTTGCACAATATTTAGCACAAAACCAAGTCATAAGGTCTCTTCACAAACTCCATATCCAGTCCATGGGGAGAAATGTGTGTAAACAAGTAATAAACATGGTGTGATAATTGCTCTGTTCTGAGCTCGACTGAGGTGAGGTCAGGGTACAGGAGGTTTCTTAACAACTTCATAGAGCATCAGAAAATATTTACAATGAAAAATGGCATATCGGCTACTTACAGAGCAACCTTTACATATAGAATTCTTAATTCAGTATTACCTACATGCTTCTTCTTTTTTTTTTTTTTTATTTCACAGGTGTACAAATGCTTTGGTTACATAAATCTCCTTTGCACCAGCCTGAGTCAGAGCTACAAGTGTGCCTATCCCCCAGACAGAATGCACTGCATCCTTTAGGTATGAGTTTACCCATCCCCTCCTCTCCCTGTCCCTCCTGCCCAACATCCTATGAATGTTACTTTCCATAATGCACATTAGTGTTGATCGATTAGTACCAATTTAATGGTGAATACATATGGTGTTTGTTTTTCCATTCTTGTGATACTTCACTTAGAAGAATGGGCTCCAGTTCCGTCTAGGATAATACAATAGGTAGTTCACCCTTTTCTTTTTATGGCTGAGAATTACTCCATGGTGTGTATGTATGTGTTCATATATATATATATATACACACACACACACATATATATATATACACACACACACACACACACACACACACACACACCACATTTTATTAATCCACTCATATATTGGTTGGCACATGCTTCTTATGTTTATGAGTTTAGTTTACTCATTCAAACATCTTTTCATTTGAGTGGTCAGCATAGTGCTAGCTGTGCATATCTGATATTATGAAGTTCTGAAGGTTATTTTCTAATTTTGTAAGATCAGTTATGGGTCTTTCAAGAAAAAGGTGATCGCAGCAACATCAAGGTGTGTAGTAAAGACTATTGAATCTAATCTTTAGAGTTGGAGTCATTCTTTGTCTACTCAACTCTGACTTTTTTTTTTTTTTGACAGTCTTGCTCTATTGTCCTGACTACATGTGCATGGAATTATCATAGCTCACAGCAACCTCAAACTCCTGGATTCAAGCAATCCTCCTGCCTCAGCCTCCCAAGTAGCTGGGAATACAGGTATGCACCACCACAGCCAGCTAATTTTTCCATTTTTTGTAGAGACGAGGTCTTGGTCTTGCTCTTGCTCAGGCTGGTCTTGAACTCCTGAGTTATAAGGGATCCTCCTGCCTTGGCCTCCCAGAGTGCTAGGATAGCTTTAGTTTTAAACACTGTTTGTCAAACAAGGGCACCATATGCACAAATAATTGCAAGTTTTAGATATTATTAGATACTTAGATGCAAATGTAGAAGACGATTAAATCCATTAATCTTATCCTTTGTCCCTTTATATGGTACATCCTATGTCAGGCAGAGTTTAAGAGACAACTGAACAGTTACTAAACCTTGTATTATTTCTTTATAATACAAGTTGTGCGTGTTAATTTCAAAAAAAAAAAAAATTATAAAATACATATTAGGAATGGGATAAAAGATTACCCATGCTTCCAATTTTTGGCAATGATTGCTGTTTAATGTATACATACTCTGTCAGAATTTTTATTTTTATTTTTATTTATTTATTTTTTAATTTTTATTTATTTTATTTTATTTTATTTTTTTGAGACAGAGTCTCACTTTGTTGCCCGGGCTAGAGTGAGTGCCGTGGCGTCAGCCTAGCTCACAGCAACCTCAAACTCCTGGGCTTAAGCGATCCTACTGCCTCAGCCTCCCGAGTAGCTGGGACTACAGGCATGAGCCACCATGCCCGGCTAATTTTTTTTGTATATATATTTTTAGTTGACCAGATAATTTCTTTCTATTTTTGGTAGAGACAGGGTCTCACTCTTGCTCAGGCTGGTCTCGAGCTCCCGACCTCGAGTGATCCACCCGCCTCGGCCTCCCAGAGCTAGGATTACAGGCGTGAGCCACCGCGCCCGGCCTCTGTCAGAATTTTTAAATGCAAATATATTGTTTTCCCCAAATGAGATCATGATTTATATTGTTTTGTAACCTGACTTTTTCTTTTAACAATTTCAGTAAATAGTGTTCTGCAGCTTTGTTTTAAATTGCTTCACAGTATTTTATTGTATGGGTGTGCTATCATAAATTCACTGATTATTATTGTTAGATATTTTGATTGTTTCCAATTTTTTACTTTCATAAAAGTGCTGTAATAAAAAGCTGCACATTTATTTCAGCTAGCTTGTCCAATTGCTTAATTAGGAGTAACTCATAGATGTGGAATTTATGGAAGAAAATATATGCATTTGAATGTTTTCAATCATATTACCAAATTGCCCTTCAAAATGTACCATTTTATACCTTGCTAGCAATGTATGATGGTGCCTTTTCATCTTTGCAAGTAATGAATTTTTTTCTTATTTTCATTTTCATTTGTTTGATTGTTAATAGGGTTGAACATTTTTGTTATTTTATATTTATTGCATACTAATAGACTGAAGGAGAAGTTAAGAGTAAATAAAAAGAGCTTAATTAAATTAGGCAGAAAAATTTATTGACTGGTCCCCAACCCAGTGATTTAGTATATTAATAGGGGACTTTTAAATAAACTTTGGTTTATCTATGTTGGAATAATATACCGCTTTGGAAAAGAATTCAGTAGCCCCCCTGCCTATGTATTGAAAGGTAAAATCTTTATGACACGTTGTTAAGTGTCTTAACACAATAAAAACAAAGTCGCAAGTACAAATTAAAAAGTACTTTAAAAATTAAAATTTGTTTATTTGAAAAGTTAAACTTATTATATGTTTTATTTACTTATTTAAATTAAAAAGGTGTAAAAGATTATCTGCGACGAGATTCCCTCTCACCTCTACCCCAGTCACATGATTATCTTCCTTGGAAGGTTTTTGGTTTGTTTTGTGGTGTTATTGTTGTTGCGGAATTCTTTTAGAGATATACATTTTTTATAAAAATGAATTCATATAATATGAAGTATTCTTGTCCTTCCTTTTTTCATTTGACAGTATAACTTTGAGACCTTGCTATATCTATCTATACATAAAGATTTCCTGACTTGTCTCTTATGGCCTCAGAGAATTCTATTATGTGGGTGTGCTGTTGACTAGTCTCCTAGAAGAGGATATTAAAATTTTCCCCAATCTTTTACTAGTACTAAAAATTGCTGCAGTGAACATACATATGTATATATGTGTGTATGTATATGTGTGTGTGTATATGTAGTGTGTGTGTATATATATGTATATATACACACGCACATACATATAAAATTTGAAAATGGGTTAAAAATGCCTGAAAGCTTTAGCAGGTAACAAGGACTACCTCTGTGGAGCGGAAGTGGGGAAAAGGGTGTGCCAGGTATGATTTTACTGTTTATTTCATGCACTGTTTTAATTGCCTAAATTTTTTTCCTAAGATTTTACAACTTTGAATTTTTAAAAATGAATTAAAAGATTATGAATTAGTACAGCTCTTATGGAAAACAGTATGGAGTTTCTTCAAAGAATTAAAAATAGAACTACCAGACGATCCAGTAATCCCACTACTGAGTATATACCCCAAAGAAATGAAATCAGTATGTCAAAGGGACATCTGCACTCTCATGTTTGTTGAGCACTATTCACAATAGCTAAGATATGGAATCAACTCAAGTGTCCATCAACAGATGAATGGATTAAGAAAATGTGGTATACATATGCCATGAAATACTATTCAGCCCAAAAAAGAAGGAAATTCTGTCATTTACAACAACATGGGTAAATCTGCATTATGTTAGTGAAATAAGGCACAGAAATGCAAATATCCCATGATCTCACTTTTATGTGGAATCTAAACAGTTGAACTCACAGAAGCAGAGACTAGAATGGTGGTTACCAGGGCCTTGCTGGGGAGGGGAAATGTTGGTCAAAGGACACAAAATTTCAGTTAGACAGAAGGAATAATTTAAAGAGATCTATTGTACAACATGGAGACTATAATTAATAACAATATATTGTATTCTTAAATCACTAAAAGAGTAGATTTTAAGTGTTCTCTCTACAGAGAAAGATAGATATGTGAGGTAATACATGTACTATTTAGCTCAATTTAGCCATTCCACAATCTATACACATTTCAAAATATCATATTGTACATGATAAATATATACAATTTTAATTTATCAACTATAAAAATAAAAAAATTGATTAAAAATTGGTGATTTAGATTCAGAATTATGATTTGGACAGATAAATACCTTTGGGAAGTTGGTACTGGACAGAAATTTTAATGGAAAGTTGCTCACTTTCTAAAACCAATTTTCTCTGCTCTGGGGCTAGTGGTGGTGGTGGTGGTGGGGTGGTTATGCAGATAAATATTAGCTCATAGAGAAAAGAAGAGTTTTTGTCTTGTAGATCTTCAGTTCTGGAAAGGAATAAAGCTTAGAACTTGATTCTGTTCTTTTGATTGTCAAATTCTTCAGCTGGAAGCCAGAATGACTGAAAGCTGGTGGGCAAGGATTTTTGTAGCTGAAGGAATTCTACAAATGTAGACATTTAATGTCTATGAAATGCACTATCTAGAGGCATGTTTGTAAATCAACAAGTGATCTTTTTCTGTGAAAATAATGATTAATATGTTTAAAATAATTTGTCTCATTACATGTTGACATCAGACTTTTTACTGGATCTTAATATTTCACATTGCAATGCTTGATCAGATTGAACATTGAACATTTCAGAGAGTAAGAACATTTATGAAAAATGACATAATTTATTTTGTGAAACCAATTCCAAATACACGAAAACATGGAGTTTGAATTAATTCATCAAGAATATCAATAAGCTGATAAAGCAGAGGCATTTTCATTTCAATCATAATCTTCAAGCTATATTCACAGAAAAATTACTTATTAAAGCAGCCATACGTGTGATTAATGGTTTGGTAGTGGTACTAATTACTCATTTGAATGCAAGGACTAGCATACCCTAGGACTTGAAAAAATATTGTGATTTTTTATTCAAAGGGTTGGCTGGGTCCCAAAGTCTCAATAGGTTTGTATTTTCAGCTGTAAGAACATGGTTTTGATCTAAAAATTAAAGGGAAATTATCTTAGGAAGATAACAATAATGTCTTGAAACCCTTCTTTTTCATATGCTTATTTAATCAAAAGTCCTCACTTTAAGATCAATAACCAGGTTCCCATTTGCTTACATACATTTAAAAAATTAAACTTTTGGAATATGTACTTTTCCCTCTTTTTAATGCTTATTCATCTACAGATAAACATTTCTCTATTTCCCATGGCTAATTGTATGGGTGCTATTTTACAATGGTGGCCTATGTTGCTGTTTAAATAATAACCAAAGGCCGGGCGCGGTGGCTCACGCCTGTAATCCTAGCTCTGGGAGGCCGAGGCGAGTGGATTGCTCGAGGTCAGGAGTTCGAGACCAGCCTGAGCAAGAGTGAGACCCCGTCTCTACTAAAAATAGAAAGAAATTATCTGGACAACTAAAAATATATATACAAAAAATTAGCCGGGCATGGTGGCTCATGCCTGTAGTCCCAGCTACTCGGGAGGCTGAGGCAGTAGGATCGCTTAAGCCCAGGAGTCTGAGGTTGCTGTGAGCCAGGCTGATGCCACGGCACTCACTCTAGCCCGGGCAACAGAGCGAGACTCTGTCTCAAAAAAAATAAAAAAAAAAAAAAAATAAATAATAACCAAATTTTAAAATTCATAAATTCAATTGAGCATCAGATTAGCAGCATTAATCATCATTAGAAGATAAATAGTGCATGTATGGATGACTTTCTTACATATTAAAAATATTTTCTCCATCATTACCACTGAACACTGCAGCTTGGAGTGAGGATAGAGAGTAGGTAGAATAAAACCTGCTGCTAAGTATAGATGAATATTCTGAACAAAATCTAAAAAATAAAAGATTCAAAGTAAGTCAGATTATTTTGTATTTTGGATATCACAATCATGTTAAAATTCTAAGTATCAAGTAATTTTTACATGAGTAGCACCATTAATTTTCATAAATTGAATAATGACAACAAAAAGTCCCACCCCATAAAATACTTTCATTTTCATTAATCACCTAAGAGATAAATGCTATGAATCACAGTGGAGTTTGCTTTTGACACTGGATACAGAAAAGAGAGCTTGATGCTTTATTTTTCACCAAGAAATAAAAAAGTCAATAAGGATTCTAAATATGTCAAGGAATAGCTCAAACACATCGAAGCGCCAGGGTAACATTTTGAGATGTGAGAGAATACTATCTTGTGAATGATGGATCTGGGGAAGTTTTTGTCTGTGTAGGAAAAAGAGTGATTAGCAATTCTACACCTTTCCTGTTCATGGGGATGGTGGAGAAGGGTGGCAGAAGCACTATCCCCAGTAAACAAGTAAGAAATAGCAGAATGATATGAAGAAAATACAGGCATTAATTTAGATGTTTTGCTGTCTATAAATCTAATTAAATGTATACTTTTAAGAAAGATGATTTAGTATAACAGCTGAATATGTAGCAAGACACAGTTCATTCTCCCAAATAGATTAATTATAACTTCCTTTACCTTTTTATTTTATTTTTATATCAGGGCAGTTTGACTAAAATAATGTATCATGCTATAGTGACAGTGGGTCAAGATTTCATTGGTAATAGAAAACTGAAACAATCCTTTGTACACTGGAGATTGCCAACTGTTGAGCCCTCAAAAAAAACCATAGAAAAATCTATTGGTCACACAAAGCTAAGTTTATTCAACCTACTGCAATAATGGAGAACACACCTTGCCAAAGTCTTAGTACTGTATGAAAATGAGAAATTAGCTGAGGACATTTGTAGGTTTTTAGAGTATGGGCTGGGCAACTGTAAGGTGACTTTCAAGAGAGGAAACTGGTTGTGACTGGACAGAGTCTATGACATAGTAGGTCTGGATTGGTGGACACTGGGGGTCAAGGTCTGAAAGGAGCCTCAATGAGCAAGATGTTAGTCTTGCAAAATAAACAGTTTTAGTTTATGCTCTTATCGTCCACATGCGAGCCTCTAAGTTACTTTTGTTTTTTTCTTAGTATTGTTTGTTGTAGGGAAAGTATACTCCATCCCATAATTGTTTTAACATGGCATCGAAAGGAACTCTGGGGCTCGCTATTGTTTAACATGGAGAGAAGGAGTTATGTTGTGTGCCAGGGAGCCTGTAAGATGGGCCCCAACAATCCCTGCCTGTTAGTATTCACACCCTTATGGAACCTGTCCCTCTGAGTGTGGGCCAGGCTTACTGGCTTCTCATGAATAGAACAGGAAAAAAAAAAAAAGATGGGTTGTCACTGCTGAGATCAGATTACAAAAAAAACTGTGAATTCCATTTTGCTGCTCCTTCTTACTCCCTCTTGCAGTTCTTCCTCTGGGGGAAACAAGCTGTGATCAGCCCCATGGGAAGACCCATGTGGCAAAGAACTGATGTTTCCAGCCAATGGACAAAAAGCCATCAGGCCTGCCAACAGCCATGCTATGAGGCAATTATAGCAAGGCAAAGGACACTGAGACAGAGGCACCCGCTGAGCTGTGCCTGGATTGTTGACCCTTAGAAACTATGAGATAATAGAGAGTTGTTATTTTAATTTACGATGTTTCTGGATAATTTGTTATGCAGTGAGAGATAGCTAACATGTTGGTATCAGTTTTCAGGTTGTACAAATTTACTTTCTACTGAAATTTCTACTTATTTTAGAAGCAGATTTATTGCCCCAAATATTGTTAATTTACTAATTCTGCAGTGGAAGTGATATTGAGACTTGAGAGATAAGCGTCATACATTATATTCCCTATGAACATATCTTCATTCTGCTCTATAAAAACTGGCCATATTTAAAGGCCATAGTGACTAGCCCATGGAGGGACAGCTGAAGGGACTGATGTGGGGTTAATGCAGGGTGGGGAACCTGCAGCCTTAAGGCCACGTGTGGCCTTCTATGTCCTTAAGTGTGGCCTTTTGATGAATCCAAATTTTGCAGAACATATAATTTTATTTTTATTAGTACATTTTTGTTCATCTTTTTAATTTTTATTTTATTTTTAAAATGAATGCATTTAAAATACCAAAGAATAAAATAAGTATCAACAAAATAACTACCACATTGACTGGCACAATTAGAACATTAGGAAGCCATAAAGCCTAAATGGATGGCTGCTATGCTCATGATCGTGTTCTAACTTTTCCCACCTGACTGGTGCCTCTATGACACAAGGCTGGTTGGCGAGAGTTTATGGGGGTTGAGTATGCCAGTCGGTTATCAGCTTTTGACAATGGTGCGCTGTGTTTCTGATTGAAGTAGAATTTGTGATTAGTTGCACAGCTGGACAGTATCTTTTAATTCTGTCTGCTTAACAGCCCATCATGTCAAAGAAGACCAAGAGAACGCTGAAGGACAAAAACAGATTTTTTAATGGAGATTGGGACTTGCAATATTATCTTGTTTCTGCTAAAGATAAGATGATTTGTGATACTGCAATATCTACATTAAAGAAATTTAATACTCATCAGCATTATAACACTCATAAGGACCACAAATATTTTAAATTAGAGGGAGAGGCATGAAATTAAAAGATGAAATTAAAAGATGAAAAACAGAAGCAAAGACAATTGTTTCAAGCAGCAATAAGACCTGGAAATAATGCCACCGAGGCAAGTTATAAAGTAGATTATATACTCAGTAAAAAAGGGAAGCCATTCAGTGATGTAGAAATTGTGAAAGAATGCATTGTCAAAGTTGTAGAGTGCTTAGACACCAATAATGTTTCAAAGGACAAACAACTGCCTCTTTCAAGGAAAAGCATAACTGATTGGTGGCATGAATTAACCTTCAACTTTACAGAACAACTTCATGCAATACTTCAAAAGGAAATACATATTATTCAGTCGCTTTGGATGAATCAACTGATACTACTGACTCGGCGCAGGTTTTGTACTTATTCAGGTCATTACAGAAGATTTCCTTTGCTACAAAGAGTTACTTGCGGGGATACCCTTGTGAACAGAACACGGGAATACATATCTTCAACTAGCTTCAAGATACATGTCACGAAGTTGGACTGAATTTGGTAAATTCAGTGAGTACATACGTACAGACGGTGCATCTTCCATGACAGGAAAACACAAAGGGTTTATTGCACAGATACAAAAAATATTAACAGGTCCAGATACTCTCATTTCTTTTCATTGTATCTTGCATCATCAAAATCTCTGTGCTAAAGCTACTGTTAATATTTTAAGTGACACTTTGCAACAAGTTATAATTATTGTTAACTATATTTGTGCAAATGCAACATAGCATCATCCATTTCCTAACATACTAAAGTTGAAGGATGAGCTATTAATATTAAGTGTGGATTTGCCATGTCATTCTAAAGTGCACTGGCTATTGCAGAGACAGGTGTTAGTCAAAATTTTGTCTCTGTGAGAATAGTTAAATTTTATGAAGAACAGAATCAGCAATGTGAATTATTGAAAGAAAATTTCTGTATTTCTGTAGGAATGCAGTATTTCTGTGTGATATCATGTCAAATCAAAACAACTTGAATATTTCTTTGTAAGGTAAAACTAAGTCTAAGTATTATATGTGGTAAAAAACCCAAGGATTTTGAAAAAAGCTTTTTTCAAAACATTTCTTCTTCAAAAGGAAATTTTGGATGAACATTTTCCTCACTTATCAAAGGTCATTGATGAGCAGGATGATATATGCAAATCTTCTGAAGAATATGCAGCTGTTACAGACTGATTAATTGGAGAATACAATGAAAGGTTCACTGACTTTGAGAATCGTGACATCACACTCAAATTAGCATTTCAGCCTCACCTAGTTCATATCACCAAGGCACCTAAAGAACTACTGATGGAATTGATTGAGCTCTCAGTAGACGACATTTTAAAGTCATTGTTTGATGCTAAAAAAGACTCAATTGAAATACGGGAAAATGCAGTAGAATACCCACGCTTTCAGCAACATGCCACAAAAATGCTTTCTTAGTTTTTAACTACTTATTGCTGCGAATCTGCATTCTCCTACCTAACCCAAATCAAGATGCCCTTAAGATCAGAAATGACTGATACCCATGTAGAGGATCAACCGTAACTGTGGACCTCCATGCTGCAACCAAATACTCAAATGCTTTCCAAAAAACATCAGACACAACAAAGTCATTAAAAGATTAGTTAACTTTAAAATTAATAAATAGTTTTCATCTTTTGAAATTATTAAGTACATTGTAATTAGATTTTTACAAAATCATGTACATTTTTAAGTATCTCTAATTGAGATTTTTTGAATGTGGCCTTATTCAATTACAGCTAAACTAATGCGCCTTCCAGCGTGAAAAGAAAGGTTCCCCACCCCTGAGTGCTTCCTGGAGGAGTTCACTGGGTTAGTACCTTGTAAAGAGCTGCCCTCTGACCTAAGGAGCATTTCTCTGCAGCTCTTTGGCATGTATTGGGCTTTACATCTGCTTGAGAACAGATATGCACCCAGTGCTTGTGTCGGATGCAGGGTTTCCCAGCCTTGGCCACAGAGGAGGCTTGCTGGACTGTATTGCCATGAGTGCTGACTCCTCCCACTGCCTGTGATTCACTGCTGCTTAAAGGGGACAGTTTTCTTCTCTCACCAATAGCCCAGGGAAATTCAGTTCTTCGGAAACAAACTCCATTTCAAGACGTTAGATTGTTTAAATTTAAAAGAAAAACATATCAAGCATGTTAAAAAGGGACAAACGGTCACTAACTGGGGCGAGGAAACCTGGAGTGCATGC
The DNA here is from genome assembly GCF_020740605.2 of Lemur catta. NCBI lineage: Eukaryota > Metazoa > Chordata > Mammalia > Primates > Lemuridae > Lemur > Lemur catta. Next base: position 24,013,139 of record NC_059145.1, on the reverse strand, counting down.
TCAGACAAGGTATGGCTACCTTGATTGTAGGTTAATTGCAGAGAAACAGTTGCCACCATTGTTCTGGAAAATTTCAAGATATAAAGTTTCTCTGAGCCACTGTTAACAAGTTAATGAATTCAACTGTTTCTAGTGGGGATGACAAACAGACAAGAGCAATCAGAATACTTTTGCATTCTGCGTGTTTCACAGTTGACTTTGGTCTCAAATTTGGATTTGGATAGAGTGCCAGCTAAATTCCACTTCCCAACTTATTTTGGACCATACGCATGTACTTTGTTTGCTTTTTAGTTTGTGTATTTTATAAGTTCTCTTCCATCCCTATTTTTCTTTTCTTGTTTACTAAATTTTGTGCCCATTAGTTACTTCCCCCCAATTTTGTGACATCTGTGAACATGTTGGATGAGGAAAAAGAAATTTGGTGACTATCCATGAATAAATATGCATACAATAGGTACTATGCAAATAACTTTGCCATGCAGTAGTCCATCTGTCCTCACAGTAGCCACATCCTTTGGGATAGAATCATCTCAGCGTCACCCCTTATGAGCTGTGTGATCTCATTTTCCTTATCTGCAGTTTCTTCTGCCAACTGGAAGAGCTTAACTGATACACAGTTCATACTAAGAGCCTTTCTAGGTCTTTGCTAAGGTGTTTATTTGTGAAAGCCAGTGGTCCCTCCCATTTCTGTTTTCTAGTTTGTAATATTCTTTGCTTACAAATGGGTCTCCCATCTACTCCGGTGCACTGTTGCTAAGTCTCCTATGAAATTGGCTTTGAGCCCTCATTAGCTAAACCCTGGTGTGGATGAGTCTCCCAGGTAATCCAGAAATTCTAACCAGTTTCTTAGGAAGCCAGATTCAGGATGAGGAGATTCAAGGTGGGTAGTGTACTGAGAACCTTGGACATGGAATAGACAGAGCTTTGTGAATGAAAGCTGGTAATGGAAGACACCTGGGTAGCCCCAGTTTTACTCAAAAGTTAAGACAATAGTGCAATGGTTCCCAAATGGGCTGCCCATGGAAACCACCTGGGAATCTTTTAAAAAACACTGAAGCTGGCTTCCACTGCAGACATTCTGATTTAACTGCCTAGAGTATGACCTGGCATCAGGATGTCTGAAACATCCAGCAGTCAATTCTAACTTGCAATAAAATTTGGGAACTACTGGAGTAACGGTTAAAGGCATGAGATTTGAATCTACTTAGTTCAAATCCCAGCTTTACCACTAAACTGTATGACTTTGGGCAAGTTATTTGATCTCTTTGAGCTTCAGGTCTTTGGTAAATTGGAGATATTGTTATAGTAGTATAGTACCTGGCACTTAGGGTTATTATTATTGAATATATGCCTAGCACACAGTAATCACTCAGAAGATAATTCCACTACCAGCGTTTCAGTGTTAGAGGGGGCTTGATGATAGTTAAAGGGAGGTGTACATAGTAATCAAGATAGCATGGGGTGGAGAGAAACATGGCTTCTCACTATGCCTGCTGCCAGGAATCAGGCAGTGAGAACAACTGAGAAAGCTTCTGTGTGTGTTACTCCCCAGGGATTCTGCCTTGTAGGGTCTCATCAATCAACCCATTGGAATTATTACCATTATGTGTAATTTTGAGGTTTCTGTCAAAGGAACAGGTTTGTCATGGTTGTTCTAATTATGGGGAAATCTTGTGTAATATATATAACACATGTATTTTATGTCAGGTCATTTAGGAAACAGACTTAGCTTCTAATAATTTAACAAAGGAAGAAAAGGGGTGGTCCAAGATTTAATTAAAACCATTTTAAGTGCATGTTGGACTAAAGACATATGAATCTAGACATTGCAAATCTATGTTGAAACCAGCTGAGAATATATTCAGAACTATCAGGATTTAATTCACACACACACACACACACACATATATTTATTTTAGATTCACGGTGTCCTTTATTTCATTTTTAACAAGAGCTAAGCATACATTTTGCAGCTATTCCTATTGTTAGCAGATGGCTGCATTCACACTAATAAATGGCATTTTTGAGATAATCATGATTATCTCAAAATAGGGATTCACAGGCAGTTGTAAGACATATCATGTACCTTTTATCTAGTTCCCCCAACAGTAACATATTGTAAGACTATAGTAGTATATCACAACTAGGATATTAGATACTGATACAGTCAAAAGCAACATTTTCATCTCTTCAAGTTTCTTCATGTTGTCCTTTTATAGCTACACCAACCTCCCCCCACCCCCCTCCCCGTCCCCTCCTTAACCACTGACAAACACCAATTTTTATTTTCTATTTCTATATTTTGTCATTTCCAAAATGTTCTATAAATGGAATCATATAGTATGTCATCTTTTGGGGTTAATTTTTTCACTAAGCATAATTTGGTATCTGGGTAACACTAGCTTCATAAAATGAATTGGGAAATATTCCCTCCTCTTCTATTTTCTGGAAGAGATTTTGTATAGAATCAGTATTAACTCTTTTTAAAACATGTGGTAGAATTCTCCAACAAAATGATCTATAGGCCTAAAGATTGTTTTAGGGGGGGAGTTCTAAAATTACATATTCAATTTTCTTAATGCTTTTAGGGCTATTCAAATGATCTAATTCATATTGGGTGAGTAGTGGGAGTTTGTGTTTTTTTGAGGCACTGGTACTTTTCATATAAATAGTGAAATGTGTGTGTAGAGTTGTTCCTAGCATTTTCTTATTATGCTTTTAATGTCTGCGTGGTCTGTAGTGATAGCCTCTGTTTCATTCCTGATATTGGTAATTTGTGTCTTCTCTCTTTTTCTTTGTCAGTCTTCATTAAAGTTTATCAATCACAAGATCTTTTCAAAGAAGCAACTCTTTGTTTCATTGATTTTCTCTGTTTTTGGTCTGTTTTCAATTTTACTGATTGATGCTCTCATTTTTATTATTTCCCTCCTTCTGCTTGTTTTAAGTTTGTTTTGCTCTTCTTTTTCTTGGTTGGTGAGACAGAAGCTTAGATTCTGAATTTGAACATTTCCTCTTTTCTAATGTCTACATTCAATGCTTCAAACTTCCCACCCAGGGAGAAGGGGGAAGAGCAAAATGGCCAAATAGAAACCTCCATCTACTTAATCTGTTCCAAAAAATCGAGGAGGTGGGAATACTTCCAGGCTCATTCTATGAGGCCTGTATCACCCTGATCCCATAACCAGACAAAGACACCACAATAAAAGAAAACTATAGGCCAACATCTCTGATGGATATAGATGAAAAATATCCCCAGAAAAATACTAGCAAACTACATTCAACAATACATTCAAAAGATTATTCATCATGATCAAGTGGGATTCATCCTAGGGATGTAAGTATGGTTCAACATATGCAAATCAATCAGTATGATACATCATATCAACAGTACAAATGACAAAAACCATATGATCATTTCAATTGATGCTGAAAAAGCATTTGATAAAACCAACATCCCTTCATGATAAAAACTCTCAAAAAACTGTGTATAGAAGAAACTTACCTCAACATGATAAAAGCCATATATGACAGACCCACAGCTAGTATCATACTGAATGGAGAAAAACTGAAAGCCTTTTCTCTAAGATCTGGAACACTGACAAGAATGCCCACTTCCACTGCTGTTATTTGATGTAGTACTAGAAGTTCTAGCTAGAGCAAACAGACAAGAGAAATAAAGGGCATCCAAATTGGAAAGGAAGAAGTCAAATTATCCTTGCTTAAAGATGATATAATGTTATATCTAGAGACACCTAAAGACTATACATGTGCACACACACCACCCCCCTCCATTAGAACAGATAAATAAATTCAGCAAAGTTGCAGGATACAAAATCAACATACAAAAATCAGTAGCATTTCTATATGCCAACAGTAAACAATTTGAAAAAGAAACCAAGAAAGTAATCCCATTTATAATAGCTAAAATACCTAGGAATAAACTTAACCAGAGAGGTGAAAGATCTCTACAATGAAAACTATAAAACATTGATGAAAGAAATTGAAGAAGACACAAGAAATCCATGTTGATGGATTGGAAAAATCAATATTACTAAAATGTCCACACTACTCAAAGCAATCTATAGATTCAGTGCAATCCCTGTCAAAATATTAATGACATTCTTCACAGAAATAGAAAAAAATAATCCTAAAACTTATATGGAACCACAAAAGACCCAGAATAGCCAAAGCCATCCTAAGCAAAAAGAACAAAACTTGAGGAATCACATTACTTGACTTCAAATTATAGTACAGAGCTGTAGTATCCAAAACAGCATAATACTGGCATAAAAAGAGACATGTATTGAGGTTCATCAAAAAACTAAAAATAGAACTACCATTTGACCCAGCAATCCCACTGCTAGGTATATACCCAAAAGAAGGGAATTCAGTATATTGGAAAGATATCTGTACTCCCATATTTATTGCAGCCCTCACAATAGCCAAGATTTGGAATCAACCTAAGTGTCCATTAACAGATGAATGGATAAAGAAATTGTGGCACACATACATGATGGATTATTATATAGCTGTAAAAAGAATGAAATCCTGCCATTTGCAGCAACATTCAACTAGATGGAACTGGAGAACATTATATTAAGTGAAGTAAGAAGCCAAGCACAGAAAGACAAATCTCACATGTTCTCACTCATATGTGGGAGCTAAATATTAAAAACAATTGATTTCATGGAGACACGATGGTTACTAGAGGCTGGGAAGGGTAGCAGAGAGTGGGGATAAAGTGGGGATGGCTAATGGATGCAAAAATATAGTTAGTAAGAATGAACAGTATTTGATAGTACAACAAAGTGACTGTAATCAACAAGTTAGGGTATACTTTAAAATAACTAAAAGAGTGCAATTGGAATAAATGCCTGAGGTGATGGAGACCCCAATTACCCTGATTCGATTAATTCACACTGTATGCCTGTATCAAAACACCACATGTACCTTATAAATATATACAACTATTATGTACCCATAATAATTACAAATTAAGGAAGAAAACCAAACTTCCCATTCAGTATGTCTTTAGCTCTGTCCCACACATTTTGATATGTTGTATTTTCATTTCATTCAGTTCAAGGTATTTATTTATTTTTATTTCCCGGAGACTTCCTCTTGACCCATGGATTATTCAGAAGTGTGTTGTTTAGCTTCAACTGCTTAGGGATTTTCCTGTTATCTTTCTGTTATTGACTTCTAGTTTGATTCCCTTGTGGCTGGAAAACATTCTCTATGATTTCAATTCTTTTAAATTTGTTGAAGTTTGTTTTATGGCTGAGGATATGGTCCATTTTTGTATATGTTTTTTAGCAGACCTTGAAAAGAATATGTATTCTGCTGTTTGGTGTTCTGTAAATGTTGATTAGATTTTGTTCACTGATGGTATTGTTGAACTCTTCTATATCCTGGGTGATTTTCTACCTAGTTGTTCTATCAACTGTTAAAGAGGGACGTTGAAGTCTCCAACACTGATTGTGGATTTATCTGTTTTTCCTTTCATTTGTATCAGTTTTTGCTTCTCACATTTGGCATCTGTGTTTGGTGCATACCCATTTAGGATTGCTGTCATTTTGGTGGGTTAACACTTGTAACATTATATAAAGTCTTTCTGTGTCTCTGGTAATTTTCTTTGTGCTGAAGTCTGTGTTATCTAATATAATACAGCAGTTTTTGCATTTTTTAAAGACTTGAGATATAATTCATATACCATAAAACTCCCCCTTTTAAAGTGTACAATTCAATAGGTTTAGTATATTCACAAAGCTATGCAATGGTCACCATGATCTAATTCCATGACTTTTTCATCACTTCTCTAAGTTATTAGTCATATCCCATTCCTCCTTTCCCTTGGCTCCTAGCAACCACTAACATATTTTCTATCTGTATGGTTTTGCTTATAATAGATATTTCATATAGATGTAATTATATAATATATGTCCTTTTGTGTCTGGTTTCTTCCACTTAGCACAATGTTTTCAAGGTTCATTCATGTTTTAGCATGAATCATTACTTTATTTTTTTTATGGCTGAGTAATATTCCATTCAATTGATATACATATTTTGCTTATACGTTCATAAGTTAAGCATTTGAATTGTTTCTACTTTTTAGCTCATATAAATAATGTTATTATTATATGAACATTCATGTATGGACATATGTTTTCAGTTCTCTTGGATATATACCTAGGTGTGGAATTTCTGGCTAACTCTATGTTTAGCTGCTTGAGAAAGTGTTGAACTTCTTTCTAAAGTGGCTACACCACTTTAGATTTCCAACAGCAGTGTATGAGGATTCTAATTTCTTCACATCATGCCAATACTTTTTATTGTCTGTCTTTTTGATTATAGCCTTTCTGGTGGGTATGAAGTGGTACCTGATTGTGGTTTTGACTTGCATTTTCCTAATGACCAATAGTGTTGAGCATCTTTTTATATACTTATTGGCTATTTGTATACAAGGTGCAATTAGCAATTAAATGATAAGAGTTCAGGGCATTTCCACATCAGGGAAGATGAAGTAGACATAATTTTTGCTATTCCTCCTACTAAGTATGACTATGAACCCTGGGCATTATATACAAAACAAACATAAGGAAACTCTGCAAGACAGAGAAGGTGGCAGATTTCAAATTTATTCTAATGTGGATTTTGGCTGTTCTAGATGAGGCCTAGAACAAACACAGATTTTCTTTTCATTCATACATCACCTGAGCCAAGAGAGCACCCTAGGCCCTGTGTCAAACAGCCTGTGGCAAGAAAGTTAACATTGCCAGTCTCTCAAACCAAACATATTGATAAATATATTATACATACAATTCAGGGCTGACTTCATATTTCTGCATTTGAATCTATACATATGAAATAGTTTTATATCCTAAGTAGCTTGTTAACATACTACCAGCAGCCCATTCCATTTGGAATTAAAATCTTTCTGGGGACATTAAATAGCTGTGGAAAAAGTAGAAATCAGCGCTATAAAATTGGTTTATTTTATAGCCAAATTTCAATTAATTACTTCAAGGTTGAAAATCTTTGTTCATTTTAACCACGGTTATGTTCATTTTCAGAAGAATAAACAGCCCTCTGTCATAAAATGTGCCCCCCTCCTTGTTATAAAAAAATTGAGTGTTTCCTCTTCTGGCTTATTGTAATAGTCTTATAAATGACCAGATTATCAAGCATAGATGTCTTGGCTGTATTCATGAAAGTGAAGACTGCAGCTTTCAGTCAATGGACAGCTCCTTATGAATTTGTGAATGCCTGATAGAAAAGTCCCTCTCTGGGGCACCTTGAGTGGACTCACACAGGGAGTCAGTGGACTCCGTGTCTTCCCAACCACTGTGCCTTTCCCTGCACTGGGCTTGTGTCCAGGACATGCTCAGTTTTTCTGTCTTTCACTATTCTCAGCCCAGCTAACTTCACCTTGTGAAGTCCCACTCTTACTGGTATCCATGCCTTTATTTTAACCCTGGTCCTTTCCCTTCCAAATGCTTCAGAAATCCCAGAATCGTAAGTCGCTTCTTTTACAAATATGAGAGCAAAGATCTGGACAGATTAAAGTGGTTTTGCTAAAATATGTGTGTGAATAGTGGAAACAGAGAATAAGATCTCTGGTTCTCTAAGCAAAAAAATTCTTCCTATCTTTGTTACATTTCTATAACTCCCACTTTCTCTCTTTGTTATATTTCTACAATCTCCCTGAGGGCAGGAGAGGGAGGAATAAAACATCACTGGCAGTGGGTGATTAATGATAGAAATAGACCCAAGTCAAGAAAAAAAAAAAACCCATACATAAATAAGTGAAATTTGATAAATAACCAGTGACCTATAATTTGAATCCTTTTGATATCTCTGGAATCCAGCCTGTCTGGGTCAGAATCTGAGGAGGGGTTCGGTGGGTTCTCCCTGGTATTCTCATAGAAGTAGCCAAAAATATATACTATTAGTTGACATTTGTGGTAAAATAAATGAACTCTTTTGTTTGAAAGTGACAAAAAGACAACTAAAATGCCTGAAACATAAAGGAAAAAAATCTTTGGCTCATGTATTGAAAGAATAGGCTTGAGGCACAGGTGGATCTATGTGTTTAAAAGTTGAAGATCTTGCTACATCCCTTGGCTTCACCTTCTTTTGTTGGTTTAATTTCCAAGTGGGCTCGGCTTTATATATATATATATAGAATGAGGTTTGCACCTTACAATATTAGAAATTCCAGGGAAATTCAGGTCTTTTCCCCAATAGTCCCATTAAAAGTCATGCACATTGGCTCAGAATGGAACTGCAGGGTTATGTGCTCATCTCTGGACCACTCAATGACCAAGGCCTGGAATCCTCTGATTAACTAACCCAGGGCTAAATTCTTAACCTCTGAGATGGAGTAAGTTCTATTTAAACTTCATGAACTGAGAGTAGGGTAGGAATTTTTTCCCCAAGGGAAAATTGAGACGCTATCACCAAAAGAAGGGGCAAGGTAATGAATGTAACAAAATTGCACTTGTACACCATAAATTTATATAAATAATAAAATAAAGAAGTGGCAAGGGATGTGGCAGATCAAAATATATCTACTGCCAGGAGTGGTGGCTCATGCCTATACTTCCAGAGACTCGGGAGGCTGAGGCGGGAGGATAGCTTGAGGCCAGGAGTTGGAGGCTGCAGTGACCTATGATGGTGCCACTGCACTCCAGCCCAGGCAACAGAGCAAGACTCTGTCTCTAAAAAAACATATATATAACAACAGTGAGGCTATCATTGCTATTGTTGATTTAGGTATCTCTTCTGAGTTAGGGATAAGACCCTAAAGGTTCAGATATCTCCTAAAATGAGTTTTAGAATCTTTCTAAAAGTCTTTATCTATCTCGTCCCTTTTAATTAAAAAGCATAAGCTTTCAAGACACATTTAAAAAAAGAAACATTATTCAATATTATTTCTTCTATTTTGTTTAACCTTGACCATCAAGGCAATATGAACCCCATTTGTGAATATACTTTATTCTAGCAAAGTTATAGGCTACATAAGTTTGGAGACCAGACTGGAAACTTAACAACATTTTATGACTAGTTTTTAATGGAAAAATAAATTTCATGTTCCATGCAACTTACTTACAAATGAACCATTGGAATATAATTCATTCGCAAGCACATACTTCTAAGAAATCTAGCCGATGCATCAATGAACTTTAATTTCATGGAATCATTTTGATTAATTTAATCTTCCTCCTCTACTCAAGGAACCAGGTATCATCCTGGAGCAAAGTCATAGCACAAGTGATCATGTATACAGAAGTTCTGTCAAACATGTTTATTTATATAAGACAACAAAGAGATGACCATGCCATTAACAGAAGGTGAGTATAGGGGAAGTTAGAAAGGTGCTCTCACCATCAGTGAATTTATCAGGAAATCTTGTTTTTATAAAGACAGAAACATTTTACTGACTCTTCATATAGGCAAAATCTTTTAGCCAATGACTTTGGCGAAACCCATTAAAGAATATAATTCTCAAAATAGAACTTTCCACAGCTGCCGAAAAGTAGCATTTGTACTGGTTACACTTGTCTGCTGCCTTTGGTTTTGTGACCTGCAAGATGATGGCAGTGATATTAAAACACAGTTTAATTTTTGAGGGGAAAATTCATTCATTCTTCCATCCATTCATCTATCCATCCATCCACCAATCCATCCATCCATCCATCCATTTATTCCTTGAATAGGCACAGATATAGGACTCTGAAAGGTGAGGCCAGCCAAGCCTTTGGGCCCCAAGCCTCAGGCTTAAAGGAATCTTGAATATTGACATGCTACAGTGTTCATGGGTGTAGCATAAAACCTCATCACAAATGTTGAACCTACCTGAAAATCAAGGGCTCCAAGTACAGCTAAATAAGAGAATAAAAGGACATCCTCAACCTGAATCTAAAAGCTACATGATTCCAAGGGAGATCTCAGAGAGTGGTCTAGACTTTGTGGTGGGGGGAATATAGAAACAAGGAAAGATCTCAAGAATGTACTGTCTAATGTGGGAAGTTGATGTGTGAAAATTCAATATAACACAAGTCAGGGAAAAACAGTTGCTATGCTGGAAGTATAAGCTCTGGGCCAAGGAAGACCCATGAAACCTGCATTCTGGACCTTGTTTGTAAGCGTGACAACCTTTGGGATCCTACCACTTCTGCCATTACCTGTCTGGTGAATATATTGTTCTTTATAATTCCACATTGCCCAGAGATTCACAAACTTTCTTGGTTCATGGTACCTCTAGGCCAAAAGAAATACCTTATAGTTTTGTTTATTAAATAGTTAGGTTCAAACAATTTAAAATGTATAATGTATTTACATCCAAACCAGTTGGTAAGCATTTGAAAAAATACACAAAAATTGAATACAAAGTATATTTTATTCTTAAACAACCTCAGTATTTACTTATGACATATGTGCCTGTTGGACACTGAACAACTTCCAAAAGCTTGGCATTATATTGGATACCACCACCCTTATTTCCTGTTCCACATTGATTTTTGCATAGTACAGGCTTTTTATCACAGCATTGGCTGAAAATCCAGCTTTGCAAAGGTCTGATGTCATCAGAAGGAGCTGGAACTCATCTTGAAGCTGAGAACTACCTCACATTAGTAATTCATGCAGTGTCAACAGATCTTGAGTATTGCTGTGTTTCTCTTATTCATTGAAAATAATGCTGTGGCACCACTCTGTTTTCTGTAGCCCCCCAGTGCAGTCTGAGAATGCTGATCTTAGCCATGTTTTCTGTAGGCACTCTGGAACAAGAGCCCAACGCCTAGTGATATCCATGGGCTCAACCTCCACATCTTGAATTCGGGTTTGGCCAGGGACTAGAGCATTCTGCTGAGTCAAAAACATGGACTCAGAGAGGCCAATAACTAAATCAACATCAGTTTTGTTGAACTGAAACTGTACCCATGGAGAGAAACTATTAAAATAATACACTCACTACTTAAATCTATAGTCAATGCAGCTTGATGTATTTTTATTTTTCGTGATTCAAAAACCCTTCTGAGTTTTTGAGATCCTCATTAGGAGCATTTATTAACATAGTTTTAGTGAGTTCAGTGAGATCTAGTTTATAGATTTATGTTACCAGAATGCTGGTTTTATGTTAGCTGTGCTAGACTACATATTGTTTCTGTAATTCCAGTAATGTTGCATTTGTCTAGAGAGGCAGATGACTTTGGAATAACCATGTTTGCTGACACTGGTGAAAGAAAATGAAGCACAGATTTATGGAAACAGGAAATCCTGGTGAAAATGAAAACACAATGGATGTGCCAAAGTTTATTTTAAGGATAAGGTACATATAAAAGGGTTAATGTTTTTGAAATATAAGGTGGATCTATTTTTTGTTTAAGAAAATCATGTTGCTCTGTGGTTCCCCACTCATGAAATTCACAGTGTTAGCTATTAGTTGGCTTAGGAATGGACAGACACCATCCAGAGCAAAGAGGTCACTGCTAGGCTCTGAGCCTCAGAGAGAATATTCTAGAGTCCGTACAGCAATGGTTCTCCAACTTTAATAAGCATAAGAATCACCTAGAGGGTTTGTTAAGAGGCAGATTACTGGGTTCCCTCCGTAGAGCTGGGTCTGGGGTGGGGCCGAGAATTTGCATTTCTCACAAGTTTCCAGGTGATATTGATGCTCCTCATCTTTAAACCACATTGCAAGAACCACTACTCTGGAGAGATAATAGTGTTAAAAAGTCAAGTTTATTGGGAAAGGAGATTTATAAATTTCAGAGCTTCCATTTCCATATCAATAGCAAAGTCTGGAGTTCTAAAACTAGAGTTTTACCATAAATAGATGTAAGTAGGCATCACCAGACAGGACAAGAAGTTCCTTCTGCTGCTGGAGAGAGGTGACAAAGGGGTGGGTAAGCAGACCAAATGACAATGAGGAGGTACAGTGTTCTTACTTCCTTTCCCCTAACACCATCTTAGTCTAATTTAAATGGGTGGAAGTAACAATCCCCAGTTAATTTGCAGGAATCAAAGACTGGCCAAAGCTGGTGCCCATATTCTTGCCTTGGTTGGTTCAGGTCTCTCATGAAGGTCTGTGCCATCATGGGACAGGTGTGGAATCTGGCTGTGGTGGCATGGCATCCAGGGGCAGGAAGGGGGTCTGAGACACTGCCCTTGTTTTTCTGTATGGCCTGTGCATGATGTGGAATAAATCCAGACATTCCTATGAGACCCTGGGTGACTGGGTGGGAGCAATGCAGAAGGTAGCCAAGAACAGAGTCAGGAGGCATTCTAGGGAGCAGCTGCAGAGCACAGTGCAGATAGCTCCTGTAGAGCTCAGTGTGGGGGAGACTGTCCATGGGCAAGAGGCTTTGGCATTGCCCACCTTGCAAAAACAAACCCGCCACAGACACTTGAGGAGCAGGTGCTCAGAGGACGGCACCCAGTGGGCAAAGGCCAGGAGAAAGCAGCAGCAGTGCACTGGGAGGTCCCTGGGAGCTTACAGAGAGCATCACCACCAGAAGCAGACAGCTCTGCACTCCTTGGGCTCAGAGGCACTCAGCGAGAGTGAGGAACACACTGGCAGGACGGAGCACCTACCCCTAAAGCACTCAGTTTACCTGCATGTGCTTGTGGTGAGCTGGAGACCAGCCACTTTTCACTGGCAAGTAGAAGTGTGTTTCTTCACAACAGCCAGTCAGAATGGGAGCTCTAAAAACAAAGGAGGGCAGATAAAGAAAACAACCGTATTCAGTATTTTATTTATTTATTTATTTATTTATTTGAGGTGAGAGTGGGGCCGTGCTAGAGATTACATAACTGGTTACGTTATAACCCTGTCACACGTTATTTCCAGGACTGATATAACCCAGAGGCACCTCAACATGCTATAAATAATGTGATTTTCAAATGTTTATTTGAAATGCAACACTCTAGTAATCTGCACCTTTTATTTAGTACCAAGATTGCAACAAAGGATCCTGAAAAACTCTCTACTAATACTTAGGACTAAGATCGTGACAGACACTGGACTCTTAGGTGGCTTCCACCATAGCTGCGATGTCAGCGGGGGCCCAGGCACTGCCGGCCTTCAGGCCTTGGGCATTTCTGGTGAACTTGTGGGGGGGGATTGAGGGAAATCTGAGGGGCTGAGGCAGCTCCTGAGGGGCAGCGCATCTTATAGAAGGGAAGCAGTCGCTATGTCAATGTCCCTTAACAAAGCCATTGGAGGAGCAGGGACGGTGTAGTGACTGATATTCTCATTTGTTCCTAGTCTAACCCTTAGCTATATCTCTTTACTTTTGGGTAAAAATCTCAAAAACTGTTTAAACTCCATTGTATATTGGGGCCCAAGCAGCACTGCTCGAGGGCCTTTGGACAGAGCTGAGGGACAGGTGTTCTTGCTTTGCCACCGAGTGCCAGGACCTGTGCTGTGTTGATGGGTGCGGTGGCTGTGGGGAACGGTGGCTCGCAGAGGAGAAATTCAGTAGCATCTGATGTCCCAACTGGCAGGGCAGTACAGCATCAGGGCCTGGTAGATCAGACTTATTTGGGACAACATTTGAGATACCTTCTAAGGACATCCCAAAAAAATATGACAGGCACTTTGTAGAGTACAAATGTTCCTAAATGAATAGCTGAGGGTAAAAGGGTAATTTCAGTCACCAGCCCAAGACTCACTAATTCAAATATTTTAATTTAGAAATATTCTTTTTTTTTTTTAAGAAAAAGGATTTTAAAACTTTAAATGCTGGAAAACTGCCTATTTATTAATCAAGGCTTGCCTTGTGCAGCCCAGTGCAAAATGAAAACACAGGGTCCTTGTTCAGAAGCAAAGAATTTAAAGGCGGCAACAGCAGAGCATTAAGTGAGGTGCAAAACGTGCCTCTGAGTGCGGGTCCTGTATGACTGCACAGGCTGCATGCATGTGAAGTTGGCCTGGTGGTCACCTGCCACTCAGAACAGAAAGACAAAACTAAAATGTCCTTTATCCATCTCTCACCTTTTCTCCATCTTTCTCCTCATGTTCCAGCCAAATTAGTTAGAATTCTTTGACAGGTCTGGGGTTGGGGTCTCCGAAAGGTGTATTCATTTGCAGCTGATTTATTGAGGAAGGGCTCCCAGGGAGGCCAGGAAGAGCCTGGAAGAAGCAGGACAGGCAGGGGGGAAACTAAGCAAGGGTGCTGTCTTAAAAAAAAATTATTTGTTTTTATTTTTAAGAGACACAGTTGCTATGTTGCACGGGCTGGACACTAACTACTGGGCTCAAGCGGTCCTTCAGCCTCAACCTCCTGTGTAGTTGGGACTACAGGCACACACCACCATGCCAGTCCATGAGTGTCGTCTTGACCTCAGGTGAAAGTCCTAAAGAGAAGGCTTCAGCCTGAGTCCTTAAGGAAACTCTGGAGGGCAATTCCACCTGAGTCTTCCCAACCTAAGATGCGGGAGCTGGCCTATCCCATCCAGGAGATGACTAGCATTAGTTACTGTCTGCCCAGTGCCTCTTGCTCCATAGCCCCAGGGCAATCCCTGAAGACCAGCAGCAAGTTCTGGCCATTGAAAGGCAGGGAGACATACCTCTCATTTGTCTTTCTGGTCACCCTTCAGCCATTGCATCTCTGAGAAGCCTTTCTTCTCTGATGCCTGGATGTCCCCAGACAATGCACACATCTGGAAGAAAATGTCCTCGCCGCCTTCCTTTTTGCACTTCTGAAACCTAGGAGGCACCTAATGAGTGTTGAATGGATGAACAATGGAGGTGTCTCACTGAGTGCAAGAGCATCAGCCCAGTGACTTTTTATTCTCTTTCAAACCATTTTAGGCGTGTCAGGGAAACACAAGACTTAAACTTCTCTGCCAGGGTGGTTCAGTACCCCACCTTATTAGTATTAGATTTTTTTCCCTATATATGAGAAAATTAATCTTACTTCAGAACCCAGGATATAGCCACACGAACAGCTTCACATACATGAGCAGTCAGTTCACCTGTGTCTTAAAATAAGATATCCCCATACTGCCAGTGAATCAGCATTTTACAAACCATTAAATATCTCCCTTTTTGGTGTACAAAAGGTGCATCTAGGGCTTTTAATTGTTAAGAATTTTCTTTTGTTCATAGCTTCTGAGGACAAAAGCTGTATTCTTTTTGCAATGGGCACAACCCTGTAATGGCATTGTTTCCTATTTGGATATGACAGATACCCTCTCAGGAGCTAAACTCATTTCTGCACAATGTACTTGAGACTTGGAGAAGTAAACCACAATTTATCTCCTCTAAATCGCACTCCCTGGTTCATAGCAGGAGGCAGATAACCTCAATGTGAACTTTGCCTATGGATGTTTATCTACAGGCTCCAAGTAATATGGATTTATTCCGGTAATATACAGACCATTTTGCAGATAATGTTGAGAGCAAACATTTTATTACTGATTTCTTGTAAATTACACATGGCTGTGTTTTAATGGATTTTCCTTCCAAACCTCAGACTCACAACATGAGTAGTTATACAGATTTTTATTATGATCTTGAATATTGACTTTTAATTATGCACTGGTTAACAAAACAAATAAGGCTGTCATTGCCATCAAGGGAGCATTAAGGATGGAGGGTATCTTTTGACATCTCTCCTACCTTCCCATTCCAGTGCTACTTTCTTTAACATCACCCATGCGAAGCATAAAAATGGAAAAATCTCACATTACTTTAAGAAGACCCTGGAGCAGTTTTTAATTATGTTGATCACAAAGGATATATAGCTTACAGTAATGATAGTTGAAGGGCACCTTAACAACCATATTCAAGTGTAAGAAGGGCTGTTCAAAGAGGCACACGAGGCATTATTTCCATCCCAGTAGAAGACAGACTGGACAGGATACATTTATATTGAAACCAAAGAAGGTAGACAATTGAATGAGCTTCCTGACCACAAGAATGTCAGGGGAAACAAGTCATTAAAAAATCCAAGAACTAAACTCTGCTCTTTCTGGGACATTTCAGTTCTTAACGTGGCCTTATGGAAGGCTCAGCGTCTGACAGCAATGGCCCAAGAGTTTTGCAGATCTGAGGCCAGCATCCAGCATTGGTGACCCTCTAACACCACTCCCATTCTAAGACTCAATGATCTCATCCTTGTAGATAATCAGAGGTGGAGAGAAATTTCTATCTGACCTGTGTATTTTTAGATTCTGTTTTTAAGTATGAAGAGGGTTAAAGGCTTTTGAATTTCTTTCCTGGCCATTCAGGTAAGAAAATAGGTCAAGAGCTCAGTAAGACCAAGGAGATCAGTGATTTATTTCTGTATGGCCGTTAGCATTCTTTTTAACCCTTTGTCCCAAGAACATCCTGAAATATATCCCATGAGGAAGTGTTAGTGGTAAAGACAGATGTAGGATATTGAGGTCTTGATGAATGTTGGTTGTTTAATAAATCTTGATAGGAGATATGAATATGCACGAATGATCCAATGAATTTTTGACAATGATAAAGTTGGGATCAAATCAGGTTAATACTATTTAGAACTATAGAAAATTTGAACGAGAAAGGACCTCAGAAATAAAGTACATTCCATTATTATTCATTTAATTTTTGCTGATGGAGCAACTGAATCATTTGCTTCCTGGATAATAGCATCAGAACTGGGAATTGAATCCAGTGCAATGGTGTTTCCATTCCATTATACTGTCTAGGATGCCAGTTCTCTCTGCAACTTGTCTTATGGAAAAGACTTGAAATTTTTTTTGTTTGTTTATTTGTTTTAGCACTGCAGCAAAAAATTAAAAAGATAGCTTTTGAGCTCAATCTGTGAAAAATGGCAGCTACTTTAATGTCTCATATGGTATTAAAATTTTTTCATTAATTCTGGTACCACCATGCCAAATCTCTAAACCAAGAAGCAGTGAAAAAGTGATGCTAATTATTTTTTTTAAATCGTCACTACAGGAAACAATAATTCTGTCATTACCATAAAACAACATCTTTACAGACCCCAGCCAAACGAAAAGAAAATTGTTATCAGAAAACATCAACTATATGGAAAGTGAATGGGCTCCTTCATGTTTCATTAATCAATTTCCCTGACATGTTGGTTGAAATGGAATTAAATCCTGACCATACTGAGGAAAAATAGGGAATCCATGGAAAATGGTCACTTTGAATGGAGCTCGTATGTATTTTGGAAACAAACATTAAAATGGGGCATTTTTCTAACACAGAAGAGGTTTAAGGTTGTCTCAACACTTTTGGAGAAAGACACACTTTTCTGGTAGAATTTCAACCACTCTGGCCAAGTATCAGGAATTCTTTCTACCCTGATAATGGAATCAACTCTCAATAAGGAAAAAAAAGAACACAGGCACATTTCAACTTGAGGAAGCTATGTGTGTTTTAGAATTTCAAGGAACAATGTGTTGTTAAAATATAAAATGTGCAATAAACTTTAGGCACAAAGGACTTTGTTGGCGATAAAATTTTATTTTACTGCTCTCCTCCTATGGCTAGACACATTTGAGATCAGTAAAGTATTAAAATATTCAAGATGACAGAACATGAAGCTTAATTCCAGAAGTAGCAGTGAGAACCGACGACAAGGGGCAGATGCAGAATGCCTGTGCTATCACCGGCATGAAGTCTGTCATTTCGGTGTGTACTTAATTTAAAAAGATACGGGAGGCAAAGCAAGCATCCTTCATTGATCATCTCCATTACTCTCCACGTAGAGACACTGGTTGAAACAGAGAGTGACAACTTGGTGTCAGAATCTCTGTTTTGCGGTGAGTCTGAGGCAGGCACTCTCATCTTACTTAAACACACAGTCGGGATGTTGGAGAATTTTCTGGAGGCCCAAATTATTGTATTCATAAGTCTGTGGGAGCTCAGAAAAATACACACTGTTTGAATTTTTCTCAATGTGCAGGGAGGCAAAGATTTTCATTTTGAAATAGAAATTCTTCTGTATACTGTCTAAAGAAAGTCTTTGTTACTGAAATAAGTCTGCCTGTGGAAAATTATAGTTTCCAGGGGAGCGATTCCTACTAATCAGACTCAAGGTTGACTTGGACATTACAAAATTATATGATAGTCCCTCAGGGTAAAAATTACTAGATGAAGAGAAGCAAAATCCCCAAAATGAGAAGACAATAGTGTTTTCTAGTGAACCACTTGCAAAGTAGAATTAGAAAATTCTTGGGATATTCTGCCAGGCTTAAAGGCACGATTAGGATGGCATGGCCAAAATGGGCCAGATTTGTTGCTTTTGGAGAATCATTTGAACTGGGTTGTTCACCTTCTAGCTTTTTGGTATGAACACTTGGTTTATTATGGTTTTGTTGCTTTTGTTATTGCTCTGTGTGTATATGTGTGTGTGGGGGCATGTGTGTGTGTGTGTGTGTGTGTGTGTGTGTGTGTGGAGGGGGGGGTCTCATTATTGTATTCTTAGTTTCTGGCACAGTGCCTGGCATATATTAGGATTGCAATCACTATATCTTAAAGGAAAACGTTTTAGAACATTTACTTTACTGTTGTTCCCTATTTATAAAAGTGATACTTATTCATTATACAAAAATATAAAGGGTAATAGAAAAATAGAAAAGAAAATTAAATTCACCCATAATCCAGTAATACTGGTCATAATATTTTGGTGTGAGTCCAGTGATCTAATTTATATATGTATACATTCACACACACAAGCATATCTCGAAACATAGACACACACACACAAATACATATATACCAGCCACTCACAATTGGTTTCAAACCAAATATTCTGTTATATATTCTTTTTGCAATTTAACTTTAATAAATTTGAAAATATTCCATCAAATGGAAAATTGTTTATAGAGTTCAAAGTGCCCACTTACTAAAAAACTCCACAAGTTGGGACTGAAGAAAGCTCCTCTATGTTTCCTGTACTGGCTAGTAGTAACATTTATTGAGCACTTACTAAGTGCCAGAAACTCTGCTAAGCACTTACTTATAGTGTCCTGTTTTAATCTTCATAACTTCTTGAAGTAGGTGTTATTAGGGTCTTCTTTTTAAGAACTAGAGTATGAGTGATTTGCCCAAGTTCACACAGTGGCAGATGGCAGAGCTGGGTTTTGAACTTAGGTTTGCTGAATCCAGACCCCGAGCTCCAGACCTCTGGGCACATTGCTGCCTTCCACGACTATAGTACACATCTGGACACATCTTTGACCCACACCCTGGGATTGCTTGGTCCTGTTTATCCTATTTCCAATATTTCGCCTGTTCTCCAATCTGCCATCAATACCTTAGCTTAACTCATTGATTCTCAGCGAAGGTCAGTTTGCTGTCCTGGGGACATTTGGAAATGTCTGCAGGCATTTTTGTTTGTCACAATTTGAAGGCAGATCCTACTAATATCTGTTGGGTAGAGGCTAAGGATGTTGTTAAACATCCTGCAATGCACAGGACAGCCCCCACAGCAAAGAATTACACAGCCCAAAATGTCAATAGCACCAAGGTTGAGAACTCTGCCTTGGTCTGTTTCCCCAACCTCTCATCTGAACATAAATAGCCTCCTAATTAGTTTCACTATCTTTAGTTTTATCCTCATCCACACTGCTGCTGTGGCTACCTCTCTAAACACAGATAAAATTATGCCACTCTCTTGCTTTGTTTAGCTCTGTAGCTCTGGAGGGCTGTGTGGGTCCAAATCCTAATTCAAGCAGTTCTAGACTATATGACTTTGGGCAAGTGGATCTAACCTCTCCACGCCTCAGTTTCATTGCCTATAACATAAAGGAATAATCACAGCACCTGCCTCAACAAGGTTCTTGTGAGGATTTTAACATTTGATGGTTACACAAGTTAAGTCCTCAATAAATGTTATCCATCAATTAAAAAAAGTCTTTGAAGGCTTTCTACTACCTGCAGAGGAAAGCCCAAACTTCTCAATATGACATTCCAGACCCTTCTTCATGCAGTTCTGCTCAGCAGCCTCTTCTCTGAGCTGGTGTCCTGGACGTTCTGTCCTGCAGTACTACTTGTCACCCTCTAGGTGCATAGAGACGTGGGTGTCAGGTGTCTTTGCTTGTGCTCCCCTGCCAGCCTGGGAAGTCTCCAGCTCCTCCACCTGCATACATGTGACTTCCTCAGGCCTCAGATCAAATGTCACCTCTTCTAGTCGGATTTACTTACTCCTTCCCCTACATTGTCACAGCATTTTGGTCATGCCATCTCTCTATCCATCTGTCTGTCCATCCATCCATCCATTGGCTGTAATACATAGTAATTAAAAGGACAAGCTCTGGAACTTGGTTTTCTTATTTTAAAAATCAAGTTCCAAAAGAAAATTTATATGATCTTGAACAAGTCACTCAGCTTCATGAAGCCTTAATTTCCTTGCCCCTAAAATAAGTATAATCATATCATGCAACTAATAATGTGATCATGAAGGTGGAATGTATGTCAAGCATTTACCATATTGTCTGCTATGTATAAGCCCTGCAGAAATGTTAGCTCTCACCCAACCTGTATTTGTTGAGTACCTACTCTGTGATGGGTCCTCTTTACACTGTATTATAACTTTTCATTATAGTATTACGTATATTCATATGTCATAAGTGTACAAGTTGGATTATAATGAGTTGTGCATGTGACCAACTCTCTTATTAGGTGGCCTGCTTGTTGAGGAAAACCCCTCCCCACTTTAAAAAAAAATCTCCTGTCCATACTGGCACTTGAAATATAGGTGACAAAAATATCATTTCCATCAACATCTGGCCTGTATTTCATAAAGTCTCTGCTGGCCGTTATTTCTCTCTTAAGAGGCTATGATCACATGTACTAATGTGAGAAGCACGGCCAGTAAGAAGGAGTCTGCTCTTGTCCTGCATTGGTAGCCACCCCTCACCGGCCCCTCCATATCCAATCCACCTTTTAAGTTGCCTCTCTGGGAATCATACAATGAAAAGAAAGCTCTTCATGATTATAATAATGGCCTTCAGCCTTCTCTGTTACCCTGCAGCTGAAAAGATGATGTCAGTGACATATTCCTGTAGGAAGAACACAGTGACTGCTTAATTTTCCATGTGGATTTTGAGTATGTTGTTTTTTGTTAAAATCCAAATTACATTCTTTTCACTAGGCAAGTGGTCCAATCTGATTAATATAATGCATTCTCCTCTGTTGCCAAACATTGCCAAAGGCAAGGTATTACTTAAGGAACCACCCCTCCCCCCACCTTACACACATATAAATGAAAAATAAGTAGATCTGTACAATCATTATGGAGCTAAAATGGCACTTAGAAATGTTTTTTTTTATTGTGAAAAATGGCCAAATAAGAGTTGCTGACTGTTTGTAGCCCTGTAATGTAAGTCAGATAAATTGGTGCCCAGAAGTCTGACATTTCAAAAGCCTGAGAATATGTTGCATTTTTTCTGATATGCCATTTTTGTAATTCTCCCAGCTATTTTCCTTTAGCAAGAAGCAATTCTTCTGTGCCCAGGCAGTTCAATTAGAGCATTGTAAATGTTGTCAGAATGACTTCAACATAAGTGCCCATGAGCAATAGGTATAATTTTGGAGGGCAACAAGTTCTGCCTTTACCACCCTGGTGGGGACAATGGTGTTAACTAACTCACAGAAGGAATGCACCATCTATACTTTCTCGACTCAGTTAACCTGCCCAGAGAATTAGAAACATGCTGTTCCACCTCAGAGTGCTTTGTCTGTTTTGGTCTGTTTAGCATCTTTGAGCCTTGTTTAGCCGACAAAACTCTCCTTTTCCTCTCAGCGTGTATACATTAGGTGACTCTACCTCTGCAGTGGCTTAGAACATATCCACAAATTCTTCTTGTCTTGAGTATGAGCTGGCCTTAGTGACTTATTTTTAATAAATAGAATGTGGCAGAAATGGTACTGCCTGACATTTGAGAGGAGGTTAGAGGTCAGCAAACTTTTTCTGTAAAGGGCCATATTGTAAATATTTTTGGCTTTGTAGGTCACACCCATAAGCCCTCTGTCACGACTATGCAGCTCTGTCATTGTACCATGTAGCAATCATAGATAATACACAAACGGGCTTTGCCATTTTCAGATGAAGCTTTGTTTATAAAATTAGGTTAAAGAGTCAGATTTGATCTACAGGTTGTAGTTTGCCAAACCATGAGCTAGGCTGTAAAAGGTGACATGGCTTCTGCTTGGCTCTTGGAGCCCACATGTCTAGCTACCCTGAAGTTACCATGCTAGAGAGGTCATGAGGAAGACTACATAAAAGATAGAAGGAGATGCCCAGGGAGCCCCAGCTGTCCAAGCTGTCTTCTCTCACAGATACATGTAGGGGAAGTCTTCAAGATGAGTCCAGCCTAGCCACCAACTGAATACAACTGCATTGTAAGACCCCCGGTGAGAACAGCTTAGCAGAGTGCAGTCAACCAACAGAACTGAGAGAGATCATGATGATGACAATGAAGATGATGATGATGATGATATAATGGCTCTGGGATGGGTACATGACCTCACCTGTCAGTACATTTTGACACCCTGCCAATACTACTTTGTACAGGAATAGACATGTGTCTCAGTTTGATCCACTGAGACTCAATTCCTTGAACTCGAGGAAGAATTAAACAGCATGTGAGCCTGGGGCTGCTAGTGAACATTTTAACATCATACAGGAAGAGCCTGTCCAAGGCAGTAACCAGTGACGAAGAAAGCAGGGCAGAGAAGCAGAGAGAGCGATTACTGAAGGCATCATTTGGGTACCAGTATAGAGCTCTTTCTGAGAACAAACCCTGTGCATTTCAGTTTTAAGAGTCAATTATTCAACTTTTTATTATAGTATTACATATATTCATAAGTGTACAGGCTGATGATTTTAACAAACTGAACACAACCATGTAGCCAGCGCCCAGGTTAAGAAATCAAAGTTTACAGCTCTCCCATCCCACTGACTCTTGCTTCCTTTTAGCTTTTCCCTGAAGATAACCGCTATCTTGAATTTTGACAGCATATATTAGTTTTTCCTCTTTTTGTGCTTTGTACCAATGTAACCACACAATATGTACTGTATTGCATCTGACTTCTTTTTTTCTCCCTTTTATTTTTAGTTGACATAATAACTGTACATCTTGTGGGATGCAGAGTAATATTTTATGAGTGTATGCAATGTGTAATGATCAAATCAGGGTAGTCAGCATATCCATCACCTCAAACATTTATCATTTCTTTGTGTTGTGAACATTCAAAATCCTCTCTTTTAGCTTTGTGAAAATATACAATAAATTATTGTTAACCATATTTACCCTACAGTACTATAGAACACCAGAACTTATTCCTCCCATCTAGCTGTAGTTTTGTATCTGTTAACCAACCTTTTCCTATTCTCCCCTTCCCCCTCCGCATCCTGTCCTCTAATAACCACAATTCTACTCCCTACTTCTATGAGCTCAATTTTTTTTTTAGCTCCCACATCAGTGAGAACACGTGGTATTTATCTTTCTGTTCCTGACTTATTTCACTTAAGTTAATGGCCTCCAGGATCATCCATGTTGACATGACTGACAGGACTTCATTCTTTTTTATGTTAGAATAGTATTCCATTGTGTGTGTGTGTGTGTATGTGTGTGTGTGTGTGTGTGTATCACATTTTCTTTATCCATTAATCTGTTGAGAAACATTTAAGTTGATTTCATATCTTGGCTATTGTGAATAATGCTGCAACAAACATGGGGGTGCAGGTATCTCTCATATGAGTTCCCTTTTCTCCACATCCTTTCCAATATTTGTTATTTTTTGTCCTTTTGATAATAGCCACTCCAACTGGAGTGGAGATGATATCTCATTGTGGTTTTGATTTGCACTTCTCTGATGGCCAGTGATATTGAGCATTTTTTCATATACTTTTTGGCCATTTGTAGGTCTTCTTTTGAGAAATACCTATTCAGATCCTTTCCCCATGTTTAAATCAGATTATGTGTTTTTTCATAGTTGAGTTGTCTCAGTTCCTTGTATATTCTAGATATTAGTTCCTTGTCATATTAATAGTTTGCAAATATTTTCTTCAGTTCTAGTGATTGTTTTTTCATTCTGTTGATTATTTCCTTTGCTGTCCAGAAGCTTTTTAGTTTGATATAGTCCTATTTGTCTATTTTTATTTTTGTCACCTGTGGTTTTAAAGTCTTAGCCATAAAAGCTTTGCCTAGACCAATGTCCTGAAGTGTTTCCCTTATATTTTCTTCTAGTAGTTTTATAGTTTTGGGTCTTACATTTAAGTCTTTAATCCATTTTGAGTTAATTTTTGTGTAGGGTGAGAGATAGGGGTCTAGTTTCTTTCTTCTGCATATGGATATCCATATTTTCACCAGTATTTATTAAAAAAGGCATTAGAGAGAATTCCCTCCTCTTTTATTTTTTGGAATATTTTGAAAAGAATTGGTATTGCTTCTTCTTTAGAATTTTGATGGAATTCAACAGTAAAGCCATTTAGACCTGGACTTTTCTTTGTTGGGAGACTTTTTATTAATGATTTAATCTCATTTCTCATTATTGGTCTGTTCCAATTTTCTATTTCTTTCTGGTCCAATATTGCTAGGTTATATGTGTCCAGGAATTTATCCATTTTCTTCTAGGTTTTCCAATTTCTTGTCATATAGTTGTTCATAATAGTCTCTAATCATCTTTTGTATTTGTGTGTGCCAGTTGTAATGTCTCCTTTTTGATTTCTGATTTAATTTATTTCAGCCTTCTCTCTTTTTCTTAGTTAGTCTAGTTAATGGTTTGTCAATTTTGTTTATCTTTTCAAAAAATCAGCTTTTCAATTTGTTAATCTTTTATTTTTTTGGACTCTACTTCTTTTAGTTGTGCTCTGATCTCTATTATTTCTTTCCTTTTGCTAATTTTGGGTTTGGTTTGTTGTTATTTTTGTAGTTCCTTGAGGTGAATCTTTATGTTGTTTTTTTTGAAATCTTTCTATGTTTTTGATGTAGGCATTTATTGTTAAAAACTTTTTTCTTACTACTGCTTTTGCTGTATCCAATATGACTTGGCATGTTGTGTTTCTATTTTTAGTTGTTTCAAGAAATATTTTTATTTCTTTCTTAATTTCTTCATTGATCCAATGGTCATTTAGGAGCATATTGTTTAATTTTCATATACACTTCTGTAAATGTCTCTTAGGTCCATTTTGTCTATAATTTAGTTTAAGTCTGATGTTTCTTTGTTGATTTTCCATCTACCTGATCTATCCAATGCTAAAAGAGGGTTATTGAAGTCTCCAACCATTATGGTATTGGGGTCTTTATCTTTAGCTCTAATAATATTTGCTTTATATATTTGGGTGTTCTGATGTTAGGTTTACATATAATTGTTATATACTCTTGTTGCATTTATCCCTTTATCATTATGTAATTACCTTCTTTGTTTCTTGTTATGTTTTTTGACTTAAAGTCTATTTTGTCTGATGTAAGTATAGCTACTCTTTATGCTTTTGGTTTCTGTTTTTGTGGAAATCCTTTTCCATTCCTTCACTTTCAGTTTATGTGTGTCTTTATAGATTAAGTGAGTTTCTTATAGGCAGTATATAGTTGGGGTTTTTTGTTGTTGTTGTTAACCCATTTAGCCAGTCTATATCTTTTAATTGGGAAATTTAAATAATTTACATTCAAAGTTGTTATTTGAGCACTTACTCCTGTCATTTTGATAATTGTTTTCTGATTATTTTGTTGTCCATTGTTCCTTTCTTCTTTTCTTGTTATTTATCTTTGTGATTTGGTAGTTTTCTGTAGTAACAAAGTTATCCAGATGTCAAGATGGCAGGTTCACTTTGGAACCTCAGTTCTCGGATGGGTCCAAGAAAAGTCATTGATTCCTCAGTTTTTTCAGCTTTTTGTTATTGTTGTAAGGGCAGGAGCAGTTGGAATGTGACTACCCAGAACTTCCCATGTTAGAGCTGAAACTACAAGTTCATACATTACATTTTTAGAGCACTCACTTTTTATTCTTTTTGAAATCACTTTTGTATATTTTTGATACTAATGCACAAAGTTCTTGATCTTTAGTAAGGCTTAGTGACTCTGAAATGATAGTCAGGTCCCTTTCAACTCCATTATTCCAAAATTAAACCATTCACAATAAGTCTATAAAAACTTATAACAAATGAGAATTCTGAAGTTCAATAAGCTGAGTATCTCACCATCAGTCACACGACTAGCTAACCCCAGAGAAGAGACTAAAATTTCTCTGCTCCTCTGGACTCATTGCCCAGTGGTCTTGCCTCTGCATCCTTCCAAGGTCTGGTTTCACTCTATAATTTCCTTTCAAAACAGTATAAGATGGTAGAACTGTGAACCTAGTACACTCTCTGGTAATACTTTATCTTGTCAGAAAAAATTGTAAATCTACAGGATCCAATATCATACACATTTATTTGGTTTCTTTCTTTGTAAACTCTAGACTCTATCAATTTAGAATTCATTAGAAAATCACTTTAAGGTGTTAAAAATTGCTTTTTGCTAGAGTGAAAAAGGAAGTGAATTAGCAATATAAAATCCCCCTGTTTTGTTGAAAGATATTCCCTTTGAATACTGAAGAAGTCTGACTGTGTTCCATTGGCTTTTAAATGTCAGGTACTTTTGTAAAATCCAACTGAGTATTTATTTATTTATTTATTTAATCTGTCACTAAAGAAAATTGCTGACCTGGTAAGAGCTCATGATATATATAAGTGCCCAGCCTGGAAATGTGTGCAGTGTTTAGAAAGAACATCAAAACAAGGTATGTAAAAGAATGTGAATGAAGCCAGCAGTGTCTCTTTGAAAAGGAGTGTGTTGATTTGGGGCCTCTGATCTGTGTGGTCCTCCATTGCCCTACGGACAGTAAAGGCACCTAAAAGTCTGAACTATTAAGAAGCTATACTCCCAAATCAATGTTAGTTTTGTCTCCCATCCCTTCACAGAGAGTCTTTCTTTGAAATCAATTTCTCTTTGGGGCTAATTGTTTAAAACCCATGACTTCATTTTCAGGTTAAATATATGTCTGTAGCATTCTGAGAATTAAAAGAGAAAAACAAAAACAGAAAGAAAAGAAGATCAGTCTTTGAGTATTATGTTCAATTTACTAAAATATGTCTAGAATACTAAAGTTATTTCCAAAGGCAAATCTTTGGTGTAACAGATGCATAATAGCATCCAGAGGCTGAAGGGTCTTTCTTAGAAAAGCATCCTGTAGCTGCTTTAACAAGAGTACTGGGTGTCATTTATAATTCATGCAAGTATATTGAAGCTTTCTGCTGCCATCCAAGAAAGATGGTTTTCAAAGCTACAGAGTGCAATAATCCAATATTCCATGTAGAGAGTCCCATACATCTCATATAGATTTTACACTGGAGATCATTTCCATGCTGATGACCTCAAGAACACAATGTGATATTTTCAGAAAATACAGATTTATGCTATGTGTTATTCCTGCAGGCTTGGAGGACAGCCATTAGATCATCAAGTTGAGTGTATATTTCTAGTCTGCCTTCCTCAACACTGCAGTGGTCACTACAAAAAGAATGAGTGCCTAAATGCATCAAGAACTTCATTTTTTTGTGTTGAATATATTTTACAGTGGAAAATAAGTTTGATGAGCAGAGTGTACTCCTGGTAGAAGTCAAAATGACCTAAATAATAATTTAATCATTTCTTCTAATGTATAGGACTTCGAATATGAGATCTACTTTTTCTGAGTTATGTTGCAGCCCAAAAGAGATGAACTTCCTAATGTGACCTAATTACTTGCCACTATCAGAAAATGGTAATGTCACAGTCAACCAATAACAGGTAGTTATCACAAGCTCTGAGTAACACCACAGAGCCTTTGAAGACCACGTAGTCAAAAAAATAAAACAATCAAAACCATTTTCAATAGACCAATCTGTACAATATAATCCATAATCAGAATCTAACTATGAGAAATTCTCCACTCACAATAATCTTTGAGTAGCTACCTCCCCTTCAATATTTCTCTCCTTTCTTTTCTGGATTCCACCAAATGGTACCAGTCTACTGCACTGTGCTAGAATTTTGAACCACCCAATACAGTATACAACATCTTCTCAGGGGTATGCCAGCCACCAGATAGAGAAGACACCCATTATTGAGCTATGGAGTCCTTATGATATAGTGCTATACTGCTACAAAGTAGACACAGAAGAATATTTTTTGAATAATTAAAGCTATCAATGAATGAACAAGTAAACTAATGAACTGATGTATTGATTACTTAGTAAATAAATAACTTCTTTCTGATTTGCTTTTCCAAACTAAAAAAATATTTGAAACTTTTTGGTCCAACACTGTAGAGTTGTTTTTTTTTTTTTTTTTAAACAGGCATTTTAATTTTAGAATACATTTAAATTAACAGGAAAGTTGCAAAGATAATTGAAATTTGCCATATACCTTATAACCTTCCCCTATTATTAACATCTTACATTAGTATTGTACATTTGTCACAATTAATAAATTGGTGTTGATGATATGATATTATTGACTAAATTCCATACTTTATTTGGATTTCCTTGTTTGTTTGTTTTTTTTTTTTACCTAATATCCTTTTTCTGTTCTGGGATCCCATCCTGGTTACCACATTACATGGAGTTGTCATATCTCCCAGGGCTCCTCTTAGCTGGGACAGTTTCTCAGCCAATGACTTGGAGTGTTTTGAGGTATACTTCTCAGGTGTTTTGTAGGATATCTTTCTATTGGGCTTTGTCTGATGAACTTCTTGTGATTGAACTGGGACTGTGGGTTTTTGAAAGGAAGTTCATATGGGTTTTTGAAAGGAAGTTCATAGATGTGAAGAGCCATTCTCATCATGTCAAATCCAGGGTACGTGCCATGAACCTGACTTATTACTGGTGCTGTGACATTGATCACTTGACTGAGGTAGTGTTTGTCAGATTTCTCCTGAAAAGGGAGGGCCATCAACTGTGTAGACATGATCAGATATCATAGTTGATGGGTTTTGCAATCTGATCATCTTGTTTCCCATTCACCAAGCAAGGCACTCTGCCACGGCTGACAGACTACAGACAGTATCAGTATCACCACATGAATGATGTTGATCTTCACAGGATGTGTCAAACTTCAAAAACATTTTAAGAGATTTATGTAATTGCTTACTAGTCTTATTGTTGTGCAGTATGTAAGGAAGGGTTTCTATCTCTAAATCCTTTGAGCCTCACTTCCTTCAAGATGGCAGTCGTATTCGTTGCAAAACTCACTCTAATTGATCTTAAGACTTAATGGCAACATGTTGAGAAGGAGAATTAAACTAAGTTCCCATGCTTAATGTATTAAAAGTCACCACTCTCTCACTGATTTACTTTTATGAATGGCAAATTCAAACTCAGCTATTTATATGCACCAATAAATGTTTTTATTATTGGTATAAGAGTTATTTGCAAGTCAGCAAAATGCTTAATACAGTATTTCCTGTGCATTATCTGATCTCTTAGCTTTTCTTTTTCCAAAAGCAATGTCTAGTCTAGGCAAAAGAGATGAAAATGGTTATTCCGTCTTCATTTATAATGGCCCAATATTACTTTATCCCATGCATATAACAGCTCATATCATTGTGAAACTATAGCAACAAATAAATGAGAAGTCTTATCATTTCTGTATATCTGACTTATAAAAAGCCAAATATGTTACTAATCCTAGATGGATGTGGTCTTAAGTATTCATGAATGTTTATTTTAGATTTGTCATTTTAACTGATTTTTCAATTTCCATTTTTTCCCAGTCTCCTAGCTACATTTAAAAAAAATTGATAATGGAATCTTCTACCAGCACGAACTGTAAGGGTTAATTAATGTCAAGACTGTATGGAGACAGAAAGGCTCAAAGATACATATTTACATGTTTTACCTGGAGATGGGAGTAGATTTCAGAAGAGAGTGGAAAATACATTTTCCCCCCACTGACTATAGTTATTGTGTTTGGTTTACAGCTTTCTGATAATAACATAAAAAAAGGAAGAATTTGAGAGTATTTGAGAAGATTAGGCTATTCCCTAAAGAATCTGAGAACTAGAAGCCCCACTGCCTGCTTTTCCACCATTGAAATTAGTGATGCATTGGTTTCTTTGTATGGGCTTTTTAAAGATCATTAGGAACCAACCTGAGGATCATCAGAGATTCTGGTGCACACAGGAGCAATGAGTGACAGCACAGTGCATTCTAGTGCAAAGTACTTTAAATGGCAAATAGAGAAGATAGACAATATGGAGAATTCAACAATGCAGCCAATTTCAAATTAAATATCCCTTCCTCTCTAACTTCCCTGTTTTAGCAGAGAAGGGGACATGAGCTGCCACTCTATGCTCCTGCCTGACAAAGTTGTAGTTAATAACAAAGGTCTACATTGGAGAGTCGGGAGAATTCTTTTAATCATCATTCAACCAAGACATACTGTGTGGGCCTTCCCCTTGGTGGTACATTGAGTGGACTACTGTCCTGGTGTCTAAACTGAATGTTTCACAAAACTATATTTTTTAAAAAGCCATAGTTTTAAATGACGAAGTCCCAATTCAAACACAAATTTAAAAGTATATCAGCATACCTATATTCCCTCCCAAATGATACACATTTGGAACATATAAAGAACTCTTAAAAATCAATAGGAAAAAGAGAGTTAGGCCAATAGAAAAATGGGCAAAAGACTTAGATACCTCACAAAAGATAAATTGAAATGGTCAATGAACTTAAATCAAAGGTGCTCAATTTCATGAGTCATCTGGGAAATGGAAATTAAAACCATGATGCAATATTGTACCACCCCTACCAGAGTTTACAGACAAACTAGGAGAAGAGGCTGGAATGACCCACGCGGTAATAGATTAGAGTTGGAGACATCAGTGAAAACTCGTGTTTAATTTAATATAGATACAGATGGTCACACATGGAAATATTCAAAGATACGTATACACACAAATTAATTATGACAAAGGTCCCATACTAATGTAAGATGTGAATAATAGTTGTAACTGTGTGAAAAGACTGAATAGGAAGGGTACACTGGAACTCTCTGTACTATCTGCCTAATTTTTCTGTAAATCCAAAACTGTTTTTTAAAATAAAATCTATTAGTAAAAAATGTAATGTATTAACATTGAGGAAGTTTGATACATACAGCTATTAACTCATTTACAGCTTAGAAAAGTAATTTGTATTTTAGTTGTTATTTTATAAAATTATTAATGTTAGAGCTCCTTTAAAGATGAACTGCCCTACCTGGCACATCCACAATGTACAAATATTTTACTTGCAAATATATAATTCTATGTATTATAACTGTTGGGTTAATTGGGACATTCCTGAATGGAAATCATTGACATATACAAAATTTTTCAGGAGAATCCAGCCAAGGTTATTTTCTTGTGTGTGTGTGATGCTTTAGAAGACACAAAGTTCATTCAAAGTCTAAGCATCTCTCCCAACTTTTCATCCTTGTAGGTTATCGTCATCCATGACAATTACGTGTACACTGAATTTCACACAATGTTGCAATCATAAGATATCTTGGGTGAATTCTGTTATGAAACAAATTATTATAAAGTAATGATATAAGTTTAAATCCTGACCTGTTAATGTACTAAAAATGAATTATGCAAATTACCTAATGGGTATATAGTTTCTTATCTTGAAAGTGGATTTCTAAGAATACTAACTTCTGTTTTTCTTTTACTATAAATTAAATCAGCATAAAGCTCTCAGTACTAAACTTAGCATAGTTTAACATTAGCTGTTGATACTATTATCTTGTAGTGCCTACAACATGTAAGGGATTAAAAACAGCATAAGAAATTAATAATACTTTACATTTGCACAGAACCCTGGGGCTTTTTAAATACATGATGCATGTGAAAGCACTTTAAAAACCTCTAATGTTCCTTACAAATGTAAGAAATTATATTTTCTTGGGCTGTTTTGAGCTCCCTTCAACCTCTCGATGATTCTGTGAGGTCTTTGGGGAAAATATTGGACTTAATTTTATAGATGAGGGAATTGAAATTCAGAGTAAGTACAAGTGAGGTCCATCACTTCCACTGAATATGCCATCTTGGACAAATTATTTAACCCCTCTGAGTGTCAGTTTCTTAATTTATAAAGCAGGGATACCGCCATTTACTTCTGGGATGGTTATTGACTGAGCCAATGTACATTAGGCACTTAGTTTCATGCCTGATTTTCTAAAAATGCTATAATGGTTATTATTGTGTTCTAATATTATTGCCTGTTTTTGTACAGCCTCATTCAGCCACTCAGGGGTAGTCACAGAGTTGGTGGATAATAAAGGCAAGAATCACCATTTAATTTGCATCATTTGAGACTGAGTTTCAGTAGAGAATCATGGCTCCAGATCACAGGTTTTATTTATTTGCTTAAGCATTTATTGAACACCTCTGATAGCCATGCCTGGATGAGGTACAATGGCCTATGAAGAGATGAATGCAACCTAAACTTTGTTCTCAAGGAGATAATACAACCGTATAAATAACTTATGTATTAGTATTATGTAGGGAGAAGATGTAAAAAGGTTGCAGGAGCAGACTTTAAAGCTTTAAGATCACCTTAAGCTTGTAACAGTAAAGAAAGCACGCAGGAAAAAAAAAGTGACAATTGAACGGGCCCTGAAATAAGGAATAGGAATTAATGTGGCATATATTTATGTGCTGGAAACCCATATTTTTCAACTAGGCAACAGATTGTGTTTTATCCTTTCAATCATTATCAATGAAATTATTATTTTTGTAACAAAGGTAAATGAGCTACAGAGTCTGTTCTGTTATTACATGTGCTTCTGTAACACTAATTAGTTTCCATGCAGTTGTAAATCAGGCATGATGTCCCTTGAACATGAAAGTAATGTTGGAATCACATGTGCTTTGTCTTAGGCAAGGGAAGATGGAATGATGGGAGTAGAAGGAGAACCTTTAGCAGGAAAGAAAAAGACTAGTTTATCTGCTGTGTATGCAGGAGACTTTTCAACTCCATTTTTAAGAAAATTAAAAATAAATGCCTGCAACCAACTTCCTCCCCAAAGAGGTGCACTCTAACCTGCAGAGCTCTTGTCTCATGGCTGGTTGCATGCCCTCCTGTGCCCAACTTAATAGCAGCCCCACTGGCTCACAATTTTTTTCCATATGCATTGTCTTGGTGCCCACAAGACAGCATTTTCATTTTATTGTTTCATGTTCATTTCTAATGCCTCTCCAGCAGTCACCCTGAGCTGCCTTGTGGAGCTATTCAAGTTCTCTTCCAAAGTACTAATTTCTGTTCTTGTTTTTTTTTTTAAGTCGAATTGGTTATAAAGTTGAATAGGTTTAGAGTATCCTTAACAATATTTTTTTCTCATAAGTGCTGTTACTTTTAATGTGCTATTTTGCAGAAGACAAAAGTTTTTTTCAGAACCCATATATCATGTTATATAATATTTAAGCCTTTTGCAAGAGGGGTCCCTGGGCCCCTTGCTTTAGAGGACCCACCTTTGGTGCTCCTCAGAGTGAGGAGTACATAGGGCCAGGAGGATGTGTCTATGTGGAGCTTATGCACCCTTCCTCTAGTACATGCTTTTTATGTATCTAGACCTACAATTCTCTGCCTCAATGGTCCTGATTCCACTTACAGAGTCTGTGTGGGCTCTTCCCTGAGTCTCTCCTTCTAAGGACAACCTGTGCTGCCAATATGGCAACCCCTAGACCTGAAGATTATTAAAAGATCAGTCATTTGTAGTGAAATGGAGCTGTGTCTGTGAAGGAAAGATGAGCAAGCCAGGTTCGAGGCTGAAGGATGACTCTCCCCATGCTACCATTTTTCTGCTTCAGGATTCCACAGACTCTGGGAATTCTAAATTCAAACCTGAGCTTCCAGATCTTTGGGAGGATATATTTGTCAATATAGGGAGAGAAAATATATTTATTTCACAGTTAGTGTGCTATGTGAGAGTTAAGTATCTAGATAACGTGATCTGTGGGCCTCTATTTGTAATCTTACTGTGGACCCTGCCAATTTTAGGGGCAGTCCTGGTTAACAACAAAAAAATGCTAAGGTGAAATGAATTTGGGAATTATTTTTTTCTTTCTGTAAAAAATGCCATTGGGATTTTCATAGGGATTGCTTTGAATCTGTAGATGACTTTGAGTGGTATGGGCATTTTAACAATATTAAATCTTCTAATCCATGAACACAGGATATCCTTCTATTTATTTGTGTCTTCTTTAGTTTAGTTCATCAATGCTTTGTAATTTTTAGTGTATGAGTCTTTCACCTCCTTAGTTAAGTTTATTCCTAAGTATTTTATCCTTTTTGATGCTTGTAAACGGGATTGTTTTCTTAATTTCTTTTTTGGATAGTTTGTTGTTAGTGTATAGAAATACACATGATTTTTGTATGTTAATTTTTTTATCCTGCAACTTTATTGAATTAATTTATTAGTTCTAAGTTTTTTGGTGAAGTCTTTCTACATATAAGATCACGCCATCTGCAAACAGAAATAATTTACTTCTTCCTTTCTGACTGATACCTTTTCTTTTCTTTGTTTCCTCTGCCTACTTGCTCTGCATAGGCATACAAATGGCCAATATGCATAGGAAAAGGTGTTCAAAATCACTAATCATCATCAAAATGAAAATCAAAATCATAATGTGGTCTTAGGAGGTATCAAAAAACCCCAAAAGATCATAAGTGTTGGTAAGGCTGTAGAGGAATTGGAACTTGTGTATGCAGTTGGTGGGAATATAAAATGCTAAAGTTGCTATGGAAAACAGTATGGAGTTTACTCAAAAAAATTAAAAATAGAACTACCATATGATCCCACAATCCCACTTCTGGGTATATATACAAAGGACATGAAATCAGCATGTCAAAGAGATATCTGCATTCTTATGCTTATTGCAGCATTATTCACAATAGCAAAGATATGGGAACAACCTTAATGTCCATCAACAGATGAATAAATAAAGCAAATGTGGTATATGCTTACAGTGGAATATTATTCAGCCTTAAAAAGAAGGAAATCCTGTCCTATGTGACAACATGGATGAAGCTTGAAGATACTATGCTAAGTGAAATAAGCCAGTCACAGAGGGACAAATAGTGCCTGATTCCATTTATATGAGTGATCTGAAATAGTCAAAAGCATAGAAGCAGAGGGTAGAATGGTGGTTGCCAGGAGCTGGGGGCCAGGGAACATGGGGAGTTGCTATTCAACAGGTATAAAGTTTCATTTATGCAAGATTAATAATAAGTTCTAGATACCTGCTGTACAACACTGCACCTATAGTTAACAATACTGTATTATATACTTAAAATTTTGTTAAGAAGGTAGATCTCATTTTAAATGTTCTTACCACAATAATAATAATAATAATAATAATAACAACAACCCACGCTAAGAAATCGAGCATGAACTTTCCATCTGGTTTGAATAAGCCTTGAACCTGAATAGTAATATATAATGGATTTAAAAGAAATGGTTATGCAAATTAGAATAGTTATTTTCAATGATTTGCGAAGCACTGTAGAGGACATTATTATCATCGTTGCCATTATTATGCTTCTGATGAGTACCAGGTCCTTAACCATTCTGTGACCTTGGGCAATTTATTTCACCATTTGGGGAAGAAGTTCCTACATAACATGAAGAGACTGAAAGAAATGAGTTTTAGGGTTTTCCCTCCAGCACTTATTGTATTTTATTATCTTTTGCAAAAAATGTGGTTTGTTTTTTCCTGTCTGCCCCCTTTTTATATCAGTAGAGTCTCCTTTACGAACGTTTATTCCCTAAAGTTTTTTTTACTGCCTTAGTACTTTTCTTAAAACTCAGTGCTATACAAACCAAATTTGCAATATACAAAGTTATCTCTAAGGACTCTACATAAAACAATATTCGAGAGCTTTAAACTCAGAGTGACATATGAGGATAGAAACAGTCAGATAAATAGATAAGTTTCCGATTTGCTCTAAAATGAATTCTCTGAATCTGCATTTCTGAAGTGGCAAAAGCCCCACGGCCAGGAGAATTTAATCCAAACCTTTCCTTGTTTCTGTGAGCTGCAAAACATTTTCTCTTTCCCTGATGATGAACTTTCCCTTGAAACCTCTTTCATTCGTGACTTACATATTCATGGTGGCAGCCCTTACCTACCAGGTTAACTAAAGGCAAGAACGAGGTGACAGATTCTACCACTGGGGGATGTTGTTAGCGGGGTAGGTGGGGAAAGGTTATATTCAATCACTTCAGTGGGAAACCTTGAGCAGCCAGATTGACATTCAATTACATTTGAAAAAGAGATATAATCATCATAAGATTAAAATATATTATACGAAATACATCAAAGTGAGAACAATATAGGAGGGATCATGAAATCTAAGAATGGAAATGATAAACTGTGCGTAGTTGCTCAGCCAGTAACTGTGTAGGATTAAAAAGGGCTAAAATAGGGCCCTTACTCTTGAGCCTCCAGTTTAGTTGAGAAGACAAGCCACACAGAGTAATTAGAACAAAAAATGAAGTAGTGGGTGATATGGAGAAGTTTATGAATTTGGTGAAGGAGTTGTACATTGTGGAGATTGTGGAATTGTACATTGTGGAAAGGAACAGAACACAAGGAGTCTGTGGCTTAGACTTGAAGGAGGAGAATTTCATCAAAATTTGTAACCAATGTTTTCATTAGGTCATTAAATCTGAAATGTCCGATTTTGAATCAAAAGTTTAGTTTATTCAATCTCAAACAAGAAGCAGTACAATTAAACAAAGTATGCGCCCAAACTGTCAACACAGTTTTGCCACCTTAAGTGTAGCTTGTTTATGCCAGCAGTGAAGAAGCCTGGAGAGCAAGTGGCGACGAAATCACGAAAGGTGTTTTCCACAGCTTGTTGAGAATTGAATATTTTTCCTTGCAATAAGTGGTCCAAAGCCTGGGAGAAGTGATAGTCAGTTGGTGCAAGGTCTGGTGAATACAGTGGATGATAGAGTTTCCAAGTCCAGCCTCTGTAGTTTGAGCAGCGTTGTTCTTGTGACATGTGGTCGAGCATTGTCTTCCAAGAGGATTGGCCTGTCTCTAGTGACCAATCTCGGCTGCTTAATCACAAGCATCCTCATCATTTCATCCAGTTGGTTGCAGTAGGCATCCCCTGCCATCCATTGACCAGGTTTCATGAAGCTGTAGTGGATAATGCCCACACTGGACCACCAAACAGACACCATTAGCGTTTTTTGATGAATATTCAGTTTTGGACTGTGTTTTGGTACTTCATCTTTATCCAATCATTGTGCCAAACGCTTGTGATTGTCAAAAAGAATCTAGTTTTCATCACATGTAACAATACAGTGTGGAAATGGTTCACTTTTATGTCGTGACAGCAAAGAAAGGCAAGCTTCGAGACAATTTCTCTTCTGATGCTTGTTTAATTCATGTGGAACCCATCTATCCAGCTTCTTTACCTTGCCCATTTGTTTCAAATGGTCCAGTGTTGTTGGAATAGTAACGTTAAACCTTGCTGCTAATTCACGTGTAGGTTGAGATGGATTCGCTTCCACTGTGCGTTCATTAGCCACATCCTTCCCAAACTCTTCGTTGATATTTGGAGCTGTCTGCACTGCATTGGTTCCACGATGGAATTCATATTTGAAAATAACTCGAATTTTTGACTTATCCATGGTTTCACAAAAATTGCTCTAAAAAAAATCTGAAAAACAATCACAAGCCAAAGCATGCTATCGAAAGACTGAGGGTGTACCTTCACAATAAAAATAAAACAAGAAATGTCAAAGTGAAATGTCAGAGATACCAACTGTAAAACTTAGTACTTAAGGAAATTGGACATTTCGTACTTAATAACCTAAATATTATGGAACTGCCTTATCCATTCATCTCAATTATTTATTCATTTAGTTTCTTTTAGTAAATAGTTATGGAGTGCCTTCTATGTGTTAGGCAATATTCTTGGTGCTCATGAAAAAAAAATTTAATGGTGAGACTAAAAAATAAGATAAATAATATGTGGATAGTGTTAAGTTTTACAGAAAAAAAATGAGCAGGAAGAGGGACAGGGAGCTTGTGGAAAGGTGACCTTCAAGCTAACACCTACAGGTGGTGTGGGAGTTAGTCATGTGGCCAACTTATGGAAAGGCAGCCAAGGTAGAGGAAGCAGCCAGTGCAAAGGCCCTGAGGCAGGGATTTGATGGGCATATTTGAATAATCCCAAAAAGACCAGTGAGGCTGGGGCTGAAGGATAAAGGGAGGAGAGAGTAAAAGACACAAGGTCATACAAGGTGAAGGGGAGTCAGATCATGCAGGACTTGGGAAGTGCTGGCAAGAATTGTTACTTCTACCATAATTATGTTCGTGCTTGGAAGCCATCAAAGGTTTCTTAAGAAAAGAATGTCATGATCTGATTTAGGTTTTACTCTGGCTGTTGTGTTGAAAATATACTGTAGACCGCTGCAGTCCCCAACCTGGTTCGTTAGGGACTGGGCCACAGAGCTCTGCTCTCCTCCACCCTGCCCCTCCCTGTTCCCACCATCCTTGGAAAAATTGTCTTCTATGGAACTTAGGAAACAGGGTGGGGTGGGGGAGGGTGGTAGATAGGGGAGTTCAAAGCAAGAGGTGAGTAGCGGTGAGTGAGGGAAGCTTCATCTGTATTTATAGCCATTCCCCATTGCCCTCATCACAACCTGAGCTCTGCCTCTCCCACCATGCCTCCATCCCATCCGTGGAAAAATTGTCTTCTGGTCCCTGGTGCCAAAAAGGTTGGGGACTGCTGCGGAGGAACATGGAGACTGTAGAAACCATTTATGAGGGTATTAGAATAATCCAGGTAAGAAATTGTGGTAGCAGTGAAATTGATGGAAAAATGGTTGGATTTTCAATATATTTTGAAGGCAGAGATAATAGAGCTTGCTGACAGATTGGGCATGGGGTGTAAA
This sequence comes from Lemur catta, assembly GCF_020740605.2. NCBI lineage: Eukaryota > Metazoa > Chordata > Mammalia > Primates > Lemuridae > Lemur > Lemur catta. The sequence continues at coordinate 23,974,208 of NC_059145.1, read as the reverse complement.
AGAAAGAAGAAAAAGAGGACTTTAAGGTTTCTGGAGTGTTTGGACGTAATTTTGGAGAGCCAAAATGAGGACAATGGAATTAATACATTTACATACTTCTCCCAATATTCAGATGCTGGAGTTCATCTACTGATTTTCCTTTGGTGTGCAATTAGGAGCCAAGGCACACACCACTTCAGCTGACTTACACACATCCAGCAGTGACCTAGCCAGAGCTGGAATATGGGGGTTTTGGGTTTGCTTTGCTCTGTTTTGTTTTATATTAGTAAGTCCTCAGCCTTTTGTGACAGCGTAGAAGGGGAGGCACGCTTGTCCACTCTGCCTCCCTGTCTCTCTGTCTTTCATCGTGATTAAAATTTTCTTTTTAGATAATTATAGGTTGACATGTAATTTTAAGAAATGATATAGGAATGGCCTTTACTCAGTTTCTCCAAATCATAACATCTTGCAAAATTATACTACATCATTGCAACCAAGATACTGACATTGATACGTTCAAGCTATAAAACAAGTCCACAACCACAAAGATCTTTAGTTTTTGGTGTCCCTTAATAGCTGTACCTACTTCCTTTCCCCTACTTCCTGTCCTTAACCCTTGGCAACCATTGCCTCTCTATGCTATTTATATCACACTTAGAACACTACAAACAGTTTAAGAAAAAATTAGTAACATTGATGTGTTTCGAGAACAACTGTGTAGGATGGGGGAAAAACACAAAAGCATTACATATGAAGAAAAATAACCAAGAGTACAGTATTTACTGTAATCAAAATCAAGCTCAGTGCAAACAATGCAGCTCTTTTTAAGATTCTGAAGGGCTACCATATGTCTGAGGGCTTTGAATTTTTCTGTAGGACAAATGGATGCAGCTTCTTTAAAAGAGAATCCATTTCAATTTTAGGAAGAACTTTTCAGATTGAAGAAAACTGTTACTAATTTCCTCAGGAGGTAAATTCTGTCTTGGTTCAAATGAAGAGAGGTTAAGTAATCACTAGGTAATAATTCAAGAATTTATTGGGGGTTTGAAGTTTATAATTTTTTCAACATTGACATGTACTTGCTTTTTTTAACCTTTTTATTTTCTTTCTTTTATAATTTTTTATAATTTTTTTTCCCTTTCCTTTCTTTCTTTTTTTTTTTTTGAGACAGTCTTGCTTTGTTGCCCAGGCTAGAGTGAGTGCTGTGGCGTCAGCGTAGCTCACAGCAACCTCAAACTCCTGGGCTTCAGCGATCCTACTGCCTCAGCCTCCCAGGTAGCTGGGACTACAGGCATATGCCACCATGCGCAGCTAATTTTTTTCTATATATATTTTAGTTGGCCAGATAATTTCTTTCTATTTTTTTAGTAGAGACGAGGTCTCACTCTTGCTCAGGCTGGTCTCGAACTCCTGACCTTGAGCGATCCATTCGCCTCGGCCTCCCAGAGTGCTAGGATTACAGGTGTGAGCCACCGCGCCCAGCCTTTTTTTTTTTTTTTTTTTTTTGAGATAGAGTCTTGTTCTGTTGCCTAGGCTAGAGAACAGTGGCATCGTCATAGCTCACAGCAACCTCAAACTCCTGGGCTCAAGTGATCCTCCTGCCTCAGCCTCCTGAATAGCTGGGATAATAGGCATGCACCACCACGCCGGGCTAATTTTTTCTGTTTTTAGTAGAGATGGGGTTTTGCTCTTGCTCAGGCTGGTCTGGGACTCCTGAGCTCAGGTGATCCTCCTACCTCAGCCTCCCAGAGTGCTAGGATTACAGGTCTGAGGCACCGCACCCGGCCTAACCTTTTTATTTTCTTAATTGCTTCATTTAGTTTATTTTTTGATTGAAAAAAATTTTTATGTGATATTGTAGAGTAGGATGGAATTACAAGACATAATACAGAAAGATCCTATGTATATTTTTCCCAGTTTCTCCCAGTGGTAACACTTTGCAGAATTATAATAACTAGGATATTGACCATGATAAAATTCAGCAATCTTATTTGGATTTTCCAAGTTTTATTTATACTCATTTGTGTGTGTATTTGTGTGCATTAAAGTCTGCACAATTTTATTACATGTAAAGGTTTTTGTATCCACAGCCACAGTCAAGATACTGAATGGTTGTAACACCACAAGGATCCCTATTGTGCCTTTTTATAACCACACCCACCTCCTTCTTGCCACCATCCCCCTCCGAGCCCCCACGCCCAAATTCCTAAGCCCTGGCAACCACTAATCTGTCCTCCATTTAAAAAATTTTGTCATTCATTTCAAAATGTTACATAAATGAAATCAACAGTATGTACCCTTTTGGAATTAGCTTTTTTTCACTTAACATAATTCCCTGAAATTCATCTAAATTGTTGCTTGTATCAATAATTTGTTTCTTTTATTGCTGAGTAGTAGTTCATGGCATGTATATATATATCATGGTTTGTTTAATCATTCATCTGTTAAACATCTGGGCTGATTTCACTTTTTAGCTATTACAAATAAAGCTGCTATGAATATTTGTGTACAGGATTTATGTGTGTGTGTGTGTGTGTGTGTGTGTGTGAACATAAATTTGTATTTCTCTGGGAAGTTTCTCTAGGAGTACAACTGCTGGGTCATATGATGGCTGCATGTTTCGCTTTTTTAAGAAACTGCCAAACTGTTTTTCAGAGTGGCTGTACCATTTTAACATTCCCAGTCTTTTAAAAATATCATCGTTTATCTTCTGTTCACGGAATTCTAATTGGGCTAAGTGAACCACAATGTGGGAAGATTTTAGAAACCTTGCTGAGGCACAAAAGAATAAAGTATGTTCTGTGCTAATTTGAAGAAGAGAAAATCCTGTTTCACTAAACCTGTCTATATAATAAGGTCATAAAAAAGGCTACATAATAACACAGAGAGTATAGTTCTTTTGGATTTTCAGAGAAGCCTTTGTTAAAATTCCACATCACCCAGTGCTACTTAAAACCGAAGCCATGAGGATTAAAGAGGAAATATAAAGAATCAAAGATCTAATTCACAGTGAGTCAAACAGCCCCACTTCATGCCTGCATTCTTGTGTCCTTGCAGCTGCTTATAGAATACTCCACCTAGAGTTGCTAGAAGCTCTCTTCGAGATTGTCAGCTGTCCCAGACCTGCTTTGATTTCCTAGAACTACCAATGTGGACAAGATGCCCTGGGCTGCAAGGGGAGGGGAGGGTGCTCAGGAAGAAAAGTATCACACCTTCATTTTATTCTGCCAGAGGACTCTTTGCAATTAAAAATAAATTTTAATCATTGTTTTCATCCTGGGAACAATAAGCACATATATTAATTATAATAATTATAGCTACCATTTTTGAGTGTCAACTCTGTGCCAGGAGCTGTGCTTAGATAAATTATATATATTATATGCAATCCTGAAAATAAGCCTATAAAAGAAGTATTTTTTAATCTCTAATTTGTAAATGAAGGACCTTAGTTCATCAGAGGTTAACTACATGCATTTATTAGACTAGTCCATGCAATGGATTCAAAAGATACTAATTTGTGTGCTTTCATTACCTAAAGGGACCCTTTGGTTCCCATCTTCAGCTGATTTTAATGACTTCTCCATCCACTAGGATCACTACAGACTGTTGGAAGAAGGGGCAAAGAGTTGGGGGATGGATGGTGGAGGTAGAGTGGCTTAGGGTACATAAATGTAATAATCATAATTATTATGATATTTTTATTATGTTACCACTTACCGAGTTTCTGCCAGTTGCCAGATTCTCTGCTAAGTTTGACATGTAAGGTCTTAATTCTAAACAGCAACCTGATAGGATATATGCTATTCTTGTGGCTGTTAAAACAGCCATGTAAATAGATAAGAAAACAGGTATGGGGAGGAGAAGTGATTTTCCATAAGGTCACACACCTAGAGAGGGACCTTTACAAGATTCAATCAATGATCTACCTGATTCCAAAATCCTTGCTCTATCTGTCTGTCTGTCTGTCACTCCATATAACTATATCAGTGTGAAAACATACACACACACTCACACATAGATTTGTGTACATGTTTACAAATATTCAAGACATTAAAGACTCTTGGTTTTTAGTTGTTTTAATGTTTTTGAAATATGGCTCAGATGATTATGCAAGTCTAACAAGCATGGTTACAATAAAAATTAATATATATGTTGATGTAAAGATTAGACTATGAACCCTTTTTTAAAAAAGCACAGTATAAAAATTTAACTTTTCTTGATGGTGCTACTATTGCTATTCCTATAACAATAGTAATAAAGTGATTTTGAGAATTTTTATGACTCTTAAGCCTGAAGCAAAATGTTGGGTAGTTGTCTTCAACAGTTAATGGAATATAGAAAAATAGTACCAGTATGTAATAGTGTTATGATCATTGCCCTGATTTGTTCATACTCATCAATTACCTCACAAGTCTCAACCATTCCCCTTTCTCCTGATTTATTACAAAGTTTCTTTGTAACTGGTGGCTAAAAACTCATTTGCTTGTGGCTGGTGGTACATAATTCCCCATATCTATCATGTAGGGGCTCCATACTCCCTCTCACTTTCTCTTTTCTTCATAATAGACACTTAATAAATATTTGAATGATGAATGAATGAATGATTGGCCTCTTTCCCTTCCACACTATTGACCTTCTTGGTATCAATTGCTTTTTCATGTTTTCACCATCTCCAACAGCAACTCCCAAGAATATCTGATTAAAAAGGTGATTCCCTGTGTTTGTAATTGATCATTCTGTTTACTTCAGTTTAACAACATTTAGGGAGTTTAGCATCTAAGCCAGGAACTCTGATAGGTGCTCAGGGCAAGGAGATGACTAACACATAACCTGATATTAAGGACTCCCCCATCTGTTAGAGGACACTATGGAGAATGATAAGGGCAGCTAGAGATAAACCTGTGCAAGAAATGAAGAAAATTCATCAGACATAGCAAATTGTCAGGGGAGATGGGCAAAGATGGCTTCCCACAAGGGATGATATCGGAACTGGGTTTTGAAGGATGAATAAGAGTTTTCTTTTCAGATAAATGAGCAAGGGCTTTATATTTTAAATAGAAAGCATTTTTCCCCCACTGACTTAGTTCTGGAAATTGTTGGAAATGTAATATGGATTTTGAGGATGTGGGTTCATAATCAGAACCTGCGATTTGATATATTGGGATTGGGAGTTTCACTTCTGCAGTATGCCAGGGTGAGAACTGGTCTATGCAAGCAACTCCTTTTATAAACAATGCCTGCCCCATCTTCTAGTTCCTTGATGAACCTGGAAAACAGAATGAACATAATGGGGAGCTCTGTGGAATATACAAATAAAGCTGTCTTAAAAAAATTATTGGTAATCGTGAGGTTAAATCCAAATGTTCTCAACTCAAGGCACTAAGTTGTGTGTGTGTTTTCTTTCTCTTTCTTTCTTTCTTTTTTTTTGTTACTATGGGTGGAATGTACATCTGAGATGCACAAGTTTAAGGAGTTGAAAGACTCAGCTTATCAAAAAGTTTAAAATGCCCCCCATCAGCTCTAAAGATTTTTTTATATCCTTGATAGATATAGTTGCAGGTGCTCACACCGATCGTGGAAGGCATTCACAGAAGTGCTGTGCTGAGAAAGATTCTGAGGCAGTGTCAACATGGGCAAGAGCGCTGTGATCTATTATCCGTATATGTTTGCATGGGGGTGGTGAGCCATGCGTTGCATTTCTGCTCTCCCTCAGTCAGTAAAACAGTGGGCCCTCACAATAACTTGGGAAGCTAGATCACCTTATTTTTTAATAATTATTCCCTCCTCTCCCCCATACCCACAAGGGATCAACATCGTGTTTTCAGCAGATTAATGGGAGATGATTTTCCAGTGTCCTTCCTTGTCATACTATTAACATTTTCACAAGTTCAACCATAAAATCAGTTGACATTTATCTTAATTTACATAAAATAATGGTGTTGGTTGGAGAGTGATTACCTGTGATGCTTAACACGCATTTATATTTTCCCTGGCTCTCTATTACCCATTCTTTATATCAGGAAAACAATTTAATTTGGCAAGCTAGCCATGGAGATGACCACTGTAGCTTGCATCTATAGCCTGACAATGCCCTATAGGGACTTCTGTACAAAGGAGAAAGCAGTCAATAAATATATGTTAAATGAAAGAATAATTCCAAGTCATATGACAGGGGCAATAAGAAGGAGGCTGAAAATGGGAAAGAATTAAGATAAAATTCTTGGGTTGAATTTATGTGGCATAAGTGAAATATGGGATGGCGAAGGATTCTCCACTGTTTTATTGCCACTTCTTGGAGAAGGCCTGTGTAATTCATTTGACACTTCCCTTCTCATGACTTATGCTGTCATCCCAGATTCACAGTAATGTGAGTTTACAGCACTCCGTATCCACATATATTCTCTCTCCACTGTGCTTGCAATCCCTCTCCACTCCTGCTGCTTTCCCAAGGGAGAGGGTTAATCCCAAAAGACACCACATAGGGGAATGTTATAAGTGGCATTGTTCCAGATAAACAATGTCAGTAATGCAGTCACCCCGATGTGCAGTGCCCAGTGAATTTGTGCATGTCGAGACTCCTCACGGGCATTTGGCTGGTGGCCTCCAGGAAAATACAGTGTGCCTAAGACTGGAACTATATGGCTCAAAACTTTGCAAAATGAACTATATTTATTTTCATCAAAGTACCCTCCTTATGCCCTATTTTAATCAGAAAAATATTTTATTGATTATAGATAAAATTTAGCAAGTATTCATTGTCAGATACCATGTAACTTGATCGCATTTAATCCTTCCTAAATCCTACCAGGTAGCTACTATTATTGTCTCCACTTTTCATTTGGGGGAACTGAGTCTTAAAGAACATCATTAGTTAGTCTGAGATTGCATAGCTAATCAGTGTCAGGACCTAGTTTAAATCAAAGACTGTCTGACACTAATGTTCGTTTCTAATCACTGTAGAGCGTGGCCTTCTGTATAGAAACTGTGGTCGACAGCTTCCTATTTACCTGGCTGATTTAATAGTCATTCCGAGCAGCCGCTGCCTGGGGAGCTGTGTCAACCCTATAGAGCAAACATTGGGGATTTAGTTTATAACTGGAACAAAATCTCTACATGTTGGGGAGAGTGTCAGAGGAATAAGACACGAGTTTATTCCCCCTACCCCCCTCTTTTTCACAATCTTTTATTCTGGTCTTAAAACTGGTTGGTTGTAACTAATAAATGCTGCTGGGTGAATAAATGTTCACCCAAAATACTGTTTTTGACATAAATAATGTGATGTCCAAACAATGCAGAAACTGCCTTAAATGAAACATGTGAATGCTGAGTCTTCCTTGTAATAATTTGAAAAATATCAATAATGTTGTCAGTTTAATAACAGAACATGTTACCTGCCCTTTTCATCTCCCTGGCTATATTAGAAAAGGAAAAATACACCTCTTCATCACATAAAAAGTGTACTTCCCACTGCCATTGTCTTAAGAGTTGTTCTAGGAATTAATTTTAGAAATGAACAAATGCATACCGATGTCATGTTTCTGCAGCCTTAAAGAAGGATGTGTGGATTAGTGGATAAGGACGTTTTGTGGCTTTAGAACCAGATTACTTGAACTTGAATCTCAGCTGGGAGACTTTGGGCAACATACTTACCTTCTCTGAAGCTCTGGTTTTGTTTGTTTGTTTGTTTTGTTTTTATAAAGTGAACATAATTACACCTACCTCAGAAAGTTGCTATGAGAATTAAATGAGATAATGAGTGAGTATCAATTTATTAACCAACCTAAATCTCATGGAGGTACAATCAGGAAAGAGCTTTATTCTTTTTTTCTACTCAAACAAAATCTTTAATTCCTAGCTCCTTAAGGCTATCTAGTTGGAGCCCATGGCTTTAGGTAATCTTCAGTGATAAGAATAATTCTGACAATTGTCTTAGTTTGGGTTTTCCAAAAAAATGATCCTAAGATTATGAGTGTGGTTAGTCCATTGGGGAAGTGGTTCCAGGTAGGACAAGTGAAGAAAAGTGGGAGAAAGACAGGAAAGAAAGAAAAACCAATACAAGCTATGCTATGGGCAGGTCATGTTGATGAGTAACTGGGGTTCAATCTCTCTGAAACACCAAGAGGCAGGTACCTCAGAACATTGTCTTTAGAGGAAGGGGGTGCAGTGGTTGCTGTTGGTTGATTCCTGCGGTGCACTCACACATCACTTAGCTCCTCTGATCATTGCATGGCTCGCTGCTGCCCCCTGTCCATCCTCCTGAAAATTGTCCTTGGTTCAGCCCATTGTCTCACTCCAGTAGCCAAGAGCCAGAGAATGACTAAAGAAGAGAAACAAAAGGCCAGCGCTTTGCCTCAACAGGGGATGATTCTGCTGGGTAGTTTATGCTACAGAGCCCTCTTCCACCCATGGATCAGGCCCAGGCTAGACCAACTGTGACCACGCCCCAGCGTGGCTCTTTCCCCTCCCCCTTCTGTTTCATTCCCTTCTTTACAGGTTTCTCCAGAGTAACCTCCATCAGGAAAACTCTTGCGTCTGAATCCCTGTCTCCATCTCTGCTTGACCTAAGACAGGGTGATTATTCAGCCATGCTCATCTCCCGCTGCTGGAGGGTTTGGAGGCAGCTGACCAGCTGCTGCCTGTGTGGCCCCCACACTAGTTTATTTCTGGGGCTCCCTGCATCCTTGGGGAGTGATTTGGGTGTGGCCCCGCCCCAGGGTGGTTTTGGCCAGGTAACAAAGCTACTTGGTGCATGAGAAATTTGTCATACTGGGTGTGCAGACTGTTCCCACTGTTGTCTTCTCTCCCTGTCATTGGGGTTGGCTCCAGCCGATCTGCCATTTTCAGAAAACTTAAGGCAGGAGGTGAATAGCAGCTTCCTGTTTCACATAAGCTCCCAAAGTTAAGAAATACTTGTAAAGCCCCTTCAAGAATTCTGTTGATGAGTTCTGTGCTGGTGGGGTAGGGGATGGGGTGGGGAACCTGCCAGCAGTTTGCAGTAATGAGAGCTTAGTCTCCCCATCTGATATGCAGCCTCCAATCACTTCTGGGAAATGCCCCCACTTGGCTTGTGGAAAAGCCACTGGGCCAACAATTATCCTGATTCAGCCAATCCCTCTGAACTCTGGTCTTCTGCTTACATGGGCTGGATGAGATGATGGGTTGTGGGTCAAAGGACCAGTTTGTTCACCTTCTGTTTTAAATAAGGGGTTATTACCTCTAGCGTCTTGGGACGTTGGGACTTCAGTTGGTTTCCTGAAGCCACAGAAAACATTTTGTTTCATATCCTTTCATATATCTAATAATACTTAGACACTCACCAAATAGCAGCTGTTATTTTAATTATAAAGTTAGTTCCTGGCATCTCTGAAAAGTCACTGTGTCTTAGTGTCTAATGACGTGACTCAGTATGTTTAATGAGAAGACTGCAGGCCTGAGAATCAGGAGACTGGGTCATCGTCCTCTCAGCCCTGTGACCTTTTTCGAATCATTTCACCTTCCAAGACTTGGTCACAGCCACCACCTAGGACGACAAAAGCTGCTCTACCTATCCTACAGATTGTTATAAGTCTGAAATGAAGGAAGACATGCAAAACATATTTGAAAGTGTAAGGTAATGAAATGGAAAATACTAATGAATAATGTAACCCATTTTTAAGGGAACCTACCAAAAGGCAGTTTCTCCTTTTGGAGACAAGCTGCTGTGGCTGAGACCTGACTCATTTTTGGCAAACAGATGCCACTCTAAATGATGACAAAGTGATAAACATATGTAAATATTTCACACGGAAGTGAAGTCAATATGGACAAATGCAAAAGACACAGTTCCAAGACTGGGAAAGTCGGGCTATGCATAGTCATATCGGAAAACGATGCGGGTGTTGGAGTGGATCATAAGCTGAAAACAAGCCCCATGTTGTTATTTAAGAGCTTACCAGAAACTCTTAAAAGCCATGGGCTACGCATAATATTGCCGTTCTTCTCTAAATTCGTGATGTAGTATGCTGTCAATTGGGTGAGATGTAGATAGAGGAAAATGCCTGGCATTGGAATGCCTGCTCCTCCTGACCTTGGACTCACCATTTTCCTTTCCAGGTTCTTTAATGGTCAAGGTGGCATGGTTATATGTATCCCTGTCACAGAATGGTTATAGATGGCATGACATTGTGTATGTGGAAGTGTCTTGGAAAATATGGTTATGCTGTAGAGGTACAAGGTAATATTAAACAAGTGATAAAGGATGGACAATTCTGGAAGAAAGTGAGAAAACAGCCTGGAGGGAAGGAAGCCAAGTGTCCCATTTTATTACACAACTGTAAACTGCCCAAAAGGAGAACATGTCTCTAAATCTGAGAGAGACAGAGAGAGAGAGAGAGAGAGAAAGAGAGAGATATTGAGGGCGCTCAATGAGACATAAACAAAAAAATAAAAATCAGGGTCTCAGTGTTGGATTGGATGATGCTGGAGGGCTGCACAAGTTGCAGCTTTGAAGACACATTTTTGTTTTTGTTTTTTTTGAAGACACTTTTTTTTTCTTTTAAGAAAGATGTGTGTCTTAGTGTGGTGTGAGCATTCACTTGCCCAGTGCCAAGGAGTTTGAAAACATCTCACATGTGGAGCCCTTCCAGATAGCCCATGGTCAACACATGAAATCAGCCACTTAAATGAAAACCAACAAAAAGTTAAACCATTTCTGAAAAACAAAACAGTTCTTTATTATGGAAAATTTCAAATGTATACAAAGGAAACAGAATAGAATAATGAACTTCCATATACCCATCATTTAGATTCAATATTGTCATCATTCTAGAAAGACTATTCCTTTAAAAAATATATTCTTTTTGATTTAAAAATTTTTTTCTGGAAATAATTTCAAATAAGAATGGTATAGATGGAATAATACACAAAACTGTAACGCAAATAGAATAATTTCAAGAACAAGAATAGTGTGAAGGACACCCATAGACCCTTTATCCAGTTATCAATTGTTAATATTTTACTTTTTCCTTTATCATTGGCATATATTTTCTCTCCCTGTTTCTCATGCTCGCTAACATTTTCTGCATTATTTGAAGGTAATTTATACCCATCATGGCCATTTTAAATATTTTACTGTGCATTTCCTAAGAATAGGGATATGCTATTACATGACCATAGCACACTTATCAACTTCATAAATTTATATGGATACAATTTTATCATATTCCAGCTTTATTAGTTGACCCAAAGATGTCTTTTATAGCATTTTTCCTCCTCCTTTATAGGATCCAGTCTTGAGTCAGGTATTGTATTTGGCTGTCATGTCTCTTTGCTGTCTATAATGTAGAATAGTCTTTCTCTGTTTCTTTACAACATTGACAATCTGGAAAAAATGCAATCCTCCTCAATATCCATGTGTGTTAATGGGACACTCCTCATTTGGGCTTTATCTAATGTTTCCTCATGATTAGATTCAGGTGATGCATGCTTGGCCAGAATATTGTGTGGGTGATGACATGTCTCCATCTCAGGGTGTCAAATCTGGAGTGAGGCCACTTGTCTGGCCCTAATTGGTGGCATTAATTTTGATCACTTGGTCAAGATGTTGTCTGATTTCCCCATCATATAATAAATATTTTTCACCTGCAATCTTCAATCTGTGGGAAGATACAGAAAGAGCCTGCACATTTTCTTCTCCCCATCAGATTTTCTCCCTAGGTTTTAGCATCCATTCATAATTTTTGCCTGAGCCAATCTTTATTACAATGGTTGCAAATTGCTGATTTTCTGACCCAGTACTACTTCTACATTTATTAGTCAGCACATGGCATTCTGTTGTAAGCAAGAGCCCTCTTTTCTCCCCTAATTATTTCTTTATCTATCTATTACTAATATGAAATAATGAATTCTTTTTTTTCCCCAAAATGGTTTTTACTAGATTACTACAGTTAATTATTATGGTGTTGAAATTGTTCCATATATGGTTGGTGGGAGCACCTTTAAGCTGGCTTCTGTATCCTTGGGCATGTCCCCATCAATTCTTTGAGCACTTACTTTATAGTATAACAAGATGTCCCAGGCTTATATCTATGCATCCAAGCCCTGGAATCAGCCATTTCTCCAAGGAGCTGGTTCCTTTAGGTGGGGAATGGTATTGATATTAGATACCAAGCTCTAGGTAATAGGTGTGCTCATTGCTACAGGTGTGTCATTTTGGCCTTTCCCATGCATAGAGCTAGCAAATACACACATGTATACAAATACACATTTATTTATACACACTTGCATATGCATGCATATATGCTTAAATTTGTATACATATACATGCACATGCACATATATTTACATATTTTTGAAATCATAAATTTATGCCAATACCCCCAATTTCCAAATCATCCCTACAGATCACTCTTTCTTGTCTTTCTGCACTTCATATTGTTTGTACTATTTTTGTCATTGAGAACCCTGGCTCCCAAACTGGTTCATTTGCTCGATCCTATAATACATCTAAAATAATTTCACAACTCTGCCTATGAAATTACAGAAAACAAGCTTAATAAAAATAGTTCAGGATTTGTTTGTAATTCTTGCTCTCACCCCCCTCCCTACCCCTAGTTGAAGTGTATGATCAATTACTTGTATTTTTCTATTTTCTTTTCCTTTTTTCTTCCTTTTTCTTTCTTCTTTCCCCACTTCCTTCCTTTCTGCCTGCCTTCCTGCCTTCCTCTTTCTTTCTCTCTTTCTTTTCCTTCCTTCCTTCTTTCATTTTCTCTTTCTCTCTTTCTTTCTTTCCCACTTAAGGGTGGTTATGGCATTCCTTTGAAATATAATTGAATTCATGTGGCTAAGTTTGCTTTTGTTTTTAGTCCCCTTCTCTTTCAATTTTTCTTGATTTACTTTTCAATATGTAGAAAACTAAAGGCTTCAGAAGGTCAAAACTATGTACAGAAAGGAATATTCAGAAGTGTCACTTCCTTCTATCTCCTCTTCACTCCTTCCCCAGCTCAAAACAAGAATACACATGAACAAAAACACTCCCATGAAACACAGTGCTATGGCTGCCTATAGGGAAAGGAGAAGAAAATAAAATTAAAGGGGAACTTACAACCTACCAGCAATCAATTTGTCAAAAAAATGTTGTGCCCCGGGATCACTGATGATAAGGTACCATGAATCAAGGGACATGACTGACTGTACTCTCAAGTACTTAAGGTTAATTTTTTCCCCAAGACATTAAGACAGGCAACAGCATTTCCCAGTGTTTTGAATATCAGTCTCATGAGAAGAGTGAGGGAAAAATGTGTTTCTGGTTAAATAAGTATGGGTAACATTATATATTTGATCTTCCTCTTGGAAGTCTTTCTGTCAAGAGACTAATTGTATTCCCTTACCCGACATGGAATTCTTTGAACATCATTCAGAACTAGTCTTCAGAGGGACACATTTTAGAAAATTTAGGTCCATTCTTTGATTCAAAAAATATTTATTGGCTGGGCGCGGGGGGCTCACGCCTGTAATCCTAGCACTCTGGGAGGCCGAGGCAGGAGGATTGCTCGAAATCAGGAGTTCGAGACCAGCCTGAGCAAGAGCGAGACCCCATCTCTACTAAAAATAGAAAGAAATGATCTGGAGAGCTAAAATTATATATATACAAAAAAATTAGCCGGGCATGGTGGCACATGTCTGTAGTTCCAGCTATTTGGGAGGCTGAGGCAGAAGGATTGCATAAGCCCAGGAGTTTGAGGTTGCTGTGAGCTTGACGCCATGACACTCTAGCCCGGGCAACAGAGCAAGACTCTGTCTCAAAAAAAAAAAAAAAAAAAAAAACCCAAAAAACATTTATTGAGCACACACTTTGTGCCGGGTACTGTTTTTGGTGCTGTGGATGAGCAGCCAACAAAACAAATACAGTGCCTGTCCCTGTAGGACATTGGGGTTGTGTCGGGGGGGATGAGACAGACAGAAATATCATGTCAGTAGTGCCATATGGTGTCCAGTATTATATCCACTCAGGAAAGATGAATAAAGCCTGACAATTTCCTTTCCTCCTTTGGGAAGACTTTAAAATGTTGACCCAAAAAGAAAGAAGAGATGGAGGAATAAATGCTCCAACCAACCTGGATGCTAAGCACCAGGTCAAGAGGGAACACAGGGAGGGGCTTTATCCTCCTACTTCATCTGTACACATTTGAGCACAAACCAAAAATTAGGGGGTATAAAATTAAAAAGTAAGGGAAAAACTCTTGAGTTTTTAATCACATCCCCATGTTGATAAAATATTTATGAGCTCTCCTTCAATTAATTAAAATAAACTATGTAACACTGCAAGAAACAAATTGAAAATTTAATAAAGTAAGTTCACTTCCAATTTCTTTTGAAGAAAGAAGCTAATTATATTTAGTTCTGTAATTATAACTTTAATTAAAATATAATGCAGAATATTCCATAAAGTGAAAACAGTGCTGAGTAATAAAATGGAGCCTTTAAGACAATTTGCTTTACAGATGAAAATTTGTAATTTCAAATAAAGCCTTTAGTGTACCCTTTTCCCCAAATTTTATCCTTTCAGTATAAATTTAATTTATAACCTTCTTACAAAGCCTAATTGATGTTTATTTACTGTTTTAAACCTATTTCCTTTTGTTTGTTGTCTGCTAAAATCTCCTTTTCATTTGTTTTAGCCAGCTTCCTTTTAGAGTTTGTTTAAAGAGACACTTCTATTTCCCCCTTGCATGTTATAATTTACAGCACATCCCTTTTGAGTTAGAATATGGCTCGAAACTTTCAGTAACTGAAAACTTGAAAGCTCAGATGCTCTTAGAAGTATGTTCACATATCAGTCCCCTTCACCTGGCTGGCACGGAGATGATTTGATTGCTCCAGGCAAACATCCAGGTAGAAGGAAATTTAGATCCTCTAAAATGAAATTAGGAAAGTGATAAAATGACCTTCTGGTGATGTTTTTAATAATCATTTGCACTCTCAAATACTTCTCAGAGGAATAGAGTTGACTAATAGTTTGCCCAGATCTTAGACTTAAATTCCAAAGTCTACTGGAATGTGAGGCCATTTGCCATGATGAAAGTC
Source organism: Lemur catta (assembly GCF_020740605.2). Classification (NCBI taxonomy): domain Eukaryota; kingdom Metazoa; phylum Chordata; class Mammalia; order Primates; family Lemuridae; genus Lemur; species Lemur catta. Next base: position 23,959,166 of record NC_059145.1, on the reverse strand, counting down.
ACATCCATTTCTAAAGGCCTTTTAGGCTGTTCTTTAATTTGCAAGCTACTCTGCTTTTACCCAAATCACAGAGGTTTGTGGAAGGAAAATGGCAGGCTTGAAAAACTCCTCACACTTTTTCAACTCAACATCTCTTTATATTTCAGCATTTAAGGAAAAATTCACTTGCTTTTCATCTAAATCAATTCAAAATGGCTAAAAAAATATTTATTGGATGCATGTTGTATAGAAGATGCTATACTTTCTGTGCAAAATATCTCTCTGAGTAGTTGTTAAAAATCAGATTTCTACACCATCACTGGTTCCACTCCCATATTCAGGTCCAGTATATCTGGTCTGGATCCAACATCAGTTTTTATTCAATTAGTTTGAGAAACATTGTACTACTGGGTGTTTAAAGGGTTCCAGGTTGAGTAATGTAGTCCTAAATTCAAAGAACTTACAGCCCTAGTGGCTGATGTTATTAACTGGGTAAACAGTCAATTCTTTTTCACTTTCCATTGGGGGAGAACTCATCCTGCTCTTGCAAGAGTGGAGAAGACAGGGAGTGGTTAGCTTTTTGGGTGTGAGGAACAAAAATCCTGTTGCCTATGATTTGGGCCCAGTAACTGGCAGGGTGGAGGTAGAAGGTGATCAGAAGAGATGTTGATTGGGGACTGCTAGGATGCAGGGCACTGATGTCCCCAGAATTAGTTTAGGTCCCACAACCTCGGATGCCCATTTCTAGAACAGTCGACTACTTGCTTAGATTTCAGACCTTCTGATCTCTGCAGAAAGGATCGATGGCTTCGGTAGGGACTTCACGTGCTTCATCTCGGTCTCCTTCACTATGTCCAGCTTAAAGTCTGCATCTACTGGATGCTCTAGTATGTACTGCATATTTAATTGTAATCAATAAAAATACTTGAGGAAGTAAACTTTGCTCATTTGAATAAGTTAAACCACAGCAGAAACACATACAGGAAAGGCTCACTGTCTTTTGTACTGCCACTCCAGCCGCACAGGTTGGTGTGAATATTTTCATATTTTTTGCTGTTGGTAGGTTTTAATGTTTTTTAAACCATGTGGTATCATACTAAACACATTACTCTGCATCTTCTCTTTAGGTTTATGTAAAAGCATGCACTTCCCTGCAGGGCCTGTCTGCTGTTAGAGAGCATAGAAACCTAGAGAGGGTGTCTCAGGGGAGGCTAAATGTGTATAGCTCTAGCCCTGGAGCAGGAAGACTCCCAACTCAGTGGTTCCCATTGGGTGAGAGGGGTGGCGTTTTCCCTCCAGGGAACATTGAGTAATACCTGAGGCATTTTGTTGTCATACCTGTGGGCGTTGCTTCTGGCATTTAGCTAGTAGAGGCCAGGGATTCTGCTCAACATCTTACATGCACAGGGCAGCCACTGCCACCCATTCCTCTTCTGCGGGAAAAAGTGCTCTAGCAGTTGGAAAAGCAAATCCAAAGGAGGCGCATGCCTGCTTGCTTGAGGAAAGCTAGGAAGCCAACGTGAACAGAGTGACGGGTGGTGGAAGAGAAGTCCAGAGAGGAAACAGGGATCTAGATCATGTGGTACTTTGTGGTTTATGGTGAAAATATTGGTCTTTTCTTTGAATGAAGGGAATAACTCTGCCTACTGGTGGAAAATAGACTGTAGGGAGCAAGGTGAGATCAGGAACACCCATGAGGATGTAGAGCAATTATCCAAGTGAGACATGATGGTGGCTTGGACCAGAATGGTAGTAGTGGTGGTATTAAATAGTTGGGTTTGAGGTATGTTTTAAAGGTAAAGCCAAGAGAAATGATGTACTGGAAAATTGGATACTTGGGTAAAAAAGAAGAAAGAGTCAGGAATGATTCCAAGAATTGGGTCCAGAGCAGTTCAGAAGAGATGGAGTTGTCATTTATTGAGATGAGGAAGCAGGTTGCAGGGAGAGAATCAGAAATTCTATTATGGTCTTATTCAGTTTAAGATGCCTGTGAGACATCCACATGGAAAGTGGGAATGTGGAGTAGCATGTAGAGGGTATTTAAACTCATAAAACTAAACACAGTCACTGAGGAAATGACTGCAGATAGGTTAGGTAAGAGGCAGTCTAAGCTCTGGGGCATGGCAACGTGTGCAGGCAGAGCAGAGAAAGGGGGGCTAACAGAACAGATCCCTTAGTAAATAGGAGAAAGTCAAGGGAAGGGAGTGTTTCAAGAAGGAAGGGAGGTCAATTGTGTCAAATGCTATGAATAACTCAAGTAAGATGAAGACTGAAATCTTTTGGATTTAACAATGTGAGGTCATTGGTGACTTTGGCATGAGCAATTTTGATACAATAGTATAGATGTAAACCTGACTGGATTAGAATTAAGAGAGATTGTAAAAAAAGAATTAGACTCTGAGGATTTTGTTGTAAAGAGGAGCAAAGAAATGGGCAGTTAAGGGATGTGTATGGGAAAGAGGTGTCTAGTCAAAAGAGGGTAGACTGAAAGAGGGCAGAGTCATGAAAACTTCAAGGTACAACAGTATATTAGACTCACCTGGAGAGGGCTTGTTCATGCAAGTGAGATTGCTGGGCCCACTCAAACGTCAAGAGTGCATCCTAATCAACTGGTGGGAGGGGATGTTGCTTGTTAAAAACAGACAGCTGGGCCCATCTGTAGAGTTTCTACTTCAGTAGGTCAGGGATGGGGCTCAAGAATTTGCATTTCCATCCTGATCTCAGGTGATGCAGATGCTGCTGGTCCCGAGAACACACTTTGAGAATCACTGTGCACAGAGATGGATTCCTTTGCTGATCCTTCTATCCCGAGTAGCACCCCATCCTCCTGTCCCTTCTTTAACTCTCTCACTATGTGATTCTGCCTTATGTATCCTTCGTTATTTCAATCCCCATTGGTACAGTTTTTGTAGGCAAGGAGACCTACCAGTCTTGTTTACCATTGTTCCCTCTGTGGGTAGCACAGTACTTAGCATACAGTTGAAACTAAAAAAATTTCTTTGGGGAAATGAATTAACAAATGAAGAAATGGATATGAATGAATGAATGAAAAGTTCCAACAATGATAAGCATTGCTCCGTACAAGCTTTGAGATGCCTAATGTATCTTTGGGACTGTTTCTAAAGAAAAAAAAAGTCCTGTTTTGCCAAATGGCGAGTCAAAATAGTAAGAGTTACATCTCAACTTCTGAGACACCTTGAGGGAGTTGAGCTGGTTATTTACATTTCAAAATCCACTGGAACCAGCCCAGAGATCCGAAATGTGGTTATTATGTCGTGTTTTAAATATGATTATATAACTTTCGAAGAAGAAATGCTGCTTGGAAAGCTGTGGATTGTTTTGTCATTAACTATTTACATCTAGGTACGCAACTGTCACCATTTTAGAAACCTCCCTAGTTGAAGAAACAACAGAAACACCACGCTTTGGTCTTCAACGCACTAATTAGCCTACAAGCCAATCCATTTGTAGCAGGCTTAGTCTAACACATCAAGGTTTTTACTTGGGGGATATTTAAGGTCCAATCAGTTGGAAGAATTTACCTATCAATTCAAGTCTCTTAAAAAACAAAACAAAACAGGGCTGCCAGGTTCCTTTTCAAGTTTTTTTTTTCAAGAGTGTTAAATGAAAACATCTCTGCTTGATATTCATCATTTGGCAATGACTGTTTCTTCACTTAGACAACATGAATAAAAGATATTACTCTTAGTCATTAGCAACTCATTCAGGGAAGAGAAAAAAGTTGGACATTTAAGAACATTTTACTTTTCTGTCATTTCAAACTAAATGACACTCTTAAATGATGGCTGGTCAAACCTACAGAATCTATTAGTAACTTGAAAATAAGTGTGAAGGGATGTCCAAACCCAAAGGAATCTTAAACTTGCATTTATCAGGCTTGTCACATCATTGCTACTGGTAATAAAAGCATTTTTATTTTATGGTGCAATGTCTACAGAGAATAATATTTTTTTTTGCAACAGTAAAAAGTGATATTGCAAAATTCATCACATTTTTTGATATAAAATAGCCTAAAAAGGTTGAATTGACATTCATTATCTTTGAGCTAATTTAAAAGCCTGGTGCACTTATAGAAGTTCTCCTCATTGCTGTTTATAAAGTCCCAGTGTTCAATAGTCATTCAATTTTCAGAAGCATTTTTTTACATGGATTTCATGGATTTTGCTGGGCTCTCAGAAGTAAATGCTCTGCTTTTAATGATGGTGGTAGTACCTGACCAATTTATCAGTGCATTTACCTTGTTATAATTTTTCAGCTGCTGGTCCTATTGCATCTCAATGACTAAAGAAACAAAGACCTGTCATTTTTCAAGTTCTATAAGATTTAATCAGAACCCAAACTTTCATTCCCTTCTAGTTTTTCCCCTCAAGGTCTCTAAAGCACTGATCCAATGAAAGAAAACTCAATCTAGAAGGTGAAAGAGCAACCAAGACTCCAAGACATGGTTGAAATGAATCGCCACACTTATATGTACATTGATTTTTACATGACCGCATTCAGAAACAAAACACCATCCTCTGTGATCAATTCATGCAGAGTGTCCCTCTCAGATAAATTAGAAACAAAGTGAATCCAAAGCAGCAGCTGTCTCCTTCAGCTAGGGCTCTGAAACATCCCTGAAGAAGCAAATGTGTATGTGTACCTCCCTCATCGGATGGACGGCTGGGACAACAGTTGACTTCACTGACACTCCTGGGAATGTGCACAGTAAAGTAGGTGCAATTTCTCCTGAAAATTTACATGTAAGACAAACTGCTACACTAGAGAGGTAAGAGATTCTAATTCTACCACTGATTCAGCTTCTGAATGTTACAGCAGGAAAGAGGAGGTCTAACATAACTTAAATTTTTGAGGGTGCTTGGAATCTATGCTCCTGTCTCCATGACTGTGACGGTCACTCTGGCTAGTGCAGTGTCTCCCACAGCACAGCACCTGTATCTGCTGCAGTGCAAGTTGATTAAAGTTGTACATGAAGCAATGCACTTTCTTTAGTGGTTGGGAATTCAGCTCTCTATATGTTAAAATATTGCTGAGCCTCGACTCTTTGTTTCGTGGATTAAATTCTTAGGGCAAAGTGAGAAAGAGTTAATTTAAAACAAAGTTAAAGACATTTTTAGAGAAAATAATAGAATGGGCTATGTAAAATATGCATGAAGAAAGTGGAGTACTGAAGTATGAGAAATACTTCTAGGGCATAGTTGTTTTTCTTCCTCTAAGACATTGGTGAGCCTCTAACTTTTCTAAGGTATTTGGAGAAAAGGATGGAGAACAGAGAGGGAGGGAGAGAAATGGGCCTGGCCCATTACTGTAGTTATCAGAAGCTCATCAGTATAAAAAAAGAGACACATTAAAAATGATATTTTGAAAAAACAAATGGAAACATTTAGAGAATAATGAACACAAATGTAGCCATCACCCAGATTCAGCAATGATCAAGTTATGACCAATCTCATTTCATCTGTATCCCCATCCATTTCTCTTCAGATTATTCTGAAGCAAATCTCAGATATCATATCATCTATATCTATAAATATCTCAGCATGCATCTTTAAAAGAGAAGGATTTTTTAAAAAACAAAGTAGATTTTCAGTCTTCCGTCTGCCAGGTAAGAAGCTTAGGAGTTGCTACTTCCTCCTAACAATAAGTAAAAAACTGAACAAACTGAAAAATCAACAAATCTTAGATTTATCAGAGAAATGAGATCACAGGGTAAGCTGCTATCCCCTAAAATTAAACATAGAGGTGGACACAGAAAGTCATAACTTACAGAAGCAGAAATCCACAAGCAGAAAGGTCTGTGGGAGAAATTGCTGGGGTAGGAAAATCTGAACTGTAATTGACAAATTGCTGGAGGCTCAGTGTGGACAACTCCAAGAGTTAAGAGCTCCAGGGAGCCCCAGTCATAGGGGGAGCCCCTCACCTTGATGAATTTTACCTCCAGGAGTTCTACCAGGTTCTCACAGTGAATACTGGAGAAAAATACCCTTGTGTTTCCAGTGAGTGGAGAGGAAAAGGAGCAATTTTGAAATACACCAGAGCACACCATTCTCCTTAACAAGGCCTTTCCTCGAAAGAAACTATTTTGCCAAACTATTTTACTATTTATCCTGCTGGAGTTTTGTTTCCCTATCTAGGGAAGGGTAAACGTGCAACACCCTGCTCCCTCTAGCCATTCTGTTCCATCTAAGGTGGGAAGGAGACTGAGGAGCACTGGTGAAGTTCATGGCCCAAGGACAATGGCCCACCAGGAGACTGACACTATAGAAGTTTTTCCTTCCCCCACACCTTATCACTACATCACTGAAAGCCTATTTACCACACTCCCTTTTACTCAGTATATTATGTCTACTTTCCAACAAAAAATTACAAGGCATACTAAAAGGTAAAAAACACAGGTTGAACAGACTGACAAAGAATCAGAGTCAGATAGGGCAGGAATGTTGGCATTATCAAACCATGATTTTTTTTTAAAAAAAAAACTATGATTCATATGCTAAAGCCTTTAGTGGAAAAAGTAGAAAAGAACGTATGAAAGAACAGATGGACAATGTAAGAAAAAGGATGAAAATTCTAAGAAAAAATTAAAAACAAATGCTAAAGATCAAAAACACTGTAACAGGAATAAAGCCTTTTACGGGCTCATTAGTATATAGTACATTGTTGAGGGAAAAAACTCTGAGCTTGAGGGTATGTCAATAGAAACTTCCCAAACTGAAGAGCAAAAAGAACAAAGACTTAAAAAAAAAGAACCTCAGAATATCCAAGCGCTGTGGAACAACTAAAAAGGTGTAAATTAAACATAATGAAAATATCAGAAAGGGAAGATAGAGAGAAAAGAGCAGAAGCTATATTTGAAGCTATAATGACTATTTCCCTAAATTAATGTCAGACACCAAATCACAGATCCAGAAGCTTAGAGAACACCAAGCAGAATAAATGCCAAAAAAACCCTACATCTATGCATATCATATTCAAACTTCAAAAAAATCAAAGATAAAGTAAAAAGTATTGAAAGAATGCAGAGGGGAAAAAACCACTTTACCTATAGAGGAGCAAAGATAAGAACTGTATCCAACTTCTCTTCAGAAGCCACACAAACAAAAAGACAGTAGAGTTAAATATTTAAGATGTTGAGAGAAAAAAACCACCAACCTAGAGTTCTGTACTATGCAAAATCATCCTTCAGAAGTGAAGGAGAAATAAATGCTTTCCAAGAAAGACAAAAATTGAATTTATTGCCAGTAGACCTGCCTTGCAAGAAATGTTAGAAGAAGGTCTTCAGGGACAAGGAAAATAATATAGATCAGAAACTCCTATCTGTCTACTTATAAAGGGAAGAGCATTGGAAAATGAATAAGAGAGGGTAAAATAAAAAAAATTTATAAATCTTTATTGATCTAACAGATAACAGTTTGTTCAAATTAATAATAGAACTATGTGTTTGATTATACATATATGTTTATATATGCTTATATATAAGGGAAATGAATGACAGCAATGATACAAGAGATGGGAGGGAAGAATTAAGAATATTTTAAGGCTAGGTGCAGTGGCTCATGCCTGTAATCCTACCATTTTAAGAGGCCAAGGCAGGAGGATCACTTGAGGCCAGAAATTCAAGACCAGCCTGAGCAAGAGTGAGACCTCATCTCTCCTAAAAATAGAAAAAATTACCTGAGTATGGTGGCACATGTCTGTAGTCCCAGCTACTCGGGAGGCTGAGGCAGAAGGATCACTTGAACCCTGGAATTTGAGGTTGCAGTGAGCTGTGATGATGCCACGGCACTCTAGCCCAGGCAAGAGAGAGAGACCTTGTCTCAAAAAAAAAAAAAAAAAAAGAGAGTATTTTATTATTATAAGGTATTTGCAATACCTATAGTGTTATTTGAAAGTGGACTTGGATTAGTTGCAAATGTATACTGAAAACTCTAGAGCAATCATTAGAAAAGTTAAAAAAGGAGTATAACTGATATCCTAAAAAAGAGAGAAAAAGGAATCATATAAAATGTTCAATTAAACCACAAATGATAGAAAAAGAGAAGACAAAAATAAGAATAAAGAATGATGACAAAGAAAAAAAAGTAACAAATATGGCATATATTCATCTAACTATATCAATAATCACTTTAAATGCAAATAGTCTGAATACACCAATAAAAAGATATTGAAAAAAAAGACAAATATTGTCAGAGTGGATCAAAAAACAAGACTGAACTCTATGTTGTCTATGAGAAATCCACTTTAAATGTAAAGACAAATATTGATTAAAAATAAAGGGATGGAGAAAGATATACCATGCTAACAGTAATCGAGGGAAGTGGAAGTAGCTATACTAATTTTAGACCACCACTAGACTGTAGGAATTTGTGTGGTAGGGGTGAGAGTATGGCCAGCTTTTCAAGAGAAGCTGGTAATCTGAATTTTCATATGATGTTGCCTGACTTATAAAGGTTGTCAAATAATGCAAAATTTTAAACACAAACATGCAGGTCAAACAAAACACATCTGCAAATGTAACCAGCTTATGGTCTGCCAGCGCACTACTTCTGCTACAGGTATCAAATGCATTGCTATAATTTCTGTTGCCTTCTATCTTTTTCTTTTGGAACCTCAGGGGGCACATGCTCCTCTCCTTATGTCCTCGTCTCCTTCTCGGTCCTAGATTGTGGCCAATACATTAAGAAGAGTTGATCTGGCCCAAATGCTTCACTTTACTGATAGGATATTGGGGCTCAGGGAGGACAAGTATCTTGCATAAAATCCACTGGCCTTGTGGTTTACCTAAACCTTGAAACCACATCTGATGCCAGTGCAGTACACCTTCCACTGTGTACTGCAGCCTCTTCTTAGTAAAGCAATAGTGCAGCACCATCATGCTACTGAATGCCTCTCTGCTCTAGAAGCACATACTTTCCCAGGCTTTGCATCCCATGACCTGGCCTATTGCTTAAAAGCAGGGAACTAACATTGACCTAGAAACTGCAATGCACTATCCTAGATGCATTATATTTGTTGCCTTAATAACTAATGATCACACAAATCACCAAGATGCGGACACTATTATCTTTTTGCACTGATGAAAAAACTGAGGCTCAGAGATTTAAGTCAGTTTCCCTGGGCCACACAGGTATTAAGTAACAGACCCAGGTTTGTGTAACCCTCAATCCTGTATTCTTTCCATAACTCTGTAACTTCATACTGCGTCCCATCTCCAAGCTCCCAATAACACCCAATGTCATTTTCTTAATTTCCGCAACACCATAACCTAAGCCAGATGGCTTAGGGAGTAGTGCTGTTTTCCTAGAGGACAGCCAAGGACCACAGCAGTGTGTTGTCTTGCAGGTTTCTCTGCCATTACCACCACTGCTCTTTCTTCCGCTTCCAATTGCCTTTCTGGAACTCATTTACCAGCCAGGACCAATTCACTGCCTAAATTAGGGTCCAGGCAGGAAACAGATCAAACATTCAAGTGGGATAATTGAGTTGAGTTTTATGAGAGGAACATTACATAAGTATGGGCAGTGTTAAGAGAAACCTGCAAATGATGGTGTAGCACCCCATGGCTAGCAACAGCAGGGAGCACTTACTGCCATCCAATAGCAACTGTGGCCCTGGAAGAGGAATACAACCACTGCTGCCTTGTAGCCTGGCAAGGAAGAGGCTGGGGAATAAAACTGTGATGTCTCCCCAGGCTATCAAGAATAAAAAAGGACAAAGGTAGAGCATAGAGTTGGAAGGGCAAAGAAAGCATATCCTAATTATACCCCTGCTTATCTATAAGCTGCTGCCACCTAAGCAGACATGAACCCTATTCTGAAGGGCACCCCTGTTAGGAAAGATCAGATGCCTCCCTCTCATTCACAGCCTCACTGCTGTCTCCCTGGCTGGAATCCCAGTCAGCTTGCATCCAGACACACCTTCAGCTCCATACTGGCAGACGCGAGAGTCTTCACCATCTGGGTCAGGCAACCAGCATTTTCAAGTTCATACTATAGGATCCTGAGTAGAAAATGTCTTCTTTCCCAAGCACATCTGCACTCTTAACATCTGTACATTTCTGCTTTTCCCAGAGACCTAACCTGTGTTTTAACTTCACTTTCTTGCTCTTTCTGGCCCTGCTCTTTTTCATGAACCCCTAGGAATATTTCTCTCTTCATCCCCTCTGTTTCCAGGCCCAGAGTGCCAGCAAATCAAGTTATTTTAATTTTATGAATATGCATATACAAAACCCAAGATCTTTTCTGAGTGAAATTGCAAATTTGGTCTGCAGGAAAAGTGCTGCTATTTCTGCCAATGGGAAGAAGCTTTGCTGAAGTACCTCAAGAGCTAGCTCGTTCTGTGCTCTTGGAAAGTATTTAGTCATTTTGGGGAGACAGAACTCGTTTTTCAGTGTGCTGGTGTTGCTTGGACAAATTATCTGTCATTTTTTAAAACATATAGAAAAAGTTGGGGTTTTGCCCTCCTTCAAAATGCTCAGAGAAGATGATGCACAGCCCTTGTTCATATGATGCGTATCTTAAGTCCTTTGCTTCAGAAATCTATTTCTTAGTCAACTACATCAGAACGAGCATTGCCCTCCTCATGTTAGGGCATCTCTCATGCAACCAACAAAAACATTGCAATTGATACAGTACATCACACTTGATAATGATAATAAACAACTATGTTACTGATTTAGGTATTTACTATACTACATTTTTATCATTACTTTAGAACATACTTCTACTTATAGAAAAAAGTAACTGTAAAATAGCCTGAGGCAGGTCCTTCAGGAGGCATTTCAGAAGAAGGCATTTTTGTCATAGGAGACGACAACTCCATGTGTGTTATTGTTCCTGAAGAACTTGCAGTGGGACAGGATAGATGTGGAAGTGGAAGATAGTGATATTGATCATCCTGACCCTATGTAGGCCTAGACTGAAGTGTGTGTTTGAGTCTTAGTTTTTAAGAAAAATTTTAAAAAGTAAAAAATTAAAAAAAATTAAAAATAGAGTAAATATATAAAAAAGAAAATATTTTTATACAGCTGTACAATGTGTTTGTGTTTTAAGCTTAGTGTAATTACTAAAGGGTCAAAAAATTAAAAAAAATTAAAAAGTTTATAAAGTAAGAAAGTTACAGTAAGCTAAGTTTACTTTATTATTGAAGAAAGAAACTTCTAGTTCTGTAAGTTCCATCTGTGTTAAGTGCCCTATACAGATGTACTATTTTTTTTATCCTGTATAACATATTTTTGCTGTGCCTGTTATATGTTTAGATAGGTTTAGACACACAAATACTTACCATTGTGCACAGTTGCCTACACTATTCAGTCCAATAACATGGTGTACACATTTGTAGCTTAGAAGCAATAGGCTATACCATATAGCCTATGAGTGTAGGAGGCTATACCTTCTTGGCTTGTGTAAGTACACACTATGATGTTTGCACAATGATGAAATTGCCTAATGACATATTTCTCAAAATGTATCCCTGTCATTAAGTGACATATGCCTGTAATTTTCTAAATGTTTCCTCTATACATTTTAGAACTATATCAAACAGTGTTATAATGTTTGCTTCAATCAACAGGCATAATTTAGCAAATGTAACAGGATAAAGAAAACCTATTGTAATCACCCATATTTTTGCTTGCCATCTTCCTCTTGATACTCCAGGTTTCCCTTATTTATCATTTTCTTTCTTTACAGCTTCTTTTATCCATTCTTTAAGAGTAGGTATGCTGTTTCCAAGTTACCACAGTTTTCTTTCATTTGAGAATGTCTTGATTTCTCCTTCATTCCTGAAAGATATTTTCACTGTATTCTAGGTTGACAATCTTTTTCTTTCAGTGCTTGAAAATGTGCCAATTTCTCCTCGCTTCCATGGTTTCTGATGAGAAGTATGCTGTCAGTCTAGTAGTTTTCTCCAACAGATTATGTGCCATTTTTCTCTAGTTACTTTTAATATTTCTTTCTTTCTTTTAAAAAAATGTTTAATATATTTGATTATGATGTGTTCTGGCATGGATTTCCCCCCTTTTTTTTAGTTTATCCTATGTAGGGTTTACTCAGCTTCTTTAATCTATGGTTTTGGCTCTTGCTAAATTTGGCAAGTTTCAGCCTTTATTCCTCAGAGTGCTTATTTATTCTTATGCTTTTTTCACCTTTCCTTCCAAAAAAATGAATGTTGGATTTTTGTTATAATCCTAGCAGTCTTTGTTCTTTTTGTTTTAGTCTATTTTCTCTATTTTATTCAGATTGGGTAATTTATATTGTTTTGCCTTCTCTAACTGATTTTTCCTCTTCCCCCTCCATTCTGATGTTGAATAAAGCCCATGCATTGAGTTTTTTTCTTATTGTATTTTTGAGTTCTAAAGTTTTCCTTTAGTTTTTCTTATATCTTTGATTTGACTTTTTATTTATTTTCTTAGAGCTCTATTTTTTGTTTGTTTCAAGCATGTTTGTAATTACTCACTGAGACTTTCTATTTCTTTCCTGAGAGCTCCATTTTTTCATTTATTTCAAGCACATTTGTAATTGTTTGCTGAAGCATCTTTATGATGATTGCCTTAAAATCTTTGTTAGTCTAGAGATGCTGCTTGACCTGTCTGCTGTGTGGTTTGCTGGCTGCATGAGGTTAATAAAAATTTTCACTTCACTAAAAAAAAAAAAAAACAAAAAACCCAAAACAAACAAACAAAAAACTTTGTCAGATAATTCTAATATCTCTGTAATCTTGGTGTTAACATCCATTGCTAATCCTTTTAATTCAATTTCAGATCTTGGTTTTTAGATGGTGAGTGAAATTTTTTTTTGAAATCTATGCAGTTTTGTTTATTTTATGAGACTCTGCATCTTGTTGAAAGCTTCTATTTGAGCTTGCTTTCTCCGATACTACTCTGACAGGGGAAAGTGGGGGCTGCCAGGTAGAGATAGAAGTCAAGGTTTTCCATTCAGCCTCTATTGACACTTGTGGTGGGTGTCCCTTATTCTTAATGGGTAGGGATAGAAGTCTTGACTCCCCATGTAGTGTTCACTGATACTTTGGTGGGATGACCTCATCACTGCTGGGTGATAAGAACATCCTGACTTTCCACAAGCCCTTCTCGGCTACCACCCCAGTGGGAAAGTAGAGAGGCATCTCATTATTGCTGGGTGGAGATGATTGTACAAGCTCCCTATTTGTATGTATGTGTATGTATACCACCCTGCCAGAGTTGTTGTAGCACCTTTTTATAGTCTTGAAAGAGTGAAAGTCTAGGCTCTCCATTTGACCTTTTATAGTGTGAGTGGGGTTATAGCCATAAGATTTTTTCCTGTGGTGTTTTGCTATTGTGGTGATGAAGTTGTCCAAAAGCTTTCAACTTGTTAGGCTGCTCCTTTCCTGGTGCTTTAGTGAGAGACAGCAGCTTTTTGGATGGCTTTTTCTTTGTTTTTTTGCTTGCTTCCATTGGCATTTTGGGATTATTAGATTCTTCAGCTCCAATTCTGGTATATATGAGGCAAAAAGTATACCCAGGGAACTTATCACTGTGTCATTGTTCAGGTCCGAGGTCCCAACTAGTCAGTTTGTCTTCTTTTTGCTACTGTTCAGAGTGAATATATGTATTCATTCTGAAATTCTGTAAATTACAGAATTCTAAATTGTAAATATATATAAAATTCTGTAAATACATATATTCATTCTAGGGTTTTAGTTGTTAGTACAACTACATCTACTCCATTTTCCCAGAAGTAAAAGTAGCCTAGTTCTTTTAACAAAATATTTACAAATAATATTGCTGTAAACAATTTCTTATTGATAGACGAGGACTGACTTTTGTCATTTTGTTAATTGACTTCTGATTATTTTGCATATCCTTTGTTCCTGTCTTCCTCTTTTACTGTTTATCTTTGTGTTTTGGTGGTTTTTTGTAATAATAATAATGCTTGAGTTCTTTCATTTTCTCATTTGTATATCTGTTCTATGAGTGAGTTTCATAGTTCTATGCATTTTCATGATCATAGATATCACTCTTTTCCTTCCAGATGTAGGACAAGCTTAAGCATTTTTTTGTAGGTCTGCTCTAGTGATGATAACTTCTCTTAGTTTTTGCTTGTTTGGGAAAGACTTATTTCTCCTTCATTGCTGAAAGATAGCTTTGCTGGGTATAGCATTCTCAGCCGTTAGGCTTTTTCTTTCATCATTTTGAGTATATTATCTCATTCTCTCCTGGCCTGTAATACTTCTGCTAAAAAATATGCTGTTAGTTTGATGGGATTCCTTTGTTTATGACTTGATGCTTTTCTCTTGGTGATTTTTCGAATTCTCTCTTTGTCTTTGACTTTTGACAGTTTGACTATAGTATGCCTAGAATAGGACTTTTTGGGTTGAATCTATTTAGGGACGTTTTTACCTTTCTGTATTTGGCTGTCTATTTATGTCCCAAGACTTTGGAAATTTTTAGCTATTATTTTATTATCTAGGTTTTCTAGGCCTTTTCCCATTTCTTCTTCTTCTGAAAAAGAAAGACAAATGGCTAATAAACATATGAAAAAATGCTCATCACTAATCATCAGGAAAATGCAAATTAAAACCTCAATGGGATATCACACTTACCCCAGTTAGAATTGCTTTTATTAATAAATACAAAAACAATAGATGCTGGTGTGGATATAGAGAGAAAGGAATGCTTATCCACTGTTGGTGAGACTGCAAATTAGTACAACCTTTATAGAAAACACTATGGAGATTCTTCAAGAGCTAGAAGTAGACCTACCATGTGATCCAGTAATCCCACTACTGGGTGGGAAAAGAAGACTTTTCATCAAAAAGACACCTGTACTCAAATGTTTATTGAAGCACAATTCACAATTGCAAAGATGTGAAATCAACCCAAGTGCCCATCAATTCATGAATGGATTAACAAAATGTGGTATATGTATACCATGGAGTACTGCTCAGCCATCAAAAAAGATGAATTAATACCTTTTGCAACAATCTGGATGGAACTGGAGACTATTATCCTAAGTGAAGTATCTCAAGAATGAAAAAACAAACACCATATATACTCACTATTAAATTGGAACTAACTGATCAACACATATGTGCACAGAGGGAAGTAAAATTCAGTGGAAATCAAATGGGGTTGGGGGGACAAAGGGGTGGGCAAAACCCTACCTAATGGGTAAAATGGACACTATTTGGGTGATGGGCATACCTATAGCCAGGACTCAAGCATTACAAAACCCATCCATGTAACCTAAAACATTTGTGCCCCTTTAATATTTTGAAATAAAAAAATGAAATTACCAAAACGCGAATATTTGTTCACTTAATAGTGTACCATATATAACATAGGATTTGATCATTCTTTTTTATTCCTTTTTTGTCTGACTGGGTTATTTAAAAAAATCTGCCTTTGAGTTCAGAAATTCTTTGGCTTGATCTAGTCTACTGTTAAAGCTCTCAATTGTATTTTTTATTTCATTTACTGAATTGGCCAGTTTCAGAATTTCTGTTTGGTTCTTTTTTATGACAGCTATCTCTTGTTGAATTTCTCATTAAGATCTTGAATTGTTTTCCTGATTTCTTTGTATTATGTTATCTGTATTCTTTTGTATCTTACTACATTTCTGTAAGGTCATTATTTTGAATTTCTTTTTAGTCATTTTATAGGTTTCTTTTTGGGAGGTCTATTACTGTAGAGTTACTGTGTTCCTTAGGAGGTGCCATGTTTCCTTGATTTTTGATGTTTCTTTTGTCTCTATATTGATATCTGTGCATCTGGTATAACAGTTGCTTCTTTCAATTTTATGGAGTAGCTTTTGTAGGGTAAGACTTTTTTGTGTAGATGCACCTATGGTGTTGGTTGGGTAGGCTGTTGCTTGGATTTGGTTCCAGGTGGGCATAGCAGTGTAGTCTCTGTATAATTCCTTCAGCTTTAATCAGCATCAGTGGTGTCTGCAAATTCCTCAGTGGCTTAAGCTGCAATTGTTTGTGGCACAGCTTTGTTGGAAATGGGGATTCCAGTGGGCCAGTCCTTGAGCCCCTGAAGGGTGTGTTTGTGTGTGAGTGTGTGTGTGTGTGTGTGTGTGTGTGTAGATACTGGTGGTGGTAGCAATGGGCCCTATGTGGGCCAGTTTCTGGGCTCCTGGGTGGCTCACAAAGATGCATGACAGCCCTCCCACTGGAAGGGGTGGGGTTGCCAAAAGGTAGCAGTGGCAGGTCTTAGATGGGGTGGTCCTCAGGCCCCTGGGTGTGCACACAGGCACTGGTGGTGGTGGTAGCAGGCCCAGGGAAGGTCAGTCCTTAGTTCTCTGAGTAGTGTATGTGGACACTAGTGGTGGCAGTGGTGGTCCCTGAGGGAGCCAGACCTTGGGCCCCCGGATGGTGCTTATGGGCTCTGGTGGTAACATGGTAGGCCCTGGGTGAGCCTATAAACAATCTCTTGATATACATGTATGTAAACTTTTTTAGGTCTTTTCTGTCCAATACAGTAGCCACTAGCACATGTGAATCTTTAAATTAAAATTAAAATGAACTAAAATAAAATATGTTCTTTGTCACACTGGCCATATTTCAAGTGCTCAATAGCCACATGTGGCAAATGGTTAACATGTTGGACAAGGTAATTATAAATGTGTTCACACCATCATAAAAAGTCCATTGGGCAGCACTGGCCTAGAGTATATACCTAGGAGCAGAGTTACTGGGCTGAAGAGTATGAGCTTCATTACCTTTCTCAGGCAATGCTAAGATGTTTTCCAAAGTAGTTGTACCGATTTATGCTTCCATTAGCAGTGGATAAGAATTCTTATTGTTCCACATTTGTGTTAACACTGGGTAGTATCGGATCTTAAAAAATTTTGCAATATTAGTGGGTATGAAAATGAAGAGGTATCATTTTTTCATTTATTAGAGAGAATCAGTATCTTTTTATGTGTTTATTGACCATTATGAAAGAGGCTGTTCAAATCATTTGCCCATTTTTCATTTGAGATGTTTATCCTTTTCTTATTAATTCATAGGCATTTTAAAAGTATATTAGATACTAATCTTTCGTCTATTATATGTACTGCAAATGTTTTCTCCACTTTGTATTTGTCATTTTTTCTATGGTGTTTATTAGTCAGAGTAAGATAGGCTAAATAGGGGTAACAAAAGAACCTCAAATCTGAGTGGAATAACAAACTATAATGTCAGTAGCTGTACCTTGTAAAACAAGGTTGCTGTGATAAGGGAAGCAGAGCTAGAGGACTGCACAGGTTATTTTTAAGTGCTAGGTCTGACTTACATCACTACTGTCTAAATCACAACTGGTCATGAGGCCCCAGTCTATTGCAAGGGAGGTTGGGAAGTGTAGGGAAGTACATGGATGTTTGGGAGGACCAATAGTCTCTGTCACATACTGTCATTTAGTGAATAGATGCTCTAATTTTAATCTAATTGAACTTAACTCTATTTCTTTATTGTTTCTACTTCTATCTTATTTAAAAAATCCTTTACCACTCCAAGGTCAATTCCAGAAAAAAAAAAAAGGAGGATTCCTTAAATGGAATGGTGAAGAGATTTTTCTATATTGCATCTAAAGTTTCTGTACCTTTGCTGTTCGCATTTAGGTCTTTCATTCATTTGGAATTGTCTTTTAGTTAGGGGCTCAATTTTATTGTTTCAGTATCATTTATAGAAAAATCCATATTTCCTACTAATCTGTCAATCAAATTTCCATATGCATGTGGATATGTTTCTCTGTTCTAGTTACTGTTTCATCACTCTATTCATCTATCCCTGGGCCCAATCCACCATATCTTAAATATTAATTTTTTATAATAACTCTTGATACCTGGTGAGACAAATATCTTACCATGTACTTCCTGTTACGTGCTGTCTTGGCTACTCTTGGTCATTGCCCTGCTATTTAAATTGTATAATATTCTTGTTAAGTTCCAAAGTAAAACCAGCGGGGATTGAATATACAGATTGATTTGGGAAGAAGTGATGTCTTTACAACACAGAGACTTCCTATTGATGAACAGTGGTGTATCTCTACATTTATTTAGAGCTTATGTAATAAATTTCAATAAAGTTTCGAAGCTTTTTCTTATTGTTAAGGTCTTGTATATCTTTAATTTTATTGATTTGTTGGTGCTATTGCAAATGTTATTTTTAAAATAATTACATATTTCAACTGTTTTTCATATGGAAATTCAAGGGTTTTTTTTAATGTATTGTATGTTCTTTCCTTTTTAATTTTTAGGTATTTTCCCCTGACTTTTATCCAACAACAAGGTATAGATACCTAATTTTATTTTTACTCCTACGAGGTGAAGTTTTATTTCTATTTGTCTGTTGAGGGTATAAATTTATTGGCCCCAGGTATATGTGTAGAATTTCCTATTAGACTTACTACTCAGAAAGATTTTTCTCTTGTCTTCACTCACTGTGAGTCCATGAAAAATGAAGCCCAAAGTCATCTGGACTCAGAAGATGCCCTCAGGGTAAAAGTGACCTTTGATGTTCTGTTTACCATGTTGGACTCTTGTTTGCCCTGTAGGCCTCTGGATAATCCTTATCTTCTTGCCAATTTGTCAGTTCATTAAAATGGATATTTATATTTATTCTTATTTGGTTTTAGTCAAGAGGATCAATTAGGTTATTTAGTCTGTCATGCTGTCAGAAACTGAAATTGAGATACATGCATTTATATATGTAAATGCCTTCAAAACATAATATTTATAACAATTCCAAAAAGATACTTCCACAGTTATTTTTAAAGGCTGAATCTAAATGACTTGGTTCAATTGAATTACAAATCTCAGTAGCAATATTATTGTCGTTCAAGTTTCTTTACCTGATTATTTTTTTCCTCTGCATTTTTCTTTCCTGTTTGGCAGTTAAGTCAATAAAGCACTCTAAGGCTTGTGATCAACAAAGTTCGCAGTTAGCTTATCCTTCTTGTTAAACAGATTGACATTTTAAAATTTCACTTAGTCTCCTAACACTATGGCCTTTATATTGTACATTCTGAAACAGTGAGAGTTAATGCTAACCCCGCTACATCTTACAAAGTCAAGTTGTCTCTGATACAAACTCTCCTCTTGTTTGCCAATTAATCAACAAGTGACTATTGAGTTTCTACCAAAAATCTGTTACTGTGATAATGGAAAACTTGCTCTGCTAAACAAAGAGCATTAAGCCAGATTTTCCCCAGGGTGAAAATCTGACTAAGCTGATTTTCTATGATTACCCTAATCCTGTCCCTTCTTTCATAGATTCCCACTAGGAATTTCTCAGAGAGACTAAAAGGTATAGTTAATTGCTTTTTGCAATTTCTCCCCTGTAAATGGTGGAGCCAACACATAAAATATAGAGATAATAATTTAAGTTCTGGAGAAAGCTGTGTCAATTGAGTTATGGAAAATTCAAAATTAACAGTATATTTGGTATTTTACTATTATAACTAATATAAAAATAGTTAAAGTAATATCCCAACTCATTAACTTCTTTCTTGATACATGGAACATGGGACCACAAAATATCACATGTGGTATATAATCCCACCACTACAGAGTTGTCCCGAAATTTGTTCTATAGTTTCAAAAAATCTGTTAAATATTTCTTATGAAATTAGTATTTTCCTAAATCATTGAAACACTTCTCTTTGAAGTGATTGATCAAATTAATTGATATGTTTTCCTGTTATTAAAAAATATTTCTGTTTTTACTCAATTGATCCTTGTTTGCTGTTGAAAAAGAAGAAAATGGAGATAAGGAGATAGAAAAATATTTTATTACTAAGGAATAATCACTTATAACATTTTCAAAAATGTTTTATTGTAAAATAATATCAAATTTACAGAAACACTGCAAGAATAATACAGAGAACTCCTGTATACCCCTCACTCAGATTCTGTATGTATATATTCTATATGCATATTTGTCTATTCCTTTTATATATGCATATATACACATATATACATATATATGTTTGCTATTTTTTTCTGAATCATTTGAGTGAAAGTTACATCTATCATAACCCTTTGAAGTGCTTTGGGCTGTATTTCCTAAGAACAAGAACATTCCCTTACATAACCACTATTGAGTGATCAAATTTGGAAAACTAAGCATTGATACAATACTCTTGTTTAAAATACAGTCTATATTCAAATCTTATCAATTGTTTCAATAATGTTCTTTACAATAATTTCCCCCCAATCCTGGGTTCAACCATCAATCACGCATGAAATTTAGTTGTCATGTCTCTTTGGTCTTTTTAAATCTGGAACATTTCAGCTTTTCTTTATCTTTCATAACATTGACATTTTTTTTGAGAACAGGCCAGTTGATTTCTAAAATGCCTCTCAAATTGTCTAATATTTCTTAATTTTGTAAAGGCTTTGAAAGGTTGTATAAACTCTCTGCCAGCCCTGCCTCCCTATTCTCTTGAGATCCTAATCTACTCTGACTTTTGTCCCTATCATTCTTCCAAGATTGCTTTTATTCAGGCCACTAGTGACTTTCATCTCACAAAATTTAATGGTCCATCCTCAGTCCTCCTCTTACTCAACCTCTCGGCAGAATTCGATAGTTTCTCTCTTCTGCCTCCTTGAGAGTACCACACTGTATATGCATTCCCAGTTCTAGCCCATGATTATGTATCCAATTAGTTGCAAAACCATGGAGATTCTATCTCTACTGTGGATTACTGTCCATTCATTCTCTTCCATCTGTTGCTATTATTTCTTCCCCAGTTTTAGACATCAATGAATCCTGTTAGAATATTTACCATCTGGTCTCCCTGCCTCCAGCCACCAATTTTTCCTTTGCAATCTAGCCCCCATTCCTCTGCTGAAGTTACCTTCTAAAACCTCATTTCAAGCAATATAATGGAGTGATTAAGAGCATGGGCTCTGGTATGTAGACAGGCTTGAGTTGGAGTCTTGGTTCTGTAGACGGGAAGATACTGAATGAGAGTGATGATCTACATCCAGGGTTGACGAATCTAGTAGCTCATTGCCTGTTTGTGTAATAAAGTTTTATAGGAACACAGCCACACCCATTCAGTTACATATTGTCTATGATTGCTTTCCCCCTCCCACTGCAAAATTAAACACAGTCACGCATCACTCAACAACAGGGATACATTCTAATAAACAAATCCTAATCTGTTTGACTCAACACCACTGCCTTTGACCACTCTGCTCTCCTGCCTTCTGTGGTTTGTAGAATACTTTCCCTCTTTTCACCACTCTGCATTCTCTCTCACTCTTTCCTTTGATTTTGTTTTTCTTTTGGAGTAACATATGCAATAGTCCCTTGCTTTTCATTTACCTTTTTATTTTTTGTTTGTTTTTTGTTTTCTTAAGAAAATACATTTGCATGCCTCTCTGATCCCTTCCTCCACCAACCTGTCCTACACACTTATCTAATTAATCCACTTCAATATCATTTTATTAATTTCTTTGCCATATTTTAAAATCTGCTAATTCTTCCTATTTCCTACAGTGACATTTCCGAAAACTTGTTCCTTGAGATATTAGTAGACATTCTATTTAAATGAAAGCAAAGAAAGAAGGAAAAAGACAAATAAAGGAAGGAAGAAGGAAAGGGAGGGAGGGAGGGAAAGAAAAGGAAAAAAGGAAAGAAAAAAAAAATAAAGCAAAATGGACTCATACTCAAATAAGTTTGGAAAGTACTTTCATTACAGACAGATTTATCAGACCATTTATTATGTGAATATCCACATGGCACTAAGAAAGAAATCATGTATTGGAGGCAAATATAGAATATAGCTGAAAAACTTGCTTTCTCTAAATCAGGGGTTTGGGTTTAAGTCTTACCTTTCCCAATGTTCTATGTTCTTTGTCAAATGGCTTTACCTTTCTGACCTCAATTCCCTTATCTGTAAAACAAGATAATGATCATGGCCTCTGAAATGACCTCCAACTATTCACACCCTTTGTATTCTCTTCCCCCATGGCAAAGGACTGACCTGTATAACAAATAAGATATTCCAGAATTGTTTTCCAAGGCTGAGTCATGAAAGACATTGTGTCTCCTCATTGTTCTCTCTTGGATTATTTGCTCTGGAGGAAGCCAACCACCAAGTCCTGAGAACACTCAGAGAGACCTTTGGAAAGACCATGGGGAGAGGAACGGAAGCATTGAGCCAATAACCAGCACCAATATGCCAACCATGTGAATGAGTCACCTTGGAAGTGGATCCTCAGGACTTAAGCCTTCAGAGGGCTTCAGCTCAGGCTGTCAGCTTGACTGCAGCTTAATGAAAGACATTGAGGCTGACTTACCCAGTCATGATGTTGCCAAATTCCTGACCCATAGAAAATGTGGGAGATAATAAACGTTCATTGTGGTTTTAAGCCAATTTTAGAGTAATTTGTTACATAGCAACAAATAACTAATGTTATGATGATAGTGATATAATGTCTACCTACCACAAACAACACATGGTAATGCAGGTAATATACTTAGCCATGGCTTAGAGCAAGATTAAGAATTAAATAAAATTTGGATATTAATGGTAGAGGTAATAGTTATATGCAATGTATTTTAAAAATATGATTTTCCCCTTTTTTATGGAGCAGCTTAAGGGAATTGTGTTCTCTGACATACACTTTGGAGAAGCCTTCTCTAGATATTCTAGGTGTTTATATGAGGCTACCCCCACCCATCTCCCCAACTTGTGTTTTGCATATTCTACCCCTAAACTTGTTACTCCATTCAGCATTATAAAACTTGCTTGTCATATTCACTTTCTTCCTGTAAGACACATTTCAAATCCCACCCTGCTGAAATTCCACATACAGATGACTTCCCTAGAGCCTAAGGCTATGAGTGAGGTTCTCAAAGGTAGAAGAAAGTATAAATTATGCAAATCATCTTGGTTTAAAAAATTAGAGGATGTTAGACAATGGTCAAGAACAGCCTAGAAGTAGAGAAGTGCAGGATATACATCATAACTTCATATAGCCAGCCAAAAGAAAAAAAAACAAACAAAAAAACAAACACCCTACAACTTTTGAACTGAAAACAAAGCAAAACAACCAGCCATCATAAACTTTAAGAAGTTAATACTGTGAATAATGAAAAAACTAACAGTATAAATAATTCATGTGTAGATATGACAAAGGAGTTCAAACTGTATCCAAATGGTATTTCCTTTAAACATCTAAACACTCACACACATAAACATACACACACAAAATTCCTCAGCAACATAATGAAAATGAACTAGCTATGTTTTTATTTTTATTTTTATTTATTTATTTATTTTTGAGACAGCGTCTCACTCTGTTGCCCGGACTAGAGTGCCATAGCATCAGCCTAGCTCACAGCAACCTCAAATTCCTGGGCTCAAGCGATCCTCCTGCCTCAGCCTCCCAAGTAGCTGGGACTACAGGCATGTGCCACCATGCCCGGCTAATTTTTTCTATATATATTTTTAGCTGTCCATATAATTTGTTTGTATTTTTAGTAGAGATGGGGTCTTGCTCTTGCTCAGGCTGGTCTCAAACTCCTGAGCTCAAACAATACGCCCGCCTTGGCCTCCCAGAGTGCTAGGATTACAGGCATGAGCCACCGTGCCTGGCCCTGAACTAGCTATGTTAATGAAGATGCCAAATTCCTAGTTCAGTTGTAATACAGTGATGATGCATCAAGTTCTCAAAAACATAGATTTTAAAATCGATTTTTTGATCTTAATGTACATGCATTGGTACAATTGAATACACAATGCATTAATACCATTTTATAGGAAAATAGAATGTAAGAGGTAAAAAGTGTTAAAAACTTAACATTTTATACAGAAAACATACAAAATTTGCCCACTAAAGTATTATCTTAGTTTTATATCCTTGACTTTATAATGTCTTATTAGATTAGAAAGACAGAAAGAAACATGGGCAGTATTGCATTGATGAAAGGAATTGAAGAAGACACAAATAAATGCAAAGATATCCTGTGTTCATGGACTAGACGAACTATTATTAGAATTTCCATACTACCCAAAGTGATATACAGATTCAATGCAATCCCTACCAAAATTCCCATGACATTTTTCACAGAAATAAAAAAAAAATATTTCTAAAATTCATACGGAATCACAAAAGAACACCAATAACCAAAGCAATCCTGAGAAAGAAAAACAAAGTTGGAGGCATCACACTCTCTGATTTCAACTTATATTACAAGTTTATAATAATCAAAACAATATGAAACAGGCATATAGATCAATGGAACAGATTAGAGAGCCCAGAAATAAACCCATGCATATATGGTCAACTAATTTTCAACAAGGGTACCAAGAAGACACCACAGGGAAACGACAGTCTTTTCAATAAATAGTGTTGGGAAAACTGAATATCCACAGGTAAAAGAATAAAATTGGACCATTATCTTACACCATATACAAAAATCAACTCAAAATAGATTAAAGACTTAGCTATAAGACCGAAAAAGTAAGACTCTTAAAAGAAAACAGGGAGAAATCTGCTTGACATTGATCTTGGCAATGATTTTTTTTTTTGATATTGCACCAAAAGCACAATCAACAGAGGCAAAAATCAACAAGTGGGACTCCATGAACAAAATGAAAGTCAGCCTACAAATTGGGAGAAAATATTTGAAAACCATATATTTGCCAAGGGGTTAGTACTCTTAGAACCAAAAAAAAAAAAAAAAAGAATAACCCCATTAAGAAATAGGAAAAGGATCTGAATAGACATTTCTCTGAAGAAGACATACAAATGGTCAACAGATCCATGAAAAAACGATCAACATTATTTAGTTATCAGAGAAATGCAAATCAAATCCACAATGACATACCATCTCACACTATTAGGATGGCTATTATCAAAAAGACAAGAGATAAATGTTGGTGAGGATATAGAGAAAAGGAAACCCTTGTACACTGTTGGTGCGAAAGTGAATTAGCATAGCCATTATGGAAAACAGTATGAAGTTTCCTCAGAAAATCCCTCAATAAATAAATTACCATATGACCCAGCAATTTGTCTTCCGGGTATATCCCAAAAGTAAATGAAATCAGCACCTCATAGAGCTCTCTGCATTCCCATGTTCATTGCAGCATTATTCATAATAAGCAAGATGAAGAAAAAAACCTAAGTGTCTGTCAGTGGATAACTGGATAGAGAAATATATACAGCAGCTTTAAAAAAGGAGATCCTGCCACCAGAGACAACATGGATGAAACTGGAGGACGTTGTGTTAAGCGAAATAAGTGAAATACAGAAAGAAAAATACTACATGATCTCTTTTAATAGATCATGTAATATTTTTCTTAGATTGCATATATAGTTCCAGATTACATGTGGAATCAAAAAAACAAACTTCAAATACATTAAAAAAAGACAGAGAGACAGAACAGTTACCAGAGAGGGGATGGGGAATGAATGGGGAGTTGTAGGTCAAAAGATACAAAGTTGCACTTACGTAGGATGAATTAGTCTTGAAATCAAATGTATAGCATGATAACTATAGTTATTAATATTGTATTATATGCTGGAAATTTGCTAAGTAGATTTTGGGGGCTCTTACTACACACAGAAATGTCATTATGTGAGATGATGCATATGTGAATTGACTTGTCTGTAGTAATCATTTCAGTGCGTATATCAAAACATCATGTTGTACACCTTGAATACACACAATAAAAAAAGAAATATGGACTGTTTTGTAGTAGGAAAAAATATAAGGCACTAAGTGCTGAGCCCTCTGCCCAGTTTCTTCTTTTTTGATGCCCTGAAATCTACTTAGTATTTTAGTTTCTTGTTCTTGGGGGAGAAAGATAAAAAAGAAGAATTTGGATATTAAAAACCATTAAAATTTTATAAAGTGATTTTTAAAGAAGATACTTTTTGAAAAAAAAATAACTTCTTCTGAAGCCAACAGACATCTTTGCTTTTATGGCTGAAGTTTTGTGAGCAACACATCGAGAATTGATGCACTAAAAAGTTATTACATTTGTTATTTTAAATACCTAAGTAATTAAGAAGCCTAAGATGTTACAGAATTCGAGGTAGATGACAATGTAAACACTTCCTTGCAATGTCATAATTTGGTATCAAAGAGAAAACAGATTCTTCCATTATTATCTGAGTCAAAGTCAAAGTCAGTCACTGGGTAGGAATAAGCAGAGAAAATCCTGCAAAGAACAAGCTCATTGTTAACATACAGGCAGTGATGTTACTCACTAAAACCAATTTCAAATAGTATTAATCTGAACCATGTGCTGAAGATGACGGAGCCACAGTGTGGCAGGGCCAGCACTTACCTTCCCCTACACACTCTTTAGACTGAGTTGAGCAAGAAAAAAACGTCTGATTAAAAAACTACTGAGATTTGGAGGTTGTTGCAGCAACTAGTGTTATTTACCCTCACAGAAACTGAGGTCCAGAAATGTCAGTGCCTGTCCACTGCTCTTTAGTGAAGAAAAGAATGTGGAGATTTCACCCTTTTCTTTCTTTTATTTTTAAAAACCAATTTGTAAAACGTCCCTGTGTGCCAGTACTCATTTGTTTCTTCTCAGAGCTTGTCTCAGGTGAATATAAAACATTCACTAAATGACCATGACATTAAAACAAGTTATTATATCATAAAATTACCGTGGCAACTATTCAAAAAGCATTTAAAGCAGCTTTATAACATAGCACATCCAGATCAATGAAGTCACATTGCTTAAACTTTCTACTTCTCCCCAGAAATAGGTGAGGACAGCCTGACATGACAGTCAAAGGACTCCACAGCCTCCCCAGTGAGAACTATATGTACTTCAGATGACTCTCTCTCCTCCCCCACACCAATTGTTCTGCTCTATATTTAATTATATGGGAATTTCTTACTTTAACAATCTCACAATGTAGGGCATAGTGTCTTTAAACAAAGTCTTAAATAGAAACCCTAATAAATCATTGTGTTTTGGACAAGAGCCATGTCTACAGTATAAATTGGAATGGAAGATAAATGATTCTGTAGAGGGGCCTTCACCTAAATAGGTTTATCCTCGGTAAAAATGATAGTCCCCTACCTGGGTTGTAGGAATGTAATGGAATCTCCAGGGAAGTTGGAAAGTCAAGATGGCAGTAAAGTGAAATCAGGTCCTTCCTATTGAATAGCCATGTCTGGACTAATCCTGACCAAGAGTCAAGGATACCAAAGCAAAAGGCTAAGCACTGAAGACATTCCGAGGCATATATATATATTTTAGGTGAGAATAAGACCAGGATAGAAACATAGAAATTTGTATCTGGGGAGGGAAAATCAGGAAACAAAGGGCAAGAGCAGGGACATGAGGTGAGACTGAAAAGGGACAAGGGAAAGTGCAGACTCTAGGTCCCAAAGAGTGATCAGATCAGAGGAGAGAGAAAATGCCAAGGAGAGTAGAGGAGGGAGAATGTGGGACTTTAAAAAAAAACACCTGGATTCAAAAATCTAATTCTGCTATGATCATATGACTACTGGGAAGTTACCTTCTCATTCAAAGCCTATTTCTTCATTTGTATTATGGGAATACAGAAATGCATCTGATGGGAATTTATCTTATTCAGATTCAAATATAAGTGCTCAGCAAAGAGAGAGAAAGAAATAATTTAATTAGGGCAAGAGTTCTGCTAGCCATTAATGTCAACAGCTGTGTGTTCCAGAGGGCTGGATTGTAGTTCCTGCATCCCACGTGCCTCCCATGATGTAGACGAGACTGTAAGCCCCCTGCAGTCAAGAATTTAGTCTCTCTGGTTCATCACTGTATATCCAGTGTCTACAATAGTGCTTAACATGTATGAGGCCAAAAACTATTTGTGGAAGGAAGGTGGGAAGGGAGAAGAAGAAGAAGAAAAAAAGGAATGAAGAAATAGTGAGCATCTTGCTGTACTGAGTACATCTCTATTTTCTCAAACAGCACGACCCCAAGGAAAACTCATCCACTTCACCAGGTATGAGTGGGAGAAGCAGCAATGAATCCTAATACTCGCCAGAAAATTAGTGGTGCTGGACTTTTTGATCAGGGGTAATTTTGACTATACACAATTTTCTCCTTATGCACTTTAGAACCCAACTGCCAAGTAAGATGCAACTCTACTATACTAATAATTGTAACACTTCCTGCATAACCTAACACACTAGGCTTGTGTAAGAACCCACTAAGATTAAAATATAGTATGTCACTCTGTCTAATAGAGTTGTAGCCTGCAAATGGTGAGTGAAAATAATTTGTATGATTATCTGACTCTGTCTACTAGTACACCCTCTTGTATTGAATTCTGTTATGTAACACAACGATCGCATATAGTTTCTTCAGTTACCTGACAAAAGGAATTTTTGCAGTTGAACTACTAGAGATGGTGATGCCCAAAGGACAGGAAAATTAGCCAATAAAGGAAATATCTGCTACTCATTCCATCAACCAGCTAGTCTTATAGCACTATTGACATCCTCCTCTGGTCTCTGTGGGGTTTGTCAATAGGGATGCTCACAAACAATGAAAAGCCATTGCTACAATTGCTAGGCTGATAAGCAGGCGCTCGTTACTACTGTACTTTCTTCATTAGGTTTCCTTCTCATGGCTCTGTGCTTTCTCCTCCTTCCTCAGTGATCCCTCCTTGTAAGTAACCTTTACTCAACTTTCCTCATCTTCCAGAC
Organism: Lemur catta; assembly: GCF_020740605.2. NCBI lineage: Eukaryota > Metazoa > Chordata > Mammalia > Primates > Lemuridae > Lemur > Lemur catta. Next base: position 23,930,528 of record NC_059145.1, on the reverse strand, counting down.
CCCTAATTGATGGAAAGCCACAAGGCTCAGTCTCAGACCCCTTTGCTTCCTGCATTTATTTTCAAAGTCATCTCCCCAGCCTAGAAAGTGTATTTAAATACTATTTATATGTCATCCTAAATCTATAATACAGCTTATACTTCACTTTGAACTCTAGATCACATATCAAATTATCTACGTGCCACTTGAGGTCTGATAGATCTCTTAAACTTACTATGTCCCTTTCCAAACTCTTTATTATTTTTCTAAAACCTGCCAGTCCTCTTTGTCTACTCAGAATAAAAACTAAAGTCTCCTATAGGGCATCACATAATGTGATTTCACACTAATTTTCCGAACCCATCTTCTACCACATCTCCTTTCATGTATTCTAGATCACCACACCCAGGACATTTGTACCGCAGGACCTTTGCACTTGCTGTTCTCTCTGCCGGGAATCCTCTTCCCCTAGGTAACTACGTGGCTTATTTTCTTACTTCATTCAGGTTTCTGGGAAAAAATAATCCTTCATCAGAGAGGTGTTTTCTGACCACTTTATTTAATATATAAATGTTCCTTACATTAGTCCTATCACTTTTTATTAAATTTTCCTGCTTTATTTCTCCTTGTTGCACTTATTATTGTTTTACATATAGCATTTTTCTATTCTCTGTACTAGAATGCTAGCTCCATGTTCATGGAGACTTTGCTTAGTTTAATCCTATATGTGCAGCTTTTAGAGTAGTTCCTGATTCATGGTCGGCATTCAGTAAATATTTGTGAGGTGAATTAATTAATATCTTTTCGTATCTTTTCTACACATAAAAATGTCTATTCAAAAAAATTTTCAGCTAATGCTATCTTTGTGGTTCTGGCAGTTGCTTTCTTACTTAGTAATATGCCCTGAACCTCTTTCTACATCACCAAATATCGATCTAAATCATTTCTAATAGTCTCAGAGTATTCCACTGTATGGAGGTGCTGTAATTGATTTATTCAAACTCAACTGATGGACAGTTGGATTGTTTTCGTTTTTTTTGTTTTTTTTTTTGCTATTTCAAACAATGCTGTAATAAATAACCTTATATTGAAGTCTTTTGTAATTCAATTCGTCAAGAAAGCATTGAGTATCTGCTATATGCAATTCACTGGTCTGGACAATGGGATGGTACAGCAGGGACATATGTGACATGGTTCCTGCATTCAGGGAGCTCATGACCTACTCAAGGAGACAGATAATGATGAATAAGGATGATATATTTTAGAGAATTATGAGTATTGCAAGAGCAGTGGAGAGGTAGAATGTACTGGGAGGGTTTGGGGATGGGTAGTACCGGAAAATACAGGAAGATTCAGAAAAGCTTTTTGGGAGGTCCACATGGCTGAACTGGGCTTTGGTAATGGTTTCAACTAGCAGAGGGTCTGGGGTGGACAGAGATTGCTGCATATTAAGGGGATTGTGGGAACCACTCCTGGATGAGTTAGTTCTCCAGTTTGACTGGAGCAGAAGGTGGGTGAGTGATAACGCCAGAAATGTACCTGGGGCAAGAGCACCTGGCAGGTCCAAATCATTGTCCAGCCAAAGGATCCCAGAACATAGAATGATGTAGGAATAGATCCGCCTGATTTACCCATCAGACTTAGCCCTTTTTCAGAAGAAAGTTTGTCTGGGCTATCCTGGCCTATGGGAAGGCAGACTCATTTTTTCCCAAATGTTCTGGTATTTGAGCAGAAGCTGAAAATTTGAATTTTCAAAACATGAAACCTCCTGACTTTTTAACTGTTGGCCATTGACTCTCATTTTTTCCAAAACCTGATTTTGTGAGACGTAAAACGACAACAATCACAAAAGCCCCAGTCTACCCACTCCTAATAGGCTATATGTAGCCTGTGAGCACCAGTTTGCAAATTCTGCCCTGAAGAGATGCTGTCCCCTAAGATGGCAAATTTAATTCATTTTGGAATTTGAACCACAGCAAAAAAATTCCATTTTACATCATAGTCTAATACGTACATACATAAGCATACATAAATGAAACAAAACGGTTAGAAAACGGTACTTAATCCTAACAATTTGCTTAACTGAAAGGAAAGCACTCTGCTCTAGTATAGTTCAGTCTATTCTATTCTTTCTATCCTAAAAAGAAATCTTTCTCTTAACTTACTCAATTAACTTCAGCACTCACAGTGGTTACAAAACTCATTAATGTCCTGACTCTAATGCTTCTTTTGCCATCTAAACCTGCATTATTTGGTAATATCTCTTAGGCATTTCCTTCTTGGGTGTCTAGGAATCAGGGAGCCAGCTAGAAAACAAATAGCTTCTGGGTAGGATCTGCTCCTTTCTCCAAGACCCACATCTCAGCAAATGTAGCAGGGATTCAACTGTTGGATGTTGGGACTCTGGCCTCTGAGTGCTTCCCCAAGTCAGGTTTCATATTCTGAGTTCTCACTGCCTTGGGTCTGTAACCTTTTTCCCCAGCTTAGCTGGAAGAGGTGGTCAGTGGATGTCAGTGAGAAACCCATTTGTGACTAGTTTGCCCAGCTCCCCTCCAAAAACGTGTCCCTGAACCTCAGCCTGAAATTGAGGTCCTCTTGATTTTTGAGGCCAAATTGGCTTGAGTCTCCACTCCTCCAGCTCCTACCTCAACCCCAGTCTGGTCCTGGTTGGTGGATTGATTGTGCAGGACAAGTCATAAAGATCCCACAATTTTAAGCTTTGTGTGATCCGAACGCCTTCTGATTACTAAGAAACACAAATGATTTTTAGTTACCTTGAAGCTAAATGTAGCCTAGAACATTCAATATTTGTCAGGTCATGTTGCAAATGAGCTACTGTATTCATAATGGATGTGTGTCACCATCATAAATATGACAAAAGGACATTTTCAAAAAGACGATTATCTACACTGATGGAGAGAAATACAAGCTCAAGAAATTAATATTCTCATCATTGCCTGGACTCTCTGCTTTGCATTATTTAGGGATCTCTGGTGACTTGACTGAAGTCCTCCTTGCCCCCTAAAACCCCTAGTGTGCTGGGATTTTTGGAATGTGCCCCACCTTGATATCAAAGGAAGGACCCCCATTGGAGAAGCTGACATTTCCCCTCTCATCTCTAGGTTAATGAAAAGACCTGTATTCAAAGGCACCTCTGTCTCAGTGGGAGCACCTTAGGACATCTTTGGTTTTGATTTATATTGGTTTCAGATACATGCTGGATCAAAGCAGATGGAAGTGGGAGAAAGAAGCCAAATGCCGAGTAGATCCAAGGGAAGCACTGAAATGTATAACATCTAACTTCTTTGTTTAGCTAAGCTGTGTAATAACTGGCCAATATGTACTGAGCACTCGCCATACACAAGACTAGTGGTCCCCAACCCTCCTGCTCGTTCAAATCTCCTGGGAAGCTTTTTTTTTTTTTAAAAAAAAAAAAAAACTATCAGTGTCCTGGTCTCACCCCTAAAGTCTCTGATTCAAATGGTCATGAGTAGGTCCCAGGCAATGGAATTTTTAAACAGCTTCCCTGGAGATTTGAATGTACAGCTAGGGTTGGGAACCACTGTGTTAGATACTATTCATGAACTTTAAAATTATTAGCTCATTTAACCCATAGGTCTATAAGGTTGCTTTTTATCATCTCCCTCAATTTTCATTTAATAAAATAGAGGTAAAGAGAAGTTAAGCATCATGCCTATGTTCATACGGGCTAGGGAAGGGTAGAATCCAAGTTTGAACCCAGGTAGTTGGATTCCAGAACTCAAAGCAAGTTTAATGCAAAGATCAAAGGAAAGAGGAACATTTCCTGTCAGGCATTTGGAGCACAAGTAGCAAAGGGATGATGACATAGGTGACATAAGTGATAGCAACAGAGTCCCCTTCTATGTATTTTATATATATATCCACAGTAAAGGAATATGGGAAGGAGGGGTGCAGTATCAGCAGGACTGGCTTTAGGGGTACACAATCTGTTCATGTGCTCGGAGGTGTCCCATACTTGATTTAAGGCTCTGCAGTTGCTGTCTTGAAATTCTTAGTAGGTTTGGAATAAGAAGTTCCATATTTTCATTTTGCACTGGGCCCTGCAAATTATGTGGGCATTGATAGTTAGGCCAGTTCTGAATATCAGACTCATGGAAATGGAATCCTAGCCGTTTTCTCTAGTTTGAATCTGTGTGCATGATGAGGCAGTGATTGCTTTCCTGCAGGGGTTTCCGTGGAGCAGTGAACCCTGTGGTCCCCTTCCGAGTGCACAGCTCCTAATGCTGGAAAAGCAAAGATTAGTGTGGCGGGGCGGGGTAGGCAGGGGAAGCCAAAATAAAAACAACAGTGTTCCAAAAGGTCTACCATGCAATGCTGTATTGAATGTTTACAACCCTATGAGATAAAAACAATCATTTTTATACCGTTTGTATTGATGAAGGAAATGAGATGCAGAGAGGTTAAGTAACTTATTTAAGGTCACAGAGCCATGGAAGAGGACAGACTGAGGCTTTAACCAGACCTGTGTTCTTCCCTGCACATTGTGCTGATCTCAGAACACAGTGGATCAGTTCCTTATGGGTTTGGGTTCACCTGGGCTTTGGGACATTGCGCTCTCTAGAGATTATCTTTACAGATCTCTTTCACAATCAATTCCTTCATGAAGAGGGAGTTAGGTATCATAGGAAACATTCAAAAAAGATTGGGATTAGGATAGCTGAGTTCTTGTCCAGTCCCACCCGTTGCTGTTTTTTCTAGTTAAACTAGTATACAAGCAAATGATTTTATTAACTTTAGTTTTACTCCATCATCGCCTGTTCAACAGTTATTCACGGGGAACCTTTAATATGCCAGGCGCTGTGCTCCTTTCTTGAATTTCAGTAGTAAATACGATCAGGTTTCTTGCCTCCTGGAGCATAATATGTCATCATAAAAAGGATCGTGAAGTACATAACTACCGGAATCTCAGTTTCCCTGTTTGTTAAAAAGAAGTCATATGTGAAGCGGGTTGGAGAAGGGGCCGAGGGGAGATAATAGCTACTTAAACGATAAATAGAAGGATTTAGCAAGATTATCCTGTGCAAATACGATGTTATTACCTGGAGTCTTCACCTACCCCAGTTTCTGCTGTTTACTGAGTTCCCAAGTGTGACTTGTGGTTACCTGGTCAGCTCTCTCCTCTCCTTTTTACCTTTCTGTATCCTACACTTCCTATAAGACTGAAATCAAATTTGCAAAACTGAATCATAGTGAGGATGGTGATTCTAAGAGTAGCCAACCTTTCTGGAGTCCTTACAACGTGCCAGATGCAGTGACAGCAATTATTTGCAACAGCTCACTTAATCCAACCCTTGCAACAGCCAGTGAGATAGGTGCATTTTACAAGTGCAGAGATTAAAGCTAGGGAAAGATTAATAAAGTTTTCAATATCACTCATATACCAATACCAGAGCAAGGATTCACAAACCCTGTTTTGCATGATGCTAATGAACAGCCTTTTAAACACGGCTGTATTGAACCACTTATTTAGTATTTCTATTATTATTTAAAGAGATTCTGTATACATATTTATATTACACATAACCATTAGTATTTAACTTATTACCGAATGTTGATATTCATGAGTGTTTTTATGTGCTCTGATATGGTATATATATTATATGTTAATTTCCAAGCTCCTAGAAGGGCTATATTTTAGATTTGATGTCTCATGTAGCATTTTTAATTGTGTCTTTCATGGTTTAGATACTAAAACATATTGACTGACCAAAATCCAATTGGAAAATATATAATACATAATCTTAGGTCAAGTGAAAAATCTATAAAATAGTTTATATGAGACCATAATTTCTGTTGGTTCGATACCATTTTTTCTTTGCCAAAATTTCTAGCATTTTGTTTAAAAAAACAAAATTAGTAATTTTAGCCCCAAGAAAAGGGCAGTTAATGTTATTAAGTATTTTTCCTTATTGCAGGTATTGTTCGAGTGTTCTACCTGTCTTAAGCTATTTAATCTTCACAAATACACTGGATGTAGTTTGTTTCCTACTCAGAAAACATTCACTCCTTCCTGCCTGATTTATCCTTAGGTATTTACATTCCCCCTTCCAGCAACAAATGCTTCTGGGGAAGGGAGCCTGTTAGCTTCAGGATGGGTCTGATTTGCTTCCTGTCTCCTTGATAGTAACTGTTGTAGGAACTCAGGCCGAAGTCAACCAACCATTCCTGCACAAAAGAATTGGCTCAGGAAAGAGCATGTGACTCAGTGCAGATCAAGGAGACAGGAGCGAAAGGTTGTAGGGAGCTTTGGGAAAGGCAAAAGCCATTGGAAAAGATGGCTTCTCTTGGCCAAGGACATTGTCATGGCACAGCTATGGCAGCCTTCTCAGTACCAGCTCAAGGATAAAGCTAACAGAGAGGGGAAGAGAGCCAGGAGAATCACAAAGAAACAGAGTCTAGTCTTGATTAGTCTGACCTGTCTCTAGGATTTTCAGATATGTGAGCCAATAAATTTCCTTATTTTTTTTTTTTTTTTTTGAGACAAGAGTCTCACTCTGTTGCTCTGCCTAGAGTGCCGTGGCGTCAGCCTAGCTCACAGCAACCTCAAACTCCTGGGCTCAAGCAATCCTCCTGCCTCAGCCTCCCGAGTAGCTGGGACTACAGGCATGTGCCACCATGCCCGGCTAATTTTTTTCTATATATATATTTTTAGCTGTCCATATAATTTCTTTCTATTTTTAGTAGAGACAAGGTCTCACTCTTGCTCAGGCTGGTCTCGAACTCCTGAGCTCAAATGATCCACCTACCTCGGCCTCCCAGAGTGCTAGGATTACAGGCATGAGCCACCGCACCTGGCCTGCTTATTGTTTAAGTTGGGTAGAGGTGGGTTTTCTATGCCTTGCCTCCAAAACCATCTAACTCTCAAATGAATACTAATCATAATGTTACATACCAGGATTAGATATAAGTTCATCAGCAATCAAAATATGACAATGATAAAATACTTACCTATGACATTTGTATATCACTGCGCAATATAATGGTTTCCAAAGCATTATGTGTAACCCGCTCCTGATGTCTTATTTTTAAGCCGTAGCTACTAAAAAAGAGAGAACGCCACTGCACCAAGATGGGCCAGCCCTGCCTTTGTGAATCAAAAAGCTACTGAGCCCTAAGCATGAAGAAAAGACATGGGGTATGACCATGAGTATAAATCTCCTGAACCAACTCCCTGTCCTGCCAGAATCTCAACATTGTGTCAAGTACAGGTTCATCCTCCCTACTTGAACTAGCCCTGATCTTGCACTGGATCAGGGACATACTTGGGTAACTGTTCCCTGTAAATCTGTAACAAACTTGTGCCGTTCGTATAAACACTCTTGCAGCTACAGATTGCTTGCAGGGCTAAAAGCAATTTTTGCACGTTTTTTGGATTAGTGCTATGCTTTTTATGGCCTATTGCCTATCTTTGAGAGATGGTATGAAGTCTGTAAATGGCTAAAATGCTCAAGTTTTTCCTGATCCCCTCATTGGAAACAAATCCTTTTTTCCCCAGTATCCAGCGTTTTGTACTTGCATTATGGCATTAGCCAGAGCTCATCCTAAATCAGAGCTATGTATGCACATGATTGTCTTCTTAACTAGACTTTGAGCAAGCTGAGAGCCAATGACAGCATCTCATTTGCCCTTCTAGTCTTTGAATTAGCACCAAATGTGTCTGCTGGTTGAATCTAACATCAGATTAGAAAGGCCCCAGAAATCTCAGGGGGACAAGGAAGCTAAGGGACTATGAAGGTTCATAAACAGATTTTGAGGACCATACAGTAGGGATAAAGATGATGTTTAAATTTTTACAACATATTTACATGCCAGAGAAATACAAAGCTAGGTGTGCTTCTTTCTGTTGATAAAGGAAATACTGAGAAGCAGATATTTGTCCATTTTTTACTGTATATATTTAAAAACATTTCTACTGCCTGGGGAATATAGGAAATAAAGATAGTACAGAGACAAAGCTGATATAATTACTGTCACTATAAAATATGAAAATGCCAGCACTCACTTATCCTGGCAAGGCTGTCTTGGAGTCAGGACAAGGGCTAATGATAGGCTCGGCAAGTCAGGAGCATCCTCTTGGACTTTGTATGGTGTCTTAGATGGGATCTCCCCCAAGCAGACCTTGAGACAAGCTCTTTGACTCATTTATTTGGGAAGTAAACCAGGAAGCTCAAGTGAAAGAATGGGAAAGGTGAGAGAGGGGATGGGGCAAAGCCCATTAAAGGGAATGTCAATGAGTGGGTTACCACTATAGACAGGTGAGTCTCAATCCTCCTGAAAACAATCTGAAGAATCTTCTGGAAGGCACGTTAGAAGTGCCTCAAGTGAGAAGGTGGACTATTTATCCACCAACTTCCATCTGTCATTGGTTGAGGTTTTTCCCAGTGCATGGGCTGGTTGAGTTCCTAGGGCATCAAAGAAAGTCTTCAGGCAGCCAAGTAGAAAGACAGGAGGAGGAGATGGCTGGCTTGCTGGGCATTGTCCACTGTGGTGGCAGGTCCACTCAGAGCTCAGCAGAGGGGACTTGGGTGGGCAGGGCACCAACAGCAGCTGCTCCATGCTGGGAGCTAGATGCAAAGAGAATGAAAAAGTGGGAGAATCTCCTGTGGTGGTGGAGCCTTGGTGGAAACACTAGGAGTCTTGAATCAGCGTTGGTTCATATTGGTTCCTTTAGAGTGCTGAAGGTGTCGGCAATACACCCCAAGGCTGTTTCATGTAATCCTGACAAGTCCTCCATGTTAGGTGAGGAGGAAAGGGAGCCTTAGGAAGGAAAAATGAACTTGTTCAAGATTAAACAACTACTATCGCAGTGAAGACAAACCCACAGCCAACATCGTACCCAATGGGGAAAAGTTGAAAGCATTCCCACTCAGAACCGGAACAAGACAAGAATGCTCCCTGTCACCACTTTTATTCAACATGGTGCTGTGAGTCCTAGCCAGAGCCATCAGGCAAGCAAAGGAAATTAAGGGTATACAAATAGGGAAGGAGGAGGTCAAACTGTTGCTCTTTGCTGATGATATGGTCTTATATCTAGAAAACCCCAAAGATTCTGCCAAGGGACTCCTGGATTGATAAATAAATTCAGCAATGTCTCAGGCTACAAAATCAATGTACACAAATCAGTAGCATTCCTACACACCAACAACAGCCAAGCTGATAATCAAATCAAAGACTCAGTACCTTTCACAATATCTACAAAGAAATGAAAAACCTAGGAATATTTTTAACAAAGGAGGTGAAAGATCTCTACAAAGAGAACTATGAATCACTGAGGAAGGAAACTACAGATGATGTAAACAATTGGAGAAACATATCATGCTCATGGATTGGCAGAATCAACATTGTTAAAATGTCCATACTACCCATAATGGTTTATAGATTCAATGCAATTCCCATCAAAATACCAATGTCATCTTTCAAAGATCTAGAAAAAATAATTTTATGTTTTGTTTGGAACCAGAAAAGAGCCTGAATAGCCAAAGCAACCTTAAGCAAAAGGAACAAATCTGGAGGCATCACTTTACCAGACTTTAAGGTATAATACAAGGCTATAGTAACCAAAATAGCCTGGTACTGGCACAAAAATAGAGACATAGACCAATGAAACAGAACAGAGAATCCAGATGTAAAACCATCCACATATTGCAATCTGATCTTTGACAAAGTAGACAGAAATGTACTGGGGAAAAGAATCCATGTTGAATAAATGGTGCTGGAAAAATTGGATAACCACATGTAGAAGATTGAAATAGGATCCATATTTCTCACCACTCACAAAAATAAATTAAAGATGGAAAAAAGACTTAAATCTAAGACATGAAACCATAAGAATTCTAGAATAAAATGTTGGGAAAATTTTTTCTAGATATAGGCCTAGGCAAAGAATTTATGATTGCTCAAGGGCAATCACAGAAAAACCAAAAATAAATAAATGGGACTTGATTAAATTAAAAGCTTCCGCACAGCCAAGGAAATAATCAACAGAGCAAATAGACAACCTATAGCATGGGAGAAAATATTTGCCGGCTATACATCCAATAAAGGGCTAATAACCAGAATCTACAAAGAACTCAAGCAAATAAGCAAGAAAAAAATCAAACAACCCCATTAAAAAGTGGGCAAAAGAAATGAACAGAAGCTTCTCAAAAGAAGGTAGACTAATGGCCAATAAACATATGAAAAAATGCTCAGTGTCACTAATCATCAGAGAAAGGCAAATCAAAACCACAATGAGATAGCACTTAACTCCAGTGAGAATGGCTTTTTTCAAAAAGTCTCAAAACAACAAATGCTGGCATGGATGTGGAGAGATAGGAACACTCATACACTGTTGACTGCAAACTATTACAACCACTATGGAAAGGAATGTGGAGATACCTCAAAGAACTAAAAGTAGATCAATCATTTGACCTAGCAATCCCACTACTGGGTATTTACCCAAAGGAAAGAAAAAGTCATTTTAGGCTGGGCGTGGTGGCTCACGCCTGTAATCCGAGCACTCTGGGAGGCCGAGGCAGGTGGATCGCTCAAGGTCAGGAGTTTGAGACCAGCCTGAGCAAGAGCAAGACCCCATCTCTACTAAAAAAATAGAAAGAAATTATCTGGCCAACTAAAATATATATAGCAAAAATTAGCTGGGCATGGTGGCACATGCCTGTAGTCCCAGCTACCCGGGAGGCTGAGGCAGTAGGATCGCTGAAGCCCAGGAGTTTGAGGTTGCTGTGAGCTAGGCTGACACCATGGCACTCACTCTAGCCCGGGCAACAAAGCAAGACTCTGTCTCAAAAAAAAAAAAAAAAGAAAAAGTCATTTTATCAAAAAGACATCTGCACTAGAATGTTTATAGAAGCACAATTCACAATTGCAAAAGTGTGAAATCAACTCAAATGCCCATCAGTTCACACGTGGATTAATAAAATATGGTATATGTACACCACGGAGTACTACTCAGCCATAAAAAATGAATTAATACTTTTTACAACAATCTGGATGGAACTGGAGACCATCCCCCTAAGTGACGTATGGCAAGAATGGAAAAACAAATACCACATGTACCCACTATTAAATTGGAACTAACCAATCAGCACTCATGCACACAGATGGAAGTAAAACTCAATGGAAATCATGCAGGTGGGAGGGGGGAGGAGGGGATGTGTGAAATCATACCTAACAAGTACAATGTACACTATTTGGGTTATGGGCACACTTATAACTTTGGCTCAAGTAGTACCAAAGCAATCCATGTAACCAAAAACATTTGCACCCCTGTAATATTCTGAAATTAAAAAAATAAATCAAGTAATAATTATTCATCTAAAAAATTAAAGAGCACAAAACAGATAATCAACAATGGTAGTTGTTCTTAATATGTAGAGGCAATTAAGATTATAATAATAGCAATAATATCATTATGATAGCTCTTTGTCTTTGTAGAGTTTGTGTCAATGTACTTTCCCAAACCTTTCATTTATCTGGCTTCATTCATGGGGAGACATTTCTTTCTTTTTTTTTTTTTTTTTGAGACAGAGTCTCTCTCTGTTGCCCGGGCTAGAGTGAGTGCCGTGGCATCAGCCTAGCTCACAGCAACCTCAAACTCCTGGGCTTAAGCGATCCTACTGCTTCAGCCTCCCGAGTAGCTGGGACTACAGGCATGTGCCACCATGCCCGGCTAATTTTTTGTATATATATTTTTAGTTGGCCAGATAATTTCTTTCTATTTTTAGTAGAGACGGGGTCTCACTCTTGCTCAGGCTGGTCTTGAACTCCTGACCTCGAGTGATCCACCCGCCTTGGCTTCCCAGAGTGCTAGGATTACAGGCGTGAGCCACCGCGCCCGGCCATGGGGAGACATTTCTATTCTCTTTGCAGATGAGAAAACTGGGCTTCCAACAGGCAATTACCTGCCCAGGAAACCATGGAATTAACTGCAGTCCAAGCACAATTCTCTTCCCAGTGTGCTTGCCTCCCTGTCTCCCCATAGGCAGCAGAAGACAAATGTGCTATGGAAACAGTACAATTCATTTCCCCTGTGGGTATATGTCTCTCTGTGTTCAATTCCCATGAAACATTTCATGAGGTTAAAATACCTGTTTTCAGAAGTTTTGGAAAGCCCCATTGTTGCAAAAGTAAACACACAGCCTTAATGCATATTCTAGTCTCCCTGGTTTAGCAAACAATTGATGTAACCACCTGCCATTCTCCGGAGAGAAGATTTAGAGGGGATGTGAAATTTAAAGGAATGGTTCCATAGAGAATTAAAACTCCTTTAAAAGAAGTCTCTGGCTGTTACAACTGGGTATCTATGAATTTTTATTCAGGGTTTAAAATAGAAAAAAATTAAATCTTATGAAAGATTTATGTAGCAGCAATTTGATCATTGATATAATTGGACTTCGTGTGCATTCTTGCATTTTGGAAAGACCAGTGGTAAAAGCGAATGGCATGAATGTGAAAATCAGAAATGTTGACTGTGCATAGCCGTCCCCCTCACCTATAGAAATGTGTACCTCTGCCGAGGTAATGTGAGGCTGGAGGATGGAATGCATCACTTTGCAGTCAGCACCTTTTATCATCAGCCCCCAAATGCACTGAGGCACATGCAGATTTAAACACACATGAGACAATCTGGTCAATTACATCATCTCCTTTGTACATTTGATCACTTTTTTTTTTTCTGGTGCTCTTACAATAAAAATGAACATGAGAAGTAATTAAATGTCAGGCCTAGATTATCAGATTGTCAGAGTCAGGATCAAAAAAGAAAATTTCCTCTTGGGCTTCTTCCTTGATAGGAAAATCAAATCAAAAAGGTAGGAAGAAAACAGTAAAATAAAACTATTAGTAACTAGTATCAAATAACATACATGTAATTGCTTATTTGGAATCAATATGTTTTATAAAGCACTAGGAAGTCATTGCTGGCTAGTTAGGGCTGTATTAAGATTGCGCAGCATGTACATGCTGAATAGCACTGGGCTATGCTCTAAGTTAGCTCTTCCAGTTATCTGCTGCTGCTTCATGAAATTAAGCCACACCAAACTCAGCAGCTTGAAACAATACTATTTTATTTATTTGCTCCCAAATCACATCAGCTGTGGTAGCTTATCAGAACCTGGAGGATTCATTTCCAAAACAGCCTCAGCCACATGGCAGGAAAGTTGGTGCTGGCTGTGGGTTGGGGGTGTGACTGGGGCTCCTGCTTGGGGTTCAGTTTTTTCCCACCCGTGCCTGTCCACATGACTAGGTTGGACTTGGCACAGCCCGGCAGTTTTAGGATCATCAGATCTTACATGGTAGTTGGGTTCCCCCAGAGTGTAGAAGCAGAGGATGCTACATTTCCCGGAGACAGGCAGAAAATGGGCACATCATCATTTCTGCTCATTCCGTTGGTTTCAGGGCTGGACTAGATTCAACAGGAGTGGGCCACAAATGGGTATGAATACATAGAGGTATTTTTAGTTAGGGGCCACTAAAGTAAATCTACTATACTAGCACTGGGTATTATAATTTAGGACCAATTTACACACTTGCCTTCGGGAATTTGAGTTGTGCAGGTTGCTAAGATGCAAAACGGATGCCCTGCGATGGTGGTCTGGGAAGGAAAGCGCACTCATCCTTGTACACTGGGGAAGGATGGGAAGTGGGGAGAGGATGTGGGATTGGACGTTTGTGAGATGCCGAGCTGGCACTGTCTGACAAACTATTCTTTGAAAAATACGTAGCATTACCTGTCTATATTCATAAAGTGCTGGAGAAAACATAAGGTCCATTAACTACTTGAAATTAATGTTTAGCATAAGTTATTTAAATAATGCCTCCATTATGCCTTTGAAGGGGCAAGCAATGAAGATTTTAAGTGATTTGATTTAAACAGAGAATAAATCCTCCATTTCTCCAGAAGAATTGTGAAAATGCGGTTAAAAATTTCAACATACCATTATCACTCAGCACGTACTCAGCCTCCTTTGTTCTGGGTGGGCAACAAACGCAACCTAGGAATGGAGGAAAATCTCTTTCATTAAAATTCAGACTAAGTATTCCTGAATATACCTCCATCAAACATAGTTATCCTCACCAGCATCATTAAAATTTGATAATTTGTTACAGTACTTAACTCTCTGGGAATGTATCAAAGTTAGGGTCCCTACCCTTGCTAATGGGACTTTTAAAAGAAGTCTTGTGAGTTCATATCCTAAAGCAATATTCCCTGTTGATCAAAGTCTCAGGCCCTACAAGTTTCATGATCATTCCCATAATTAAGTTTTCTGCCGGATGGTAATTTCCCTAGGGACTGCCCAACTTCTTGGAGGAGATATTTCCTAATTTATGATACCTTGTTAGTGAGGGCTTCCATAGCATCTAGGAAGGTTGCTAAGCAGGTAGCCATAGTCATGACAAAATATGTGGGTAGCTAACAATTATTGAGGGCTTTCTATCTGCCACACACTGAGTACAATTATTATCCTAAGTGCCATCTTTTCCAAAGAAAAAATTTAAACACAAAAGAACCACTTACATAAATTATTACTGGTCACTTATGAGCCAGTAAGTGGCAGAGCCAGGATTAAAACCTGAGCAGCTTTAATTGCAGGGTCCGTGTGTCACCTCCTGCAGGGCCATCTCTGATGGCAGCTGCTCCAGGTGGATGGTTCTCCAAGTGTGTTCACGGACCAGAAGCGCTAGCATCACCCGGGGACTTTCGAGCATCGCACAACCTCAGCCACACTCCAGATCTGCTGAATCAGAAATTGTGGGGTGAATTCTGATGATTCGGATACATTCTCAAATTTGAGAATCACTTTTTACAAATTTTCACCTCAAGAAAAATGCTACAAATCACAGGGCTCCCTGACGACAGCTATCACACCATCGGCTTTTCTAGACGTCTCAACTCAGCGAAGCCCAGCGTCCTTCCCAGAAGTGATCCACATTCAGCGAACACACCAGCTACAACTTGACTTCATCATCACGTCTCTCGCAATTGGCTCGGAATGCAAATTTGCTCTATTTCCCTACTCTGCAGTTGGTTCTCTGCTTCAGTTTCCTCATATTAAAATATAGATAATGATGCTTGCTCTCTTCTCTCACAGAAATAGTCTAAGAATTAATGAGCTGTATTAAACTCTCAGTTCCTGGAAGAAAGGCAGTATATAAACACTATATTAATATTTTAAACAGGTTAACTTTTTCTGTGTGGATAAAATTCTTCTTTTCTTTTGGTGATCAAACATGTTGCCTTTTCCGGAAAGAATTTTTTTATTTTCAAAAAGTTTCTTTTTTTAAAGACGCCAACCAGATTTCTTTTTCAGCGCCAAAGGGAAGAGTATCAAGATGAGAACGCACTTTTATGACAAGAGCTGAAGTTTTAAAATTCCTGGTTTTACCAGGAATAGGAGGCAGAGTGGTGTCGTAGCAAGAACACTGGGTCAGAGATCCAGTAATGCCAAGTTTAAGTACCCCCACGCTACTTTCTAGCTGCATAAATTAGGATGGCCTTTTCCCCTTTCTTGGCCTTGGTTTACCAACCTGTAAAAGGTGGCAATACAGCGCAGAGTTAACGAGTCTAGGCACTGGCTCAAAGACCTGGTTGTGAATGCTGGCTTGGCCATTCACTAGTTGTGTGACCTTAGGTGATTACCTTCTCTGATCTTCCATCTTCTCATATGTGTAAGGAGGATAGTGATAGGATCCAATAAGGAAATGAGACCAAAGTGCTCAGTTTCCTGCCTGGCGCACAACAATAAGTGTGGCTTTTATTACCATTAATAAAAACTCAGGCGTAGACTAGATCACTCCCAAAAGACCTGGTTGCTTTGGAATTTTAGGACACCTTCTGAAGTGTCTCCCAGAATCTCCAGTTGCTTTCTTCCCTAAGGATTTAACATTCATCATGTATTTATTGAGTACCTACTGTGTGCCAGGACCACTGAAGCAATCTCTGTAGTGAACATAGATAAAAATCCCTGCCCTCGAGGATCTTACATGCAAATGAGAGCAGGGTTTTCTTGAACACAGTCATCTAGATGCATAGAAATACTCAATACATCTTGGTTCAATTGAATGGACTTCCTTTGTGCACTGAAAAATCTTCCACCTAGATAAGAACTATTTTTCTCATTCAAAGAGATAAAGATTTCCCTTTGATGAGTGCTTGAGAAATCTGCTCTTCTTTTATTTTTTTAAATTTTATTTTTACAGCGAAGACTTACCTCTCAGTGAATGGGTAAAGAATTGTGGGAAGGGGGTGGTGTCCTTATTTCATCTCACCTGGATTGAGGGAAGACTTGACAAATTAGGGTAGGCTGGGAGGGAGAGCATGACAACTTGATTAACAGGAAGCAGAAGATATTTTGAAATCCATCTGTTTAGTTGCCAATGCCTGTTTGCAGGTTAAGAAGAAAGAGGTTTTGAAATTTGAAATTGTCTGTGTAGGGGAGTACTAATCTATCTGGAGGTTTTGGGAAATTTGAAATGATGTTGCTTCAACCTACCTGTTTAGAGGAGTCAGACAGAAAATCTCCCTCCCAGTGCTTTGTCTCCATGGTACAGGAAAAACAGTGCCAGATCTCAGCTGATATAAACATTTTAAGCAGGAAGGAGTGCACTTCTTTTATTTCTTACAGCATAAATTAAACATCACAGTAGACATCAGCTGGAAAAAGTCACAGAAATCTAAGGTACTTGTAGTAGTCTATTAATGCAGCCTGGCCAGAGGGTTCAGAGAGGCAGTGAGATCACCAGCAGGTTTGGCGCCCTGGGTGATTTCTAGCCAGCTCCATAGACAGGCTGGGACTCAGAAGGGCAGTCATTCTGGCTCTACATGCTGTACTGCATGCAGCCCACTTAGATCTAGAGATGGCAGCTGGAAATGCACGCACAGAGAGACTGGATGAAGGGACGTTATCAGCACCTTGCAGTAGCACTGAGCCATGGTCAGGACAAGCTGGGAAGCGTCAAGACCAGAGGCCAGGCTGGGCTGGTGATGGAAGTGGCCAAAGCAGCCCCCAGGCTGGAGTAGGGGCTGTGCCAGGGTGCTTGTCCACATGGAAAAGCCGTGTGCAGCGACAATAAGGCCTGCTGGCAGGGGGAGGTCAAGTCCAGATTGTTGGGCCAAGTTAGAGATCAGTTTGGTGTCCAAGGAGACATCAGGGCCTAGAGATGTATTTGTTTGCTAGGGCTACCCTTGCAAACTTGACGGCTTTCAACAGAAATTTAGTCTCTCACAGTCGTGGAGGCTAGAAGTCCAAAATCAAGATGTGCGCAAGGTTGGTTCCTTCTGGAGGGTCCAGGGACAAATCCATTCCGTGTCTCTCTGCCAGCTTCTGGTGGCTGCCAGGCTGTCCTTGGTGGTCCTTAGCCTGTAGATGCATCACTCCGATCTCTGTCTCCCTCTCTACATGGTCTCCTCCTCTGTGTGCCTCTTGTCTTTTCTTCTGATAAGGACACCTGTCACTGGAAGTAGGTCTCATGCTAAATTCAAAATTATCTCATCCTGAGATTCTTCACTTAATTACATCTCCAAAGACTCTTTTACCAAATCAGTTCACTGTCACAGATTCTGGGGGTTAGCACTTGGACATATCTTTTATGGATACCACTCTTCAACCCACTACAGTAGGTATAAAGGTAAATGTCAGAAAACTTGGGTTTTAATTCTGATAGTACAATGATAGCTATCCCTTAAGAAGTTTGTATCATTTGTCAGACACTTATTTGTGATCAAAAAATATTTATTGAATAACTACTATATGCTAGGTACTATTCTAGGTTCTAGGACTTAAGAAATAAACAAAACTGGTAGAAATCTTTGTTCTTGTACTCTCTATTGGGTGTAGGTGCAGACAGACAAATATTAATAAATAATAAACTGAAGTATATGGAGTGTTTGATGATGATGAGCACAATAGAGAAAGTAAATTAGGGAGGGGGATGGAGAGTACTAGGGTTGCAATTTTAAATTAGATGGTACTGGGAAGCCTCAGTAAAAGCTACCACTTGAGCAAAGTCTTCAAAGAAAGGAGGCAATGGGACTGGCAGATGCCTGGAGTAAAAGCCTTCAGATATAGGGAACAGCAAGTGCAAAGGCCCTGAGGCTGGAGCAGGCCTGGCCCATCTGAAAAGAAGTAAGTAATCTAGTAAAGCAGAAGAAGAGTGAAAAAGGGGAAGGCTTGAAGGAGATGATGTGGAAGAGATAACAGGAAACCAGATTATGCAGAGGGGCCTGGCTATCCCCTGTTAGGACATTTACTCTGAGTAGAATGGGGAACCATGGGAGACTTTGAGAAGAAGTGTGACACAACCTGATTCCATGACTGTAGCATCACTTCTGCAGCTGTATTGAAAATAGACTCATCTTGAGGGCAGACTCTGCAAGAGCAGAGCAGGGAGAGCTTGGGACAACTGCCCTAACAAAGGAGAGGGATGACAGGGGCTTGGACCAGGGGAGGACTGCGAGAAGTCTTGGGGATTGTCAAGTATTCTGAAACTGGACCTACTAGAATATGCTGATGATTGAATGTGAGAGATGAAGGAAAGTAGTCAAGGATGCCTGAAAGGTTTTGGGTCCCTAAGCTGGAAACATTTACTAGGATGAAATAATGCTAACGACTTCGCATATGTTAGACAACCCACTGCTCAGCCCTATAAGGTTGGTAATATTATTATACTCATTTTATAGAAGAAGAAACTGAGCCTTCAAAATTTAAATAAACTGTCTAAGATTATGTAACTAGTAAGTACCTGAAATATAATTTAAACCCAAGTCTCTTTTATTTATAATCCTGGACTCCTAACTGCCAAAGCTCCAGTTTTTTCTTCTGTAAAAAGAATCTCCTTATCTACACCCACAGGATTGTAAAGGTTATATGAGAATGAAAGTAAAAATGCTTTATAAACTGTAACATACTATCCAAGTCTGTATCAGCTAACTATTGCTATGTAACAAGATACCCCAAACTTAGTTATGTAAAATCACAAATATTTATTATTATCTCTCATGGTTCTGGAGGTTGACTAGAATCAACTTGGTAGTTATTTATTGGATCTCTCAGGTAGTTGCAGTCAGATAGTGCTGTGGCCAGAGTCATCTCAAAGTCTTCCTCACTCATGTATCTGATGGTGCTGGCTACTGGTTAAGACCTCAGCTGGGACTATAGGCTGGAATATTGACACATGGCTTCTCTATGTGGTCTGGACTTCCTCACAGCATGGCGGATGAGTTCCAAGAGCAAGCATCCCCAAAGAGAAAGAATTAGGCAGAAGCTGTATCATCCTTTATAATCTAGCCTGGAAGGTTATATAGAATCACTTCTGCCATACTCTATTGACAGGAGCAATCACAGAGTTCCACCAGGTTCAAGGGTAAGGGATATAGACAGCACCTCTTGGTGGGGGAGTGGCAAAGTCACATATTAAGAGCATGTGGGATGGGCTATTGTTATGGCCATCTTTGGAAAATACAATCTACAACAAAGTTAGAAGATATTGTTACCAGGGAAATTCATCAAGGCAAGAAGCCTTGACAAAATTAGATATATTGGGCTCTCGGTTTAAGCCAGGCACAAGTAAACAGAGAGAGAAATTTAGAGCAGGTAACTAGAAACAGTCTCCCAGGATTGTAGCAGAGTAAGCAGACAGCATTACACAGCCAGATGATGATGGATGTCTGGGCTCAGATCAGGAAAGTTCTGCCCATTGTTGCATTTTTTTCCCATCTTTTTTTTATGATTTGTTCCTAAACTTATAAAAAGAGCTCCAGGTAATACATGTTATAGGGGAAAAAAAAAAGCTATATAGAAAAAAAAAGCTATAGGGAAACATAACAAAAAAACAATTCCCCGTCATCCCACCACACAATCAGAATCAATGTTAACATGCTGGTGTTTGGTCGTGTCATCTTCGTGGGTGAAGGCCAGTGCAGTGAATAAGAGCTTTGGGACAGAAAATCCCAAAAACCTGGGTTTGAATCCAAGCTCTATCTCATTTGCCTGTTTGATCTTAGGTAAGTTACTGTAACTTTTCTTTGCCTCAACTTCCAATCGAAAAAAATTTAGTGAAAAAATAATTCTATAATGTGGCCCAGGGGCTGAAAAATAGTAAATTCTCAATGACCATCAGATTATAAAAATCATAATTAAATAAATATATGATTCTTTTTACAAAAATGGTACCATTTACAAAAATAGCATGCATGCCATTATGTACCTGTTTTTTTCATGTAATAAATTTATCTTGATCACTTTTCTATACAACTCTGGAAATAAACACCTGTATCATCCTGTTTATGAGATGCATATTTCTACATTACATATGCAAACTACAATTTATTTAGCGTCTGATTGTTGGATGTTTAGCTTTTTTAAAAATGTTTTACCCATTATATATAACAGTGCAATAATTGACTTAAATACTTGCCTAAATATTTTCTTATTGTTTGGCACCTTGTCTCATTCAATTTTTTAAATTTAGTTTTTATTATAAAAAATTTCAAACCAATAGAAAATTAGAAGGGATAGTATAATAAACACCAATATATAGCAAGCATGTCCATTGAGCCTGTTAACATTTTGCCATATGTGCTTGGTCTATGTTTTTCTTGAGTATTGAAAAATAAAACATACCCATCATGACGTCTCACCATATTACGTAGGATGTATCTCATAAAAATGAGGACATTTCTTACATAACCAGCATACCATTGTCATACATAAAAAAATTAAAGTATAATTTCCTAATATCTAATACATGGTTCATTTAAAAGTTTTTTCCCCCAATTGTCCAAAATGGCCTTTTCTGTTTTTATAGCATTTTTTTCAGATTAGGACCCAATCAAGGACCAGCTATTACATTTGATGGTTGTGTCTCTTAAGTGTCTTTCAATAGAGGAGTGCTGTTCCTATCATCTTTGTTCTCTCCTTTAACATTGACTTGTAGAAGAGACCTGGCTGTCAACCTTCTCCCCTTCTGAGCACTAAAAACTCCTCTGTTTTAAAGAAAACTCTCAGATGTGCAATTGTTGGACCAAAAGGCCCATCCTGGTGGTTGGCCAGCCTCTTAGTGTGAGCCCTTAGCCTGCAGGTATGGTTTGCTCCCAAGTGAAGCTCTCCTTGGCAGACAGATGCCCTTAATTGTGAAGACTGGCTCCGACAGGCTGCTCAGGAGGCCACATCTTTCCAACAAGGATTCAGGGGTCCATGGTTCCTTCTACTGCATCTTCAGACACAGGTGAGCCTCTCCTGGGTAGATTTGTATTCCTGCTAGTGGGGTAGATGAGAACTTCACAGTCATAGATATGTGCTAAAATCCTGGTTCTAGCTGTTACTAGGGTAACTTGTTTGCTACCTTATTTAAACTTCCATTTGATTCAGCACTCTGGTATGTGGAAGGGCCTGAATCCTTTCTGATGGACCTACCTGTCTTACACATTACTTAGCAGCAAAGATATTGCCCCTGAGAACATTCACGACAGGGCTTCTCAAACATTCACATACACAAGAATCACTTGGGTCGGGGGTGAGAAGGGCGTGTAATAATAAGAGATCCCCTAAGATTCTGATTCCATAGATGAGATCCAGGAATGTACTTTTATTAACAGGCACCCTAAGGGATTCTGGCATAGATGGTCCAGTGACCATACTTGAAAAAAATCTTATCTGGGAACCTCAATTTACCTGTCAGTAAGAGGCAATACTTCATAGCAATTACTGTGTAGCAGGCACCCTTCCAACTGAACACATCAACTCTCTCAATCTTCACAACTACTCCATGTGCTAGATAGTATTTGTACCCACGTATTATACATGATGAAATTGAGGCTCAGAGAGGCTAAGTAACATGCCCAAGGTTGACATTATTAGTAGGAAGCTGAACCAAAATGTGATAATATACATGGAATATGGTGCTACAAAACTCAAATGAAAAAGTACCTCTAATTGATTTGTAAATTCAAAAATTCTTAAAGTAAGAGGTTGTTACAGCTATTTGACGATGTGCAAGGACTATATGTCATTACAGTCAAAGTAGTGCGTGTGAAATACTCTTTGTCATTGTATTGAAATTGAGGTCACCTCTTTAGTGAGTAGATGAATGCTCAGCAAATAAAAAACACTCAACGCATGCTTGTTGAATGAAGAAATATGTTTTGCTATTTTCCAATATTTTGCCAACATTAATCCTTGAGCCCTTACACCGATGACACACTTCCGTGTGTTCATTCTTGGTTTTTCTTCTTGGTGCAGTTCTGCTATGTCCACATGATATCACCAACCGGAGGTCTAGTTGATCAATCACGTCAAATGTGGATTGCCAAGTGACCTTCCTGCCTTTGTTGTCTCAATCTATCTGCCATATTGATATAGTAGAAAAATCTTTGAACTGGAGTTCTTCAATGTAGAGCCCAAGTACTGATTGAGTTATTAGTCACTGTGAGACCTGAGCCTGGTTCCTCAGCCACTTAAAACTTCCAATTTTCTTATATAAATGATGGTGTTTAAAAGCAGAGACTTGGGTTCAAACATCAGCTCTGACATCAGGAAAATGGCTTACATTCTTTGATTGTGAATTTTCTCCTCTATCAAGTGAGTTGGTAATGAGTAGCAAGGGCATTAGAGATGTTTTGTCTGGGTTTGAATCTTAGCTCAATTATTTATAAGCTCTGAAAACCTTGGCAAAATAACTTACCTTATCTGTACAATGGCACAGATGATAATATCTACCTTGGAGGATTGCTATAAGGATAGAATGAGTAAGTACAGTAAAGTACTTTAGCACAGTATCTGCACATAGTATGATAAGTAATGCCTAACACTAGCCATGCTACTGGTATGAATATGAGATCATTGTACCTATTTTTTTTGGGTGGGGATTTTTGGAAAAAAATGTTTGTAAATTGTTCTGGATGTTTAGTAACTGCCCTGTACATAGTAATTGTTAAGAATACTATTACTGTAAGATCAGGTTAAACTCAGAGATTTACAACAACATTTCCAGTGCCAACACTCTGATTTTTTTAAAGAAATAACAAAGTAAATGACCTGCCATTTTAACTTTGAGAGGTATGGTGCCATTATAAGAAATAACCATGTGATGTTTCCGAGGCTGTTTGGGTGATGAGGGGCTCTGAACTCAGGGCTGCCTTCCAGAAAACAAGCTGTCAGCTTTAAGGGTGAGGATTGATATAGATGTTTCCAGTAAGAAATCTCAGTACCTGAAGATGAGACAAGATCATCAAGATTTGCTATTCTTTCAACTAATGGAAATGTCAGTCCTTTCGAGTGTTGTTACATTATTCAATTTCGGAATAAGAAACACACAATCCTAAAGGATGCTTTTAGAAACTGAAGTTGAGTTTTGACTGTCTTGTTCTGATATCATTCTGGAAAACCATTCCAGTTTCCTCCTGCATGCTGGGAGAGGCTATTGTGTAAGGTTGCCTGATAAAATACAGGATGCCCAGGCACATTTGAATTTCAGATAAACAATGAATATTTTTAGTACGAATATGTCTACTTATGTATGTATGGATGAGTATGTTCCAAATATTGTAAATATTAATATTTGCTAAATATGGCAACCCTAGACTGCAGGGCAATGGTTCTCAAACTTTACCATGCATAGAAGTCACCTGGGAATTTTGTTAAAATGCAGACTGATTCAGCGGTTGTGAAGTTGGGGTTGCTCTTCTAAAGATCACATCTGAATGGAAAGGGTGAGGGGAAGAGTTTCTTGAACTTGCAGGAGTAGAAGAATCACCTGTGGTGCCTACTGAAAAAGATATTTTGTCATAAGATAGTACCAGAGATTGGGTGGCTTAAGTAATAGAAATGTATTTTCTCACCATTCTGAAGGCTGGAAGTTCAAGATCAAGGTGCCAGCAGCGTTGGTTTCTTCTGAAGCCTCTCTCCTTGACTTGGAGATGGCTGCCCTCTTGCCGCCTCTTCCGCGGTTGTGCTCCTGTACCTGTGCGCCCTGGTGAGTTTCTCTGTGTGTCCTGATCACCTCTCCCAGCAACAACACTGCTCAGATTGACCTTAGGGCACACCCTGATGGCCTCAGTTTACCTTAATTACCTCGTTAAAGCTCCTATTTCCAAATAAGGTCGTATCCTGAGCTTCTGTGGGTTAGGACTTCAACACAGGAATTTTGAGGACACACAATTCAGTCTATAACACCATCTGAGACCTGCTGAGACAGAATTTCTGGGGGAGGGACTTTCAGAGCTTATCCATTTGACCAGCTAGAAGCGCTGGTTGAAGAAGAATATCCCAGGTGAGCCTTATCAGGCAAATTTAAGAAATCTGGTGTACAGCAATGTTCTTAAACTTGACTATGAACGAGAATCACCTGTGGAACTTGTTAAAACCCCCAAATCTCTGATTGAAGGGGTTGGGGTGGAGCTCCAGATTCTGCTTTCTTGACAAACAGATGCTCTTAAGAACTATGACCTCAAACGAATCCCTAAACCACTCTGAAAAGCAGGGACAGTAGTAGCATGCTCCTCATCTGTCTGTGGTGTGGACCTCCTGAGATTAGGAGGCAAAGCTCTTGGGGACTCTAGAGCCCTGTATTAGATGAAAGTGAGTTACGGTGACAGTGATGGTGACAAATTTTCCACAAGTTCTAGAACTTAGAAACCAAAGTCAGTGTATTTTCATGAATAGAAAAACATTATTTTGTTTTTTAAATTTTCCTCTTATTCTATCTTGAAAGAGTCACCTAACTGTATTTCATTCATTCTTGCCACTGTGGTGGTCTTTATTAAAGAGCACATTGCTAGATCCCATGAAGCCAGGTTTTCAGACATGATGCGGTTGAAGATAAAATCTACCTACTTTGGGGACGGAAAGAGTTGAAAGGACCCCAAACCTGCAATCTCCTGAAAAACCATTAATGCTTTTTTGTTACAACTAGGATTCCTGAGATGCAAGTTACTTTGATGTCGATCATGTTAATAAACATGTAAATAAAGTCTTGCAGAGGGAGAAATCAATAACTTTGCTTACAGATCTCTAAAGCACTTATGAGACTTTCTAGTGTATTAGCACTCTATCTAGAACTATTCTAATCCCGGTAAATACTGAAGTCTTAAGAAAATGTACCTTTCTCTATGCAGTAATTTTATATGAGCCCCCCATTCAAAACCGATACTCTCTCATTTTCTCTTTTCTGAAATGGGATGTGATTGACTTGTAAGCAATTTTAAAGGTCTTGTTTATATTTAATAATAATGGGTCCATAAGTTGAGCTTAGTCTTCCCTTCAGCATAATGGTTTTAAGAAGACTACCTGTTACAACTTCAGTGAGAATGAAACGTATGCAAAGCTGCTACTGTACACTTGGCGAAGTATAATAGCGTCATAAATGGCAGGCATTTTATTTACATGGTTACACATTTGAATATGTTGTCATTATTTGTTCTGCTCATTTTAACTTCATCATTTTCTTTTTTCTTTTTCTTCCTTTCTTTGCTATTCCTGGCTAATCAAGTATGAGGTCTGTTTTGAAATAGGGCACTTTGACCAGAAACATTGCGTAGTGGGCTTTTTGTTGGTTTGTTTTGTTTTGTCTTTTTAATCTTTAAGTGGTAAGGAAACTGAGGCCCAGAGTTTAAACAGCTTTACGAAGCTCAACCATCTTGTCAAGATAGAGCCGAATTGGCACACAGGATTTTGAGCCCAGCTGTAGTAGAGGTCTTCTATTTTATCCCTCAGATGTGCACTCAGGTTTTTTTTTTCCCCACCACATTCAATCATCTCAGAAAACCGAGCATTTGGAATGGCTTGAAGGAGTCTCTTGCTTTTTGGCTTCCTGTTGGGATCAGCCAATGGGGGGCTCTGGTAGGACATGGGAATGGGGAGAGGAAGGAAAGGGGGGCTGGGGTATTTTATTACCTTGGCTCCCTCCTTAAAGGTATCACCTTGGACTGGCTGTCACCTGAAACAAAACCACAGCTCCCTGGAAGGTGGCCCTGTTTGTATGTCTCTTTTTTTCCGAGTTCTGGTAACTGTTCGCTCTCCTCGCCCTCTTCCAGCTAAGGAGTTGGTTGCTTCCAGCTGGTTGCTCCTCCAACCAGCAGAGCTGTTGCCAACACCAGGGCACTGTTACAGCTTTTATGGTTTCCTTACACTCCTTGTAAACAGTTGCTTTATTAAAACTCTCCTCATTATTCTACTTGACGATGCCATTTTTTCCTGCTAAGACCCTGCCTCATAGACTCTGCTTAACCCACTTCCTCAACCTTTCATTGGACTTAGAGGATCTTTAAGGGATCTCCTATTTCCAACATTCTGACTCAGTGCACAGTCAGATAAGCATAGACACCCCTTGTTTTCCAGGGAAAATTCCACTGTGGTTGACCTGTCCAAGGTACAAAGAGAGAGCTGGAAAACCAGCCAGAGTTCTTGCCTTTTAACATCTACCTACTTTGTGTGAAATCTTTGAAGGAAGACTTGCCAATCCCAGATGGCAAAGAGGATGGTCCTAGGGATGAAAACTTAAGTGGACTTTGTCATTTTTATCCAAATGATACAATCTGATTAAAATATAAAGGAGTTTGTTCTCAAGGAGATATACTTAAGAGAGGCCTTAACTAGGTCTCTGTTGGGCAGCAGAATTTTATGACTCTCAATATTTGCATGGTCAATTAATCCCTTAAAGTGATGACTAGTAGGCAATTTATTTGGATAGTACAAAGGGCTAATTGGTAATTTTGTTACACAAAATCTTGTGGGCGAAAATTATGCCTGTCTTTTAAAAAAATGTGCCGTTGGCATTTGAAGGCAGAGCTCTGGTACCTTGGGCCTCAGAGGAATTCAGCCCGCTGATGTCAGAATTAATGAAGAATATGGAAACATAAGTGTAGGATGGATGGAGGGGAAAATGCATTAAAGATTAACGACATTAGACTAGTGAGAGAGGCACATTTTCTGGTGATCAAAGACTCTGAGGCTTTCATCTGCAAGTGCCTGGAAGAATGTTGAACATCTTGGAATTTGTCATATCGCCTTTGGTTAAATTCAGCCTGCTATTCCGCAAGGTGCTCCAAGGAAAATCCCCCACCCTCTGGCTCAGAGCTGTTCATTCATTCAATAAATATTTTTCGAGTTCCTACTGTGTGCCAGGCATTGATGAAAAAACTGAGGACAGTGATGAGCCAAAACATTCACATTCTCTTCTCTCACAGAGATTACGATGTAGCGAAATGGACACGTTTTCTTAAATAATAGAATAAGAATACATTTATATTCTTAAGTAATTATGGTTTTTTGGGGGGGATGTTATGTACCAGGATAACAAAGAGGATTTCTCCAGTTTCAGTATACCCTAAACTGGATGAAATATCATAAGGAACATTTCAAAAGTGGAGCTGAGCCCCTCCAAAAATCAGAGAGTCTTTAGAGGTCAGGAAAAATAAAAAAGAAAAACTGAAAACCAAAGAGGGGAGTGCAGGCCAAAGTTCAGGTTACCTTTTCTGTGGAGCAAGGGGGAGAAATTCTCACAGGTAAAGCAAAAAAGGGGACAGTTGACTGTATGTAAGAGTTAGCACACACAGTGGACAGTTGAATTTAAGTCCTCAAACTAAGGAAATGTTTCAAAGGAAAGCACGATTGTGCTCTGAGGGCATCAGGCCAAATAATCTGGCCTAAAGTGGGTCAGGCATTCGCTTTGGAATCTTCACTGAAGACACCATGCTTGGAGTGGACTCTGAGGACCTGTCGGACTGGTGTAGTGGGGCTGGGGGTGGGCAGTGCCAGCAGAAGGTAGGGTCTGGGCTGGAGGGGCCAGGGGATGTTAGGAGAACTGAACTGCTCCTATATATTGGGCAAAGATGGGGAGAGGGGAAGGGAGAAAGAAGGAGGGAGAAGGAAAGGGAGAGGGGATACCATGCAATGTGAGACTTGAAAGCTAAGGTAATAAAGGCCCAATTTCAGTGGGGGTTAGGAATTTCACCTATATCTGGAAAGCAATGGGCAACTGTTATTAAGGGTTTTAAGCAGTGTGGCAACATCTGAATTGCTATTTTAATATCTCTCACTTGCTATTTTTTGTAGTAGGGACCACAGCAGGGTGAGAGTGGAAGATGGTCCCGGTGAGAGAATGCTGTGAACAGAACATCATGGAAAGCAAAGGAGGTAGACAGCCCCTAGGGAAGGATGCAGGACTGTGTTCAGTTTTTCAGTTATATTTCTGGTGTTGAAAAGGAGTGGATAAAATACTCCAACATGAGCCAAAAATCTGCACTGTACACGTGCTTCGATTTTCTGGATGAAGTATTTAAAAATAAGATGTGAAATCCAGAACACAAAAACAAACCATCACCACCACCACCAC
Source organism: Lemur catta (assembly GCF_020740605.2). NCBI lineage: Eukaryota > Metazoa > Chordata > Mammalia > Primates > Lemuridae > Lemur > Lemur catta. Next base: position 23,902,181 of record NC_059145.1, on the reverse strand, counting down.
CACCAAAAATTTGATTTTAAGGAATTAAGAAGAAAAATCCCATTGCACTAGATTGTAGAGAAGTGGATACAGAATGTGGCTGTAAATCTATTTCAGGGTTATTGCATGGCCAGCTTCCTTCACTTCCTCCACCCTGCCGTGCTCTCTCATCATTGCACCTGCATGTACCATTTTTCCTCTGGCTTGGTCTCTTCCTCTAATAAACCCCTTCCCCGCCTTCCCTCTGTGTCTTCATTTGGCTATTTTTATTTCCTTTGAATGTTTATAATAATACAAAACCCAACATCATTTATTAATAAAAACTAAACAAAGCACAGTCTTGTGGGTGTGCCAAGCAATTCCAGGTAGACATATTTTAGTTTTTACAACAAACCTGTGAGGTAGGTGCTCACATCCTCATTTGCAAATAAGAAAAACTGAGATTCAAGTAAGCTGAATACGTTGGGTCAAAAGTCACACAGTTAATAATGGTGAAGCCATGATTTAAACCCAGGCAGCACATTAAAAAAATCAAAAATTAGTTCTTGCTATGAACACCCATGGACCTATATACCTGTGCACTTTAAACTTTGGATATGTATATTACCTAGAGATTTTGTTAAAATGCAGATTTTGATTTTGTAGGCCTGGAATGGGACCCAATTTTGCATTTTTAACAAGCTCCTGTGTTGAAGTTGCTGGTCCGTGGACCTCCCTTTGAGAATTAGTAGTGTATGACAGGCATTCAGTGAATATTTACTGAACATAATAATTTGAGGAAAGAAATGCTAATATATGTGTGTTAGTGATTTCTTTCTTTGGAGATCTTATTGTTGCTTTGCACTTATGGTTGTCTGAGTAGTAAATTTTCAGTTAAATATTGATTGAGCGAAATTCAACCGTGGAAGGTGCAGAGGTGAATTAGATATGATCTCTTTTCTGGGCTGGAAGCCGGAGGTGGCATTGTCAGGGGGGCAAGGCCTGTGGCTCGGCAGTGGGCTGCTTGCCCAACCACTAGTCACCATGGCAGGATTTACCGGTGCCAGTCTCTGTGCTGAGTGTTTTACATGCACCGTGTCATTTGTTCCCTTTAGGATCCCTATTGTCTAGATACTACTGCTTCTCCCTCATTTACTCCTGAGGAAATTATGGCAGACAGCAGTTAACTAGCTTGCCCCGATACACAGCAAGGCCGACATTTGAGTCAAAGTGTTTCTAATTCCAGAGCCCCTTTTCTTAACCATTATGCTCTTTTGCCAATCTGGAACTGTGAAGTGGTTAATGATGAGAAGGTAGAAATCAGAAGTAGCAAGCACAGAGAGTTGCTTTGTTTGTTTTTAATTTTGAGAAATACAGAAAATATAAAACAGAAAATTATGTAACAAACAGTGGGTTATTCACATTGATAAAGACTGACTTTTTGTCCATCTTGTTTCATATTTTTAATGTAAAAGAAACAAAACAGGTAATATTGACATTCCCTTTATCCCTCTTCATTCACATTTTCTCTCCCTCCCTTTCCTGAGTTGTGGTTGTGTACTTCCAGGTCATGCTTTTCTTTTTCTGGAAAATATTTCTTCTATATTCCAGAAAATTTTTTTCTATTTCATTATATTATATATTATATGTGTGCAATACAACATATATATTGTGTTTGAATGTTAAAAGTGTTTAGAAATTATGTGCTATATGTAACATTCTACAACAGACATTTTTCTCTTGGCATTATGTTTTTGATGTCTGTCTATGTTGAATCACATAGGTATAGCTTTTCATTTTAAATTCTACTATATTCCATCTTAATTATCTGTTCTACTATGGTTGGATGTGTAGCTTGTTTATAATACAATTTCATAGATGCTAATGTAAACAGTCTTCTGGGATACAAGTGCAAGAATTTCCTCATAGTACATATGTAGAAATGGAATTGTTGAATTATAGATTGTTCTTTAAAAAATTATTGATACATTGCCAAACCGTTTTCAAAAGTGGTTACAGCAACTCACTTCCTTCCAGAAGCATATACTATACTGTTATCAACACTTTGTGAAGTCAGACATTTTCCCCTCCAATTGGGGAGTATGAAATGGTATCCCATTGTTAATTCAATTTGCAATACTTTCATTGCTAGTTGAAATTGAGCTTTTAGGGGTGGGGGGCACTATTGGGCTTCTACTTTGCCTTTTGTGTCTTTGGCTTATTTTTTTCTAACTCATTTGTAGCAATTCTTCTGTTCTTAATACTGTACTTAATACTTAATCCTATTTGTGGTGCATTACAAATAGCTATTTGTATTCCGTTGGCTGTTTATACTACCTCACATTATCCATAGGTTGATACTTAACACTTGGGAAAATTATGTTTTTTTCTTTTGTGAGTTGTACTTTTCATTTATGAAGGGCTTCTTTGGAGAGAGGCAGCATGGAAGAATAGTTGGGAGCCTTGTCTCTATAGCTAGGCTGCCTGAGATGGGAGCTGAGCTGCATCCTATCCTATCCTATCCTATCCTATCCTATCCTATCCTATCCTATCCCATCCCATCCCCTCCTATTCTTTCCCATCCTATGTGTCTTATCACATCACACTGAATTGATGAAGACCTTCAGTAAAATGTTGAACAGTAGAGGTGGTGAATCATTTTGAGGGAGTAGTCATACTATATGTGTGGATAGTAGACTTAGGTCAGAAATACTGAAAACTATTTTAGGTTCACCCCTAATTTGCTATTATATTTGATTTCACATGTATTTAACTTGTTATTTTATTTGCTGATGTCCCTCACTAGACTCATGAGGATGATGCCTGTGTCAGTATAATTGACCGATGTAGTTCCAAAAGTCTAAAATAGTATCTGACATATTATAGATAGATATTTATTGAATGATTGGATTAATGATCTCACTTTCCCTCTTTGTTCAATGATATCTGTAAAATGGGGTCAGTGGAATTTGCTCCATCCCCCTCAATGAGTTGGGAAGATTAAATCAGATGCTGTGTTTTGAAAAGCCACCCACAGCTTATAATGACCACAGGTCATAGTGGACAGCAGTAAGAGAGCACAAGTAGGTGGTTGCATTTGTCTGTCTCCTCTGCAACAGAATGTAAATTCCACAAGAATAGGGATTTTTCTCTGACTTGTTTGTGGTTGTGACCCAAGTGCCTGGAATATTGCCCAGAATGCAGGTATTTGTTAGGTAAATGAAATACAGTAGAAGTTATTCAAGGTCTTTCTTTGACTCAGAGAAATAAAAGGACAAATTGAAGTTGAATTCAAGGATCTGAGATGAGAGCATAAATATGAGTGAGGGTGCATATGAGAAGAGTGGAGAAAAAAACAGAAGAAAAAATGAAAAACTGTAAGTGAAAACAAAGGAGACATTGTCTAAGATTTAAAAAAAATCCTAGACTGAAAAGGTCAATTTGAGGTTTGGGGTTGTCTTTATACTGAATAGGATCGATTCAATGGCCAATCTGATTGTCTAAAATTGGTCATTAAGATGGTATAAGGGAACCGCAATTTAACTGTAAATGCTTGATTTGGTATTTGTAAGTCTATGAAGAGAGATGAGAGACAAGAGTCTGCAGACCTCTGCCCTTTTGCATTCTATGGAAGTACTTTAAGAGTTGGACAGTTGCCTGTGCTCTGAAAACAAAAATAATGTATCCTGGAGAATTTTGAATTTATACTTGGGTTTTGTCCATCCTAATAGTGTCTGTGTTCTCATAAAGGTAGTTTAATAGGCATCTGTTGTTTTTGCTTGTCCTGCATTTATTCCCCACCCCCTTTTTTTTGTGCTGACAGCTTCCCAATTTGTTTTGAGGAACAGCTTCCTAGTCTCATCCATTTGATTTGTGTGAGGATGGATTGCTCTTCCATTTCTAAGAGTGGCCATGTGACCCAGGCCAGGGTAATCATCATAGACCTTTTCCTTGGTCAAAATACTTGGCTCAAGGATGAGAACAAGGTCCAACATAGGCAAGGACACTCAATCTTTGGACCTTTGGTCTAACTGTTGTGAAAGAGAAGTCACCCTTCAACTAGAGTTGCTGCATTGACTATTACCAAAGAAGAGAGCCTGCCCAAGAGAAGCCAACCCAAAGGAAATGAAGCTAACAAGGAAAAACTGAGTCCTGATGATCATATTTGAGTACCTGACTCCTTTCTTGCTGAAAGTTCTTTTACCCTACCCATTTAATTGGGTCAGCCAGTAAATTCTCTATTCCATTTAATTTGAATGGAAGTTCACTTGTAATCTGAAAGAGTCATGATTAATATACTTTGATTTTTTTTTTTTAACTTTTCAATGAAATTCATTCTTGAGAGCAAAGTTCTTAGACCTAGGCTGATGAAAGTCAGAAGTATATGTCACGCACCTTGCCTCTATGTAATTAGTTACTGAAAAAACGTCTTTGGAACCTTAAACTCTCATTGGTGTTTGCACATCTGTAGCTAGAGGTGGTTGAATTAGATGATCTCCAGTTTACTTCCAGGTCAAACGTGTAAAATTTTGAGACAGCGTTTTTTTTTTGGAATGACCTCATGATCTTTCTCGTATTTCCTAGCAGCTCCTGATGAGGAGACTAAGTCTTGCTAAGTTTCAGAGTATATCCTGCCATTCGTCCCACTTTCTTATTTCTGTTTATGTTTCCTCATCCCCCAATAGCACAAGGAGGCACTGCAGCTGTGATAATAATGAGGAAAATAGCTACTATTTTGAATTCGCACAATACAAAGTACCTCACATAAGTCATTTTACTTAATCTTCCTAAGAACCCAATGAAGCAAGAATTAATATGCAATATGTAATCACTGATTCAACATGACAGTCTTGGGTTTATTTACTTTAACCTCATCTCACCTATGCCCAAGCACAGATAGGGAAACTTCATCATCACCCTAATTAGTGTCTAGAGTTTCATTATTATTTGAGGTGCTTACAGGTCCCCTGAGAAGTTGTGTATTCATGGGCCAATGAAATGAGATCTACCAAGTGTTTTTCCATAAATAGGCACTACTCCTGCAGGGTGTTTATAGGGGATATGCTGTTCTTTTGGCTTTCCAATGAAGATCAACTGGAAAGTTCTTCCTTTAGTGGTGGCTAGGCAGTTAGTAATAAGGGTGATTACTTGCCTCCCACATGACCCACTGGTATATGTGAACAGTGCCAGCACAAGGGGTCCTTCCATGAGTTTGCCATCTGGCTCTTCCTGGGTAGGTTGGTCTTTCATCTTTTAGTTGTCTCTAGTATCAGATTCTAATATCCCAGAGCTTTTTTTTAAAAAAAGTCATTCTTCCACTTTCCTTTGACCTCTCTGCCCCTCCCTTTCCTCCTCCTCCTTTTTGCAAATTCTTTCCTTCTTTTCATTTGCAGTTGACAGGAAGGATTCATTAAACCCATAGCTTAAATGATTAACAACCAAAAACACTAAACTTGAAACCATGCTAGGAAGTGAAGGGAAATTCTGAGAATTAATTTTAGGAATTCATAAAAAGAAAAAGGAGTTAATTCTCTTCATTAAAATATTTTAAACGTCAATATTCTAAAACCATTTCAATCCTCATTTTATAGGTTAGGAAACTGAGGCTCAGAGAATTTAAGTAATGAGTCAAAGGTCACAGAGTTAAGAAGCTATAGAGCTTTGAGTCAAATCCAGATGGGACAGAGTTTAAAACCTTGTTATTACCCATTGAGCCAAAAGGATGTGGGCAGGATCTGGCCCATGATGCATTCCTAGGAAAATGATCCTAGAAAAATGTCATAGATAATGGCTTTTAAGGGGAAAAAAGCATAAAGCATAAGATATGTCAGATTCTTTTTTCTAAAGGTTATTATGAGAATAAGCCAAAAAAATTTAGAAGTCCATGTGAATTTCTAAGCATATAACCTATAATAGTCCTTGACAGTGAACACTTTTTTCTGAAATTCATAGTTTGTAGAAAAACTTCCAGTCATTTGTTTTGCTTTAAGTTTAAAAAGAATTTTGACATATTCTATATGTAACTTTACCTATTAAATTTTCACAACCATACTTATTTATAAGCCATTCATAGCTTTCTTTCTCAGTATCTAGTGAGTTATGGTCAAATATTTTAAATAATTGTGGTCCTTATATAATAGCTATGAACATAGTACTTTGTTATCCTACAGAAAATGGAAACTATGTTTTTCATATAAAGTTATTGGCTTTTTACAGTTCACAGGAAAATTTTTGATGTATAAAAAGTTTCTTCTCACCAGTTTTGATAAATCCTCTTGCTTCATTTCTTGTGTACAGGAAATGAAAAGGTGAGTAGTTAGTATCATAAGAGAATATGGCCACATTCAAAGTATAACAGGTAATTCTACAAGTTAATTTGTATAGGAATGACTTACAAACGTGACAGTGAAATGTTTTTTTGAATAGCAATTTGAAGCTTCAGAAACTGAATATCACTTTGCACAAAAAGTCAGACTTTCAAAAAAGTGAATGCCTGAAGTCAACTTGTTGCCATATAACTGCAAGTCTTCGCTAACTGTAGTAAATTTTCACTTATAAGTTTCTCGTATTTCTTCTGTTGTACCTTTTTGTTCATGGCCTGAGAATTAAACTACTGGATATACAGAGAAACAAATGTGTAATACTGCAGGGTGATGTAGACAATATGTCAATTGTTCTACATTGGATAATGTTGGACACGGTATGTCAATTGCGGGACTCCAGGTAATGTTAAAAATCCTTCTCCATATTCTTTACATAGTGAAGAGGCTTTTTGTGTTTGAGTTTCCTTTGGCTTTTTATTTTTTGGCCCATAATGAAAGACTCTCTACCGTATTGTGGTGATATCAAAGTTGAAAAGGGGAGCTGATGAGTGAAAAACACCAAAATCAGAATGAAAATTCAACAGGATAAGCTAGAACAGTGGAGAATTTCCTTAAGATTAGTTCTAACAGCAATAAAAGTTCAGAGGGCTTAAAAAATCCAAGACTGATATCAGTATGATATAGATTTGAACCTACTTATGGAGTCTTTAGGTTTTTCTAGATACAAGATCATATCAACAGCAAACAGGGACTCCTAGAATTGATATAAGTTCATCAAAGTCTCAGGTTACAAAATCAATGTACACAAATCAATAGCATTTCTATATACTAATAACAGTCAAGCTGAGAGTCAAATCAAGGACTCAATATCATTTATAATAGCTATAAAGAAAATAAAATACCTAGGAATATACTTAACCAAGGAGGTAAAAGATCTCTACAAGGAGAACTACAAAACACCAATGAAAGAAATCACTGATGACACAAACAAATGGAAAAACATCCCATGCTCACGGATTGGTAGACTAAACATTGTTAAAATGTCCATACTGCCCAAAGTGATTTACAAATTCAATGCAATCCCCATCAAAATACCAACATCATATTTCACTGATCTAGAAAAAATAATTCTAAGCTTCATTTGGAACCAAAAAAAAGATCAAATAGCCAAAGCAATCTTAAGCAAAAAGGACAAATCTGGAGGTATCAGATTACCTGAATTCAAGTTATACTATAAGGCTATAGTAACCAAAACAGCATAGTACTGGTATAAAAGGAGAGACACAGACCAATGGAACGGAATAGAGAACCCAGAAATAAAACCACATAGCTACAACCAACTGATCTTCAACAATGCAGACAACATACACTGGGAACAGGAAGCCCTATTCAATAAATGGTAGTAGGACAGTTGGATAGCCACATGTAGAATTAAACAGGACCCCTATCTCTTATTGTACATAAAAATTAATTCAAGACAGATAAAAGATTTAAATGTAAGGCATGAAACCATAAAAATCCTAGAAGAAAACAGGAAAAACTCTTCTATACATCAGCCTACACAAAGACCATAAATTCTTCTAGGCAAAGAATTTATGACTAAGACCCCAAAGACAAATACAACAGCAACCAAAATAAATAAATGGGACTTGATTAAATTAAAAGGCCTCTGCACAGCAAAGGAAATAATAGAGTAAATAGACAAGCTACAGAATAGGAGAAAATACTCACAAACTATACATCCAACAAACAGCTAACACCCAGAATGTATAAATAACTCAAACAAATCAACAAGAAAAACAACCTCATCAAAAAGTGGTCAAAAGACATGAACAGAAGTTCGTCTAAAGAGGATAGAAAGATGGCAAAAAATGTATGAAAAAATGCTCAACATCACTAATCATCAGAGAAATGCAAATTAAAACCACAATGAGATATTACCTTACCCCTGTCAGAATGACCATGACTAAAAAGTAAAAAACAATAGATGTTAGTGTAGATGAAGAGAAAAAGAAATGCTTACACACTGTTGGTGGGACTGCAAATTAGTCCGACCTCTACGGAAAACAGTATGGAGATTCCTCAAAAGAAATAAAGGTAAACTTGTCATTCAATCCAGCAATCCCGCTACTGAGTATCTACTCAAAGGAAAATAAGTCAATTTATAAAAAAGACACGTGCACTTGAATGTTTATCACAGCACAATTCACATTTGCAAATATATGGAATCAACCTAAGTGCCCATTAATTCATGAGTGGATTAAAAAATGTGGTATATATATACATATATATATATATATACACACACACACCATGGAGTACTACTGAGCCATAAAAAGGAATAGAATAATGTCTTTTGCAACAACTTGGATGTAAATGGAAATCATTATCCTAAGTGAAGTATCTCAGGAATAGAAAAATAAACACCACATGTTCTCACTAGTAAGTGGTAGCTAAACAATGTGTACACATGGGCACAAAGAGAAAGCAAGTGTAAGGAAGGGTGGAAGGGGGGTGAGTGATAGAAACTTACCTATCGGGTACAATGAACATTATTCTGATGACAGGCACACTGAAAGCCCTGACTTCAGCATTATACAATGTATCCATGAAACAAAAACATTTGTACCCCCTTAATATTTTGAAATATAAAAAGGAAAAAAATACTTGTGAGGGGAAAAGAATAGAGGTCTTAGGTGACAACAAGCACTGCTTATATTAATATTATATAATGTAGCTGTTTAAATAGATGATGTGACCTTAGGTACAGACCTTGAGCCATTCCATATATTATCAAGTTGTATCTAGAATATGGACCCTTTTATGACAGGAGAAGTCTAAAATTCTGGGATGGGTTTTTTTAAGGAGGACTTAAAGATGTTGTTCAGAGATATGAAGACCAGGTTTTCTCTTCATATGGTCTATTGATACTTCAAAGTCAACATTTCATAAATTGAATCAAACATCATTCTCTCTCCTATTTGCTTCTTCTTTGCTATGCTCTCTTTTGATACAGGGAAGTACCACTGTTAGGAATAAAAGAGATAATTTGCCACTTAGCTATGAGCTTGGCCCATAGTTAGCTCTCCATAAATGGTGGCTTAGAGTTATAATGATTACTGTATATCACTTCATTTAATACTTCCAAGAACTTTATGAGGTATTACTTGCATTTTTAGAGGAGAAAACTGGGGGTGACAGAAGTTAGGTGGTTGAATCAGGGCAACAGTTTGTAGGCTGCAGAGTAGGAGGCAAGCTGAAGTCTGACCTCAGAGGAAGCTTAGACTGTTAACCAATGATCTCTACTGCCTCTCCAGAAGGTCAAATATGATTGGATAATGACAATGAAGTGGGGAGAAGAGGTTATAATTTCCACAACCCTTTGAACTTGTCCTGAAAGGCTTGCTACTTTACTTTGGGTCTTTAAAGCTTCCAGCACCATTCCTTTGTACTTTAAATGTGTTCCCAGCTGCAGAGAGAGGGAACTGCATTAGCTATTAAATTGGATACATAGCCATATACTATTTTCTAACTGAACTTTTTAATGCTTTAAAGAGTTGAAGTACAGTTTAATGGTGTTTTAGCTGTCACTGGAATTAAAAGTCGAGTGCCATTGTGTGCTGGGTTTTGTCCCCCCTTCAGCTGATATTTAGAGAAGTAATTATTCTACTTAAGTCTTGCAGGATGTGTGTACCATGAAACAAACAATAGAGAAAGACCTCTTGAGGTGTTCCATGGATTATTTATTTCCCCTTAATAGTCCTCACTGAGAACAACTCACTGCCTGCATTTTTGATCCACTATAACTTTGTCCTTAACAGAAAGGTAAAGGGACCTCAGATCTACCTCTTCCAAATTTATATCATCAGTAAATCACACAGTAAACAACAACAATAAAAAATCTTCTCGTTCTTACAGTTGCTAACACAAGGGAGCAAAAACAGAGGTAGCTGTTGCCAGGTACTGATTAAACGCACTCAAAGTGGTTGTTCTTCAAAGAGACCCATGTATGGGCTGAGCAGACTCACAGTTTCCTAGTGAGAAACTCACAACCTTCCACATCTCCTCCTTTGACCACACGAAGCTTTAGACATGTTCCCTCTGCTTAAGTTTTGCAAGCATTTATCGCTTGTATGTTACCAAGTGAGGTTTGCTGGTTGCTGGCTTCATCTCCCAGTTAGGGCAGCATGTCTGCTTGCTTTCTTCCCTTCTCCCCGACATGTTGAGGCATCATTATGTGCGGGTCCCATGCAGGGCCGTGGGGATGAATGAGGCAAGCACGGCTCCTGGCCTTGGGATACAGATTGGTAAGTTTTCCATCTTCTGTACGATTCTCCTGGTTTGAGGCACTCAGGAGATGCTTAATAGATACTTACTAAGTTGACATGCCTAAGAATGAGCCAAGAAGGTGATGAAGCCCTGATTTTGTCTCAGTAATAACCGTGGGACGCTTTCTGAATTGACCTCATCTGTTGCGTATGGAACAGGAGTAGCAGCAGTTGTCATTTACTGTAGGGCAGGAACCTTTGCTGTGTGCTGGGAGCCCTGAGACAGACAGGTAAGAAATGGGTGAAGTGACCTGATTTTTAAAATAGGAAGAAGTTGTAGTGTTTAGGGGTACTGGAAACAGCACACTGCATCAAAAGGTACCCAAATTCAAATGGCTGGAAACAAACAGACACACACAAAAGGGTAGGCTGCCAGTTGATGGGCTCTGATTATAGAAAAACTGAGGCAGGTTCAGAACATCAAGGATGTCAGGGGTTCAATCATATCTATGAGCAATAGTTGGTGCTGGATACTTTATCCTAGAGTAATAGAGAAGTCAAATGGAAGATAATTTCTTTAGGAATCTGAAGGACTGACCAGAGGGGAATAAAACTTATTCAGTGTCTGAGGCCAGTATTTGGCATTCAGAGAGAGAGAGAGAGAGAGAGAGAGAGATTGATTTTACTTGAATACATTTGATTGAGAGTTTTTGAATGAGTTCTGACGAATAATGAGTTCCTGTCATTGAAGCTGTTCAGGCTTAGTTTAAGGAGCTTACAGCTGGCATGTTGGAGAGGGGTTGGATTTAAGGATGTTGATGGTCTTTTACCAGTTTTGTTATTTCATGATTTCTTGAAGATCAAGGTGCAGAGAGACATTCTGGGTGCCTGGATACATATGAGCATCTTTTCCCAAACAGTTCCTTACAGGTGGGGTAGACAGGCTATTTGTCCACTATGCCAGTGTGCCCTAGAACTGGATATGCACTGGATGGAGGTAGATTCCTTCATTCTCAGGAATCTGTCAAACCCCAAACTTGAAACACATAGGCCATTGACATAATATTACAGGCTTCTTCACTAACAGGAATAGGCATTGATGGATATTTAGAACAATAAACATTCCTTCTATTAACAAATAAATAATCACTCTGCAGTCTAGAGAATAGAGACAGTTGGGTCACCTGTCCAGTGAATTAATTATCTATCATTGCATAATCAATTACCCCCAAATATAGGGGCTTAAAACAATAATAATCATTTATTATCCAATGGCTTCTATAGATCTAGATTCCAAGACTGGCTTAGCTGGGCAGTTGTGACTCAGAGTGTCTCACGAGGTCGTAATCGAGATGTCGGCTAGGGCTGCAGCCATCGGTAGGCCTAATGGGGCCTGGAGGATCTGTGTCCAAAGTGGCTCACTCATGTGACTGGCAAGATGGTGCTGGCTGTAGGTGAGGAGCCCCAGTTCCTCCCCACTTGGCCTTCTCCAGAGGACTACTTGAGGTCCTCATAGCATGGCTTTCCCCAGAGTGACTGATCCACGAGAGAGTCAGAAGCCACAATGTCTTTTTCTTGACTTCAGGAGTCATACTTCTTAATTTTTGCAATATTCTATTGGTTTCACAGGCCAGCCCTATTCATTGTTGGAAGGGACTACACAAGGGCATAAACACCTGGAAGCCAGATTCATCAAGCACTGTCTTGGATTTTGGCCACCACATCTGATCAGCCCTACCCTTGTGGATTTATTTCTCAAATATTCCTCCAACTGTGAAATATCCCAATCCAAGAGGGCTTTGGTATAGTTCTATATTTTAGTGGGTTTTTCCCTTTTGGAATTTCTTATTTTGAAGTCACTCTTTATACAAGTGGTTTTGAAGGACAGCTTGATAACATTTCATTCTGGATTTCTTAGAAGGCAATTCCTCACAAAACCTTTTGTATCTAACTACCAAAGGGCATGTGGATTGGAAAAAAACTGTAAGACCAGATCTTGTGCAATCTAATATTGTGAGTCCATTGATATTTCTAACTAAGGGTTAAAAATTTTCAGTTCTCATAATTTCTGGTATGTAATGAATCCACAATATAATGCATGGAAATTCATGTTGTCCTTCATTGGGTACTAGTATTTAATCTACTGCTCAACTGCTGACCGAGTCTACTATTTTCTCAGCAAAAGAGCCATAAAAAGGTTTTACTGAGTCCATTCCATCAGTGTTTTGATGGGTTTACTAAACCTATCAGAGAATTGTGGTGTCAGCATATATCACTTTAAAAAAAAAGGGCACTTGGATGAGGTATTTTTGTTTTCCTAGTTACATTTTGCAGCACTGTCAGTTGCTGATTTTTTTCCCCCTTTCTACCACAGATTGTTATAGTATTTAACGTTTATGTGTTCTCTCTCAGTACCAACTGGGGCCATGGCCAAAATTCTGATTGGGAGTGGGTGGCGGGGTTGGAAACTATATATATGATGGCTGAACAGCTGGGATAATTTATGTTTTTTGAGGCAATAATCATGAATAATGCAAATCTAGCTATTAAAATAGAATGAAGGGATGACATCTTACTGTGTGGGAATTTTAAGGTGAAGTTATAGCTTTAGAGTTATAATAACATTACCTATGTCTAGGTGTCAACATTATTACTCACTGTGCACTCAGTTTGAGGATAAAAACCTAACATCTTTAATTTAGCCTCTGAAGAACAGATGACAGGGAATTCCTCTGGTGCTGTTCTTCTTCTCTAAGGAGTCTTCCTCTCCCTGGCCCCTTGCACTAGGCCAGGTAGCCCCCTGAGTGCTTCTATAGCCCCTCTGTGTCTCCACTGGTGGCAATTATTATGACTCATTGATTCCTTAGTATCTCTCACAAGAGGGCTAACTCCATGTGGAAGCGACCACATTTTCCTTGGTCACTATTGAATTCCCAGCACTGAGCACCTTGTAGGTATGTTGGTCATCAGGCTTTCAGCAGCACACGAGGGAAATGCAACTCAAATAGGCTTAATCATGAAAGATAATTTATTGTTCAATATAACTGAAAAGTCTCTTATGGATGTTTCCAGGCATGACTAGATCTAAATACTCAAAAGTATATGTCATCTCCATCTCTTGAACCATTTTTCCTCAGTGCTGGAATTAATTTCAGAAAATTTCTTCCTTTTGAGTGTCAATATGGCCACGAGAAAGCTCTAGGCTTAGTGGGAGGCGAATTTATATTCCTCAAGTGGTTTCAACAAAAGTCCCAGGTACTAAGATATTTTGCTTTGATGAGACTGTCCAGGGTCACACATGCTCCTGAGCCATTCACTGTCACTGGGGGGATGGAAATACAGTAGTTGACATGAGCTGTCTTCAAAGGCTTTGCCAAGGATGTGTAACTTGAAAAGATTTGACTAATAGCTTGCCTTGCCTATGGGAGTGCCTCTTCCCCCAAACACATCCACTAATAGGTGAGAGGAGAGGTGGGGAAGGCATTCCGGCCAGGTCAGGCAAGGGAGCAAAGGAAAAGGATCATGGCATATGGAGAAGCTAAAGATGCAAGTAACTGGTAGAAAGAAACTTCGAACCCAGCTTTCTGAACGTGAATTAACACTTAACCTCCCATCATGCCACATTGCTCTCTTATCAACACTATCTTGTAAATGCTATTTTATGCTATTCTTTATACCTTTATATACTTAAGGCAACTTCAGACACTGAGTAGGGTGAGACATCTCCACGCCGTCTGGAGAAAGCAGAAGGAGTTGATGTTTTTAGCACTCCACATATTGGTTGAGCAGATTTTACCCACCTGGGTGATAAAGTTAGGTACAACTCTAAAGTGGCTAAAGCAACAAAAAGAAGGATGCCAAGTGAAGCAGTGTGATTTCTGAATATAGAAAGAAGATATATTAATCTACAAAGACAATGATTTTCCTGAAATATATCTCAAAGCAGAAATTAACTGAGGGCCCTTACACAAAGAATACTGAGACAAAGTGGTATGCTATTGCTTAATCCATCGTTGTTCAAAGATTCAAATGTTATCGCTTCATTGGCTATACATAGTGTCCACAATAGAATAAGTGTCAGACACTTCACACTTTGCTTTCATTAATTGTACACCTTGAAACCCCTCACCTCCATAGTTGCTGATGTCCTATCTCTCTTCCCCAAAACACACCCACATAATGTTCATGTATGTTCAAAAGCAGAACACTTGACATCTCAGACATATAAAATATTACATGATGCCAATGTGTTTACAAAGAGCACTTTGGTGTCTCTGCACTGAGGTCATCTCTGTTGGAATTTTCAATGCATGCACAATATCACTAAATAGTTCACAATATGATTTATTATTCTTATTGCCACTAAGGTTTGCACAGGAAGCCTTACTATGTGTTGGGCCCTGGTGCCAAGCACTTTATAAGTGTAATTGAATTTAACTGACCAGTATTTGTATAGATTAATAGTGGTCTGGGAAGAGTAGAGGCAATTTATTTAGCTTCTCCCTTGGAATGATTCACATTAGGAGCAAGGTTATTACTTCCTTATCTCCCTCTTGAATTAAAATAAGTGGCCAGGACATTGTGATGTGTTTCCTTCCCCAGACCCATATCATTCAAGGTCTGTCTGCAACTATGAGCAAGGTGGCTGTGGGTTTCTGTCCCAGCCAGATGTTTCAGGCCACACTCAGAGGCAGACAAATGTGTCCAGTGGAGCAGTCACCATTTGTACCAGTGACTTTGTCTCTGGCAGATCAAAATAGCCTCCCTGAGGAGGTAGGAAATGCCCAGGCTG
This sequence comes from Lemur catta, assembly GCF_020740605.2. NCBI lineage: Eukaryota > Metazoa > Chordata > Mammalia > Primates > Lemuridae > Lemur > Lemur catta. Next base: position 23,886,840 of record NC_059145.1, on the reverse strand, counting down.
TTCTCCTAGAGGGTAGGGGCCTTCTCTTAACACAATGGTTTAAAAAACCAACAAATACATTCTGTTCACATTTTAGTTGCAAGATGAAAAACCAAATACTCGAAGCCTCTAAACCATAAATATTTAGGAAATAAGTGGTAAGTGAATTCCCTAATGAGACTAAAACCTGGCCAAACTTGGGACGTTGGGTTTCCTCTTAGTGAATAATTTCTTGTGCTAAAACACAAGTTCCCATTTTCCAACTGCCTATGAGACCTCAGAGCCATAACCATCCCTAAATTGTGTCTTGGTGCGTTAACTGCAGCAAGGTACTACGGTAGGAGTTTTGTCTTAATATTGTCATTGTAGCAGCAATTGAAATAATTTTCATCGTTCTATTTGGTCAGACGTATTTCTGGTTATGCTCTGTAAATGCTAGACCTCTGTGTATAGAGAGACGGTGTGCTAATGTTCATCAAACAAAAGAAGTTAAATAAAGCCCCTAGAATTACCAATCTGGGATTCTCACCTAGAAACATAATGATCCACTTCTATGACTTGGCTTGCTCCACGGGAAGGGAAAATCACTTCTGGCCAGCTGTTGTTCCTGCGGCATCTTGGCTGTCTCTGTCAGTAGGAAATGCTTTTCCTTCCCTCAGGCAGAAAAGGATTTGGAATTTGGGCAAGCACTGAGGAAAAGGTCAAGTCTGACTGGAAAGGGCATATGAAATAACTGGTGATGCTACTTCTGCTCTTAGGCACTGCTGGCTATTTTATTCTAGAAAGCAACTATAAAAAAATCTCCAAAGTTTACATAGAAGTCTTGATCTTTATTATTCAAAAACTCAGAGTTTAAGCTGGGCCGTGGCAACCTCGCAGGTCTGATGTGACTAAAAAGGAAGTAGTCAACCTGTATTCATCATCTCGAGCATTTGTGATGATCTCATTGTGTATTTCCTTCTCAATGTCAGGACACAAATGTCATCTAATTTGTGTGCTTTAGTAGGTGATGGTCTCATTATGTCTTTCTTTCTCAACATCAGGACACAAATGTCATTTAATGGGTGTGCGTTAGTAGATAGTTTTATTGTAGTGCAAATATCAACATGGTTAATGGAATAATTGCCATTTAGATGGGACAAAAATTATTTAAAAAAATGACTTACTCTCCAGTGATTCTCATCTTCTAAACACTCACCAAACCTGACACTGGAATCTTCACCCAACCCTGACACTTGGTATTTTCTGGGAGTAAATTAAGGAAGAGGAAAAAAGAGGCAAAGAAAGAGAAGAGTCAGCACAGTGCAGGCTGTAAGCCAACCCTGCTTTGAGAGATGAAGAAAGGAGGACAGCGGTGACAGCATTGAAAATGATGATGTAAGGACCTCTAAAAGTTCTCTCCTCCGTAAAAGCAATGAGAAAACTGGCAAAAAGTGTCAGAACCAACTTTCTCAGAACTTTGTAAATTAACCACACGCTTGTAGCAATCTGGGGAGCATTTATTCAAGAAAAACAGGTGAATCTTCATAAGAAGAGTGAGCGTTGTTGCATTTTAACTTGCTCTATTTCCAGCTTTCTCTCTCTCCAGCTCCATAGCAGCATTTAAAACCAACACACCAAGGTCATGGTGAAAACCAGCAACGTGGTAGCCACTGGAGGGGGCAGAATGTGGTTGGAGCTTCTTCAAAGCCTCATTTCGAGAGAATTGTTATTAATATTATTTGATCTATTTGGTGGTTACTGGGAAGACTCCACTTGCAAAAACTGTCTTTATTTGACCTGACATACATCTTACCAAGTGAAGACATCCTTATTCCTAGGGATGTTTTTCAAAAATATTTAGAGGCTAATGTTCAATTTTGTGGCTGCCTGAGGCAATTGACAAGAGTTAGGGCAAATAATAGGCTAACCAAAAGACTTAAAAGGAAAAGCTGAAGAATGATAATTCACAAAGGCATCGAAAAACTCCAACGTGTTTCTGCAAATCTAGAAGGTCATGCACATGTGTAGGGCTATGCACATGCCCAGGGCTGTGCTCATGCTCTGGAAAGAACTGCAAATGTCCTAAGCTCTCACCTTTGGCAGATATTGAGACTCTGTGTTAGCAAGAAGTAAAGACTAATGTGAAGTTGTCAATTGGCTGGCTGAGCATTGAAGACATGCCCAAACATGCATACAGAGCCACGCAGCAAAGAACAGGGCACCTACTGGTTTCAGTTGTTTAAGGACATATCTGTTCAATCATTAGCAAACACTTAGCTAAAAGAGCAGATATTTTATTGACCAAACAAGACCAAGAATACAGATTTTACAGAATTAGTTCAGAAAAGTCACTAAACAAACAATAACAATAATCAGCAACAACAACAAACCTTATGAAGGGGAAATTTTGATTTTCAGAATGTCCACACATTATTTAAAATGTCCAGTTTTCAACAAAAATTATGAGACATGCAAAAGAAGCAAGAAAGTGTAGCCTATATGTAGAAAAAAACGAATTGCTAGAAACTGTCCCTGAGGAAGCCCAAACATTGGACTAAGTAGATAACAATGTTAAGTCAGCTATTTCAAATAGTTTCAAAATACCTAAAGGAAATATGTTTATAAGACTAAAGGGAAGTATGAAAACAATTTCTCACTAAATAGAGGCCACAAATAAAGTTATAAAAATTACATATATATAAAAGAACTAAATAGCAATCCTGGAGGTGAAAAGTATAATAACTGAAATTTAAAAATTCAGGGCTTATCAGCCCCTTTGAGCAGGTGAAAGAAAGAATCATTGAACTTGAAGACAGGTGAATGGAGATTATCCAGTCTGAGGAACAGAAAGAAAAATGAAAAAAGAAAAATGAACAGAGCCTTAGAGATTTGTGGGACCCTCAACTCCATCAACAAACACATGATGGGAACCCCGATGGAGAGAAGAAAGAAAAAGGGGTAGAAAGAATATTTGAAGAAATGAAGGCTGAAACTTCTCAAATTTGATGAAAAACATTTATCTACACATCTAAGAAGCTCAATGAGCTCCAAGTATAATACAGTCAAAGAGATTCAAACCTAGACAAACCAGAATCAAATTGAAAGCCAAAACAAAGAGAGAATCTTGAAAGTAAAAAGAGAGAAGCGACTCATCACTTACAAGGGCTACTCAAACATATTAAGAGATTTCTCATCAGACACCATGGGAGTCAGAGGCAGTAGGATGATATATTCAATGTATTCAAAGAAAAATCCAACCCATAAATCCATCAAAACTCACTGCAAAAATGAAAGAGAAATTAAGACCCTCCAAGATAAGCAAAAACCAAGAGAATGCCATCTATTAATACAAAAATTAACCAAAATGGATCAAGGACTCAAATGCAAGCACTAGAACTATAAAATGCTTAGAAGAAAGCATAGCAACCAAAGGAAAAAATAGACCAAAGGACACCATCAAGAAAGTAAAATGACAACCCCTAAAATGGAAGAAAATATTTGCACGTGTGCATGCATACACGGACACACACACACAGGCACTGGATAATATACCCTTGTCAGGCATACAATGAGTTAATTTTTATATATGGTGTGAGATAGGGTCCAGCTACATTCTTTTACATGTGGATATTCAATTTCTCAGGACCATTTGTTAAAGAGACCCCTTTTCCACAATTGAATTGTCTTGGCACCCTGGTTGAAAATCAATTAATTACACATGTATGGGTTCATTTCTGGAATCTTACTTCTATCTCATTGATTTATATGTATATCCTGTGCCATTACCACACAGTCTTGATTACTATAGCTTTATGGTAAGTTTTGAAATTGAGCTTAGGAGGCATTTAAGATGTGGATTTGGAGTTAACAATCATCAGTTTAGCAGGTGGCTGACATGAAGACATATTACAGTCTTCACGCTCAGTGCCCCAACTAGGGAAGTTCCTAAACTGCATGTTGCAAATTGGATCCATGTCAAACACACAGCCAGGAATGCTAGTTTCTTTGACAGGATGAACAAAGAAATAACACATGGGAATTTGATATTTCTGAAACTTGAATCACCCACATATCATTGTAGCATTTTTGCTGTAGGCACTTACCAATTCTTTTCTCAACTTTTTCTATTAGTTATTTCACTTTAAATATCTAATTATTTTAAATGTCAGCTTTTCATTGAGTACATCATAAGTATTATATGCAAAATCATGGGTTTAAACTGCTTGTAATAGTTTTTCTAACATACATTTAAATAAATATGTAATTATTAAAGATAAAGATTGTCCACTGAATACCTACATGTTTTTAGGAGTCCTAAGGCATATAAGTATCCTACTTGGGGAGACATTGCTGTTTGGAGAAAGCCTTCCTTCTGTAAGGAGTTATTTGACCAAAATTCTAGTTTCCGATACATTGGTTTTGTGATCCTTGGTGAACAAAGCAAATTCAGTGCCCTTATCTGTAAAATGTGAGCAAAATATGTTACTCATATTGGTTATCATTTACTGAGGGCTTTCTGGAAGCCATGATCTTGGGATGACTTACCAGACATTACCTGGTCAGGTTGTTCATTACTTACTGTTGTGGGCTGAATTGTGTCCCCATCCAAAACAGTATTTTGAAGTGCTAATCCTTGGTATTTGTGAATGTGACCTTATTTGGAAATAGAGTCTTTTCAGATGTAGTCACATTGATACTGAATTAGGGTGTGCCCTAAATCCAATGACTGGAGTCCTTATAAGATGAGGGAAATTTGGACACACAGACACACTGGGAGAATATCACTAACTATGGAGGCAGAGATTGAGTGATGTGTCTACAAGCCAAGGAATGCTTGGGATTGCTGCCAACCCACCTGGAGCTAGAAGAGGCAAGGAAGTGTCCTTCCCCAGAGTCTTTGGAGGCAGCATGGCCCTGTTGACACCTTGATTTCACAATTCTAGCCACAAGAAGATAAATTGCTTTTGTTTTAAGCCACCCAATTTGTAGTAATTCATTACGTAGCCCTAGGGAAATAATACATCTACATTTTATTGTCTATATCAGCTAGATGAGGCAGGGATCTCTTATTTTGTTCATTGCTGATTCCCAGATCCTGGAACAGTTTCTCACACACAGTAAATGCTTAATTCATATTTTTGTGAGTGAATGAATTAATAAGATCTCTTAACAATTCTGAGTTATATGTTTATCACATTATAAAGAAACCAAGCCTGGAAGAGTTTCTGAAATATGTTCAAGGTTACATAGCCCATAAGTACTGAGCCAGGATTTAATCCTAGATACATCTAATTCTAAAATCTCTGCCATTTTTTTTTAAACCATACTCTGCCTTCTGCAAAATAGAGAGCTAGAATGAAATGGTTTCTTAAGTCCCTTGCAGCTGAGAGCAATGGTTCTGTGATAATATACAAGCTTTGTGGAGATGGTATATTGAGTCATCACTTGTAAAAATATTTGTTGAGGTTTTAGCAAAATTGGGATGCTCCCCGAAGACAGCAAAGTAATAATAACTGGTTTTTATTTTTATTCAATAAATATTGACTGGGCACTTACTATGTACCAGGCCCCATAAGCATTTTGATTGATAGATCCTTTCATATACTTTTCACAGTAGTCTTACCCAGTTGAAATTATTATCATTTCCATTTTACACATGAAGAAACTGAAGCAAAGAGAAGTCACACAACTTGCTGAATGTCCCATCTAGGAAGAAGCCAAACCTAGAATCAATCCAGACCTTGAGAGTGGAAATCTCAATTACCTGAAATGCTTGTACCCTTCTCTTACATGTTCCACCCTTTCTTCAAGTGCTAGTTCAGCATCTTGTAGCCCAGGGAGCCCTCATTTGATGCTACACACCTTGTGGTTTATTTCTCATGTGTACCACCCACCTGCACTTTTTTCTTAGCTTGGTGGATACCTGGTTCACCTCCTGAGCTACACCCTTAGCCTCTGAAGCTTACACACAGCAGGTACATAATCTATGTGCCTTAAGTTGGTAATATAAATAGTGCTAAAGAAGGTGCTTTATGGATACTGGAGGCAAATTTTCCAGGATGATCACATTCTGAACTGGTTGAAACTATCATGTTGCCATTGACCTTCTTGAAGTTTTTAATCACTTGCATTATAATTTCTTGGGGGTGCTTTCCAAAAATACATTTTCCTGGGCTTCACTTCAAACTTATTGAATCAAAATATCTCAGAGTGGAATCTTTCCAACCTTTGCATACATGGTGTTCCCATGCAGTGTCTGCTACCAGTTCAATGACTTCATTGGAAAGATTTCCTATTGTGTTTCAGGTTTTAACTTAGATGTCCCAGCCTTTAAGAATATTCTTTTTACCCAAGACTAAAGGTGAGATGTTCCTTTGTGCTCCCATTAAGCACTTTGGTATTTAGCCCCCTTATAGCACTTTGCATACACTAACACATCTTTATGTGATGCATAAAGTAATGCATCCTTACTTATAAGTCCCCCTTTCACATGTCTATGAGTGAATTCTTTGTGGTCAGAGTCTTTCACTGTCATATCCCAAGTGCTTATCATAGTCCCTGGCAGGTAGCAAGTGGTCAGTAATAAAATACAGGAATGCACAAATAAAAAGAGGTAGTGGAATTGATGAGCAATTAGGAGCACTTAATTTCTACTCAAATTTCTGCCAAGAGCACACAGGGGCAGAGTATGTCCTTTTTATTTAGCATTAGCATGAAGATCACATCTTTCCCCTCACACCTGGCCATTTTCTCAGTTGCAGCATCCTAGTTAGAATTTATAGTCACAGAAAAGCAGAAGAAAACCACAAATGTGGATGGAATTGTTTGTCCTGCTCATCTAGTTTGAGAAGGATGCAAATACAGTATATTTAGATGTTAATGGACAATAGCCCTAGCTTTCTAAACAGTTCCTGGATGAGCTTGGCATGGCTTCTGTTAGAATACATGAAGAAACCAGGAATGACAACCACATAATTTTGCAAATCACAGTATTTCAAACAAAACACACCCTTTTGGCAATCTAGGATAACTACAAATTAAGGGAGCCAGTATATCTTTTTCTTAAAATCTAGGATGTTTTCATTTTCTGATAGCATCTCACAGGTTCTGCATTCAGAATGTAGGTACTTAATAAGTGCCTATGTATTGGACTAACCTAGCTAACGGCCTTCTTACCAATGCATGTGAGAAGGGGAAAAAAATGCCTTTGAAATTTCTTTCCTTTATGGTCCACATGTTTACACAAACCTGCCCTATGTTTACGCAAACAATGAACTAGTGGTTTGCAGAAAGATTCTTAGATTAGGATAGAAAAGATTCTTTGGTTTTGGTCTTGGATTCATCTGGAACTAGCCAGGTGGCCTTAGATAAGACACTTAACTTCTTTCCTTTTTTGATGTCCTTATTTGCCAGAGGAGGATAATTCTAGCCCCTTTGTTAGCTCCTATTTTTGTTCTGAGGATTCAATAAGACAATGTGCTAATGAGGGTTTATCTTGTATATAATACAGAGTTACTTAATAAATACCAACAATGAGCAAATAAATAAATAAATGAACGATGTGTACAAAAGAGCTTTGGAGATGTAAAATTAGCCCAAAATATGAAGCCTACCAAAAGTCCAGAAATTTTCAATGAAAATCGTTTCAGAAAGATGGAGTCTTTATATCTGGCCGGAATCAGTTAATCTGATCATCTGAGTGAGCCCTGGTCTATGTCAAAAGTATGTCCTACTGGAAAAGGGCCACGATATGGAGAAGTTTTGATAGAAGAAAAAACAGTAAGGACTTAATAAAGGAAAGAGTGCTTGGAGCCCAGGTGGAATGTAAAAGTGTCAAAGATTGCCACATCTTGGGATTTGAGGCAACTTGAAAAAGGTGGCGCAGGAGAGGAAGAGTAGCAGAACCTGAGCTGAAAAGCCAGCTTCTTCTATCACTGTTGAGAAGGTTTTCCTGATTTTATATACATGTGTATGTATATATTAACATATATATATAGTTCTGTGCATTAGGTGTTGGGGTCATAAGCAGTGGTGTACTAATGTTCTTCAGAACATCTGTTCTTCAGAAAAAAACAATGCCCTGGTTTGTAGCATTAGCTGATTCACATGGCCCAGTGAATCAGGAAGTCATCAACACCACCATGGCTGATCTCAAGCTGCCAATGGTTTAATAATAGGCTTGTAAAATTTCTGAAAACTTAACAATCAGCTCTGTGAGCCAGCACGAGCCAACTCCAACAAAACGCTGAATAAGTTAACTATAAAGTTATAAAAACTTACTGTGGCAGATTTCAGAGAGTAGAGAGAATTGTCTAACAGACCTCATGTTCCCATTTCCTAGCTTCAGTAATTATCAAGCTGTGCAAAATTCTTGTTTTATCCGTACCCTACCTGTTCCTTCCATCCCCAGCTGGATTATTCTGGAACTCGCACTTCAATATGTGTCTCTAAAAGATAAGAACTCTAAACATACAACCACAATACTATTGCTATGTAAAAAAATTAAAAACAATCCCTTAAACCCATTCAAATTAGCCTCAATGCATATATATATTTTAAATATATTATTATATTAGTATTATATATAATATATTATATATTTAATATATCATTATACATTATTATATATATACACATATACATATATATATAATGTAAAATTTCCTGGGGGGGTATACAGTTGTTTTATTCAAATCAGGATCCAGACAAGATCTATGCACTGCATTATTTGATATATCTCTTAATTTTTTTTTTAATCTATAGGTTCCCCCTTCCTTCCCCACCCCTTTTAATTTCTTTGCAATTTATTTATAGAGGAAGCCAGGTTACTTATTTTGTAGTTTTCCACTGTCTGAAAGTTGCTGATAGAACTTTAACGGTGTTAGTGTGTTCTCCTTTCCCCATTTTTTTTGGAAAGTGAAGCGATAATTCAATCTACAGCCTTGATCTGATTTAGGTTCTGTGTGCATGCGTGTGTTTGTGTGTGTGTGTGTGTGTGCATGCGCATGCATGCTCGTGTACCTCCATGAGCAAGAGCATTTCATGGGGAAGGGTAAAACTTTCCCATTGCCTCATATTAGCAGAAACATCGTGTCTGGTTGTTCCTCTTTCAGTGATATTAAGATTGATCAGTGGGTTCAGCCTGAAACAGATGACATTCACATTGCCAAAAAAAACACCCAAAATCTGAGATAAATATTTTCTTTCTCAGTCTCAAAGATGCCTTTTAACCACAAACACATAAATCAATATATGAGTATAAACAGTTACTAAATCAACCCATCTATTTTATTCATGATCACTTCACATTTGAAAGCTCTTGCTGTGTTTATTTTCTTTGAACTGAATTTGGGGCTTTGACTAGGAAGCCATAAATCCAGTTTTTGATGAAATACGACTTCACCACCATGCCAGATTGGAGAGAGTTCCCTGCTAATTTTTCTTCTTTGCATTGCTTTGGTAAGCGGTGAGCATTCAGATTCGCTCTTTTTCAGGGCTAGCACACCACCAATTTAGCTTCAACCTTCTGGAAACTTTTTTCTTTAATGTTTAATTTGTGATGGACAGAGTATTACCAGGAATGTTCAACTCTGCCAGGCTGTACGGGCAGGATTTGAAGTGTGTCTAAGGTGTGGGCAAATGAACAAGTGCCATCACCCGGAGTGTGGCTGGTCCCCTAACTTTCCCTGGCCACTAGTTAGGCCTTAATACACTTAGAAGGTTGCTCGTCTAATTTGAACTGTGTGAGACTTTGGCTGGAGGGTAGTTCTGTGTCCCAATGATAAAAGAACACATAAAACAGCCCAGTGCCTGATCATTCTCCCTGGCTGTCAGTGAATCATGTCTAATGGCATCTCCATGCAGCTTGCGCCAATTTGCTTGCAATGGCATCCTTTTCCGTGGGCTTGCTGCTCAGCAGGCCCTGAAGCAATCTATGAATAACTTCCCAACAGATGCTGTTTATGAATTGAAGCAAATGGCTTCCCTGTTTCTCTTTTTTCTCACTTCAATAATTTTCAGTTACATTACGATGAATATTTATAGTCCTGTAGCAGTGCATAAAAATGGAGAACAAGCAGACCTGGGCATTGTTTCATACGTGAATGCTGTTCTAATGGGTTTTGGCTGACTGGTTTTAATAATGTTCTGTTGATGGACCGAAAAGAGGATGCAAATTGTAGATCAGTCATTTCCATTCACTGTTTTAGCGGGATGGGCGTTGATGGAGTGCTGGCTGCACGGATCATATGCCTGTGACGCCTTCACTCGCCAGCTCCGCTCGTCCTGGAGCATGTCTGCCTTCTCTTCCTACTTTCTTTGAGTAATTTCAAATTCTTGACTTTCACAGAGACTGACACTAATGTAAGAGCTCATTAGGTTTATTTTACTCTCTACAGGTATTACCATTTGTGATTCAAACGGCTAACTGCATTAGAAGCTGCAGCCCAACTAACATGACATTCCTAGGAATTAAAATGCGAAATTGCAAGGAGTACATTGGTTTTGATTTGCCAGCTTCTTTTATAGATAGGTATTGGGCCACATTTTACTCTAAATGGCTTTTTCAAATGTTTCATATTTCCACGTTCTTTTAAATGTTACAAAAATGAGAGGACTTATATCTAAACACAGCTCCTAAATTTGATTCTAAGGGAACTACTCTATCTTAAGTGGCTTATGTTTCCAATCGCTGATATACCTTACTTGCATTTTCTACTTTACAATAATGAGTTAGTTAACTAGGCTATATTTTCCAAACCATTGACTGTGTTATATTGGCCCACGTACAAATAATTGCCTGTTTGGCTATTTGCTTATAAATAAGAGTGTTGAAAATTATATGTAAATATGTATATGCATGCACAGTGAAGATATGCTGAAGCCTCCCAAAATATTTAAATTGCCCCATTTTCTACTCTTGTATTATGAAATACTCACCAACTACTCAAATGGAACCGTATTTATTATGCATGCAAACCCACAATATCTTTACTGCCTATCATTTGTATGCCACACACAGAAGGTTGTGCTGTAACACAACAGTAAAAAATAAAAAAGGCAATTTAGAGAGAAGTATGTTTCTTGCTCTAAACTGCAGTAGATGCAAAGAGTGATTTTCCTTTGAAAAGGAGAAGTATAACCCACAATCCTGAAATAGTCTAAAAATTAACAAAAAGCCCAAGAATTGAATATCTGATATAGAAATGTTATTTTTAAAGAAACTAATATACAGCATAATGTCTCAAAGTAATTATCATGCCCCACAAATAACCAAAATAAGAAACCCTGGGAAGATTTTCAGGCCTGTAGCAAAAGGTCTAAGAATAGACTGTGGTTGGTATTTTTGCAGAACAATTCACATAGCACTTTTCTATTTGTTTTAAATAATAGTAACACATTTTAAAAGTAATAAATGTAATAAACAGCATAGGAAATTAATGTGAACATTGTTTCCCTCACTATGATAACTACAGGTTAATAGCACTTTGTGTATAATTTTTAGATGGTTATATGCGTATGTAACATTCACACTTTCCACAGTAATACTTTTCTTCATATGCAGTATTTTGTCTTTCACCATTGGTAATTTTTGAATCTTTGTTTCCTTTCTGCCCCTTGGTTGTGTAATCAACAACTTTTCTGATTTCTAGATAGACAAGCTTTTTATTCAGTTTGCTTTCTTCCACAGTTATTCCTTCCCCCTAGAGTTACTTGGAGATTCACTTAGCTTTGGGGAAAATTGTCTCTTGCTGATGGGTTTTTCTATAGAGGACACAATTTCAGGGAATGAGGTCACTTCCTGGTGCAGGGCTGCTACAAAAACATTATTTGGGTATGGAGAGTTGTGTGTGACATTTAGGCATCAGGAAGCAGTTGTATTATAATAAACAGGTGGGTAAATAAGAGAATGAAGAGGGCGTGGGATACAAATGCTAAGCATAAGTTGGGGGATAAGATAGTGCCTATTGGAGACTACCAGTGATAGTAAATCACAACCATGCTTCAGGGCAGGAGGCACAGAGATGTATACTCTGGTCTGTACCTCCCTACCCTGAAGGTAAAACTGCCTAAAAAGTTAAGGAAGATCAACTAAGGCTAGTTCATAAATCAAGACAATTATCTCAAATAAACTTCTTAAAAGCCCCTTTATTAATTTCATTTTACAAATCAGGAAACTGAGGCCTAGAGTTTCCAGGGTGATGCTGGTCCTGCTGGGCTTTGAACCTAGGTCTGTGTGACACCAAAGGCCATGTTCTGATGGGTGTGCTCCATCAGCCTGTCACAGGAACCCCCTGGAGGCTGCAGCTGGAGGAGCTCATTGACAGGGAGGCTATCCCACATCCAGATATCAAGGCTGTCCCTTATCAAGATGCTCCAGATTAATGAGGCATTGTCAATCAAGTAAGTTCTCCCCTTTTGCTGACTGGAAGAGCTGCAAATCTCCCCAAGTCAAGCAGAAATTAGGGCAGCAGGGATTGCAAAAGTCATTTGCATAGTGCTTCTATCTATGGGTGTCAAAAAGTCTAGAAACATAGGCAAATATATCACTATTATTACATGTCATCAAAGAAATCTTTAATATATAGAAATTAAAATATTGTCTATGTTTCCAGACATTATGGACATCCTGTAGAGATGACATGAAGAAATGGATAATTTTTTCTCTTTAAAAGAGTGCTTTGATACATGGTAGTATGAAATATATTATTCTTTGATTCCTGTATCCAAGGTGACTAAGTTACTCTGTTATGTTTTTCACATCCATCCTTTCTTATTGGTCCTGTCATATTCCCTCCATCATTCATTTGCCCATCCATCTCTTTATTTATTTGACAAATAATATTTGTTGAGCTATTACTGGCAGGCAGTGTAGTGAGCACTGGAGATTCCCTAGTAAATAAGATAGAGCTTGAACCCATCCTAAGAGAATACTACCTCTAATGGGGTTTCTAGAAAAGCACAAAGCTTATCAAGACACCGTGAGATACATGCTAGAATAAGTAAGGGTAGTAATAGTAAATGTGCCTGGGTAGGTTGGTTGGGGAGGGGGAGGATTGTACATAAACAGAGACCTGCAGAATAGGTAAGAATTGGCAGGTGAATGCTGAGTTGCGGTGGCATGGGCCTACAGTCCCAGCTACTCAGGTGGATGAGGTGGGAGGATTGCTTTAGCCCAGGAGTTCAAGGCTATAGATGATCAGGCCTTGTGAATAGCCACTGTACTTGAGCTTGGGCAACATAGCAAGACCCTGTCTCTAAAAAAAGATAAAACAAAAAAACAATCGGCAGGAGAATGCATGGGAATGATATAAAAATGTTCCATGCAGAGGGACCAGCATATGTAAAGGCCAAGTAGAGGGGAATATCATGGCCTTGGGAAGAAAGGGAGGCAGTTCTATGTGGCTCGTGTCAGAGGGTAATGAGCGAGTGGGAAGCCTGTTGGAGACAGAGACAGAGGAAAGATGTCATCAGAGGGGAAGATGGGAGAGGTGACAAGGGACACTCAGGCCTCATTTCATGCAGCCATGGAAGCCATGGTAAGCATCTTGGATTCCATCATTCTGGTGGTAATAGGAGGTGAAGATGAACTTCAAGCAGAATAATGATGTGAGATTTCCATTTTGAAAAGATTGCTGTGAACACAGCATGACAAGACTGAAGGAGACAGCCTGCTCAGAATGCTATCATGGTCCAGCTGGGAGGTGGTGGTGGCCTGAACTGAGGGTGTTGAGAGACATGCAGAGACCAGCATCCCTAGTCAGAAACCACTACCGTGCTTACCAGCATTCTCCTGAACCTGATATTCAAGATGCTTCCTGATATGGGGCTTGCTATATCAGTGAAACCTTAAATCCCCACAGAAACCCAACCTTTCTGTTCCTCCAGTCTCTTCATGTTGTTTTCATCTCCTTTATTTCTCTTATCTATATTCGATGCAAATCTTTCATGCACATTTGTATAAATTTACAAATTTTATGTAAATTTGGCAAAATCTCGAAGCCCTTGGTTAAGTGCATAGGCTGTGATGTTGGATTCACATGTGTTTAAGTCCTGGCTCTGCTATTAAAAATCTAAGTAACCTCAATTTCCTAACCTAAGTCTCAGTTTCCTTACTTTTAAGATGGGAGTAAAAACAACAACTGCAATTATAATATGTACCTTTCAGCATTAAAATCAACCACTAATCCACTGTAATAATCTTTACATGGTTTGATTCATGAAGACTGGAGAGGAATCTAGGATTTATAACAAGCACCTCTAGGAGATTCCAAACCCTATGTGGAGAAGTGGTGTGTTCCTCTATGTTTTTTTTTTAAATTTGGTATAAGTATAAATTCAAACATTTTGAGATAACATAAACAAAAATTCCGTTACTGGGAAAATTGGTTAGACTTTGTAAAACATTACTGTGAACTGGCAACTACAGGTCCTAAATTATTTTAGATTACATGTAAACCTTATATTATTTTATTCTACAACCCAATAACTAGAGGTTAGATGTAGTTAAAAACAATTGTTGCCCCCATCACCGTAACAGCATGCATTTTTAAAAAGTATATTTTAAACAGCACAGAAAGTAACTAATGGCAATTTCTCATGGAAATTACTTTTTTTGTCCCTGGACAAAGAGTTCAGAGCCAATCAAAAACCAATCAATATAAACTCTAATGTAAACCATAATTAAGGATGACAAATAGGTTTTTGTAAGATGTTAAATAATGCATTTATAAAAATAGCAATCCAAAGTAACACTTAAAAAACCAAACCACCAATGTCTAGAGGATGTATGCTGGTGACATTCTTGCCATTCACTACAAATTTTTATAGTTATCAGCAAGAGACTGTAAATGCCTTATGGTGTTACAAATGCTGGAAGTGTGAGCCCTGTGATAGTTTAAAAGTTATTTTATGTTTTAATGTGCAGATGATTCATTTTAGCCAACTCTTCATACTCAGGCACTGAATGCATAGGGTCACCTGGTTCTGAGACTTCCCTGTGGGCTGGGCAGGAAGACTCCTAATGTGTATGGCTCTTAGAACTCAGAGGGCTCACGGATATCTCTCATGTGTTATCAAAAGTGCTAGAGTCAGTATCTGTAAGAAGGGATGCAACACAAGAACGTAGATGCTGTCCATTTCAGAGCAAGGGTTTATAGGAAAAAAACCCCACGCACTAAAAGCTTGCAATAATTTTGGGTAACGTGTCGAACAGGAAGCCACCATTTGGGAAGCAAACAGGGCTGTCATGCTGTACACCTGTAGGGGACACCACTTCCACTGGGCTCCAACAAACATTGCACTGGAAACCAATTATTCTCATAGTATATAAAATAGAAAATGAAGGTAAAACACCAGTGTATTCACACTATATAGAGCTGTCAGAAAGATCAATTTGTTTGTAAAGGAGCTGAGCATTTGGAATTTGGAAGGAAGGTATACATTTATTACATCTGTGTATCAGGCCGTTTATATTTAAATAGGAACCATGTACTGGAAGTGAAACAACCCTTCTGAGCTTTTGGCATTCCTAACGGTTAATTTTGTATACCTTTAATGTGCTGTCCGATTACTAAAGTATGGATAAAAGGCACTGTACAAAGTTATAGCTGATATTATTAAACAACACAAATTCGATGACTATAGTTTGTGCTACTTAACTTTTTATTTCCACTCACCAGCTGTTTATTTTGTATTTCCCCATTTGGAGGTAATTTTCAAAGGCCTTTCCATATCTCATGGAGGCACACACACACAGATAATTATTTTTAAACTTCAGTCCATATCATGTCTGCGTGTCTGGCTCTGAATTTGCTCATATAAATGACTTTTGAGGGATGGGCTCTTTGTTTTCAGCAGGTGTATAAGGAGATTGAGGACATTTGTGAATCAGGCCTTCTCAATACGAAGCCTGACTGTACGGAAACCAAAACCACCTGTAATAAGATTGACCTTGTCAGGAATAAGGATATAAATACCTGCTCCTCTCTACCATGTGGAGAGTTAAGTGGGAGGATCATCTGAATCTAGTTCTTTGCAGTCAATCCTTAGGTTAAGATGGCTTTGTTCTTTGCGTTAGTTGGATTGGCAAAAAGGTATGGTTGGAACTTGTGATTTAAATAGTGGACAGACGTAGGTATACTGGTATGCTTTTTGTGGGCTAGATAGATATACCTGGAAAAACTGACCAAATGCTTCAACATCTAGGAATCTTTGGCTTTCCTTCTTTCTTTTACTGTATATCCAGAAATAACTTGATGTAACAAACTGGCTACCTGGGTTTTATTTTTTTTTTCCAGCTCTAATCAAGCTGATAATAAAGCCTTTTATGAAGCATCTTTGATGAGCAGAGTTCTGTGCCCCAGCAGTTTAAATATATCATCTCATTTATTTAATGCAAGACCTTTACAAGACACAACTAACATTTTCTTCCCCTTTTAGAGAGAAACAAATTGAGGCTAAGAATGATTAGATAGTTTGCTCAAGGCCAAAAATTCAATATTTAATCCAGGTATGTTGGATGTAACCTGTGACTCCTACCTGCCATTACATACAACAGGAAATTTCATTTCTGTGGGTGCACTTTTATCATCTATATAGTGAGACATTAACAGTAAATTACTTCTAGGGCTTCTTGCAAAAGTACAAAATCTTGATTCCATTAATTTAATACTTTTCTGTAGGATAGTTCAGTGTGATAAGCTCATTTTGGTCTTATCCTTATCCAAGATGTGTAGTTAATAAGTTACTAGGCATTTCATTAGGAGCTACTACAGAGGTATTTTTGCCTAGAGTTAAGCTTTCTCATGGGAAGAACGTGGGAACCAGCATTATCAAACATTTCTGATGTGCTATCTTCCTCTCCAGAGGTAAAACAAAAAAGTCCTTTCAGAAATGCAAACGATAGAGGCAGATTCATTAATTACAAAACTTTGAGTGCTTACATTTTATTGCAGAAATTGTCAGGGCAGAATTTTATTGTAAAGTTGGTTGCAGGGCCTAATTTACACTTAATTTTAAGAATCAGCTAAAAATTTATTTTTAAATGATACTTGTTGCATTTCTAGGGGCCTACCGTGGGAAGATAAAAAGCAGAGCCCTTTCTTAACTCAATTAAAAACACCACAAGTGATGACTGCATTTTCCTGTGTTTTCTCCCAGCATGAGATGACTCAGCCAGAAATAGCATGATAATATCGCAGATGTTCCTTTGCTCGGATAGCTGGTTATTGCTTATCTCAATGATATTTTAATACAAACACACAACTGTTCACCCTGTTTTATGGCTGTCAGAATTTTGCTTCATGTTTAACAAATGGAAGTTTATGAGCAGATGTATCATTGACTCAGATTTACGTTTCCCCTCATTATGTTGCATGGAAAAGCTAAATGCTGAAGAGGTATTAGACACATCTGCACTGATAGACTGTTGGATTCAGGTCATTCATCCAGGCTGTCAGTGCCCACCAAGTCCGTAGCCCTGTGATGTAAAAGATTGCTGAGAAGAAAAGATCAAAATTCCATTCTAGGATTCTAAGCAAAATTCCCCTGCGTTCTTGCCAAAGATATTCGTTTAAGATCACTACTTTCTCCTAGAAATACTTAAAAAGTTTTCTGAACCATCATCATCTTCAGATGACTCCCCCCCCCCCCCCCCCCCCCCCCGATCTGGCTTTGTGCCCTGAGCAAGGTTTTGGAGCCAGGTACACATGGCTTTGAGTTTTAACTCCCTGTGGATTTAGCCATATGGCCTTGGTGGATTCACTTACATTTTGATCGGGTCCCTTTGTGCCCTCCAGCCTTATCTTGAGCTACCATTTAATCTTACTTCAGTCACACTGACCTTTCAGCCTCTTTATTGAAACAACTTGCAGGATTTGTCTTCGAGTGGGCCTGAAGCCTCAGAGTCCTTGGAGGTTGATACCCCTGGGAAATTCACCTTGAGTGGCGCACGGCAAGGTGCCGGGTTGTTAGCAGTTACTTCCACCTGGTGCAAAGTCAGGCTCCAAAACCATTGAGATGAGGCAGAAGGTTATTAAAAAATAAATAAATAAATAATTGAGACTGTCAGAGTCCCTTCCAGATGACCCGCTGCAGTTCTCGCTCCAATTGCAGTATGATCAGCAGCTGGGAAACTTCATGAGGACAATGTAAGCCAAAAAAAATTTACAGCTCTGTTTGAATATTGAGGAGTCTGGTTCCAGGCCAAAAATCCTGTGTGTGATCTTTCAGATCCAACCCTAGGCAGTTACATGCAAGCCTTTGCCTAGCAGGCCTTACGGGAGAGGGTGCTCCCCTGTACCGTACTGGGTGCACAAGCAGAACGTTGCTGTTCCCCGGAGGGAATTGCAGGCAAGGACTCAGGCCACACTGGGCCAGCCATGCTCTTATCACATGGGCATTCCCTGCCTCAGCACCTCCATTCAGACGCCTCTTGATCAGGGGCCCTGGCTGAGGCCCTTTTCTCCACTTGGCCTCGGTGCTTTTTCTCTCCTACTCCCTCTTCCCTCTCTCTCCTCCTCCCCAGCCCATGGGCCCATGGAGAGGCAGAAGCATTTTGTCAGGGGTTCCTTGGTAGTGAGATGACTCCCTCCATCTGCAACGCATCCACCTGACCCTGGCCCAGCCCTGTCTGTGGGGAAATGGAGCAGTGGGGAGCCCACACCCCTCTTTTGCCCCTTCCTTGCAGGGTCAGAGCAAGTGCACAAAGGCTGCATTATTCCTGGCAGTTTGGCTCATTGTCCTAACTGACCACCTTGACACCCGATTGCTCAGCAGATAGGCCCCTGGGTTTCCTGGTCTGCATACTTTAATAACAAGAAGAAAAGCTAAAATTTACTGAACACTAACCATGTACTAGGCAGTGTTTTAAGTGCTTTGCAAAAATTAGCTCATTTAACAAAATTCTAAGGTAGGTACCACTTCTATTCCCATTTTGTAATGGAGATAACTGAGACAACAGGAGGTTGAATAACTTGCTTAATATTGTACACATAGTAAGTGGGAAAACTAGGATTTGAACCTAGACACCACCCAGCCTACACAACTTCTCTTTTAACTTCCCTTAAGAACTTGTTTCCTCTGCTGTGACTTCAGACATATTCTCATCAATCATGTGACTGTGCTGCTGTGAACTCAGAAATGCAGCATTTCCCTTCTCTGGTCTTTTGCGCATAAAATCCCCCCCTGTGTTTCTATGTCCTGCAATCTTTTATTCATCAGTCAAATTTCAGCTTCAAGATCATTTTCTCAAAGAAAGTTTTCTTGACCACTCTCTGCATTTATTCTCACAGCATCTTACACCTCTTCTTTAAGCATGTATCACAATTGCAATCAAATAATATATATTAAATAGTCTCTCCTGCTAATGTCAGATTTCACACAAGTAAAGATCATGACTCTTCTGGTCATAATTGTACCTCTAGTGCAGTACTCACCACTCAGCTTAATGCAAGAATTGTAGTTCAATACATCAAACTTTTCTGTGTATAAACTTCCTCATTTATAGAGAAGGAACAAAAGCCTCTACCTTACAGGGATTTTTGTGAAGATGAGACAAAATATGTCTAATAGCATGTAGCATAAAGCTTCACATACAGTAGTTGCTCAATAAATAAGAGTTATGATTAGATATGGTACCAATAGTATTATTCTTCAAAATGTTTTCTTCCTTCTCCCACCATCTCTTGGGATGATTATGCATTTCTGACCCTTTGATGTTAGGCTAGGGTCATATGACTTGATTTGGCAAGGAAAATGCAAATAAAAGTGACCTGTGTTATTCTCAAGTGGAAACCTTAGAAGTCACTGAGTGATTACTCACTTCTCCTTTTTCCTCTGCCATGAGGCCAACAAAGTCCCAGGTCTGAGCTGCTCCTTCAGAGATAAAGCATGCATGAAGTGACATGTAGCCCACCTTCAGTTGTATTGACATAGACCCAGAAATGCAACTTTATTGTTGCAAATCGATGAGATTTTGAGGTTGTTTTGCACAATAGTAAGAATTGGACTAAGCTAACTGATATATTAGCCCAATAGGTTAGTGTGTATAGTGATTGTTTTGAAGGAGTAATTTTTGTTTTATTTCCCTTTTTATTTTATCTTATTATTGTAAGAACATGAGAGTCATTTTTTGAGGTTGTGTTTTTCAATATCAAGTGCTGTCTTAAAAATTTGAGACACACACCTGAATGTATGCACAAAATAAAAATAATAGCTAACATTTATTAAGCACTTACTATATGTTAAGGACTTTTATAAGTGCTTTGCAAATATTAACACATTTAATCCTCAAGAACCTTGTAAAGTTGGTTCTACTATGATATCCTTCTCACAGATGAGGAAAAGGAGTCACAAAGCAGCTAAATTAATTGCTCCAAGGCATACAGTAAGCAAGTGACAGAGCCAGAATTTGAGTCCACGTGTTCTGAGTTCAGAGCCTACGATTAACACCATGCTCCATTACATCACGTATAAAGTTGCACAGATGTGTAGACACAAGTTTAAACACAAACACCCATACGGTGCTAAGAAGAAGGTATACATAAGTGCAGATGACCTTGAACAACACAGGTTTGAACTGCTTGGGTCCACTTATACACAGATTTTTTCAATAATTATATTGAAAAATTTTTTGGATATTTGCGGCAATTTGAAAAAACTCGCAGATGAAGTGAGTAGGCTAGAAATACCAAAACAATTAACAAAATGGTATGTCATGAGTACATAAAGTATTTGTAGATACTAGTCTATTTTATCATTTACTACCATAAAATACATAAACCTATTATAAAAAGTCAAAAGGTATCAAGACTTACGCGCACACATAGCACATGGTGCCATTCATAGTCCAGAGGAATGTAAACAAATGTCAAAATGCAGTATTAAATCATAACTGCATAAAATTAACTGTAGTCCATACTGTATTACTGTTACAATTTCGTAGCCACCTCCTGTTGCTACTGCAGTGAGCGCAAGTGTTGTGAGCATCCAGTTAAAATGCTGTGTGACCCTCCTCATCTCCATGTGAGGAGTTTGTCTCTCCAGTAAATTGCATATCACAGTAAAAAGTGATTTCTTGCAGTTCCTGCATATTTTTCATCATGTTTAGTGCAATACTGTAAACCTTGAATAAGACCATGGGACCTGTACAAAGTGTCAGTAGTGATGCTGGAGGTAATTCCAAGAAGCAGAGAAAAGTCATGACATTACAAGAAAATGGTGGATTGCTTGATACGTACCATAGATTGAGGTCTGCAGCTGCGATTGTCCACCATTCAGATGGATGATTTATCTTGCAAACAGATGATGTAAACTCATGGTATCCATAAATACAGTACAGTACTGTTAATGTATTTTCTTTTCCTTATGATTTTCTTTGTAAAATTTTTTTTTTCTAGCTTACTTTATTGTAAGAATACAGTATGTAATACATGTAAAATATGTGTTAATCAACTGTTTATGTTATCAGTAAGGCTTCCAGTCAATAGTAGGATATGAGTAGCTAAGTTCCGGGGGAGTTAAAAGTTACACTCAGATTTTTGACTGCACAGGAAGTCAGCACCCCTAACCCCTACATTGTTCAAGGGTCAATTTTATTTAGTATCATCATATAGAAAATGAAGGGATGGACTGCACTGATATTCTTCCCAGATCTCAAGTTCTGCCATTTAATTTTATTTTTGTTCTCCCACAGTGTGATTTAGCCAAGAAAAGGATCAGTCCTGCTCATTGGAGTCTCCCACTTGCTGCCATACAAAAGAATGTGGGTGGACCGATGGTTCAAATTCACAGATGCTTGGAAAGCATACCTTCATGAGGGTTGTTCTTAAAGGGATTAGTCAGCACTCCCCTTCACTTACTGATTTAACAAAGGCTCTACAGCGCCCACAGTAAATACCCAAACAACCACTCTGAAATGGGATAGATGGTCCAATCTTAAGGGTCAGACCCCTACTGAGATTTCTCAGTTCTCCATTTTAACTCCTAGAAAAATTTGTGCTTTCATTTGGATGAAAGCATAAAAAAGAAATGTAAACAGTTTAACTTAATTAGGAGGTGAGTGGAAAGTTGAGGAAAAGCCAGTATGTTAGAGTGGTTGTTGGAAATGATGAGTTTTGACTCAGTCAGACCTGGTTTCAAGCCCTAGCTCTGCCTCTGTGCCTAAAGCATATTGTTTATAATCTCTGAGTTTCAGGTTCCTTATCTATAAATTGAGGGTGATAATTTCCTAAGTCATAGGGTTATAATAAGCCTTTACCTGGCATATAATAAATGACCAATAAATTAATAAAGTAGCTATTATTTATAATTAATTATTAATTAAGGAATGTCTTAAGGAATAATTCTACATTGGAATATACTGGCTGGGTACTTATTAACCCATATATTTCCCCAAGGACTCTCTCATAGATTGATAACATTATGAATGTTACCACATAGAAACTGGCTTCCGTTTAAAACTGTTAGTACTATTTGGCACCCTAACTATGATTCAACAGTTTCTAAGCAGGGCGTAGATAAATGGATATCCCAAAGAAAAAACTGTTTTAACATAACAACACAACAGGTAAAGCAGAGGCAATAAAACAGAGCAAAACAAATAGATTGTATAAATATAAAGTGAAAACCAAACCACTGTGGCAATTACAGCTTTTCATATGATTTATGTCTTTAATTTGTCTAAATCAGTGACCCATGGAGTATTGGCATAAAAATTTCAAATTCAGCAAAAACCTAAATCACTGTAAAGAAACACTGAATTTTTATTAGTTATCCTTCTTTCATTGACTTCTCCAAAACAAAATGACTTCTTCCCTGAGTGAGGCAACATGAAGTATTATATTTTACTAAGATATTATTGATCCATGATTGTTGCTATCCAATACGTCCCAGGAATAGAACTTGCCTGTGAAACCAGCAGTGCAGAATGACCATTCAAAGGCCCTTTCCCCCTTTGCTTCTGTTTAACAGCACATACCTGTTAGGATTATTTGGTAGAAAGCAACAGAAATGGACTCTGGTTAATTTTTATAAAAAACAAAAACAAACAAAAAACCAAAAAATCTTTTGGAAAGATAAGATACAGCTCACAGAGTGAAGACAGGCTTCAGAAAGGACAGAAATCAGGGCAAAGCCAGGGATGTAGGAGGCATGACAAATGATCAGTCATTTCAGGTCCCCCCAGATGTGATGAAATAACTGCAATAGATTCCAATCTTGAATTATTCCCTTAAACATTTAAATACTAGGTGAAAATGCTCTGATTGGCCTTCATTGACAAGAGGAGGGCAAGGTGCCTTGCTACAGCATATGCAATGGGGAGAATGTGTTCCCTATATTGGGGTCCCCTTCAGTCTCCAGAAATGATTGCCAGCCTGCCAACTAAAATTTTGATTTTAGCCCTGTTAGTCCATTTGGATTCCTAACATATAGAGCTGTAAGGTAATAAATTTGTATTGTTTTAAGCTACCACATTTGTAGTGATTTTTTTATGGCAACAATAGAAAACTAATACAACAATTTTTTTTTAGTATAAATATATCTCACGTATTACATGTGACATACTTATATTTAAAAACGTATTAGATCCTGAGTACCCTCATATCTTAAAGTGAAGAACTAAATCACCAAAGCAGTACATGCTAAGAGTTGGCAAAGCGGGTTGGCCAGGTTTTGATACTACCCACCTCTGGCTTATGTAGGCAGTTAAGGTTGGAGGAGAATATGAAGAAAGGTGTTGGTGTGTGGTACAGC
This sequence comes from Lemur catta, assembly GCF_020740605.2. Lineage (NCBI taxonomy): Eukaryota > Metazoa > Chordata > Mammalia > Primates > Lemuridae > Lemur > Lemur catta. The sequence continues at coordinate 23,863,125 of NC_059145.1, read as the reverse complement.
TTTTCGTTTTCACACCATCTGCCATGGGGGAGGAGAGGGCTGTGTGTCCCACCTAAACCCAACTGAATGTGTTGCAAGGAAAACACCAGCGGAGGTAGATGTCTGTCCCTTCTGGTTTAGGCCTGTGGCAGTAGCACAAAGAGCAAGAGGCTGTACAGATGCCTCTCAACTTACGATGGGGTTAAGTCTCGATAGGCCCATTGGAAGTTGAAAGTACATTTAATATATCTAATCTACCGAACATCATAGCTGAGGCTAGCCTACCTTACGTGCTCAGAACACTTACATTAACCTGCAGTTGGACAAAATCATCTAACACAAAGCCTATTTTATAATAAAGTGTTGGATATCTCATGTAATTTATTGAATATTGTACCAAAAGTGAAAAACAGAACAGTTGTATGGGTGCTCAAATCACCTTCACACCATCATAAAGTTGAAAATCATAAGTCGAATCATGGTAAGTTGGGGGTCATCTGTACTTACCTGCATGTTAGAGAAAGATGATGGTTTCAGAGAGGCAGTGTGAGAGACTCCACCCAACAGAACTTCTGGGTAGAGCCACATGACCCAGGAGAGGGTTGGAGAGTAGGAATTCCAGGGATAGGATGAAAGGTGGGACGTGGAAGAGGGGCATTACAAGTGTCATGGGATCTATGGTCAGAAGCCCCCCAGTGTCCTAGGAGTCAGTGAAGAGCCTTCAAGGGCAGAAATCCACCTTTGTGCTAGAGGGCTGACTACTAAACCACAACTTCCTGGGTTAGAGTCTTCAAGTCTCAGAAACTCAGCTGGCCAAGCAGCTGTAGAAGGGTGGCCAAAGGAAGAAGAGAAACGACCACACCTCCTGTACTCACTAAAGACTTCCCTGCTTAAAGTGGATCTGACCTGGGCAAGGAGAACAATTTAAAATTGAGAATCATAATAGACTCTAGCCTGGACTTTTTAGTTATTGAAATGAGACTGTTCTTAAGACTTGAAAGGGACTAGAGAAGCTCTGGGACTCGTTCCACTTTTCATGTAAGAACAAGAAAGGATTAGCACAGAGTGCAGGTTGGAAGAGACAGTGGGAGGAAGTGTATCAACTTTTTTCATGAGTGCGTCCTGTTGCGTCCAGCATTTCTCATATATTAGTTGCTAAAACAACAGAGTGATTTGTAGCCCTAAGGAAACAGATCAATAAGTAGAAACAGTAAGTAAGAGAATCAACATTGAAAATTTAATTATTGACACGGAGAGAACACTATACATAATCATAGTAAATCCAGATGGGATTAAAACAGTAAGAACGCTAATAGATAAATAAGACTAAAACAACCAGCATCAGTGATCTCTCTGAGGTGCATATTCCTCCAAAAGCAATAAATAAATAAATAAATAAATAAATAAATAAATAAATGCATTCAAAGATATTACACAAAAGAATTTCCCTGAAATGAGGAAAGAACCACATCTGCAGGTCAACGGCACATACTGATTCAGAAGCATTTCCCACCCTTCAGGTTTCCAGGCAGAAAAAGAAAATCATGTACGTGGAGGAAGAAATCCAACTGGCCTCAGGCTTTTCCATGGTGGCTTCCAATGCCAGAAGACAGAAAGCAGTGTCTGCAGTGTTTCCAGGGAGAGAGAGGACCACCCAAAGGCACGTTACCCAGCAAAGTTGGTTTTATTGCTAATGATTGCAAAGAGGCATTGTCGAACATGGACTGAATCAGGAAAGGTAGAGCCTGTGAGCCCTTGTTGGGGGGAAAATATCTTGAACACTAATGACAGCCAATTGAGAGACCTATCGATTCAGAAATGACAAAGCCAGGAGTGGTAAACGGGCTAGTGGGAGCACTGACTGTGTTTAAATATAAATACGATATTGTGGTGGATAGAGGAAAGTCAGTCAGTGGCCATCCTGCTCTCCATTTATAGTGCAAGGTTGTGAAAGCAAAACTTCATTTTCCAGCATCCCTTAATTTGGATCACACACCAGATGCTCTAGACAAAGGTTCCAAATGCACGAGTAAAGCACAGGCCAGGCGCATTTTCCTCACCGCTTTCTCTGCTGCAGGCACCCGAGGGGAAGCCTCGAGTTTTCTTTCTACATTCTCCAGTCAGTCATCACGAACTGTGGGGTCCAGTTATGGGGAAGGGCATTCCAATTTTCTTTCCTACCAACATGGATCTAAGAAGCAGGTTGTAGCTCTGAAATCAATAGTTGTGATGGTGGTGGTTTTCTGGTACCTGTGTCAGTCCCCGGAGTGGACCATTCCATCGTAACTTCCCAAAGCCACATGTTCCTGATGGTGGCAGAGGTAGTAACTCTCATTTGGATCCATTCTTTCATATTCTAAAGCGGTGTCAAACAACCTCAGCATTGTTGACATTTTGGGTCAAATAATTCTGTCGTGGGGGCTGTCCTGTACATTGTAGGATATTGCATGCCTACTGGTGAGATGCTTGCAGCACCCGCCCTCTCCCTCCCCAGCTGTGACAACCAAAAAACATCTGGTCTTAAATCATAGAGTCATGTGACAACCCTTCCAATTCTCTTGTTTGGTTTTGCGTTGTGTAAGATTTGAATAAAGGGAAAAGGTTTAAAAGAGTTCCACAAAGCAAGAATTTGGAACAAGGATCAAAATGTGGCTTTCTGTCCTTGGAACTACCTAGTTCTGTTTAGGGAGACTGAATGACTTTCTGTCTGGGTAGTAGCATGAGCAGAGGCTGGGCATTTGTTGTCCCAAATCTTCATTCTGGGATTCTTTGAGGAGTCTCTTCCATCCCCACTGATACCGTACTGCAAGTCTTGGGATATTAGTAAACCCTATAGCAGAAGTATATTCAAGGCAGAGAATTTATTTTACCTCATCCTGATGTCCAGTACATTATTTTGATGTTGATGATGATGATGATGAGTAGCTTAGTCTTCCTTACCTATGGGAGACACATTTCCAAGATGCCCAGTGGATGCCTGAAACAGTGAATAGTACCGAACCCTATATATACTCTGTTTTGTTCTATAAATACATACCTATGATAAAGTTTAATTTATAAATTAAGCACAGTATGAGATTAAGAACAATAACTAATAATAAAATAGAACAATTATAACAATATGCTGTAATAAAAGTTATGTGAATGTGGTCTCTCTCTCTCTCTCAAAGTATCTTATTGCATTTTACTCACCTATTTTTGGACTGCAGTTGACCTTGGGTAATTGAAGCTACAGAAAATGAAACCACAGCTAAGGGGGGACTACTGTAGTTTTACTCTAATCTGTACAATCTTTACCCTGTATTTTGATAAATCATAAAACGACTATTTCTTATTCTACCTCCCTCTCCTCTTTCCTCTGTTCAATTTTGGGTGGACTTTTCAGCATCACTTTTTGAATTATAAATGACGATATGTATTCATTTAGAAAATCTGAAAAATACAAAGAATACAACAAAAATGACCTATAATCCCACCAGGCACAAATATCTATGATTTGCATTTTGCTGCATGTACTTGAAATGCTTTCCTTTACATATCTCTATACATGTGCATGTGTATATTTGTAATTATAGGCTTTCGAAAACAAAGCTGCCATGTTAGTATGCATATGGTTTCCATCCCGCTTATTCACGTGGATGTATGTCATGTAATGTTCCACATAACATTCTAATGGAAAAAATACAAATTTTCTTCCCGCTATTCCAAATTTGTGCTTTGTGTAGCCAACTTTTTCCACTTTGCCTTGTGCCATTCATTTTTCAGCAGCTATTTACTGAGTCCTTTCAATACGGAAGATTCTGGCTTAGACGCTGAGGATACAAAGCTAAGCAAGAAATTGTTCCTGCCCTTGAGGAGCCCTTTCAATTCAAGACACATGAGGAAACAAATCATTTCAATGCCATTTTCTTTTCTGCCACTGCTACCAGCAGCTTTTTGGTCATTATTTACAAATAGAAATTAAGCTCTTGATTGCACAAAGGACTGGCGCAGGCAGGAAGCGAGAAATCTCAGGCAGACGTGCCAATGCAGATGCACATCTCCAAGTCAGTGAGCTGTTCACGTCAATCGGAGGTTAAAGACAAGTGCATTTTGGCAGAAAGAGGCAAGGGTCAGTACCTAATTGGGAGGGGAGCTGGAAAAGTGATCACAGGCACAGCACAGTCAGTTATCGCCCAGCCAGGCCCTAGAGAGACTTGTTAGCAAAAAAAAAAAAAAAAGTTGTAACAGACAAGGACTGACTAGTGGCACCAGCTGGCAGAACATATTTTGTGCAGAATGCTACCTGTTGCTTTAGATTTCAATATCTGCAACATTTCTTAAAAATAGAAGAGTAGCAGAAGTCATTTGCATCCATCCCCTGCTTCCAAGCAGCCGTGCCTCTCTCTCAGCCACCACGAACAGAAATGCTTGACTTGGACTCATCGGATTTGCAGACGGAGTTCCGAGGGTCCCAAACCCTGAAAGTCAAGGAGACTGTTGAAATCTTACTGCCATTCTCCCTATCCAGGGTTTAAATTGGCTAAACAATAATGCATCTGGCCCTTGTTGCTTGCCATATGGTCATGACATTTTGTTGTTCAAAGATACCTTGCAAAATATCCTTGACCCATCTTCTGTCTCTGAGGAAGAACCATGTATTCTTTACATGGATCCATGCTAGGAGATTAGATCTGGTTATGTGCCACCTCTGCCTGCACTCTTTCCCTTTGGGCCTCAGTTGCTTACCCAGCTTCCTGTCTAAACGGGCCCAGGAGAGATCCTGTTCTTATGGTTCTAAAGCCATCATGGACATCCCTTTCCTGAGGACTAAAGGCTGGACTTTGTTGTTCTCACTGTGGCGCGAGCCACGGCAGTTCCTGCCTCTGGGTCCAGACTCACAAGGCTCTGACCTACCCCACAGCTGCCCAGAGGGGCCTCACTCCACGACCTGAAAGCGTGGGGAAAATGAGAGCCCACAGGGAGAACTTTGGCCAGGAAGTGACAGGAGAGGAGAAGGAGCGAGCAGATGAAGTGTTGCTACTGTTCGCCTTGATGGACTGTTCTTAGACATAACTGTCCCATGTGAGCCACCAAGTGACAGTGCTGTGCTCTGTGGGAGGCTGAGGCCAGCTTGGTAACACAGCACCCTGCCTTTGGTTTCCTTTCCTTCCCTGATTCGCTCCCCCCCTTTCCCTTACTCTTGCTTTCCTGGGATTAAACACGCCTTAATAAAGTGTGAAACCATTTTATCCAAGTGTGGCCTACCAATCAGGGTTGAATACTTACAGACAACTATTAATTTTGAATTTGAATTAATTTCAAAAACATAAATAAGACCTTTATAGGTCTTGGTCAGTTTGGGCTGTTATAACAAATTACTATAGACTGGGTGGCTTATAAACAAGGGAAATATATTGCTCCCAGTTCTGGAGGCTGGAAGTCCAAGGTCAGGGTGCCAGCATGGCCAGGTTCTAGCGAGGGCCCTCTGGGTTCTGTCCTCACCTGATCTTCCTTGGTGGGCATATGCAGAGAGAGAGATCTTGTGTTTCTTCTCCTTTTTATAAAGACATTGATCCCATTGTGGGGCTTCACCCTCAGGACCTCATCTTGACCCAATTAGCTTCCAAAGACCCCTCCTCCAAATGCCATGACATTGAGGACTGGGCTTCAACATATGACTTTGGAGTGGGGTGGGGAGGGCACAAACATTCAGTCCATAACAGGAACCATCTACTAGGACATTTTTGCAAAATCAACAGGTTTCATCTTAAACTAATAGAGATATTTTAACTAACAGAATGGTCAGTGACAACAATTTGTCTACAAGGTTGTAGTGCCAGTTTGGGGCCAGGGAAGACTGGAATTAAAAACGATGCATCTATGGTTGGAGTCCCTTAGACAACTGTGCTATAGGCTGCTAGCTTTAGGTCAGTGGGCATCAATGCGGGGGGGGGGGGGGGGGGGCGGGGAGGGGGCGGAACATAAATGTTTGTAATGAGAGAGCTCACTACACCAAAACATAAGTTCTCTGATGGAAGTGGGCTTTGTGTGTTCCCAATCCTTAACACATGTCCCTGCAAAATATGTCATTGAAAGAAATAAAAAGACCAATGCATCATACTGGAGCATTCCAAACTGTCAACTGGGTATTTCTATCAAGGTACAACATGTATCTGTTCGACAACATTTTCCAAAATGGGAATGGCACCAAGAGGGGAAACTCCTCAGGCATAAACTCATCATACGTGCTCAGTACTCCATGGGATGTTTTCAAATTAAAATAAGGCCCCTAAAGCAGAAACTAACATTCTACCAGATGAAGTAAATTGAGGATCTGGGCTGCTGAGAAATTTTCAAAGGACTTTCTGAGGTATGTAATATCGGTATAACCACATTGCCAGTTTTCGTTTCTGTTGAATAACTTAAAATGCCTTTCAGGAGCAGTAAGTTAAATCCTTAATTCTCATCCCCTGTGAATTTAGGAGCAAATCAGAGCTTTTACATCTAGTCCACTGCTCTATCTGTTGGGGGCAGGGTTTTCAGCACTAATAAAATATTTTCTTATTCGCTGATTTAGTCCTAAGCCCCAAGATTACTTTGCTGTAACTTTTCTTTGGCATCTCATTTCCTTCGAGGAGTTGTTTGTTATAAAAACCAATGGGAAATGAATAATATATAAATTTTAAAAAATACCCCTTTTCAACTCCCTCATTATGGCCCACTGTGTTTTTAGGAGCATATGTATTAGCAGAGTGTTTGCAGTATTCATGACTTGAACTTTTAATTTATGAGCTCTTAAAGGTACACTAATCATCAGCATGCTAATTATTAATATTGTACTCTGAGGAGTTCTCTCTCCAGCTCTTATTCCAGGGAAAAAGGATGCTCTTAAAAGTAATATTTCATGACTTCTAAGATAAGCATGTCCGGGTCAGGCTGGAACATGGGCCACTGGTATTGATGTGTGGATGGTAGTATCATAAGAAATTATTTACTACATGAAATGCCAACCTCGCCAATTTTTAAATGTTAATGGCCTTATGGTGAGGATGAAAGGTTTATGCTCTTCACCTAGAGATTTCAGAATTTTGTAATCTTGGCATGGGAATAGCTTGATTATCTCATAAGTAACTTTTAGTTCTCTTTTAATTATAGGTACTTATAAACTTTTATAAATTAAAAATCAAAACTTTCTGGAATATTATGTGATAATTGAGTCTAAATGACTGAGTTTAATGTGCAGGATTTACTGATTTTGGGGGAGGACAGTTTTCCTGTTGGTCCTGAGGGGAAAAAAAATGAACCAAAATAAATTTTAAATAGATTATATGGATTTGTCTAAGCCAATCCAGAATGTTCAGCTGCATTTATAGGAAATCCTAACTGACTCAATTATTTGAAAGTATCATCTTTGGCAAATTAGAGAGAGTTGCCCAGGGCCCAGCTTATCCTTAGAGACTTTGTCTAAATGTCCATACAAGTTTTAGTTCGTTAGTTTTTATTTATTGTATGTGAAACTTCTTTTTAAACTGTTCAACTCAAAATATACCCTCATATTCAGATAATATTCCTTTGGTGTATTTTCCATTAATTTATTGCATACTAATTTTAATATTTTAGGAGGCTAGCCTTAACATCCTCATTTTGGGATATGACCATAAGACTATAAAACTTGCTCAAATTATTCATGGGATGTTACTATAGTTAATAATATTTTATGTGCATGTTATTTATATGGATGATAACACCAAATCTAGTAGGAATCATTACCTAAACACTTGTTTAATATAAAAAAGCTATATGCTCTCCTTATTTGAAGTTACTTGTGATTTCAGGAGGTTTAGGGAAATGTATTACCTTATCAAATGTATTCCCTTATCAGGGAATCTATAAAAATTCCTGTGAGAAACATATTTTTAGCAATGATTAAGTTGTAACCTAATAAAAATGCTAAAATAATTTAGTAATTATAGAAGATAACTTTCTAAACAGCCACTAATACAAAGAAATGGAAAACAGACAAAAGTCACTTATGTTACCATTATTAAGGATAATCATAGTATCTTTTGGCATATTTATCTCTCGTCTTTTATCTGCATGTAGCAATATTCAAATATATCATGAAATTCCATTTTACATTATAATTATTCTACAAATATTTTTCTGTGTAATTTCAAAATCTTTTTTTACATAATAAAAATGACTATAGAAAGTTACAAGAGTGAGACATACAGTAATGGTGAGATGAAGTTGTCAGGCAATTCCTCTTGCAGAAACAGTTTAAAAAGACTCATATCTAGAATTTTCCACCATGTATCTTCTACAGTGAAATATCCCTCAATGTCTCTTGCCTATTTTATCATTGATTGTTAAGGTTGTTTTGAGAGTCCTTCATATATTCTAGATATGAGTCCACTAGGGTGATACAAATTAAAACCACAATGAGATATCACCTCATACCTATCAGAATGGCCAAAATAAAGAATAATAACAATGTCAAATGCTAGTGAGGAGTTGAAGAAATGATCACTCATGCTGGTGACAAAGAAATAGTATAGTATTTTGGAAAAAAGTTTGGTAGTTTCTTTTAAAACTAAACATACAATTACCATATGTTCATAGCAGCTTGATTCATAATAGCTAAAAACTGGAAGCATCTCAAATGTCCTTCAACAGCTGAATGGCTCAACAAACCGTGGTGTATTTATTCCATGATAGCATTCAACAATAAGAAGGAAATAACTATTGATAGATTCACAACTAGGATGAATCTCTGAAGAATTATGCTAAGTGAAAAAGTCAATCCCAGAAGGATATGAAACACACAGTTCCATTCATACAACATTTTGAAATGACAAAATTTGAGAAATGGAATACAGATTAGTGGTTGCCAGGGGTTAAGGAAGAATGGGAGTGGGAGGGCTGTAGATGAGGTCAGAAAAGGACAACAAAAGGGACCCTTGTGGTGAAGGAACTGTTGACTTTGGTGGTGGATACATGAATCTGCAAACATGACAGAATTTTATAGAACTAAATGCACACACAAACACACACACAAATACATGTAAATGGGGAAATGTGAGTAAGATCAGTGGATCAGTGTCAGTATTCTGGTACTACAGTACTATATTGTACTATAGTTTTCCAAAATGTCACCTTTGTGGGAAACTAAGTAAAGTCTATATGGAATCTCTCTTTATTATTCCTTACAACTTCATATAAGTTTACAATTATCTTAATAAAATTTTTTTAAAGATTAGACTACTGTGTTTGGTATGACTGGCAAAAACTGTATCTTTATGGCTTTTGTACATTATGGTTTCCCCAGTGAACTACCCCAACCTTCCTTCCCAGTTTAAAGGAGTAGATAACAGCATCAAGGAGCAGATGATAGCATGAAGCCCTTTAAAGAGAAAATTTTGGAAGTGAGAGAGCTACGGAAGTACTGAAGTCCAAAATCTGAGTATAAACTCCCCACAAATCCCTGGCTGACCAAAGGATTACACATGCTTGGAATAAGGGGCACCAGAAAAAAAAGAAGTAGAAACTAGAAAGTCAGATATCCTTAAAATTCAGAGCTCCAGCTGGTAAGGTTTGGGAGTTTGCTGCATTTTTGACTGTGTTCTCCAAATTAGACACAACTTAAGTGGCAAACCTTCCTGACTTGAAGTATCAGAGGTATGAAGTTGGGGACTGGAAAATAAATTGGCTATTTAGAGGAAGTTACCCAGAAACAAAAGAACCATAGAGAGAGTGGATCCTCTAATATAAAGTCTTCGCAAATCTTTGATTGACAGCTAAACTATGCAGGCACAGGGAGGTGCCTAGCAGGGGTCAGAAGCCAAACAAGCAGCATCTAGAAGCCAAAAGAATGTTGATCAAATATCAGTTGCTGCTCATAGTAGGGGAGACTATTTTTACAGTTTGATTCTAGACAAATTCAGTACAGACACAAATAAACTCTAGGTAAAAGGGTGAAGAATGATACATACTATTCAAATAGTAAGCTTAAGAAGAGGCACTAGAAGGAAGGATGTGGTGAGAGAACAGATTGGAAAGTGCAGGCATGTGGAAGAGTCTTCTGTCCATGAGGCGTAGTCCAAAGACAGAACCACTTGTGCCCAGCAGTCTTTGATCTCAGGATGCTTCTGGGGTAAGCCTGAGTCCTGCTAACATTTCTACTGTGTTCAAGCCTTGAGGGTCAAGAACACTCTTACACCCCCAACAGCATCCTCAGAGATCCTGCCGGACTTGCTGATGCAGAACGAGCAGAACCTGATCCTGAATGTATTGTGGATGTCAGCACCATCTTGCACGTCAAGCCTGAGCACCTGATGCTGTTTTATAAGGGTGGTACGCTGTTTTGCTGCTGCTTCATAGGGAACAAAGAAAGCTTTTTTATTTTTTATTCTCCAAGCTCAGGTCTATGACTCAGGGAAATATAAATGTACTGTGGTTCTGAACAACGAGGAGAAAACCACTGCAGAGTTCCAGGAGTTGGGGAAAGGAGTGCCCAGTCCCGGTGTGATGCTGGACAAGAAGGAGGTGATAGAAGGAGGGGTCAGGATGGTCAATTGTTCTGTAGTGGAGGAAAAGTCCCCAACACATTTCACAATTGGGAAATTTGAACTAGAAACAAAGAGTCAAGCAAAAAAGAGAGAAGACTTCTCAGGACCAGTATTTTGTGATATAGGAAATCCTCAATTGAGGAATAGGACCACATTTTAATATTTCAGTGTTAAACTGTGATCATTGCTGGGATCTGGGTGGAGACCTTGGAATCCACCACCGAGTGAACTGGTCACTGTGAGGGGTCGGAGTCCTGCTCTCTTTTTCATCATTCTTTGTGGTTTGATTTGCTGTTTTGTATGGGGAGAGAGAGCCCAGAATTGGAAAGGGGCTGGGGCTTTCTTCCTGGACTACTGTTCTCAGGACTTAAGACCTGTTCTTGATCAGTTTTACATTCTATGTCAGTATTTTTCAAACTTTGGACTATGACACAGTGAAAAAAATATATGTACCTACATATATGTATACCTCAAACAAAAGTTTTACAAACAATTCTTGCTCTTAATATATATGATGCATTTTGATATTTTCTATTCTCTTCTATTGCAGACTTTTAAAACACTGGCCACAACACAGTAAATCGATTCATTGTGTGACCTGCAGTTCGGAAATCACTGCTTTAAGCCAAGGAGGGTCGGACTCCAGGAAATAGGGTCTGCAGGGGATTGTGAGCAAAGGCAGGCAGGTCCTCAGCCTTTGCATCCTACATTTGGTGAGGATCTCTCCATTCTTCTACCTCCTTCCACCCCATTCTCCATGCATTTGGACAAATAAGAACCAAAGGAAGTGACCTGAGAAATGCTCTCAGGAGAGAAAGAGGTGACAGCAGAGGGAAGCCTGGAATGAGTGTCCGGGACAAACAAGGCTGGACAGGTAACCAGCAGCTCCCAGTGACCAGTGGGGGTGGGGTGGAACTGGTGAAGCCAGAAAGTGTTAGAGGAAGACACACTCGATCATAGCCTCAAATATTTTCAAAGCAGGGGCCCTAATTCATCATAAATGACCTCCTTTTTATGACACCTCTCTTTACCCCTGCCTGTTTATATATATATAAAATATATACTCTATTTTATTGATTATATGACATGTTCTGGGTGAAATTTTGAGAAAATGTGCTATGATAGAAAGCATAAAGTGACACTCAGTCATGTTAATAGTACCAGACATTTGCATACACAGTGTTTTTCTTTTCCTTTATTTTTACAAAAAATGGGTACATATTAAACATACTATTTTGTGACTTTTGAAAAAACTAAACAATATATTTTGGACTTTTGTCCATATCAAGAAATATGGATCTATATCATTTTAATTGCAGCTAGGAATTCTATTCAAGTGATGTGCTGTAATTGATTTACTTCATTGTCTTTTGATGGATATTTAGGTATTTTCCAAGTTTTTGCTATTAAAACAATCCTGCAATGCATATACCTGCACTTGTATCTTACATACTTTTTCAAGTGTTTTACTATTATTTACGGGGCTAATTCCTAGCAGTCAAGTTGTTGATTCAAATGTTTTGTGTGTTTTCAATATTGGTTGACATTGCTAAAGTGCTCTTCCAAATGGTTGAATACTTCCACGAAAAGTGATGAGTGTTTCTTTTCCCAAATCTTTACCAATACGGAGTATTATCAATATTTTATTACTTTTTCCAATCTAATTGAGGCACAATGATATATCATTCTTGTTGTTATTTGTTATTTTTTAGGTTTTAGTGAGGTTAAGTATATTCCTTATGGTTATTGATCTATTAAATTTTTCTCATAAACTCCCTGTTCACATACATTGCCCATTTTTACTATTTCAGTTGATTTGTTTGAGCCTTTTGTAAATTAAAGGAGTTAGCTCTTTGTTAGAGGTACTATGGGGAAAAAAATAAAGAAAAATAAAAAAGGAAACTGGATTTATTAATATATAAATTACACTTAAAGATAAGAAGTATTATTGGAAACATCTAATATACAACATGAAGACCGTAGTTAATAACAGTGTATTGTATTCAAGACTTTGGCTAAATGAGAAGATTAGAACTGCTCTTGCCACAGAGAGGAAAATGGGTAAGTAGTGAATAATGGATGTGTTAATGTTCCACTGTCGTAACCATTTTACTGTAATTATAACATCATGTTGGATACCTTAAATATATACAATAAAATTTATTTTAAAAACTATTATTTCTTTCAATTCATGAATAAAAAAGATAAGGAGTATTAGTAGAGACAAGAGGGACATTTGATCCAAAAAAAGATCAGTACAATAGGAAGATAAAACAATTATAGAAGTCTGTGTATCTAATAACAGAGCTCTGCAATGCATGAAGCAAAAACCATCAGAACTGAAAAGATAATAGATAATTTAACAATTATTGCAAGCATAGTTTGAAGTTTTAAAACTCCTCTCTCAGTATTTGATAGGACAAATAGGTAGAAAAACAGTAAGGATATAAAAAATTTGAACAACAATGTGAACCAACTTGACCAAACTGGCATTAGGTATGGCCACCCCCATACCTAAACAGCAGAATATATATTCTTTTCATGAACACATGGGACCTTCACCAAGACATGCAGAGTGCAGGGCCATAAAACAAGTGTCAAAAAATATGGAGATATTTAAATTATACAGAGTGTATTTTCGATAGCAGAATTAAATTAGAAATGAATAACTGAAAGATATCTGGAAAATCACCCAAATATCTGGAAAATAAACAATACATTTATAAATAATACAGAGTTTAAAAAGAAATTACCGATTTCACTTCTGGGTATATTCCCAAAAGAATTGAAAGCAAGGACTTGAAAAGATATTTGTACACCCATGTTCATAGCAGTATTATTCATGACAGCTAAATGGTAAATGCCCAAAGATGGATGAATGGATAAACAAAATGTGCTATGTACACACAATGAAACATTCAGGCTGAAATATGAGAGAAATTCTAACACTTGTTACAACGTGGATAAACCCTGAAGATATTATGCTAACTGAAATAACCCAGACAGAAAAGGACAAATACTGTATGATTCCATTTATGTAAGGTGCCTAGAGTAGTCAAATTTATAGAGATAGAAAGTAGAGTGGTGGTTGCCAGGGCCTGGTGGGAGGAGGGAATGGGGGGTTGTTGTTTAATGAGTGGAGTTTCAGTTTGGGAAAATGGAAAAGTTCTGGAGATGGATGGTAGTGATGATTGCACGACAGTGTGAATGCACTTAATGCTACTGAACCATACACTTAAAAATGCTTAATATGGTAAATTTTATGTTATGTATACTTTACCACAGTAAAAACAAAATCACAAGAAAAAATAGAAAATATTTTAATGGCATAAAAATGAAAATAGAACATATTAAATTCTGTGGATTGCAGCTAACACAGTGCTCAGCAGCACTTTACAGATTTAAACGCTTGTATTTAAAAGATGAAACATCTCAAATCAAGATCTAATCTTGCACCACAGGAAGCTAACAAGAAAAAGCAAACCAAACTTAGTAAGTAGAAGAAATGAAATAATAAAAAGAAGAGCAGAAATCAATGAAAGGGAATATTGTGAACAATTTTATGCCAATAAATTTGACAATTTAGATAAAATGGACACGTATCTTGAAAAACACAATTTACCGAAATAGCCTCAAAAAGAAATAGTGAACTCAACCCTATGTTGATTAAAGACATTGAATTTGTTATTTTAAAATGTTTCAAGGAAGAAAACTGTAGGACCATGTGGCTTCAGTAGTGAAGTCTGTCAAACCTTTAATAAAGAAAGTATACTAGTCTTACAAAAACTCTCAGAAAATAGAGGAAGATTTACTTCCCAATACGTTTCATGGGGCAAGTATTACACTGATACTAAAATCAGAGTAAGATATTCCAAGAACAGAAAACTGGAGACCAATATCTCTCATAAATATAGATGTAAAAATCCTCAACATAATATTAGCAAATCAAATTTAACATTCTATGAAAAGAATAGTGCATCACAAATGAAAAGGGTTTAATCCCAAGAATTCCAGATCTGCTTAATATTCAAATATTACTCAATGTGACTTGTCATATTAATAGAATAAAGGAGAAAAACTCTTTGGTCATCTCAAAAACAGGAGAAAAAAAGTTTTAAATTAACACCTGTTAATGATAAAAACTTCAGGAAATCAGCATTAGAAAAATACTTTCTCAGTTTGATAAAGGGTATCTGAAAAAAATTCACAATAAACATAATACTTCGCAAAAGACTAAATACGTTTTGCCTAAAATCTGAAATAAGTCAAGGATGTCTGCTTTCACCACTTCAATTCTGTGTTGGTCTGGAGGTCTAAGTGCAAGAAGGAAAGAAAAAGAAATAAGATGCGTCCAGATTGAAAAAGGAGGAGGAAAACTGTCTTTATTTGCAGATGACATTGTCACGCATATAGAACATCCTAAAGAATATATTTAAAAAGCTATTAGAAAAAGTGACTTTAGTAACTTCACAGGGCATGAGATCAATATACAAAAAAGAACTGTATTTCAAAGACCCCAGTAATGAACAATTAGAAAATGAAATTAAAAGTACAGGTACATTGATGGTGGCACCCAAAATAAGTAGAGCCCTTAGAAATAAATTTAACAAAGATGTGCAAGACCTGTATACTGATTATTACAAAACATTGTTGAGATAAATTAAAGAACAACTAAATAAATAAAGGGAAATACCACGTTCACAGATCTGAAGACTCAATATTGTTAACATGTCTATTCCTCAATTGATATACAGATTCAATGCAATTCCCATAAAAATCCCATCAGGATTTTTGTAGAAAATGAAAAATTAGTTTTAAAATTTATATGCAAATACAAAGGACTTAGAATTGCCAAAATAATTTTGAAAAAGGACAAAGTTGAAGGACTTACACTACCTGATTTCAAGATTTAGTATTAATCTACAGTTACCAAAACAGTTACAGTTACCAAAACAGTGTGGTCTTATTTAAAAGACAGACAAATAGATCAGAGGTACTGAATAGACTCTAGAAACAGATCTACATATACATGGTCTACTAATTTTCAACAAAGGTGCCAAATTAGTGCAATGGGAAAAGGAGAGTCTTTGTAACATACAGTCCTGGTACAGCTGATGTGGTGGGCAAAATAATGTCCCCACTCCTACCCCAAAGCAGTCCACATTTTAATCCCCAGAACCTGTGAATATGTTTGGTTATACAGCAAAGAGGAACTAAGGTTGCAGATGGAAGTAAGTTTGCTCATCAGCTGATTTTAATAAAGATGATATACTGGGTTATCCAGGTGGGCCCAATGTAATCACAAGCGTTAACAGGGGAAGAGGAAGGCAGAAGAGAATCAGAGATGGCGGAGTGAGAAAAACTGGGCTTAGCGTTGCTGGCTTTAAAGGAGGATGAAAGAGCCATGAGCCATGAAATGTGGGCAGCCCCTGGAAACTGGAAAGGGCAAGAAAATGGGTTCTCCCCGAGACGCCCCCACCAAAAAGAGATGCAGCCCTCCTGAGAGCTTGGACTTCTAACCTACAGAACAGTAAGGTAATACATTTGTGCCGTTTTAAAACAGTAAGTTTGTGTTAATTTGCTGTAGCAGTCATAGAAACGTAATATAACTGAATATCTGTATGGGGTAAAATACAGAAAAAATCTCAACACTTATTTTGTACCATTTATAAATTGAAATGAATCATAAGCCTAAATTTAAAACCTAAAACCATAAAACATCTGGACAAAACCGGGAGAAAACCTTTATGTTCTTGCTTTAATGAAAGATTTCTTAAGTATGATACAAAATATGTGAACCAGAAAAGAAAAAAAATTGGACTTTATTGAAATTTAAAAACAATTTATATTTGAAAGACTGTTAAGAAAAAGATAATTGACAGATTGGTAGAAAATATCTGCAAAATCATATATCTGACTAAGGATATCAAGAATTTTTTTTAAAAAAACTTACAATTTAATAAGAAAACATGCAACAATTAAGATTGGGCAAAAATTTTATTCTATGTAAATTATACTTCAATGAATATCTTAATAAAATGTAAAGTCTTACTAGTATTTGTCATATTTATGCTATGATGTAATTAACACTAATAATGACTAATATTTACTGAGTTACTACTAGTGGACTTGTATTTCCTGAGTTTACCTTTTTAAGTTATGAGATTCCGTGAACATCAGTTGCTATATGGGATTGGTTCTTTAAAATACATCAACTAGTACGGCATGGGAACGAATCAATTGAAAACAGCCTTTATAGAGTCCTGGTGTAACTAGCTGGAATAGGTGAATTGCATATCATTTCTGGAAATAACAACAATACTGTCTACCTCAATGTTGTCATAAGAATTAAATGAAATGAGGCACGTGAAATGCTTAGCACAGTGCTTGATGTATAATTAACACTTAGTACAAGGCAGTTGTTACCATGGATGAAAATCTGAGCTTTTTCCCTGGAAGAATGTGCATCAGGATAGTAGTAGTCAAGCGTTGTTTCTTCAGGTAACAAAACATTTTATTTTTCTTTTGGGTAACTGCCCTTTTCCTGGTCAATGAGGACCTGGTGGGCAGTTAGTCCCACACAGTCCCTTGGGTAGGGCCCCTCAGGATTTTGATCTCTAGGCTGCAGTGACTAGGTGAGGAAGGAGTCCTTGATCCCAGCTAGGCCAATTTAGAAACTTATCTGAGATTTAGAAGCTCAGTGATGATGGTGCACATTGGGGGTTACTGGTTGCTGTTTTCTGTGCCTTGAGGAAAGCCAGCTGGGAACAAAGCCTGCACACCAGGAGAAGAGGAATTAAAAGCTGAGCAGCAGAGCCCTAGGGACATTGTTTGTGTTGTGAAGGCAGCTGAACCTGTGACTTTCTGGTTTTGTGAGTGAATAAAATATCTCCTTCATACTCCCTTTACCTAAACTAGTTTGATTTGGATTTTGGCCATTTTAACCAAAAGAATTCAGTGTTTTAAACATTTCTTTTAGCAAGAAACTTCTTTTCACGCACACAATTGGTTTCATCTTTTATGGTTTATATTTTTTTATTTATTTGAAATGTGAACTTTCATGATTCATTAGTGATTGTAAATTTGAATATTACATGATGAAACCAGACTTAAAATATTATTAGGCCATTGTTTACGAGGCTATCTGGTATTTCTGACATTCAGGCCCATTGAGGCAGTTTGCATTTGAACTGGTGATATGCAATGCTTACACCCTTGGCCAGTCCCTTGGAACAAACCATGACAATTTTCGGAGAGTTCTAAATGTTTATTTAAACTTAGCCACACCATGTTGATAGTTCTAAGTCTAGAGTAACTGAGACTCATGACATAACATTTCGTTATGGATTCTTTAAAAATCCTTATCCATGAGCATGCTGATAATCCTCCTGCTTCCTCTAGGAAATTTTGGCTTTCGAATGCTGGTGTTACTACTTCCTAGATGTGAGACACTAAGCAAGTTTCCCAATCTGTCTTGGGTTCCTTATCTCTAAAACAAGGGTGATATTTTCCCTAGTTTGCAAAACATTGTAAGATGAAACTTAGCTAGTGCTAGAGAAGGGTTGCTGCTGTTGTCACAATCCATTTTCCTTGTGGAAGCTGTGTTTTGATAGGGTGTGGAGGAGTATGTAAGATATAGGTATAAAATATTTCTAAGAGCCATTGGCATTAATGATTGGATCAATGAATTAATTACATTGAATAGATTAGAAATTTAATATGTGTAATAAGGTTATTCATTCCAAATGCATCTTCCTTAGTAAGTGTCTTGGCTGGAGTAGGGGCTCGATATTGGTTGAATGAAATTGATTCCCAATAGTTCATAATCAAAGCACACATAGTAACCTTGTTTCCCTTTGACATTGGCCAGTTCATGTCCTCATAGATGACTTGCTTGGCTAATTATAGTTATCTCTACTGTGCGCAAAACCTTAATAACGATAGCAAAAAAAAAAACCTTAACCATAAAATGAAAGTCTTTCTACAGTGAATTATAGTGTTTTCTGCCATATTAAATGGTATTTTGAACAGAATGTCATGTCCTGTGTAAGATACCCAGGATTACCTTTTTTCCTGTTATTGAACCATGTGGACAACAAAGGTATCTTGAGGTGCCTTTACTGATCCCAGAGAGCTGTACTTTCTGAATACTTGTATCAGATGCTGTATCATTTTCTGTCCTTTGCTGAAATATTAGATACCACTTCCTGTGGAAAATGTGCCTTAACAACTTTCTTTCCATTTGCAATTCGTTTTTGTTTTTTTTGTTTTTTTTGAGACAGAGTCTCACTCTGTTGCCCGGGCTAGAGTGAGTGCCGTGATGTCAGTCTAGCTCACAGCAACCTCAAACTCCTGGGCTTAAGCGATCCTACTGCCTCAGCCTCCCGAGTAGCTGGGACTACAGGCATGCGCCACCATGCCCGGCTAATTTTTTCTATATATATTTTTAGTTGTCCAGATAATTTCTTTCTATTTTTAGTAGAGACGGGGTCTTGCTCAGGCTGGTCTCGAACTCCTGACCTCGAGTGATCCACCCGCCTCGGCCTCCCAGAGGGCTAGGATTACAGGTGTGAGCCACCGCGCCTGGCCTGCAATTCGTTTTTTTATAATAACTTATGTACAGGGAAATAAAATAACTAAGATTGTCAAAAGTATGTCTAAAATAAAAGTAAATAAGTCATTAGTGAGGACATTGTACTAAGAATAAAATACATAGGTGAACTTCATACATCAGTGTCTCAAGATTCTGTTTGGGGTCTTATTTAATGGAATCCTCACTCCAGTTGAATTCCAAATATGGATTTGCTTGAGAAAAGTTCTTCACCTGAATTAACTATTGTCATAGTGCTCTGACAATTTCATGAGTTCAACTGGTGGGTTGTATTTAATGTTAGTTTTTCTAACAGGTGATATAGGTAATATGACTTTTCTTTGATTATATAGAATATTAGCAGGAAAACATTAGGATTTAAGTGTAAAAAATTTTAAATAATACCTACCATATACTGCTTGGATATGCAGTAGATTTTTCAATAGTATACAAATTAAGTTTTTGATCAGAATTGTCTAAGTGTTATGTTCCTTGCCAAATATCTGATAGATGCCCAAATTTGGATTTACATATTATAAGGCCAAGTCAGAATTTGGAGTAAAAGTTTTACTAGGTGCTTCTATAAGCAGCAATAAGAGATAATGAGGGGAAAAAATGAATCTGTCACTTGCGGTCAACTAAAAAATGACAAACTGAATCTTTCTTACTGTGAAATACAACATGACATTATTTAAAGAGTAAGTTCAGTGACACTAAAAACTACAGACTTGGTACAGAGCTTCTATTTATTTTACTTTTTGTCACTATTTGGATTCTAGGCAACAGCTGTAGAGGTTACAATGGCATTTCCATAAATGCTGGTATGATTTCAGAGTAGACTTCTACAATACGAAGTCACACCTTTCACCATTAGTTTAAACTAAGGCGTCTGATCTTGCCTCCTCTAAGTCACATAATTCTCATTTTATGTTAATAGAAGTTATTCTAATTATCCAGGGGAGAGTAGATTTCTAAATTACAGTCTCTTCTTGAAGAGTTATGAGTGTAACCTCCGTTAACACTGGGGTGTGTTAAAAAGGCATCTCTTTGAATGTTGAGATAAAAATATGTCCCTCTAGTGGAGGGTTATATTTTACCCGCAACTGAGTAATTTTGACTCAAGTGACCTATATTGAGAAATAGATTTAATAGGCAAAGGCTGTGGATTGATGGATCCCTGCCAGGCAGAAACAGAAAGTTCAGAGCATTTGCAGTAGCTGGAGGAATATAGGACATGATGTTATTCCCAAAATTATCAGGAAGAGAAACTATAATAGAGGGGAAAAAATAGCATGAACTGTTTTCCACTCCCACCTCCCCGGATGTTCGAGCTAACATTTCCTTAGATGGAGTATTTACATCAGATTTCTCTTTTGAAAAAGTTCAGTCTTTTGCAGTCTCTCTCCCAGTGAGAAATAAACCAAAAGCTTTTGTTTATTTTTGTAGCAATCGTGTCCTCGCTCTGTAATTCTCTGAAGCCCACTTGTTGGTATTCTAAGAAAATTTGCTGCCTCATATGTGATAAAACCAGCATACACAGTAATCATCCAATTTAAAGTTCAGATAAGAATGTCTTTTAGTCCTCTAGCAAGCTGAGCATCTCTAATAGCATTACTTCTCCATGGAAACACTACTTTTGAGAGTAGGCTATCTCAGTTCTCTTCCTTTCCCCCTTCCTCCTTTTCCCTCTCTCCTTTCTGCTTCCTTCCTTCACTTCTTCCTTCTTCTCTTCATTTTCTTCCTTCTCCCCCTCCCCTTCTTCCTCCCACATTAGTTCCTGTAACATTGCTGAAAAAATCTGTCCCAGATTTTAAGCACTTTGAATTCTTAAGATAGGAAATGTACCCTGAATTTAATCTGATTATTAAAAAACCCTACAGATTCAATTTCTTATAATAACTGGCTACTATTTTATTGACTTTATCTTTGGGACTTAGGTAAAGTCACCTGAAGTAGGTGGTAAAATGAAAAAACAAAACAACAACAAAAAAACTCCAAAACCAAACCTAAGCTATATTTCTTCAATATATAATACAGAGTAGAAACTGTTTTCAGAAATTAGAAATTATATCACTGATTTCTTTTGGTTTTTTTTTGTACTGGGTGCTAAAAGGAATTTAGATGTGTTTATGGTACATTCCTCTATATTTAAGGGTGATTTTGAGAAGAGCAATTGTCAAGCCACAAATGTTCCTCTGAAAGATGCAGAACCCTTAGTTGAATAAACTTGGGTTCTGAGTAAGTATGGCCTTGATCTTTGAACATAAGACTGGCATCTACACGATCACCTCCTGTGTGATATGATTATTTCCAGGCTTTGGGTCTATAAATCAGACAGTCTCACACTTGGTAGCATAGCTGCTTTTCTTAGCATCTGATTTCTTTTAAGGATATAGATTTATCCCCCACATGAGACAACATTTTTAAAAAATATAAGACTTCTTATTAAATCATGGCTAATATTGTTAAGATAATAAAATACTTCCTTAAACAAATAATTAAACCCTTAAAAGACTTGGATCCAAACTGAAGGCCAATTCACTCTATTCTTTCAAGTTTGTGGGCTAATTTTTAAATTTAAATCAGTGATGACTGCAGGGCAAAGCACAAAGTATAGGTTCATCAAATGTTGGTTGAAAGAGAGGAGAGAAATAGTCTCTAATGATCCCCAACTTCCTGGCAATCACACCCTGTCTCTTTTTCTCTTCAGTGAAAGAAATAAAAAAATTTTTAAGTTGAAGTCTGAAGCTGTTAGCAGTCTTCTAGACACTGGAGGACTTGTCATCACAGTCACTCAAGAGCATTATCCTGTATACCTTGACTTGGGCTTGTCTCATTTCAGGTCTCTGCCTTAAAATCCATACATACTGATACAACATCATTTCCAAGATAAACTGTAAAATGCGAAGGAGGGGAGTAAGTATACATGCAAATACACCTAAATATGTGATATAAACATATACTAAATAGATGCAGTATCTCTAGAAGCATACGTAACGAACTGGCAATGACACTGCCTTTAGAATGGAACGGGGAAAGAATGTGATTTTAACTTTTTACTATATATTCATTTTTACCCATTTAAATTTAAAAAGAAGATTAAAAGTAGCTCCTCCTATGTAACTCTTCACAATTTTAAGCTGGTGTTTAAAGGTGATCTCTTCAACTGTCTCCCAATTATGTGACACATTTGAAAGAAGGTGGTTATCCATGAGCTTGGCCAGAATCTCTGATAAATGTGTTGGTTAGATAATTTATCTATAATGTTACAGATAGGAAATGAACAGATTACACTGGTATTTAGAGTCTAAGTATTGGCTTTGTTACTGCAGGTTCATAGGAGCTCTGCTATGAAAGAGATGTAGAAGGTTCTGATGTGAGTCAATGAGAGGCATTTTTAGGCAACCAACTATAGGTTTGTGCGTATCTGTGTCTCATTGGAATATTATAGAATATCTGAACATGTTAAATAACATATAGGAATACTACCATGTATGTGAACCTCAAATTGCAACTAATGCTCTGGAGTTACAAGAATATTTTGAATCGATGAGAAAATATACAGTCTCTATCAAGTAGGTACGGTTGAGTGAAAAAAACCACCCAAAATGTAATGACTTAAAACTAACAAGCATATGTTTGGCTCATGATTCTGCTGGGCAGTTCCAGTGTGGGCTAATCTTCCTCATGTGTCCATGGTCAGTTGTGAGTGACCACAGTAGAGCTATCAGTTGGCTCTGCTGATCAGTGTGGGGCTGGCACATATCTAAGACCTCAACTGGCACAATTGGGCTGACTGGCCTCTGGTCCATATTGTCTCTCTTCTTCCTGCAGGCTAGCCTGAGGATATTCTCATGACTGAGGCAGTTACCAGAGACAAAGTGAGTGCTCACATGGCCTCTAGAGGCCCAAGTCTGGAGTGGACACTCTGCCCACTTTGCTGCCTTCTGGTGTCCAAGCATGCCACAGCCAGGGCAGATCCAAAGGTCTGAGAAATAGACTCTACCTCTTGTGGGAGGGCTGTCAAAGCCATATTGCCAGAGAAATGGGTCCTGGAAAGGGAACCATTGTGGCCACCTGGTCTTGAGCTTTGGGAAAAGGACCCTGAGTAAGGTGAAATGTGTGTATTTTAAAATTTTATTTTTCCACACAGTTTGAACAAGAGTAATTAGTTTTAAACTATGTTTTGGGGATGTGTCATAATTTTACCTTTTATTTATTTTTATATTGTCCTACTATAACAGTAGCTGTTATTTACTGGGCACTCATAATATGACAGATACTCTACCACCCATGAGGTATTTTATATACATTTATTTCTCAGTTTAAAAATAATGGTGCAAGATAGGTATCATTCCCATTTTTGAGAAGAATAAACAAAATTTTTGTGAATTCAGTTATGGGTGCACCACACTGGGGTTGGGAAAGAATGAAAGAGAAAATAATTTAAATAATATGGGCAACCCATCCAGCCACGTATATGTCCCACAGGAACTCTGAGTTGAACACTGTGACTTTGCTGTTACCACAGTCAGTTACAGCTCCCAGGTGCTTCTGAATCTGATGTGATTCTGATATTTTTGTTTCTTTTTAATAATATAGCTCTAAATGCAAGCCAGCTCCTTTATTTCATGTTCAATCAGAGAAAAAGTGATCAAATTAGTATTAAATGGAAAACCATCTATCTTATATGGACTGTAAATTATAACGCAATCTCTTGTGTGCCATATTATTGGGAAAGTTTCAAGGATAATTTTGGCTCTGTATACTTTTTATTTTAAGAGCAAAATTCTGACCCTAAACATTAGTAGGATGCAACTTTAGTTAACTGTGTTGTATTATCTGGAGGAGTGGATTTTAATGTTTGGGTATAAAATGCCTTTCTAAGGTGGGGTATAAAATGTCTACTCTGCAATATTCAGGTATATTAATCAAGTTAAATCCATCGTAAAAACAAGTGACATTACTATGATAATACCTATTGCAATACCATTTTGCAGAAGAACCAGATTTTGCATTGTGTTTTATGAATGAATCACTAGTTAATTAATAAAAAATATTCTGCAAGGAAGCTGATAGTTTTTTATTAAGTACACTTAGCTGTTGATTACCATAAAGTTAATGTGAAAACAGTATATAAATTGAAGTGAGCAAATAAAATGATCACAGTCTGTTTTTATTTTTTACTGTTTAATTTTTATTTAAATATAATTTACATGGAGAAACATTCATGTGAAAGTGTACAGCTAAATATATTTTCAAAAACTGAACACAACTGTGTGAACAGCACTCATAAACACTTTAGAAGCCCCCTCATTCTTCTTTCTGAGCACAAATCCCCTTCTTTCCCAGAGTAACCATAATTTGGACTTTTGCTGTTATAGATTAATTTTGCCCACATTATATTTCATGTAATGGAATTCTATAATATGTACTTTTTTGTTTGTCTGATGTCTTTTATTCAGCATTAAGTTTGAAAGATTAATCCATGAACTGCATGTCATTGCAGATGGTTCATCCTCATTGCCAATGAGTGAATATACTACCATTAATCCATTCTACTGGGATGAGCATTTGGGTAGTTCCCAGTTTGGGGCTATCAAAAATAAAGCTCCTATGAGTACTCTAATACATCTTTTTTATGAACATATGTTACATTTCTGTTGTGAATGTATCTAGGAATGGAGTTTTGGGGTCGTGGGTTGTGCCTGTTTACATCTTTGGTAAAAAATGTCAGTTTTCAAAACTAGTTGCCAGTTCACTCCCATCAGTAGTATATGAAAGCTCTTAGTATTTGGTATTTTCCCTCTTTTTCATTTTAGCTAGTGTAGTTCCCCCTTACTAAAAACATTGTAATAATTAAAGTTTCCTGCAATAAATATATTAATATATAATCACAAGTTTCCAGGTTAACAACTCCAAGAAGATAACTATTAAAAGAAACCTGATAAGAGGGAAGATATTGTTCTTCTCAACGGCATTGCACTAAACTCACCTTTATATAAATAGAACATGAAATAATTAAAATTTAAATTAAAGGTGATGATAGCTGGCTTGTGTTTATTCTTTGGTCTTCTTCCTTACCTTTTTAAACCATTAGGAATTACTAATCCATGGTATACGTTCCTTTAAAAATATTTTTAACTCAAAGCAATCTTTTTTTCCCATTGTGTCCAGTGACTTTGGTTTTCTTTCCTAAATGTGACCAAGATCTCACATTAGAAAACAGTCCTTTCAAAGCAGTCTTGTCCATTATAATCCTCTGATACAATACTATGTAGAAGAAATACCTATGGTTTTATTATCTTAGCATATGCCTCAAAGAAGCCCATCTGTATGCAAGTTCCCCTTTTGCATCTGAAAAGATAAAGTATCTCTCAAAATATTAATAGTAAATCTCTAGAGAGCATGTGATTTTTGAAGAAATGAAGTTTTCATCAGTATTTGGTGTGGGAGCTGTGACTTATAAAGTCAGTAATAGCATTCTTGTGCATTGTTCAACTAAATTATGAATAGATAAGAAAAAGTTAAAGTAACAAATTATAGGAAGACAGTAACACTCTATAAAGTCAATGGTGGTAGGACTTTAAAGGTGTTTTTCAGCTGTAAGTATTGTGTTGCAATACAAAAGACTTTATCCATCAGGGATATGGTCATTTTCAGATAATTATTTTGACTTGATTATATGAGTTTGGGACCTTAATGGAAAGATCATAAAAAGTATTGGGCCATGTACAGTTTATTAATTATTTTAATTATTCATTTAAAATAAGCTATATGAAAAGACTTCATATTCATACACAGGTCATGACTCTTCTGAACAGTGTATTCTAATCTTATGGGTGACTAGCAACTAGTGTGAATAGAGCATCTTTTATTTTTTTTTATTTTTTTATTTTTTGAGACAGAGTCTCACTTTGTTACCCGGGCTAGAGTGAGTGCCGTGGCATCAGCCTAGCTCACAGCAACCTCAAACTCCTGGGCTTAAGCGATCCTACTGCCTCAGCCTCCCGAGTAGCTGGGACTACAGGCATGAGCCACCATGCCCGGCTAATTTTTTTGTATATATATTTTTAGTTGGCCAGATAATTTCTTTCTATTTTTAGTAGAGACGAGGTCTCACTCTTGCTCAGGCTGGTCTCGAACTCCTGACCTCGAGCGATCCACTCGCCTCGGCCTCCCAGAGCTAGGATTACAGGCGTGAGCCACCGCGCCCGGCCAAGAGCATCTTTTAAACATATAAGCCATCTCCAAGGGAAATAAAAAAACCACATTCATCAAACAATATGGAAACCTCTAACATCCAAAAAGAAAAGGAAAATTAATTGTAACTTTTACTACGCATTTACCATGTTAACATATTTAGCATCAAATCTGGCACATAATAAGTAATCAGTGAATGATAACCAAAGGAAAAAATAATGTTAAGTGTTGTAATTAGCTCTATTTTACAAATAAAGATGTGGAGACTCAAAGGGATTAGAATAAGTAATTTGTCCAAATCACACAACTAAGTTTCAGAGGTAGGCTTCAAACTTTTTAAACAATAGAAATACCATTTTTAACCTATCTAAATGATAAAGATTTAAAAACATTTTAATACAGTTAATCCTGTTTTGTATGGTACTGACATGTACAAATTTCAGTTAAATAACATCAGTTCTCCATAATACGGTTCAAATTTCAGTTGCCACAGAATATTATCTGTAATTGTATGAAGTCCAATCTTCTCTACTAGTTCTTCAATCTGTTAGGTAGATAAGATCTCCAGCTCTTCTTGGGACACGGGTTCCAATTGCTATTTGGAGCAATTGCTCCACCTGAGAAGAAGGATAAGGGCAGGCACTCCATTTTGGTGTTGTCCCGCCCTTAATCCTCTCCTGAGCAACTGCTACACCTGGGGAAGGAGGGAATGTTTCATCAATTTGAGAATTCCCCAGCCCAGGAATGATAGGATTTAGAAAGTGACCTAGAGTAACCTAAGGGTAATTATTATGCCATTAGCTTGAATCTGCATTGTGGTTCACCCCCCTTTTTCAGAGAGGGAGCTTGTATACACAGATAGAATTTTGAGGACAGCTGTTGATCATTTTATAACATCCCACACCTCCTGAGAGCCCTCCCCCAGACTGGGCTAATAAAAGGAAACAATCCAAGAATTTAGTGAGAGAGTGGGTCCATGAGTCAGTGAGTGAGTTGGTCTGTCTTTCTCCACTTGTGGAGATGGACCGTTTTTGTTCTACAATAAAGAGCTGCTCTTGTGAAACTGTTTCCTGCCTGAGGTTACTTTGTTGCATGGCCCTGCTGGTGATTTTTCCAAGAAAGGAGTCAGAGGACTGGGTTAATAGTCTGGACTTGACACTTTGGTATGTCTGGTCATTCTTCGGCCAAAAGCCCACAGGGAACCAAGGGCAGACTGCCACCCTGACAAGTCCACAAATCACTGCAAAAATAACAGATGCACATCATGATCAGTGGTCAACCATATCACTTCTTTCAAAGCCTGTTGGTGATTGGTCTTTGTGTACCTGTTATTCAGATTATGCACAGACAGCAATGCACATAGTTGTGTTGCCTCTTGTCTCCCACTGATAGAGCTAGGTGACATTTTATAAAGATGGATAACTGAAAGAAGAAATTGGCCAAGAAAGAGGAAGGTAGAGGCAGGAAGCCAAAAATGATAACACTGCAAGCAAAATTCAAAATGAATGTAAATGAATTTAGGTAAGAAAGAGCTGACTATGGGAGTGTTGACACTGTCACCGTTTGAGAGATTCTAGATGTGCAGCCAGGGGAACTTAGTGAAGATAAACTGCTCAGTGAGGACTGTGATTGAGATGAAAGAATGAAGATGTCCCAGAGAAAGTGATATCAGTAAAAGACTGAACATTGAAGGAACTCTTGGAGATATTTGATGACATTGAAATCTAAAAGAACAAAATGTTAGAAGTTGATTCAAATTTAGAAAGGAGTATGACAATTTGCCAAGGCATAGAAAAGATTTGGCTCAATATCATGAGTTCTGTGATAAGACGAGGAAAGCAATATTGTTTAGACTACTCTTGATCAATTTTTGTTTGTTTGTTTTCATTTTAACAAAGAATAAAATGCCTCATTTTAGATCAGGATGCCATAACAAAATACCATAGATTGGAAGGTTTAAACAGCAGAAATTTATGTCTCATAGTTCTGGAGCCTGTGAAGTCTAAGAAAAAGGTGCTGGTTAGGTAGGTTTCATTCTAAGACCTCTTCTCTTGACTTGTAGGGGCTGCTGTCTCACTGTGTTAACACGTATAAATGCCCCTTCTTAGAAAGCCACCAATTCTATTGGATAGGACCACCTATAATGACCTCATTTAAATTTAATTACCTCCTAAAATCCCTCATACAGTCACATTGGGGACTAGAGCTTCAACATATGATTTTTGTTTGGGGGCATGGGGTGGGGACACAATTCAGTCCATAGCATACCTTAATTTTCAATGTTTCTAATGTTTTACATTATATAGTGTTCTACTAAATATGTTAGTTTTACTAGTTCTTTCAATTCCCTGTACACATATAACTGATAGTATTTCAGTTTTTAATGATTGGGCAAAAAGTTTGAAAGGTCCGAGAATAATCATAAATTTTTCTATTGATTTTTTAAAGATCACAACGTATGATTTCAGCTTGTGTGGTCATTTTTACAGCTTCACATTACCTTGCAAAGCAAGGACTGCCTGTGCTGAGTGCTGGTGGTTCTGCAGCAAGGTGAGCATTCTCAAATGTGGCTAGCAAGAATGGAAGTTTGTAAATCAAACTCTTCATTTTGAACAATTTGACTGAATGTTACAAGGAACCTAAAAATGTTACCATCTCTGGCCTTGTAATTTTACTGCTTGGGTTGCTTCACCTGGAAACAGACATAGTCAGAGATTTATCTACCAGGACATTCATTTTTAACATCCAAGATTGCTAAAGGGGTAATATGGCTTCAGATAAAAACTAACAAAAGATATGTAATGGAATTTTCTTACATGCAAAACAAAGATTGCAAATTCAGAAAAAGTTCAAATTGTTCCTGATTATATAATTAAAAAAAATTGAACACCCATAGTTTCCAAGATCTGACTCTTGGAACTGCCTAACAGGTTTCTTGACCCTGTGGAAATCAAATAAGAATAAAACCCAAATTCTGTACTGTGGCTAATAAGGCCTTCTGTGAGTGGGTCCTGTTTCTTTAACCTCCTTTCCTACTGCACTGATTTTCTTCTGTTTCTTTTCACATCAGAGGTTTGTTACTTGTTCATTTGCTTAGAAGACTCAACACCCACATCCTCATAGGGGTGACTCCTTATATATTTCTGGGTTTCAGCTATTTTCTTTCTAATATTTTTCTGTCTTAGCCTAGATTAATCAAAAATAAGAGTATAAATCAGATATTTGAGTGTGGGAAGCTTGTTGGAGAAATGATCTGGGGAACCATAGAAATGGATAGGCTAAGTGGACAAGGAATAAAAGAAAAGTCAATATAAGGATGAATTATAGCGTTAACTACTGCTAAGGGACATTGGTGCTAGAGCCTTTGAAATACATTGCCGAGATATCCATATTAAGGATGGGGACACATTTATCCATCATTCCCAGCCCACATGGTCAGAAGTAGCCCCATGGGCCTTTCTAGGAATTTAGCAGCTTCTTGCAGGTACCCCATGCCTTTGTGTCTTAGATAGTTTTGGGCCAGGAAGCAAGATGTACATGCAGTGGGGCAAAATTTCACATTAAAGGAAGTCTTGAATATATTTCAGGACATAGAATGTGCAAAGTATAGAATGTTAGAAACTGATCCCAGCCGTAGAAAGGAATGAGTCACTATGAGATTGCACCAGCACAAAGCTGGTCAAAGCTTGGAAGAAACTGTCATTATCTTCATGGCTAGCATGAGAGATGGCACAAAGAAGTTATATAAAGTAGAAGAGGCATCTGATACACTAGCAGAGATTATGTATGTATATGCTTGAATACTGTCTATCTCTAGATTTCATGAGCCATGACTACCAAGGGTGATTTGATGAGCAGAACCTCAGATTCCTATATTAAGCATGTGGTTCCTAAACGGTCTAAATAAAGGTGTTCTAGTTCTAATAGTATCCCCTGGCTCTCAGCAAAAGCAAAAGCGAATCCTCCATGGTAGAGAGTATCCCCAGTGTAACACCCCAGGTTCTCCAATTCATTGAGGTCAACCAACACGAGCTCACAAACTACCACAGGTGAGAGTCAGCAAAAGCAAACAAACAAACAATTAGATCTAGATACCTAATTATTTGATACAGAAATATCACAGACAGAATATAAGGATTACTTTATGAAATATTTAAATAAAAGATGGAATAAAAATGAGCCATAAGGAAATTATTAAAAATAACCAGATATTTAACAAAAGTATTTTGGTAGCCAGTATGGCCAGCTCTTTGGTGCTAGAACTGTGCTAGAAAACACAAATGAATAACTTATGCATATAAATGTATACAGAAAAAATTAATGAATTAAAATTATTAGGGATAAAAAAATCCTTAACTAAAAGTAAGTCTCATCTTACCAGGAGGACATAATTCTAAACATATATGCACTTCACAAAATAGTATCAAAACATATAAAGCAAAGATTGCTAGAACTGCATAAACAAATCTAACATCATAGTAGGAGATTTATACATCTTAATCATTTATTGAAAGGGCTGGCAGGTATCCATCTCATTAGAAATTGTGCATTAATCTTTTTAATATTGCTGATTCTTTGAAAGGGGCTGAGTTTTGCTTTTTGATTTAGAGCATGGTAAAATTTTATAAAAGTTCCATGTTGGTTTAAGAAGAATGTGGCCCATCTAGTTATTAGGTACAAGGTTTAGTATGTATCTTCTACAGATTGGGCTTATTCATTATATCATTAAGCCTTATATAATTTTACTTTATAAATTTTTTTCTTCACACCAAGAAAGCACCCATCTCAGATGGCTTTATAGGAAATTGTACAAAACAAATCATTCCAATTTCATGAAAATTCTTTCACAGAATACAATAAGGGAATCTACTACACAATCCATTCTATGATCCAAAATCAGAACAAGAGGCAATTTCCTCATAAATATAAATGCAACTATATTAATCAAAATGTTAGAAAATGAAATTCAACAATCTATACAAAAAGTAGTGCATCAAAACTAAGTTGATTTTATTTTAGGAATTCAGAAGTGAGTTCATATTATTAAAAGAGTATTCATACAATTGTCCACGTTAATTAAAAATTGAAACAATATTTCAACAGATGTCAAATAAGCACTTAAGAAATACCACATTTATTTGTGATAAAAACTTTTAACAAACTATGAATAAAAGGGAATTCTACTGAAACTCTTTATTAAAGTGTGTCAAAATATCCTATAGCAAACATAATTCTTAATAGTAAAACATTAAAAGCATTACCTTTAAAGCTATAAACAAGACAAGGATGCCCATTTTTATTACTACTATACAACATTATACTGGAGGTCCCAGCAAGTGCAGCAAGGAAAGAGAGAAAAAAAATGTAACAAATGAAAAGGAAGAAGCCAAGCTCTCATCATTTTTTGGTATGTGATTGTCCATATAGAAAACTGAAAGGTTATCTATCTATCTATATAAAAGTCAAAGTAATAATAGAACTTAGAAAGGTGTGTGGTTGTAACATCACCAATCAAAATTTGCATTTATATACACCAACCAAAGTTTTATAAAACATCATTTTGAAAAGGTAATATTACATTTGCAACAAAGTGTATATATGGTACTTAGGAATAAATTCAACAGTAAATGTGTTAAGATTTATATAGAGAAGATGATAGCACTTTATTACTTTATTTAAAAATATAAAAAACCTAAATAAAAATAATGATTTTTATGACTACAAAGGCTTAATATTGTAAAAAATGTTAATTCTTCCATGTTGATCTATAGATTAAATGAAATTCCAATAAAAATCCCAACAGATATTTAAGAGGCAATTTATGAGCTGATTTTAAATTTTAATGGGCAAGTAAATATCCAAGAATAACCAAGAGACTCCTGAAGAGAAAAAACAAAAAGGAGGAAGAAGGTGAAAGGTCTAGCTTTACTGGATAAGAAGAGTTATAATAAAGTTAAAATAATTAGCTAATTAGCACAGAATAGTGTGATAGGCTAATTGACCATTGGAACAATCTGAGGACCCCAAAAAAGAAACCCACATTTATATGGTACTTTGATAAATGGTGGAAACTTTAAAAATTAATGAAGGCAAAATGGATGTTTCAATAAATGGTTTTGGAACAACTTATTATCCAAATAGGAAAAAAAAACACAAAACAATAAAAATGAGATCCCTACCTCACACTCATAAACAGTGTTTGCTGAATTAAAAACTTAAATATGAAGGCAAAAACTGAAAACTTTAGAAGGCAATATACGGAGTATCTTCATAGCTTTAATATTTATAAAATTTATGTAACACAAAAATTGTTAACCAGTGTATTAGTTTTGGCTGCTGTAAGAAATGACCACAAACTGGGTGGCTTACAACATAGGCATTTCTTCTCTCACAGTTCGGGAGCTAGAAGTCTGAGGTTACGGTGTCGGTAGATCCATGCTTCCTCTGAATTCTCTAGGCAAGAATCCTTCCTTGCCTCTTCCAACTTCTGGTGTTTGCTGGAAATCCTTAGCATTCCTTGGTTTGCCGCTGCACAATTTTTATGTCTGCTTTCTCTGTCACGTGGACTTCTGGTCTTTTCTGTTTCTGTGTCCTAATTTCCCCCTTTTTGTAAGAACAACAGTGATTAGCTTTGGGGTCCACCCTAATCCATTGTGACCTTAGCTTAACTTGATTATATCTACATAGACCCTATTTCCAAATAAGGTAACACTCACAGGTTCTGGGTGGATATGATTTTTTGAGGAACAGTATTAAAACTAGTATAACTATTAGGAAAAAGATGAACAAATCCTTTCACTATTTACCATAAAGAGAACAGAAAGAGAAAACCATAAACTGAGAGGAGATATTAATAATATATATAATGGACAATGTTTATGTAAATATACTACATAAATATATACATAACTGATATAAATCGATAAGGAAGATAAATGACCCAATAGGAAAATAGGCAAGAGTCATGAATAAGCAGTTCACAGAAGGGAAGACGTATATGATGAATTACCTTATGAAAATGTGCTAAGCCTTTGTAATAATCAGTGAAATGCAAATTAAGGTCACCATAAAAATATTCTTTTACTCCCCTTAAATTATGGACTCTGACAATACTAAGTGTGGCCAAGGATTTAGCATAAGAGGGCCTCTCATATGTTACTAGTGAGATTATTTATAGAAGCATTATTTATGATAGCAAAACATTAGAAGCAATCTAACAATCATTGGTAAAATAATTGATATATTGTAATTTGTTCACTTAATGCACTATTATACATCAATAACAAGTATATTAACTATAGATACATGTGACAGCACAGCTGAGGGTTCAACCAAGCAAAACTTTTTGATGTAGACATATATGATCAATCTATATTTAAAATAAGAGAATGATAAATATAAATGCAGGATAGGAGGCAGGAAGTTGAGCCAGAGAAGGATCATAAAAAGATATTGGTAATAGTCTAGTAGATTCATCTGTGTTTACTTTATTAGGCATCATAAGGTAGATAGGTGTACATTATGAACACTTGTGGATAGCAAATATTCCATAATATAAATAAAAAAATTTATATATATTTTAAATGTCATGATACGGGAGCCCAGATATATTCAACAGTCTGAAACTAACCCCATTTTAATTGCAGTGTTGATGGACTAGGATTTAACTAGTCAATAGAAACTGGCAAACCTTGTAGTCCATGGAGTACTACTACCTATGCTGAAATCCTGACTCGGTTGTTTACTAGTGGCAGGATGCTGGGAAAGTTTCTTAACTTCTCCTTGCCTTAGGTTTCTCATCTATAAAATGAGGATAAAAACAGGTCTTGCTTCATAGGGTTGTTGTAAAAATTGTATAAAAGAAAGGAGGTAAAGCCCTTGGTACACAGTTGCTTGAACACATGGTAAGCACCTAGTGAATGTGATTTAGGTAGATTAGATCAGAGGCCTGAAATGTACTTACACAAATGCTTTCTTGCACTTCCATCATTGCTTTGAAAGGCCTTGCCCCCAGGTAGCTGCTGCCCCTTTTGCCTGGGTTCCAGAATGAATGCATGAGCCCAGCCCACAAGGAGGATCCAAGTGCAAAAGGAGGATCCAAGCCCAAGAGGGCCTGCAGTTTGAAGCAGAGCTGTCTGTCTGAGCCCAGCCTCAAGTGACCAATCCACAGCTGACATGCTGTTGGAGAATTGAGAATAAATAATTGTTTTAAGCCTGTGAGTGTTAGACCATTTTTTTCACAAAAGTAGTTGACTAATACATGAGCTGCTTTTATTGTTATAATAATTATTATTTTCTAATATTAAAGACTGTAAAGATAGTTGCTCTTGAGTCTGCAAAATTTATCTCACACCCACTAGTTGTAACTAGACTGGTTATCTGATGCCTTAAGACATGGAGTGTTTTTATCTTGAGCATCTTACACGAGCATAAACACCTTACTCACGTTGGTCTTGTCCCTCTTTTATCTCCACATCATACTGGCTCAAATCAGATCTGCTTCGGTACGTACTGCCATTGTCAGAAGTCCTGAAAATAGTGAAGAGACACACCATCCCTAGTTCAGTAAAGAGTCAGTTTTGAAACTGGCTATTTGACATGGATACAAATGTCTGTTTTGTTTTTAGAACCTTTTACAGTCCATAAACCATTCATGCACATATTGTCTTATTGATGTGCACTACAACCTTCCTGGTAGGCAGGGTCAGGATTATGTTGCCTCTTGTGTAACAAAGAACCCTAACCTTAGAGCAGTGACAGTGACTTGCCCAAGGCCACAAAGCTTGTACAGTATAACAGGACTCAAATCTGCAACTTCTGATGCCAAGTCCTGGTTTTCTTTCGCTGCTTCGTGGAGACCTTTTCATACCACTAATTTTCTTGCTCAAAAATAGACACTTTTCAACAGACTGGGTCAATCTTTTATGTCACCCTGGTGCCATGGGAAGTGTGCTACCATGTACATAGCAGCATTGTGCCATCCCTATGTCAGAACCGGGAACTCAGACAAATACACAGATTCTGAAATACCGTCTGTGGCTCCTGGATCTCTAGTTCTTTTCTTTCTCACACTGTGTTGGGTTAGGAGATCTGGAGGTGCGGGTGTGGATGGGGTAGGTGCAAATCTTTACCTGAGGTACACTGGGAATATCTGAACCCCTTATCATTGTACTATGTGTTAATAAAAGATTACAGAATCAACACACCAAGTCCTCTTTTTATATACTCATTTGGAAATTCAGGTATCATATGGAATAAGTTGACAGATTACTGTGTTATCTTTTAACACTTCTGCACAAACAGTGAGAATGTAATGGAAGCTTTCCAAGGAATTGCTTCTGTTTAGAACATTATCAAACATTATTGTTTATAAAATTCTTTTAAACAATGTTGCATAATTTTAAATCATACAACTTCTTTTTATCAAACAAAACTTTGGGTTACTTAAAAAGTTCCTTATTGGAAGAGAATTGGATTCAGTGATTTAGTGTCAGGGGTGAAGACCTGGCCATGTGACTGCCTTAATTACAATCTCAGTTCCGCCACGTACTGGTCGTGTGACTTTGAATGAGATACTTATGATATCTAAACCTCAGATTTCTCATCTGTAGAATGCAACAACTAATAACACTTTCTCATAGGTTTTTATGAAGATTAAACTGGGCCATTTATATACAGTTCTTAGAAAAACAACTGGTACAACTAGTTGCTCAAATGCTAGTGACTTATTAAAGTGGTTCCCTCAAATTGTTAGGAATTAGCTGGGTATGACCTTTGGCAAGTGATTTCATCTTTGCCCTTGGGTCATCTGAGCAGTATAGTTATTGCTTAATGTGAGCATTATGTGGTGGTTAAGAAGCTGCACTTGAGTCAGTTCACTTGAGTTTCAGATTCCATGGGCAGGAAACATCTCTAGGTTCCAGTGCTCTATTTTTTTAAAAAATGCTGAAATTAAGAGAATCTACCTCATAGGATTGTTCAGAAGATTAAATGAGAAAATGGGTAGAAAGCACTTAGAAGGATGCCTTGCACATGCCAATTCTTAATAAATGGTAGCAATAAAACAATGAGAGCATTGGAATAAAGACCTTAAAGTCTATTATCCTTGTCTCCATTGGTCTGAAGGTGTTGATTCTGTCGACGTCTAATGAGAACATTTAGAAGTCAAGCCACTGACATCTTTGTGCCGTTAATTGCCAGTTCCTGGCTTGTCAGTCTCTGGCTCCTGTTGGGTAGCTTGTCCTGCCCTTGGCTTTGGGCCCTTTCTCCCTTTAGGGACATGTTTGGGGCTGAGCCAGAGTTCATACACACAGTGGGTACCACAACTCACACAGCTGCTGCCAATATGTCACCTAGAACACACTCTCCTTGAGAGAGCTCCTCTGAGCTGTCATCCCAGCAGTGATTGGAGTGGAAGATGTCCCTCAAAAGTCCCTTCTTCCAGCATTAGACTCTACATTTCTGACAATTGTGAAATCCATTTCTATATATTTCTTGTCTCAGCCCAGCCAGGATCCCTTATCTACACTGGAATACTTCTTTCACCCCAGGCTGTAAAAATCCAGGCCTATCCACATTTAAAGGTTTAGTTCGAAGCATTTCTTAGCTTACAGCTAATCAGAAATTCTTTCCCTCATCAAAACTTCTCATCACACTTAAAAATGAATAACTCCAAGCTCTCTATCATGGTCTAAAAGGCTTTTTCTGCCTCTCTGATCCCATTTCCTATTTTATTTGTGTGCTTCAGACACACAAATATTTGGTGTGTTCTTTGGGAGCTCCAAATTCATTATCAGCCTTAGCATTTGCTACTCTCTCTGCCTGGAAACCTTCTTCCAAAACCATTGCCTGGTTGGATTTTTTTTTTTTCCATTTTTATCAACAAATCCTTCCCTGACCATCAAACAGCAACATCCACAACAGCACAACTCATGTTCCAGTCACTCTTGCACAATGGTTCTCAACTGAAGGTGATTTTACTGCCCAAAGGGGACATTTGGCAATCTTTGGAGATAATCTTTAATTGTCAGAACTTCTGTTCAACATAGTACTGCAAGTACTATCAAGAGCAATTAGACAAGAAAAAGAAAAGGTATCCGCATTTGAAAGGCAGATGTCAAATTATCTCTATTTGGAGATGACATAATCCCATACGTAGAAAACCCCAAAGACTCAACCAAAAAACTGTTCTATCTAATAAATGAATTCAGCAAAGTTGCAGGATATAAAATCTAAATACAGAAATCTGTGGCATTTGTACACACAAATAATGACCTATCTGAAAAAGAAATCAAGAAACAACCCCATTTATGATAGCGTCAAAAAAATGCTTCAAAATAGTTTTAAGCAAGGAGATGAAAGACCTATATACTGAAAACTATAAAACATTGATGGTGGTGGTATTTGATATCAAGAGTATATATTCTCTGTTTTACCTTGACTACTAAATATAAGATTTTGAAAAAAAACTTTTTAAAAGTTAATTTAGATTTTCTCTCATGAATCTATGTCTGACATTTCTTTCACCAAAAATGAAAGCTAACTACAACTTATTTCTTTAACTGCATGCTTTTCCTAAAATTAGGTACTTGTTAGCATGTTTAACATAAAATTACATACTCTTACTTGGAAGGACACTTGATATTTGTGATAAACCTGTCTAAAATAAATGAATTTTTATCAATACAACTAATGACAGTAATTCTAATAATTCATCTATTTCTTCTTAAAATGTCTTGCTTTCTGATAATTTTCTAGTTTACCTGTTTATTGACACAAAATGTTGACATAATGACTTATTATGATAATATAGCCAAAATGACTTTTCCCTTGTCTGTAATATATTTCTATTTCATATAACTATTGGAAATGTAAATCAATGTTCTCCATGCTTACCTCCTTTATCTCTTGATAATTTTTTTTGAACTAAAGATCTGATTTTTGTGACTGAGTGAGATAAAGAGAAATTATTAAGCAAATTCAATAATTATGTAACTAATGGTGCTTCTACTTTTAATAACTTTATAACAATGGTTTAAGTAAAGCCATATTTTTCAGAAATATTTTCCTAGGAAGGGATTTTTATTTAGATTTTAGTTTAAGAAGAACAGCAATGCTGACAACATTTTCATCACCAACATAAACTCAACAATAATCACAGTTACCGCTCCTTATTTCACATTCTTCTCTAGAAGTTCATTTAAATTATTTCATTTAATCCTCAAAGCAATGCTGGGGAGTAGATAGAACAACTTGAAGATGAGGAGAATGAACTATATGCATTTTAAGTGACTTACCCAAACTAAGACTTGATTCTAGGCCTTCTGTCTCTGCCTAGTGTTCTTTACCTTCTTTGTGAAACCTCAATATTTGTAAAATCCAAACCTATCACCTGTAACAAGCAGCGATTCTATGAAAACTAGAGATACCTCATTAAAATGATTTTTGAATCTCAAAATAGAAGTACATGACTTTTATAGATTAACCGTGGTTGTGCCTTGGACATTACTCATAGTTTTGCTCTACCTGGACCTGTTATCCAACTTGATAGTCCCTAGTTACATGCAGCTGTTGAGCACTTGAAATGTAAGTAGTCTGAATTGAGATGTGCCATAAGTTTCAAACACATACTGGATTTCAAAAACTTAGTATAATAAGGAGAATGTACTGAAAAGCTTCTTCACAGCAAAGGAAACAATCAACAAGAGTGAAGTAACAACCCACAGAGTAAGAGAATATGTTTGTAAACTATACATATGATAACAGGCTAATTTCCAAAATACATAAGGAGCTCAAACAACTCAATAGCAAGAAATCAAATAACCTGATAAAAAAAATGGGCAAAGGACCTGAATAGACATTTCTCAAAAAGAGACAAACAAATGTCCAACAGGTATATGAAAAAATGCTCAACATCACTTAATCATCAGGGAAATGCACATTAAAACTACACTGAGATATCACCTCATAACTGTTAGGATGGCTGTTATCAAAAAGACAGGCAATGACAAGTGTTGGTAAGGATGTGGAGAAAAGGGAACACTTGTACACTATTATGGGAATGTAAATTAATACAGCCATTATGGAAAATAGTATGAAAGATACTAAGAAAATTAAAAATAGAACTACTATGGGATCCAGCAATCCCACTACTGGGTATATATCCAAAGAAGTGTATCAGTATGTCGAAGAGACACCTGTATTCCCATGTTCACTACAGCATTATTCACAATAGCCAACATATGGAATCAACATTAAGTATCTATTGATAAATGAATGGATAAAGAAAATGTGGTGTACATACATACACAATAAAATACTATTCAGCCATACAAAAGAAGGAAATCCTGTCATTTGTGATGACATAGATGAACCTAGAGTATATTTTGTTTAGTGAAATAACCCAGCACAGAAAGACAAATGTTACATGATCTCACTTATATGTGGAATTGAAAAAAGTTGAACTCATAGAAGCAGAGAGTAGAATGGTGGTTACCAGGGAATGGGGGCTGAAGGGTGAGATTGGGAGACGTTGGTTAAAGAATAAAAAATTTCAGTTAAATATGAGGAATAAGTTCAAGAAATATATTATACAGCATGACTATAGTTAATAACAATGTATTGTAATTTTAAAAATCACTAAGAGAGTATGTTTTAAGTGTTCTCACCACAAAAAATGCTAAGTATGTGAGGTAATACATGTTAATTAGGTCAATTTAGCTATTCTGCAATATACACATTTCAAAACATGTACATGATAAATATACACAACTTATTAAATATAAATCAGTTAATTTTAAAAAGAAAAATGTACAATATCTCAATAGTTTTTAATATTGATTATACTTTGAAATGAAAATATCTGTTTTTAAAAATTCTTTTAATGTGGTTATTAGAAAATATAAAATATATGTGGCTCACATGGAGGCCTCATATTTTTAGTAGACAGCTCTGCTCTAGAGTTTTCATCTTTCTTGGGCATAATTCCTGATTTTGCTCTTTTTAAATATGTTTTCCCTTTTAAAATGACTGAAACTTTTCTGCCAGTACTAAAGCCTCATTATATCATGTCATCTGTTTATCCCCTGTATTTGGCATTTGACAGTTTAGACCCTGTTATGCTAAACACATAACCTAAATGAATTTATGAACCCTTCTTAGATATTTAACATTATTTTCAAATTAGAATTTCAGTTGTGTTCTAATAAAAGAAAAGATATATAAAGGTCAAGAGAGAGGGTAGTGTCAGTTTTATCCTGCAAGGACAGAACTTGATGACAAAGTAAAATTTTATTGCATAATTACACTGGGAAGTTCTGCCTGAGTTTCCTCATCTGTGTGTGTGTGTGTGTGTATGTGTGTGTGTGTGTGTATTAGGGTCTTTCAAGGATAAGATGAGTTAATATACATAAAACACTTAGAACAATGCTTGCCATAGAATAAACAACAAATATTGGCTTTTATTTTATTAAATTTTGATTGAAGGTACCTCACTGGTCAATATATTCCTAAATGGTCTGTGGCACTGGCCCCCAACCTTTCTGGCACCAGGGACCAGTTTCATAGAACACAATTTCTCCATGGACTTGGGGGTTGGAGAGGATGGTTTCAGGATGATTCAAGCGCATTGCATTTATTGTGCACTTTATTTCTATTATGATTACATTGTAATATATAATGAAATAATTATACAACTCACCATAATGCAGAAACAATGGGATCCTTGAGCTTGTTTTTCTGCAACCAGATGGTCCCATATAGGGGTGATGGGAGACAGTGACTGATCTGACAGGAATGGAGCTTATGTGGTGATGCAAGCAATGGAGGGCGGCTGTAAATACAGATGAAGCTTTGCTTACTTGCCCGCTGCCCACCTCCTGCTGTCCAGCCTGGTTCCTAACAGGCCACGGACTGGTACCAGAGCCTGGGGTCTGTGGCACAATGGAACTTCATAGCTAATGATTATTGAAAAATAGTTATAACAGAAAACTGATATATACTTGAGGTGATGGATACCCTAAATACCCTGACTTGATCATTGCACATTCTATGCTTGTAACAAAATATCACCTATACCCTATAAATATGTACAAATATTATATGTCAGTAAAAAATAAAATAAAAATAAAACAATATTCTCTCCATCCCATCAATCACTCTTCCCTACCTTCTTTATCCATTTCCACAGCACTTACCACCACTTGATATATTTCCATACATTTGTTTCTTGTTGGTCCATCAGAATGTAAGCTCCCTGAGGGCAGGATCTTTGTTTTGTTTCCTGCTGAATCTCCTGGGCCTGGAATAACTCCTGATAGAGAGTAGGGATTCCATAGAGGCCTGTTAAATAAAGGAACTGTGGATAAATAAATGAACGAATGAGTGAGGGTTGTAGAAACATATCTCAGTGCAGTTCTGTCTTTCCATATTCTTTACCTAACTATCCCTTCACTTTTGCAACTCTGCACTTTTTATTTCTGTTCTTTTTGGAATTATAGACTTTCACCACTAAAGAGGAAATGATAGATTATTATCTGGTCAAACTCCCTTACTTAACAGATGAAGAAGATGCCAGTCAAGGAAGTTAAGTAACAGGTTTTGT
Organism: Lemur catta; assembly: GCF_020740605.2. Classification (NCBI taxonomy): domain Eukaryota; kingdom Metazoa; phylum Chordata; class Mammalia; order Primates; family Lemuridae; genus Lemur; species Lemur catta. The sequence goes on along the minus strand of NC_059145.1, from coordinate 23,821,202 downwards.
ACTGAAATAGTTACTTAAGAGATGAAAGAGTGATAGTAGCATTTTATTGAGCAACTGGTACCAACCAAGACTATGTAAAAGCTTTGAAGACAGTATTTCACTTAGTCCTTATAACAAGTGACTAAAATAAATACTGCTTCTTCTCACATGACATGGGTGAGAAAATGGGATCTGGAAGAGACTGAGTTAGTTGTCTAAGGTAGCACGTTGGATAGATTGAGAGCTGGGGTGCAGACTAGAGTTTGATCCAAAGCCATGGACTCCACACTGTAGTTTACTGCTTTCCTTATCAGTTTTGTTTTGTTTTTAATGCAAAGTGATAAGATAAGGGAATTGCAAACTAACCCTTTGGAGTCTCTTTTGATTAGTCTTGGATGAAGGTGAATTTTAAGGTGCTTGTCAGATCTACACTCTCATTGGTGGCAAATGCCAACAAGCAAAGGAGGCAGCCCAAGTTCATGGTTATGAAGCCCTGGGCAGAGACCCCAGGGAGGCCTTTGATGTATTCAGTCTCAGAGGAGTTAACTGGGTTACGATGGACAAAATATATAGACACACTTCCTTGAGGGACATATAAATTGATTTAAGGAGCAAACAGGGCCAGTATGTGAAATGAACTGTGAAAATGGCTCTGTTTCTTCTCTGTCTAGAGATGCCACAGCTTAACTTTTATTTCCCAACAGAATACTCAAATTATCAAACAAATCTCAGGGTCTTTATTCTCACAGACCCAGTGTTCATAAATTAAAATAACTTTAAAATAGGGTAAAGGAAAATTGAAATTATTTAATTGCTTGCTAATTAAATAGAAAAGCCCAACTTCTTTATTATCAAACTGTTTTAAAATTTGTCTTAAGTAATTTATCTAAAGTAGTATGATGTCTACTGGGCTTAATGATTTGAACAGCCAAATTTGATCTGGAGATGACATGAATTCTCTGGATCCTTCTAGCTGGGGAGGGGGGTGGAAACACCCACAAATATGTAAATCACTCAACCCTAAGTTGAGGAGATGGGTGGTAGAATGGAAGATGAATAAAGTTTATTCAAACCAAAAATGGTTTTAATTTATTGGATAAGATAGTTCTAGAAAATTCACATGAAAAGAGGCTACTCCTGGTAAAAGTGGGTATATTGGTTTCCTATTGCTATTGTAACAAATTACCACAAATTTAGTGGCTTTAAACAAAGATTTGTTCTCTGACAGTTTTGTACATAAGCAGTCTCACTGGGCTAAAAGCGAAGGGGTTATCGGGGCTGCAGTGCCTCTGGCAGCTTTGGAGGAGAACCCATTTCCTGTCTTTGCCATCTTCTAGGGTCTGCCCACATTCCATGGCTTGTGGCTCTGCTCCTCTGTTCTATCTTGCAGGCCAGCAGCATGGCATCTTCACCTCTCTCTCTTAACTTTCACACTCTCTTCTGCCTCCCTTCTCCACTTATCAGAACCTGACACAGCCCGCCTTCACCATGAAGACATAATCCCCTTGTGCTACCTCTGTCTTCTCTGTGTTCAACCTCTCCCCATCCTCTCTTCCTGCTTCCTCGGTCATCCAGTCTTGGTAACCCCAGGTCATGCTTTAGATTAGTGTTGTTCTTATTTATATAACTCACCATTTTATCGTACTTGATTATCACCCAAGAGGCATTATCCACCAGGGAATGCATTTATCAGAGATAAAGTAAGTTTGGTCACCTGTCCTCTTGAGACTTTGGCTACTTTATAATTGTGCATCAAGGCTGCTGGTCCCCTTCTTCCGCATGATGTCTGTCATCACTGGTAGTGTCCATGCCATCCTCTCCATGCAATGGCTCTTATTCAGTTACCTGACTTAATCCTACTTCTCCATTGCCATGGGTACAGATGCTCATAATAATACAAGGATATGTATATAGATACACATAAAACTATCTGTAATTTATTGGCATGAGTATTTGTCAAAAACACACTCAAGAAAAGAATAGTATCCAGTGCTTGTGCTATATATTTGGAAAGTTTTGAAGATGAATTATATGAAACCAGTTACGATGGAATTATGTAGATAGTTTTCTGAAAGACATTGGTGGATAGAGGACCATTCTCTCCATATAAATACCAACCTTGGCCTCTGGGACCCAGGCAAGTCTCACTGACAGAAGGTAAATCTTATCACAAAATCCTGAGAATGTTTAATCACCAGTGAGTCAGCCCACAGAACCACTGCAGTCTTACATTAAAATGAATCACTACTGGTGAATTAATGGTAGACACTAGATGTTATTTTACCTTGTATTTTATCACTTAATATAAACTGCATTGTGAAATAAATAAACCTATAAGCGTTATATTCAGACTCAATAAATGGTAATTTTTCCTGTTGAAGTTTGGTAAATAATTTAATAAATCTCCTACTAGAATCCCCTGGAATTTCAAATAAATCAGTAGATTTTCAGTTTGGCTGTTTAGTACTCGTAATGAATCCTTAATGTCTAACAGCATCTACTGTTTACATTTGCCTGGGGTCTCTAAAACATTATGAGATGAAATGATTTTTCTGTTCCGTGGTGTATGGCTGTCATAGAATTAAAGTGTTTCATGAATTTCATATTTGAGTGAATGACTTCCATCATTCAGTCTCTTGTGGGCAAGGAGAAATAGGTGGAGCTGCATTTAATGCTATACTGTCTTACCCAGATTGAATTTGTTATGAATTGCATGGTTCTCAATTGTACTCTCATGCATCCTTAAAACAAACCACAAATTCTATGGGACACATATTTTGTCCTTTGCGAACACTGAGAGTGTATAAATGATGATTTAAGGGCTATGAAACTGGAGTTGGTATAAGGCAACAAACAGTATGTTAATTTTCTTTAGAAATATAAAAGAAAGCTTGTTTTGAATATCCTTAAAAGTTTAATAAGAGTTCCTTTCAAGGCACTATAGAAAAGCAGCTCTACAGAAAAATAAATATGTCCCCATTAGCCTTTGCTAAAATGTACCCAGATTTCCAATTACAAAATTCTTGTAAAGCCAATGATTTCCTCCTCTTAGACTCACTTTAAACAAGTGGTAAGAATTATATTGTTATTTAAATAGGGACCATTCATGTATACAGAATGGATTTCTGTCTAAACTTATGAGATTGCAAAACTTAAACATGATTTTATTTGAACACTTTGGAAAATTTGTCAGGAGGAATCAAAACAGCACAGAGGCAGGAATTAATGTGGTGGGCTTTGCTGATCAATTGATCGCTAACCTTTTCTGTGAACTCAGATTACTAAATTCATTCAGCAAATCTCTACTGAGGTTCTATTTGGACTAGACTTTGTTCTAAGCACTAAAGATCCAATACTGGACACGTGAGATAATGTCACCACTCTGGTAGTGTTTACTTTCTGTTGGAATAAAAGACAAAATTCGTAAATAAATTGATCTGTCATATACTGTCAAGTAGTTAGCATTGAATGCTCCCAGGAAAAATAAAGCAAAATTGGGGTTGAAAATGATAGGAGTGTGACCTAATTGCCATCGGTTTAATTTCCCTCACATGGAGTTTTACTTCATGATTTCAATAGGCATGGGAATTTGAAGCAGCTTATAAAAATGCACGAGGCACAGAATAATAACATAAATATTTGAGGGAGTTGGGTATAGGTTAGAAAACATATCATATTCCAGGGTTAAATTAGATCACAGAAATATAGACTTTATAGCCTAGTACAGTTGCTAGATACAGGCCATAGACTTGGCAGTAAACGTCTTATTGGCCAAAGCAGAAAGGAATATCCAAGTATAAGACCGGCTATGTCTAAAACATGGATACTGACCAAGTGTTTATGAGAAGAACATTTTCTTAAATAGAGACCTAGAAGGATTTTCCTATATGGAGCAGATAACATGCAATAGGGTGGATGACTCTTTCATGCCCCTCAGTCACATGAAACCAGATCAACAAAAGCGAGTAAAGATCAAACTGTCTCTGCAGAATTGTTTATTTTCTCTTGGTGGATCTTACTTTTTTGTGTGTGCCATGGAGAGATGTCCCAGACTCCTTTGAGAATTTGATGAAAGCTATGGACCCCATTCCCAGAAAAATGCACTTATATACATCCACCCATAATTTGGCATGCAGTGTCAGGGGTACCAAGGAGGTTCTGAAGACCAAGCAAAAATCCTAAAATGTCCATTTCCCCCTTACTATACTGTCCTGAAAAATGGAGAAACATCTTGTTTCTCACATAATCCTCCATAAATATTCATGCAACTATCTTCAAGTATTGAGCAGCAAAGACTTCACTGTTATAGGCTGTGATTTAAAGAAAAAAAATTCATGTGTAAATATTCTTTGGCCAGTTATTAACAGTAACATATTCTTTGAAAATTAAAATGGTCTAAGAAAAATTGAGAAACCAAGAGAGACACTTGCATCTCTGACAGTATGTTAGCAGGTTGGACAAGCCAACTGTCATATCATACCTAAGTCCATTGCCACTTATGTCTACAATTTTTAGGTGTATACTTTTCTTTTCTATTTTTCTCACTTTTATATTTTTAAGCAACATAGAAAAGATTTCTGTGACAGTGTGTGTATCTGCTTCTCAGTATGATTTCATATCACAGAAAATTGAATTAGTTAGCTAACTAATAGAGTGGGATTGAAAACAGTTTAACAGAATCTCTCTAGTGCCATAACTGAAACTCCAATCACAGAGACATCTATCAAGAACATCGAAGAAAATAACACCAGGTGGATCAATGTCTTAATTTCCAGGTATCTGTTCTTTACAGTTTAGTTTGACATCATTAAGAGGATTTCAAGTTATTTCACCTAAAAGGACTCCTTTGACCACACCTGCAACATTCACCCACTCGACCTGACTAAACAAAATGAAATGAATTAGAATAAAATGGCTCATTGTGACGTGAGCATTTGCCCATTTAATCATTGACCCATTATTTTTCTAGCAGTTCCTTTTTCATTCTCTACTTGTTTTTCCACTCTCTTTACCTTAATATTCAAAACCTTTATTGGAAGCCAGGAGAGCAGAGGGTGGGGAGATTTATCAGTTAGCAAGAAAGAGAAGTAAGGTCTCTGCATGTGGCCTACTCATCTTTGGTACTCAAGTGGTGGTTCCAAGGTCATGAATTGCAAACACATGCTTCTGTTTTAGAGCCCCCCCCCCTCCCCCCACTCTCCACCACCACAATGGTGATACCCAGCAGGAGAGAAAAATTATTTTTTAGAAAACAGTTCCCTCTACTGTGATTTACCTTCAGGTACATGTGAATAAACACTTGTTTTTTATGAGCGGATCTTGTGATATACAGAAGGTAATGTTTCTTGAAAGTTCAATATCTGTGAGACATTTCTAACTTGAGTTCTGTTTACTCAGAGAATTTAATTAGATTTTCAGAACTTTTTATTTATGACTTGCTGGTGTACTCATCGTTGCTTAAGAGAATCATGCAGCCAATATATTGTGAAAGACTTATCTATGTATATGTTTAATATAAAATATTTCTGAAAAGTATAGTGTTATATCCAAATAGTTCTTTAGTTGGCAGCACTAAATGAGATAACCATATAGGTATTTCAGCTGAAAAAGCAAATTTTTTGTTCTTAACCTCTAGAATCCTGAAATAGTACACTTGTTTTTTCTCTTACTATCTTGCTACCTTGTGCTCCCTTTTTGTTGGAATTATGTTCTAAATAAATGAATGATAGAATTGGGAGGAAGAGGGCAGAGAGAATCATAAACCATAATTAAGTAAATATATCCTGTGACTACCGGTTCAGGAATATTCTCTAGGGTTGCCCACATGTGAAGCAGCTTATGGCAAATCAATGCCTGAGATTCAAGGTGTCTTGCCTATGACTTTTGCTTTGGACATGTATTTGAGACATAGCTGGTGTTTGTTCCCTTGATAGAGTAAAGTGTTGTGACTTAATCTCTGAAATCATTAGGTTGCATATCATAAGGTGTGATTAAAAATAGTAACTGTGGCATTGATTTGTGATAGGGAAGAATGAATGGATCCATGCAAAACACACGGGACAGTGTACACAATTGGCACCCAATGGTGCTGGCAGTCAGGATATAATGAAGATAGCTTTTCTCTCTCAATTGGCAATGCATAGATTTCTCTTTCCATATCAGTTCTAGCTACTCTGAGGAATGGCATCCTTTCACTTCGATGGGCTCCAATTTTGTATACATAATTTATCAGGTTTTTGTATGTTTTTTTTGGGAGGGTAATCTACCAAGATTGTAGCTGCTGATGTGGAGGACGGTTCCCATGGTACTGACACCATCCCACCTCAAATGCCCCCAGCATCTCTCTGCTCTTCTGCCTCAAGACTTCTTCCAAAGCCAAGAGCAGTTTTTATATGCAAGGACGTTTATACCCATGGCACATCTCAAGCGTTAGAGAATACAAGTCCGTGGATAAAGGTCTCAGCATCTCTGGCTTTTGGAGGAATTATTCTGAAACATTCTGCGTGGTTCTCAAGCATTCCCCAGTGGGAATGAGCCTAGTTGCTTACAGTCATCACCAGTTCGATAATGCAGCTCTATTGGCTTTTTTTCCTCCCATGCTTTCTGCCTCTCAGGAGCATCCCTCAAATAAATTACGCAAGACTTTCTCTCTGGATCTTTTGTGGAGGAATCCAACTTGAGATGCAGAACATAACCTGTTTTCACTCCGACCATCACAACTATACTCTTCAAAATTGGTAAAAATTCATCCAGATTTTTTTTTGTGTATGTGAGGTAGTAACAAGGAGATAAACTGACAGAAGTTAATTTTATTTATATAGAAAATCCATAAACCTCAGAAGCTTTTCTTGAAAATTTTTATGGGTCTCTATGTATATTCAATAAATTATTAGTTAAAAAAAACCACTTAGATATCCTAACAGTGCTTACTACTTAATCCTTTTAATTTTTTTTATGAAAGAATAAAATCATATTTATGGTGTTAATTATGTCCTCACTTGTCTAATTTCTAGCTTTGGGCATTGGGACAATTCTTATAATTTATGACCACTGCTGTTCACCATTTGGCCAATGGTACCAACCAGAAATGAAGAATATCTTGATTTAGGCCTGGACAGATCAGATCACAGTTGTTTAAGGCTTCTCAGGAAAACCACTTTGTGTTTTTCCATTAGCATTTTGACAGTATCCTGTGCCTGTTTTGCTGTTTATCTTGGTCTATTGTGAATGCCTTACTTAATTTCTTCCTTATAGGGACATGTGGGAGGTTAGTAGTTGTTTTTTAGAGAGAAAATTAATTAATATATAGACTTATGCAACCTGATCCTCCCCTTACGGAAACTTAGAGTGCAAACAATAAGCCCCAAGGGGGTAAATTTTAACCAATATGGCTTTTTATTGTACAAACTAATAGCTTGTAGGTTGGATTCTGCCTGAAGACATGTTGGTTTGGTCCGAACAGTAATAATAATGTTTTTAATTTGAATAACTTGTTATTTAAAGATCAAAGTGTTATAATCAGAAATGAGCATTTTGAGCTCCTGAAGTGTTGGACACTATAACAAACCTGGGTCTCTGTTTCTACATTGCACACATAGAATAATAGCCTGGATCTGCTTATAGCAGCACAATTCACAATTTCAGAGACACGCAATCAACCCAAGTGCCCACCAATTCATGAGTGGATTAACAAAATGTGGTATATGTATACCATGGAGTACTACTCAGCCATAAAAAAGAGTGAAATAATGCCTTTCGCAACAATTTGGACAGAACTGAAGACCATTATCCCAAGTGAAGTATCTAAAGAATGGAAAAACAAACACCACATGTACTTGCTATTAAATTGGAACTAACTAATGAGCACACATGTGCTTAGATGGAAGTAAAACTCAGTGGAAATCAAGCAGGGGCGAAGGCGGAGGAGGGGATGGGCGAAAACCTACCTAACAGGTACAATGAACACTATTTGGGTGACAGGCTCATTTACAGCCATAACTCAGGCATAACAAAAGCAACCCATGTAACTAAAAACATTTGTACCCCTTTAATATTTTGAAATTTAAAAAGTTAAAAAAAAAATAAGAATAGCCTGGATCTGGGTATCAGAGGCCTTCCAGTCGTAGGTTGACACTCCCCTCTCCTAGCTTGCCCCTGCTTGGTCCTTGGCTTCGTTCTCCTCATTCCTTACCTGCTTTGCTCATTTGAGCTACCAGCCTAGCTCCTACAGAGATTTGAATTTTGATCTCAGTTTTAATATTATAGAGGACACAAATTAATAAAATTTCCATCTCTTAAAGCCAAAATAAATGCAGGACATAATGGTATAATTTAAATCAGCTAATTCTAGAGCTTACTGGGGCCTTCATTACTTGATCCAAACTCGTTATATTCACCAATCTGGAAAACAAGGAACAAAGAAGTTATTTTTTTAAATTGATGCATAATATTTGTACCTATTTATGGGGTACATGTGGTATTTTGTTACATGCATAGAATGTATAATGATCAAGTCAGGATATTCAGGGTACTCAGCACTTCAAACATTTATCATTTCAAGTCCTCTCTTCCAGCTATTTTGAAACATACAATATATTGTTGTTAACTATAGTCACCCTACTCTGCTATCAAACATGGTGACTTATTCCTCCTAACTAACTGTATGTTTGTACCCATTAACCAAGCTCTCTTCATCACTCTCCTCCACCCCCCATCCCCTCCCCAGCCTCTGGCACCTGTTATTCCACCACTCTCTACCTCCGTGAGATTAACTTAGAGAAGTTAACATTTGCTTATAGTCACATGGCTAATAACACAGTATATCAGCACTTAAGTGGTCTAAATAAAATTTGGAAGATGCTTTACTCTTTTTGTTGGAGTAGAAAGGTCACAAGCTATGTTTTTCAGAAAGATTTTGGTTATTAAACAAAATACCCTTGTTTTTAAAACCAAGGTATTTGTATAACCCGAAGTATAAAATTCAGAATGGCTTTCAAACAGCCAAGACATAAAACCATTACGCTTTTGAAGTGATCTGGGTAGATGTCATGCACGTAATGTCAAGATGACAGATCCATGGGAAGGTGAGAGCACACCCAGAGTTAGAAAGGGAGTGCGGTAACAGAAATCAGAGGCTTTAAAAGGTTGAACTTGTTATTCTCTTCCAAAGATTATGCTTTCCATCGTTATTAATCCTAGTATTTTCCTTTGTTCTTCATATTTGGAAATTTCTTCCACTGCCAAATCTGGGATTTATGTAAAAAGATAATATATATATTCTATTTTAGGGCTTTTCTAAAAGTCACCCTGTGGAATGATTTGAGAACTTAACCAGGATGTGTTCACTACAGTCCTCATTAGCTACTCAAACAAAAGCTCTTAAAATTCACAGGATTCTGAGTTGGTGTGAGGGTGGAATGAAAGGACCCTTTTCTCCTTCAAAAGGCATCCAGAGAATCAACTCCATGGGATGCCTACAGGACCCATTAAAATTGTCAAGATGTGACATGCGCTTGATTGCTGAATTGGCTACAGTGGAGGTGAGTGGAGGGTGCCCCTTGAAAGCAACATAACTCCTATTAGATAAATGTTGTTCTGTAATAATGCCAAGCTTTCAAGGCCCCCGATCACTTAAATCTCTTATTTATAGACTTGTTTTCTGTGAATGAACCCAACTTCCCCAAAAATACTCTGGGCCATGTGCAATGCACACTAGCTCATGTCTACTTTTAAACAGATGCTTCATATAAGGCACTTTTTATTACAATCATCTCACAACTGGCCTCTCTGCTTCCACTCTTCACTCCTGACAGTCTGTTCTCAACCCAGTGTCCTGCCAAAACTGAAGTCCCATTGTGTTGCTCCTCTGCTCTATCCCTTAAAAAGATTTTAGCCAACTCAGAACAAAGGCCTAAGTCATTACGATGCCCTGCAGCCGTGGTCCTCCAAGGGTGATTCCTGGGTCAGCAACATCAGCACCGCCTGGGAACATGTTAGACACGCAGCTTCTCAGGCCCTGCCCCAGATCTACTGAATCAGGAACGCCGAGGGTGAGCCCACTTGTATTTTAACAAGTGCTCTGGGTAATTATGACACCTAGCTTAAGTTTGAGCACCACTGTGCTACGAGCCAGCAGAGCTCTGCTTCCTGTGATACTCTAGGTAGGATCCTTCCTTGCCTCCCTTCCTAGCTTCTGGTGGTGGCCAGGAATTGTTGGTGTCCCTTGGCTTGTCACTGTACCCCTCCAGTCTCTGCCTCTGCCATCACCTGCTGTCTTCATCTCCCTGTGTCTTCATCCTATCTCCTTAGGATACCAGTCAAATTGGGTGAAGAGCCCACTCCAATCCAGTATAACCTCATCTTAACTCATTGTATTTGCAACAACTCTGTTTCCAAATGAGATCCCATCTGATATACTGGGGAGGAGCAATTCAAGATAGTTTTTTTTTTTTGGTGGGGACACAATTCAAGCCCTAACACCCACCCTGTTTAAAATTGCATCTTGCCCTCCTCATGGGTTGTCCCACTTCTGTGCTTTGTTTTTCTTCTTGCAGGTTTTGATCTCCTAACACAACCTATATTTTACTTATCTATTTGGTTTACCATCTGGCTTCCTCCACTGGAATTTAGGTCCCATAAGGGCAAGGATTCTTGGCCTTTTGGTTTTCATCCCCCATAATATCCACAGCTTTTAGAACATACCTGGCACACAGTAGGGGCTCAAAATATATTTGTTGAATGAATGAAAATGATAGACCTTTAATAACATCATTTAGTTGTTAAGAAGTCTGATTACTTATTTTCAATTTAAAGCACAAAAATCAATCTCTATTTTAATTTTTATTCCCTGGAGGCTAAGTACAGGGAGAGTGGTATAAAAGTTCCACCTGAGAAAGGTTGAGTTCATTCTGAAACTAATGGTAAGCTTCTGGGATGACAGGGCTTTCTATCAGGGAAAGGCCCAGGGAAGCTTTGGAGCTGAGGATATTATTGGATTAATAACTAGACTGGCAGCCAGGAACCAGCAATGGACTGGTATCAGAAGCACAGCTGGTCAAAGCAAGATACAGAGTAAAAGGCATCCACACTGAGGTGTCTTGTCCCTGCATCATGACGTCTCTGTTCCTTCACTCATTCATTTGTTCATTCATTCACTCCACAAATACTTGAATATCTAAGTGTTGAGCTCTGGGCTACAAGCTGGGGATACCAGACTAGGTCTCTGAACTTTTGGAATTTGCACTATAGAAAGGGGTTAAATGTGAGTGAGTACATAGTTGCCCCAAAGCTACCCTTTTCATGCAGCTAGCCTTGCTTGAACTATCTTTGTGTCTACCCCAAAGAAAATCAACTACTTTTCACACAGTCCACGCAAAAAATAATACAGGTATTTAGTGGCCAAGTGGAAATTCACCAAAACAGAAGCCTGGATTGGAATTTCAAAGGATTTCAAAAGTAAGGCTGCTATTGATCAGACTTTGTTACTAATGTCAGTGCTCGAGTATTCCCCTGAGTAATGGAATTGAATAAAGGAGCTGTGAGGTGGGTTAGAATGTGGGGTTTAACCTGACACCCCAAGTTTGCATTTCTGCTCTGCCATTTATGAGCTGTGTGACATTGGAGAAGATACCCAACGTATCTGAGACTCTGTTTTCTCCTCTATAAAATGGCATTGATCTTTCAGTATTATGACAATAACACAGAGAAATAATATAAGTGTTTGGCACCATGGGAGGTCCACAATAAGCACTCAAAGAACTTATTAAAGGAAAATGCAAATCCAGATGTGGCATACTTAAGAGCTTGGTGGAACTTTGCTTCTTCATGGGACAAAAAAGATGGAGTCATGAAAACAATATGACCCAGAGTTCTGAAAATGGGAACACCTCCATAAATCAAGAGGCGGACAATTGTGTCAGGAATGCACAGAAAAATTATATGCTTCTCATGTATTTATTTTTAGGGAGTTTGTCTAAGTTTTATCAGTTTTTATCAGTTTTATCAGTCATGACTCTCAGATGGCAAATTTAAGGCAAGTTTCATAAAACACTGGAGGAAAGTGAACCATAATATCCAAGCATGAGGTTTAATCCCAGTATTGTTAAAATGAGGCAGAATGGCTTCGGAGAGGCCGTTCTCTTTAGCAGCTCGCTTAACCATGTTGCTTATAAAAGACAGCAGTGAATTGAAACAGAACAGCAAACTGTGCTCTCACCATCTGTCTGGAAAGAAGTATGATATAGGAGTGGCTGTCATTCAAGCTGTTTGGAAAGGCAAACCATTTATAAGTTTTTCCAGCCCTGGGTTGAGCACTCTGTACAGAGTTGGACCCAAACTATTCAAAATGCCTCCTAAGGTTATTTCCAGGGCTTACATTTCAATAGAAATGCCTCATCAATCCAGTTTAAGCTGCCCATTGATAAATTACTTAATGAGTCTGGATTAATTAAAACGTTGAAGATAAACTGTCCCCCTTCCATCTCCCTGTCCCATTTCTCCTGTTTCTCCTCCCCCTCTCCCACAGGGATCATCGAAATTTGGATAGCATGTTGGGAACTACACAAATAGTTGGTAAATAACAACCATGATCTTTGTTTTGCTAACCTGGTAGCCTTTAAAAAGCTGCAGATTTTACACTCTGAGAATAATTGCACATGTTTAAAAATTCGAGGCCTGAGACAAAGAGACCAAGTATCATTTTTTAGAGCAAAGATGTCACTGTGTTTTAGAGACTAAGGCAGGGAAGGAATGAAGTCCACATACCTGCCATCTCCCTTTGCTAGATTCTTTAGCACTCTGTCAAGGTAGTGGTGTGCTGGCCCACTTCCGACTAAACATAAAGATCTTTTCTTGTAGGTAAAGTATTTGATATACATTTTTCCACTCTGGAAACATGAGCAGTGGCCTTTTTAGGTCAGATATGTAGGTCTACATTGTGGATGGCACGCAGTCCCTGCTTTTATAAACTGATTGCTGGTCTGTCCTCGCTTACCCTGGAGCAGAGAAGGTGTTCGATACAAGCAGGCGTCTTTCTGCTAAATGACCTTTGCTTAGCATCACTCTTGGAACTTCACAATGTGTCTACAGAGCTGGATAAACTTGCGATTAGCAGCTAGTCAGTAACTCCTTGAACAGTGGATTTTTTAATTTAAAGCAATACAGAAGAACTCTGCTTTGTGGTCAGTATTAGGGGGACTGTTTTACAAGGAGACACAAATTGACTTAGACTGTTTCCATCTTCTTATAACAATGTGCTATATTTTAATAGAGTTCCCATATATTATGCACAGGGAATGTTTTATGGGTTTGCTGCAGACAGCAGTTGGAAGGGACTATTGGACAATCTCTCCATACTGCCCTCTTCTTAAAAATGATGAGCTTGGTTGGCTTACCTGTGATCCCTAAGTTCAGGAGCTGAAGCCGTAACATTAAGAAAGACTTTTAAAGAGTTACACGGGGTGGAAGAATAGAGCATTCTTTTTTTTTTTTTTTGAGACAGAGTCTCGCTCTGTTGCCCAGGCTAGAGTGCCGTGGCGTCAGCCTAGCTCACAGCAACCTCAAACTCCTGGGCTCAAGCAATCCTTCTGCCTCAGCCTCCCAAGTAGCTGGGACTACAGGCATGTACCACCATGCCCGGCTAATTTTTTTTTCTATATATATTTTTAGCTGTCCAAATCATTTCTTTCTATTTTTAGTAGAGATGGGGTCTTGCTCTTGCTCAGGCTGGTCTCGAACTCCTGACCTGGAGTGATCCTCCTGCCTCAGCCTCCCAGAGTGCTAGGATTACAGGCATGAGCCACCACGTGGCTGGAAGAATAGAGCATTCTTTAAAGAAGGACTAGGAGAAAATGTCTTCCAGTGTGGTACCTGACGGAGAACTTCAAGCCTCCATGAATAAGTATGATCATTATTACTTTTACTATATGTTAGGCCTGCTGCTGGATGGTACGTGGGAGAAGAGAAAGACAGATATATTTGAGAGCTTCGAGGGCTGTTTCTTTCCGATGGAATTGAGTACTCTTCTTTAGCAAAATTCTAGGTTGAATTTTCTCCTCCTGGTCTTCTCTTTTATGTCCTCTCTGACCAATTTTGGAGCACCCCCCACCTCCACCCCAAACCTCATGCTGCCTGGAACCCATTTTCTGCTCCAGGCGCCATTTACATCTCCCGGTGCCAGCAGCTCATGGCCATCTGACCTCTAGTTCTTGAAAGCAGAGCCTTTCCCCATTTGTATTTATCACTCCTGTTTCTAAATCTGGCCACCATTACATCTCCACATGGTTTATCTTATTTGTTGAATGAGCCATCCTTTGTTTTAGTGAACACAGTTTGACTGAAAGAATTCCAGATAAGCTGGTTCACTAGAAATGGGGCTTGTTGATAGGACACAGAGAAATTTCACAGAAATCAAAGCTAGGAAATACTGTAATGCCAGGGTCTCATGGGAGATCGAACTAGAAAGTGAGTGTGGATTTAAACAGCTCTGGAAGCCTCAGTGGGCATGAAGTCCACAGACTTCATTCGAATGCTCTGTCATCATGATGTTTTGGAGGCTTTTTTGTGCCCTTAATTTTTGGCCCTGCTACCAACCCATCCAATGTGTCATACTCCCCAATCTAAATTCCTTGGAGGCAAGACTGCTGGCCTGCCTCACCCTTTCCATGTTTCCCAGGTCATTGGAGCCTATGCTTGATCCTTCTGGTGTTTACTTCTGGTCCAATTGCATACAGTTGGATTGAGGTGGTTGAGAAGAGAATATGGAGGAAAAGTCACACGAGGTATCTGAGGCTGTGGCCAGTGACAGGCAGTTTGAGGAAAGAGTGTGGTGTATCCTCTAAGATAAGGTAGTCACATTTGTCCGCAGGGACCTTTACGGAATAGCTAGTGTGGTGTTTCAGCAAAGGCAGTTTTTGGAAGAGGCTAAGGCTAGGCAAGGTGGTTTTCACTTACACTCAAATCATATCGGATACACATTTCCTAGTTTGCCCAGGGCCCTGACAGCAGTTGCAAAGTAGAAGACTTAAGGCTCATGATCTGTGTGTGTGTGTGTGTGTGTGTGTGTGTGCAAAAGAGAGCATATGGATGTATACACGCACATGCAGTGGGAACAGGAGAGGCAATAGCATAAACTTTCAGTGCTAGAGGAGACTTTAGAGACCCACCGGCCCAATCCACACATTTCACATATGAGGACATCCAGATGCATAAAATTTACATGGCTGACTTAAGGGCAGACAGCTATTAAGTGGCAGAACAGAGACTCACGTCTCAGGCAGAAGGAAACTCAGATCCCCAATCCAGTGAGCTTTAGAACATAGCTCTATTATATTTTTGTCTCCAGAAAGGAAGTCTATATTAATTGAAACAGACCCAAATATCCACCATGCTTTGTCATTGCATGGTTAGCTCATTACCTTCCAGGTCCTGGCTCAAAAATCAGCACCCTAAAGGGCTCCTTAACCACTGCTTTAAGTCAGCCTCACTCCTTGTACCCCAGGTTTGCTATTACCTCTTTATTTTCATATTTTTTATCTCACATACCCCAATCTTTACTCACATGGTGCATGTTTCCTTATTTTGATGTTCTACTAAAACCTGAGGCTCCATGGAGGTAAAGATTGTTTCCCTTCTTCATGTGCTCATCCCCAGCTCCTGTAATCATGCCCAGCATATAGCACGGGCACATAAATACTTAGCCATGCCTATGTGCATTTGGTAAGTATGAATATTAAAAATATTAAAAATAAATATTGAGAGGAGCACACAAACTCTTTTTGGCCACATATACTTTCTAATTATTGAGGTTATACAAAGTTTAATATCTCTATGGTGTTACATTTCTCTAAAGATCCCTGCACATTTTTGTATACCGTGTCATAATTTCAAGCTAAAACTAAACCTGGGATTCATAGCAAAGGGAACCAGCAACATCTGATTCAGATGTGACTTTACCTGTGTGGGTGTATTCCACATAAACTGTGAGTGTGCTCATCACGGAGAGTAACTTGGCTTAGAGATGCTGCATCCCAAATATTCTCTTTGTTTGTGAATGTTCCTGTGACTCTCTGACGGTAAGAATTGTTCATTCTTATTTCTGGCTCTTGGCAGCCTACAGATGCTTCCTGTTAGTGCTCCTGGCAGGTTACTGATGGGGCCTGTTGTTTATTGCCCTATCTATCAAGTCCTATTTATTTTTAAAATAAACTTTAAGTATACTGTAAACTCCCTTCACAAACAGATTTTTCCTCCTTTTTTACACTTGACAAGCCCCTAAAAGGAATAGTAACTCTGTCTCATAAATATTTGAACCTGAACCTTTTAGAAAAGAATTATACTTAAGGTACTCAAGAACAGGAAAGGTCTCTGTCTAAAACCTCCTTCCCAACTACGCATTTCTCTCTCTCTCTTTCCCTCTCTCTTCCTTTCTCCTTCCCTCCTTTCTTTTCATTATCTCATTCTAACTATTATACTGTTCCCCCATCCCCCACCCCAAGCCCAATTCTGCCATCATGACTTTCTCAAGTACTGCTTATATAATGTAACTGTATTAATTAAAAAAGGTTAAAAGGCTTGCTATTTCCTAGCTCATCAGATCTCTTGCTTGGTCCTCCATCATGTAAACTTTCTATTCTATCCAACCATCCAACACAAAGCTGATGAGAAAAGACATGGACATGGTACAACCAAAAAGAGTTTGGGATTTAGATTCATACTGCCTTGAGTTCAAATCAAACACTACTACTTATTAGCTGATAGCCTTGAGGAAGTCTCCTAATTCCTCTTACTGTATTTTCTCATTGGAAGATGAAGATGAATAATACTTATTTGGGTAAACAGTCATGGTTGTGATGGTTAATTTTAGGTGTCAACATGACTAGATTAAAGAATACCTAGGGTATTGGTAAAGCATTACTTCTAGGTGTGTCTGATGTTCCAGAGGAACATCTGAATCAGTGGACTGAGTGGGGAAGATTTGCCCTTATTGTGGGCAGGCGACATCCAATTGGGTGGGGGCCCAGTTAGAATGAAAAAGGAGAGAAAAGAATTTCCTTTCTCTCTTTCCTGGAGCTGAGATTCTCTCTTCCTTCTTCCCTTGGACATCCTAACTTCAGGTTCGCTGACCTTTGGAGTCTAGGACTTATACCAGCACCCTACTGGGTTCTCAGGCCTTTGGACTTGGCCTGAAAATTATACCATCAGCTTCCCTGGTCCTAAGGCTTTTGGACTTGGATTGAGCCATGCCACTGTCATCCTGTGGTCTCCAGCTTGCAGACAGCTGGTCATGGGACTTCTCAGCTTCCATAATTATGTGAGTCAATTCCCCCAATAAATCCTCTGTCATATATTTCTATATCTATATATATCTGTATCTATATCCTATTGGATCTGTCTCTCTGGAGAATCCTGACTAATATTATACAATGGTATTCTCTAGATATTTCCAGCTCTTCTTCTAAGCACATGACAGTATTATAATATATTCCACCAGCACTTTTCAGTTTAGGCACAATTATATGACCTGTTTTGGCTAATGAAATGTGAGTGGAAGTGATGTGTTTCACATGTGGATACACATTTCTAGAGACAGAGACAGTGTGTGATTTGCCAAAGTCCTTTCCCCCAGTGAAGCATATGTGGAAATGTGTTGAGAAAAAGCCTCCATCACTCTGGGATCTTGGCTATGTATCAGAAGCAGAGCCTCCCACTGATCCACTCTGGATTTGTAGCAGAGAGATGGGGGTTGCTTGTTACTACAGCAAAACTTATCTTATCCTGACTGTAACATTTATTTTTTGGAGGATGAATGACAATATATCTACAGTGGCAACACAGCATCACTATCTGATCAATAAATTATAGCTGCCATCATCAGGAACATTATTATCATTATTGTTAGCATTGTTATTTTATTAGATTTGTATGTTCTTTCTGTTCTGCATTTTGTCTTTATTCCCATTCTCTTATTGTGCTACAAATATATATTTACATTTATGGCCCTTGACTAAATTATAAGATCTCTGAGAACAAGATACATCATGTGCCCTTATTCAGGCATACCCAATTAGGGATGGCATCTGTTCCAACCATTCTACCATTATAGCATGAAAGCAGTTATAGATAATACATGAACAAATGGGTATATTTGTGTTCCAATAAAACTTAATTTATAAAAACAGGAGGCAGACCATCTTTGCAACCCTGATTTAGTCTCTATTCTTACCCGTCTCCTTCTTCTCCCTCTCCATCTTTCAGCCCTAGTTTTTCTCTTTCTCCTGTGTGTGTGACTCTCTTCTCTGATGCCACAGGTAGACATTTTCCTCATAGATAGAAATAGCCACCAGTAACCCTAAGTCTATGTTACACTGGAAGTAAATCCCTTTCTCCCTAGTGTTCTTCCTTGGGTAATGTGCCCACACATGGACCAATCTCTGCTGACAGACATGGGAACTCCTGGTTGGTCAGGCCTGGGTCATGTGACTACCCCTGTGATCAGAGAAGGCATTGAGGCACTGTGATTGATGAGACTTTCAGAACCACCAGGGGTGTGGATGGGAAAAGTAGGATGTTTAGTAGACACGACAGGATGCTTATTACAAGCCTCCTTTCTCCTATACGTGCAGAGAAATATGGAAGAACCCAGTTCAGAGGACCATCCCTAGCAAACCCTCATTGAGTAGTGGGTTTGATGTATCATAGTCAGTGTCCCTGAACATTTCTCAGAGAACTCCTATGGGGTCTGGAAACAAAGCATTGGCTGGGATTTCTGATGGATTTGTTGTGAGAGGTGGGAAATGAAGCAACCAAGGAAGACTCTTCAGTTTCCGGCCTAAGCCCTTAAGTGAGTAAAAAGTACCATAGATTTAGATGATTAAAATTCATCTCCCAAACTGAGGGGAAAGAGGCAATATGGATAATCCCAAGTTGGCTTGTAAGTATTTTCCCAATGATCTGGGAAAACTCACGAAAGTTTACAAAAGCTAATAACCAAAGCAATATAATGCTATATGAGTCAGGACTCTGGAAATTATCCAAAAGCTTCTTGGTAATATGGGGAACACCTGAAAATTCCTAATATCAAATGTTAGAATAAAGGAAAAAATTCATTCTTGCTAGTCCTGGCCATATAAGGTCTGCCTAAAGGGCATTACTGGCTACCATGGATATGTATTGGGCACTCAAAAAGTCAATTTAATATACCAGTACTTCCTCTATTTTTACTTGGCTCAGAAAATTTGATGAAATTATACAAATCCCTGAAATCTAATATTTTTATGTGATAAGATTGTGTAAGAGAAGGGGGTGGAAGAGAAGTTTGGAAAATGTGGTAACAGATGGCAAGTGGGCTCAGGCACATAGCGTTCCTATATATAGGGGAGGGGACAATCTGGTTAATCAAGAGGGGGGAGCATTTTTAAATTTAGATTCAAGTATTTTATATATTCAGCAACATCATTTACTGAAGCAGCCTAGCTGGGTAGAATTTTTAATTTTTTTTCTTGGTTGGGGGTGCATTGTGTGATGTATATTTTCAACAGTTTTACATATTCTTTTATGATATCCACATTTAACAATCAAATGGTATCTATAGGTTTGGGGTATGTCTTTTGAGGGAGGGATGAGAATATCTGTTTCTAGAGAGAGTTCCTTCCAAGGAAATTTAATGACATTTCAAAAGTTAGGGTCATTACAACTAATTTAGCAACAGTGGAAAGTTAAAGTGAATGTTTACTATGAAGATGACGTTATAGTATGGTAGAAAGAGCAATGGGCTGGCAATGAGGACACTTGAGATCAAGGCCCAGCTGTAGGTAATACAGGTCCAGGTAGACTGTGTTAATTTGCATAAGACACTTCAGCTCTTTGGGTCTTAATTTTTTTAATGTATTTTTAAATTGAGAGATTGGATTAAATAATCTTTAGGATGTTCTTAGTTTTATATTTCCATTGTCATAGGCTGTCTCTTAATGCTCTGTTAATTAGGATGCTTTTGGTTGCAAGTAACAGAAAGCCCAACTCAAACTGTCTGAACCTATAATGGAAAAAGTCTAGTGTTGACTGGACTTTAGGGTTGGTTTGATTTAACCAAGGAACATTTCCCCAACTTGGTTACTCAGCTTTCCATGGTATCACCCTCATCCTAAGGTTGGTGCCTCTTCAGGATCTCACAACATTTATTAATGACTCCTAGTTAATGACATGCTCTCTTGTTCAACTCTGGATGAAAAGAGAAAATTAATTCCTGACATCTTAGACAAGTGAGGAAATTGTCTTTCCAAGATATCCCTGCAAACCTGTCCTTGTGTATCATTGGCCCAAATTGACTTTTGTTCTCCTATCTGATCATGGCCAGGGGATAGGGCTACCATGAACCACAGAAGAGACTCCTAGAACCGACAGTTAGCTCAGCAAGGGGATTGTGGGTATATAATTGAAAATCAAGAAGAAGGAATGTATGTAAGGGAGGCAACCATGAAATCTACTAAATGTTGTTTGGAACACTTAAATTTGATGTAACCTATACAGTTAAATATGAACTAGAAAAAAAAACCTCAAATTAATGAAATGGAGGTTTCATATGTTGCTGTTATCATACTAAGCACATAGTAGGCATTCAATAAAGATGCCTACATTGTGCTAACCTTAAATCTGTTAAACACAGAAAACATGCCTTTTAGTTGGTAACTAATTAACAAGAAGCTGCAGGTATTTCTGGGGTTGCCATAGTGACCAGAGGCCTACGCTGTAAGTTTTTGTTTTTGTACAGTGGTTTTCAAACTTGGCTGCAAATTGGAACCACCTAGTGAGCTTTAAAAAATACTATTGCCTGGGTCCCACCTCCAGAGATCCTGGTTTGATTGATCTCAAGTGGGATCCTAGGCATTTAGAGTTTTAAAAACTGCCCAGGTTATTGTAATTCACTGCCAAGATGGAGGTCGTCTGGTTTAGGGAATGTAAAATATGAGCACACTGAGGTGTGTTCTCTTCCCCTCTTGCACTCCCTTTTATCATTCTCTTTTCCTCTACTCCAAACTAGTAACTGCTAGATTCTTCTCACTTAGCTGGGACTCCTAGAGCTACCTCATGCTCTCCATCACAGTAGGAAAAAACTCGAGTGTGAGGGCGGAAACCCAGAGTGGGGAAGGCCTACTACCAATATGGCGCATTAGAAGAAAGGGACACAACGGTGGAGAAAACAAGAATCAATGCAAAAAGCATTTCTCCCTGGCACTGGGATGTGGTTGGAAATGCCTATTTAGGCACTCTCAGATTCCCACACAAACACCCATACACACACAGACACATCATCTGAAATCCTTCCCAGCCTCCGCCCTGCTCAGCCCACTGCCAACCACTTTGCAGCAGAATCTGGCTGCAAATTCATAAAACACCCAAATCATGAATAAGTGAGAAGTGACTATGCTTGTTAGTTCATTCACACATTCACTTATTCATAGGTTCTATAAATATTGATTGAGCACCTACTACGTGCCAGGTACCTTGCCAGATGATGAGCGAACAGCTGTGAATAAAACAAGAGCTTATAGCACATATAAAAACCCTGAGTACGGAAAGCTTTCGGAGTGTGTGAAACAGGGCAGCGGTTATCTTCTTCTCCATTTGTTGAGTTCTAGTCTCCGAACCTTGTTTGATTAATGAATATTTGCTGAATAAGTGAATACCCAAATGAATTAGTGCGAGGAGATCAGAGTGACTGGAGCAGGATGCATGTATGAGTGGGTGGGGAAAAGCAGAATGATAATAGGTTGGAAATATGAGTGGATGTCAGTTCATGCTGGGCCTTAGGGGTCTATTTTTTTTTTTTTTAAAGAAGTCAGACATTATATTCCGTGCATTGGGAAACCATTGCATGTTTTCATGCAGGGAATGATAAGGTCAGGAAAAGTCTCTCTGAATTCAGAGGGATAAAAAAGAGCCATTTGGGCAAAGAATAGGATGGAAGAATGTTTTAGAAAGAGAGAACAGAATGTGTAAAAGCTTTGGGTTAAGAAGGGTATAATATGTTCGAGGAACTGAAAGGGACTATGCTTTGTGTGAGAATATGGATATAAAAGATAATCTAATGGAGAGACGATAGATAAATAAGGCAAGAGCAGTAGGTGGTATAGCAAAGGCAGTGGGCACTGAATCTTATGGGAGTAGAGAGAAGGGGTTTCTAACCTAGACATAGGAGGCCAAGAGAAAGTCCATAGGGAATGACATAAAGGCACCAAATCTATAATAGTGAGTTGAGTTAGGAAAGGGAGGGAACTGGGAATGGTAGGTGGAAATAGAAGAGGAAGCAAAGATGTTTAAATAGAAAGAGTTGAATTTGCAAAAGCATGGAGAGGTGAGAGAGCACCTTAAAATTCTGAGCAAAATCTTAAATATATCATACAAATCAAATTTAATTTAAAAACTTTATAGAGATTTATGGTATTCCAGACACCCCAATTTGCATCTAACATTGATCCCTTGAATTAAGTATCAGTGAAAAAACTTAGGTGAAGTTACTTGCATAGAGTCCAACAGTTAGTAGGAGGTGGAGCTGACACAGAGAACCAAGTAGTCTGACTCCAGAATTCATTATCTCATCACTGTTATTATATTGCCTCACTGACCACATCAAAAAAATGAAGGAAAAAAAAAGAAGAAGGTTCAAGGAGGTATGGATTAAAATATATATTTTTCTATTTTTCTACTCCTTCTGGAAATTGCTTATTTCCCATAATTAGAAATTCAAACCAGATAAAAGGGAACAGCTAATCAAACACATTAATAATAAGACAAAGACCAGAAATTTACTTGAGGGCAAATCAGGTACAAACCTAGGGAGTCAGGCAAAGTTAATAGGATTTAAGCCCACACCAGGAAAAGGAGATTTATGGGGTTTTTGTTGTTGTAGTTAACCACTGATACTATGTAAGATCCTATAGAACAAGAAAAATGCTCTTGTTAATTTTTTATCTTGCATAGTAACAAATTTACTGCCAAGAAAGTAAGATGAACCACAATTTATAAGCAACAAAATGAATGTGGAATATTTAGAGAAACAAAAGTACAGTACTTTAGATTGGTGAAATGGATTCAGGGCACCATTAGATGAATAGTTACTGACATAAAAAGTGTGATATTTTGAGAAAAGAATCATAAAACATACCTTAAAGTACAATTTTTTAAAGCAACAGAACCAAATAGGTATGTTTGGAAAAGAGTTAGGAGTATGTATGTACACTTAAATATGAATATTGGTAACTTTTGTGTGATAGATTACAGAAGACTTTTGAAATGTTCAGTTTAGATCTTGAATTTCTACCTTTTAAAAATATGGATATATTGTTTTATAGGTAGGAAAAAATTATAGAAAGTATCAAGTACTTGAGTCATAAAAGTACATATGGAAACATTACTAGCTTTAGTCAACATTATGATTACGTCTTCAATATTTGTTCCCCTGTTCTCATTGTCATCCTAATTCTCCCTTACCACACCTCTCTCTTTTAGGGGGAGCTAGTTTCTCTCTTGATTTAGGGACAGGACATGCACTGAAGCTCTCAGCCTAGCAATGTGCTCTTTCCCCTGGTCAAGGTAATCGGCCCAAGGAGGGGCAAGTGACCCAAACCAAGCTAATGAGACATGACAAGTGGTTTCCTGGGGGAACTAGAAAAGAATAATCCATGCGCATGTGAGAGAGCTTCTTAAATAATCCATTCTCTTGTCATTATGTGGATGAGGAAGAACACAGCCCAGACAGCTATTGGCAGCCATATTTCATCCATGATGAGGAGCTTGCGTTAGAGTGAATAGACAACTGGAAGGCAGAGACAGAGTTGAAAATGAGCTAGGTCCTTGAAGGCTTAGTGGAATTGCTGAATCAAACCCACCTGGAAGTGAGCTCCACCTGTGAGCTGTCAACCTGTAAGAAACGATACATCTTCTTTTTCTTATTAAGTAAGCCTCTTCCCCTTTCTTAGGTCTTCTTATTTCCTCTAAAAGTAAGAGGCTAGCCTAGTAGACTTGAAGGATCTCTTCCAGGTTCAATATAATGAAATTCTAAGTGCCTTCTTTTCATTTTTAACATTTGTAGACTTTTTCATTCTTTAGGGCTCAGCTGTGAGCTCTCCCATCAGATCATATTTGGTATCAAATACTGAGAACCAAGGCTGAAAATTCAGGGCAGTTTCATTTTTTTTCTAGCAAAAAAAAATTCCAACACAAATTTATAGGCAGGTAGGCCAGATTTTAAACAATGTATGGACCAATTTCCTTTACTTAGTGTCATAGCAATAGGGTAACACAGGACAAGGCAGTCACCCTGAATACGTGTCACCACTTCATAAGTGAATGTATTGTCTACCAAAAGAACTACAAAGGCTATGGGGAAGGGTCACAAAATCTGTTTATTTCTATAAAAACAGTTCATTTTGTATGCTATTTTGATGGTGAATTAGTATTTTATTTTTGATTTATTCATTATTATTCATTTATTCATTCAAGTATTTCAGTGTCTATTATATGCCAGGCAGTATGTTTGATTCTGAAAATGCAGCAGGGAAGAAGATGCTTGTTCTCCTTGCTCTCATGGTGATTCTAGTAAGCAGATAGAGCAGATATTAAACAAATAATCCCAGAAATAGCTACTTACAATGCTAACAAAGATTCTAGAGGTGATATCCTAAGGGCTATAAGAGCACATAGCTCAGTGACCTCTTCTTGTCTGGAACACCAGAGAAGCCTTCCGAGGGAAAGTTTCCCTGTCCTGTCCTATTCAAGGACCCTTGAATAGAATGTAGTAGAAGCCAAGAGTGAGAGTGTTTGTAAGAGACAAGGCTAAAGAATGAGACAGGGGCCAGCTCACACACAGCCTTGTCAACCATGCTCATGAATGTGGATTTTACTTTAAGCTCAATGGGAAACCACTCAAAGGTTTTTAAATAACAGGAGTGACATGACCATTATGTGTCTAAACACGTTCTCTCAGGTTGCAGAGTTGGGGAGACATGGGTGAGATGTGCACACTCAAAGGCAGGTGGACTTGCCATGGTTCAGGTAAAAAATAATGGTAGCCTGGGATCAGGATGTTTGAATGGAGAGGGAGAGAATGGATTTGAGGCATAGATAATAGGTAGAATTAATAGGAAGTTGTGACTGATTGGATGTGGGAGTTCGTGGACAGAGAGGAAGCAGAATCTTCATTTCTGGCCCAAAGCATTGAGTAAGTGAAAGGTCATTTTTTTAGATTAGAGTAGATTTGGGGAATCTATCTCAGATCAGCTATGGATCTGAGAGTTTTATAAACTGAGGGAATCATGTTTTTGTTTTTATTGTTACCAAAGAAATCATTTTTTATGACCTTTATGTGCTTATAATATATTGTCATATCCTTATAATAAAGAGATCATTTGGTCTGTAATGTAACAGTATATTCATTAATTTGGCTAGACAGAAGAAGGTGAAGCTGTTGGGATTTCAACTTTCTGTCTTAAAAGGAGAATAAAGAAATGGGAAGTAGAAGAACAAAAGAAATGACCTTATTCCTTCTTTTTCTTCTGTCTGGAAGACAGACAAGATAAACAATGAGAAATTAGAGTTGATAAAGTAATTGTAGAGATAGTTACTGGAGGTAAAAAAACTGAGATTCCTACAGGAAGGTTATCTTTTCTTCAAGCCTGAGAAAAATCTTGTCTCCCATTTTCTTTTTCTTTTTTTTTAATAGTTACTGAAATTTCTGCTTTATGTGTCCAGATCCAAATTATAGCATTGAATATCACCAGTTTTACAGAAAATGATTTAGCCTCTTTCTCCAACTCTGCTCATTCTGTTACTATCAATGAATTTTATTCTTTCTTGAGCAGTAGTTGGTTTTTAGTTTTTCTCATTGTTGGTTTTTTTTTTGTTTGTTTTTACCTTGTGAATGCTCTGGATTTTTAAGAGATAATTGTTTCCCTTTTCACTATTACTACTAGGAAGCTTAGCATCAAAATAGTGCTTTCTCTGTATTGATGTTTACATTTCATGTTCTAATTTCATATCCATTCATCTTCACTAACTTGGACTTTTGTCTTATATTTATGATTTAAAATTTATTGTGTCTGGCTGATATTGTTTGCCTAAAATTTGGTGCTTAGAGCTTAGGCTTTGGGAATCAAAGATGACTCTGAATTGTCATTCTTCAACCTTACTAGAGGTATGCCATTGATTCAATTGCTCAATTTTTGAAATTTGTCTTTTCACCCATAAAGCAGAGAACATTGTAATATGGATCTATTAGCACTTTTGTGAATGTTAAATGAGACACTTGATATAAAGGCTCAGCCCAGTTCTTGGGACATAGAAAGACTCCTTTATCACCCAAGTAGGTGTTAATATCATAGCATCATCATCATTGTTATTACCAGCTCACATTCTTTTGCTATGCTTCATTTGCTTTCTTTTCAACATCCTTTTCCTCTTCTTAACTTAATGTACTTAATGTAAAATACTTAATGTATTTTAAAACAAGATGGAGTACAGAACAAAGAAGTAAATAAGCAAGCATATACATTTTATTTAGGTTCCAATCTAGGGATATAGCTTTATATCTGGTATGGGGCACATGCTAGGACTCCATAGTAGATAGGTCAACTTTAGGTGAGTGCTAGAAAAAAAAATGATATAACACAAATGAGTTAGGAAATTGGGCTGTAGGAGCAAGATAGGGTAACATTATTACTTAGCCAAGGGAAAAAGTCTATTGCCTTCACATGATTAGGGATTTAAAATAGACATTGTCAACTGACTGATATGTAGCCCCAGTGACTATAGAAAAGAGAAATTGGGCTTCAGTGCTGCAGGAGGCATATAGAGTAGAGATAAGGTGCCATGCCAATGATCCTTTTATCTATGTCTCTATTTTCATTAGCCAATTTGAAATGGAATAAGAAAAAATATCAGGGCTGTGAAATCACAACCAAAATGTGTTATTTCAAAAAATACTTAGAACTGATTTAAATGGTGTACATCTAAGCCACTTTAATTTGCATTAGACTGAAACTTGGCATATTTCTCAGTCCAGATGTAATTTATTTAAATTTCTTTAGTTGTTTTTCAATTTAGAAATATGCATAGACATAAAATTTTGCATGTCTCACATTTTTTTCTGCACATTTGTGAATTAAAATTAGCCAAATTATTAAGTGGCTTGTTCTTAAACTGAACTAAGGACAGCTTTCATTTCGAACGACAAGAAATAAACAGTGTGGTAATCAGGGGAACGAGGGATTTTCCATCCCTGAGGAAGTGCACAGTGGTGCTTGTGGCCTCGTGGCAGGATTCAGCCCCTTCAACGGATTTCCCAAGTAATTTGATCACATCCAGTATGTATGTGTGTGTGTGTGTGTGTGTGTGTGTGTGTGTGTGTGTGTGTGTGTGTAAGACTTTTATAATGATTTGGAGAGATGGAGTCATACTGCACAATTACAGGTGTTGTTTTCCACTAAAAAATCCACATTGGACGTTTCTGTTCTCCTTGGTCCTTCTCTTCCTCAGCCTCCAGTGTGTTTCTCTCTCTCTCTTTCTGCTCCACCATTGTTTTGTTCCTTCCAGGTTTCCACCCTATTACATCCTCTATCCTCCATTCCCCCCTTATGCCCTCCCCCCACCCTTGTATTATGCAGAGCAGTTTGCTGGAATAGTCTTGGTTATTTAAGCATTCTGAGTCTTTCAACTTTTACCTGCAGTTACCTTCAGGAGGCCTTTCTTCTGAATAAGTGTGGGTTTCTTCACGGGAGGAATTCTGGTGAATAGGATTTTCTCTCTTTTGTTACATACACAAATGTGCATATACATATGTGAGGTGTTTCCAGAAAGTATCCAGCCATTGTTAATATAACAAGAATGGTTACATGGCTGGATACTTTCTGGACAGACCTCATATACTGTATTTGAAATGTGCATCTTTAGGAGTTTGGCCTGGAGCATGATTTGAACACCCAAATGCTTGGGGCACCTTGAATTCATGATACTGGATGGGCTAAAACAATGATGCCATAGTCCTTTGCCTTTCAGGTACTGTGCTTGGCATGTCATAATGGCTGAATGGAGCACAACCATGGGCCACATGAGTGATCGGCTTATGACTCCTGGCTTATAAGAACCCTAAGACGCTCCAGCTATAATAATCAATGCTTTAGATTTATCACTGCCCTGATCAAAAGTCTTCAAGGAATTTCCATTTCAGTGTGCTCTGTGAAGGCATGAACTTTGTCTGATGTGCATGATGCAGTCTCCTCGTGGCTTAGGGAAGTGCATGGAACTTAAAAATGTGATTAATAAATGAATAATACAGGTTAAAATCTTCGTCAGTCAGGATAGACTAGGTTATGCTGCAATAACAACTCCCAAGACTCAGTTGCTTAAATAACAAACTATTTCTTATTCAGTATGTACATCCAGCAACGGTTGGCAGTGGAAGGGGAGGGCCTCTGCTCATTGTAGTCACGGAAGGATCGAGGCTCATAGTGCAGCTCATCCAGTTCTAAAGGCAAAGAGATTTGGAAGGTGTTAATTCAACAATTTAATGTTCTAGCTTATCGTTTTGAAGTGATACCATCAGTTTTATTGATATGTCATTGGCTAGATCCACCCAACCCTAAAGGGATCAGAAAGTGGAATCCTACCATGGTCTGAAGGTGGAAAGCCTCACCTTCTCTGAAAGGTATGACAGTATGGCTTTAAGATCAATATCTGTTGATTCTTACATTATTATTAATAGGACAAATGATCATTGGCTATAGTACAAAGAATTGCAAGGTATTTGGAAGGAAAAATGGAATTATGTTTATATTCTTGTTTCATTGCATACATACAGGATGTCATTTAAGGCAAGTCTTTCTTCATATATATATATACATATATATATATATGCGTATATATATATATATATATACACACACACACATATATATGTTTTAAATTTTCAACAATGCCCATCTGAGTGCCTTGAACATAATCCATTAGTTGGTGGATTAAATTGAATTAAATTGTAGAAGTAATTATCTTGACACTTCATTTCCCTAAAAATGAAAAACATAATGGTTATAGGTGTTCAAAATGGTAGCCTTTATTAGCAAATGAGAACTTCCTTTTAATTTTAATTCATTAGCACAGCGAAAACACAAATAAAAATAATCCAGGGGCAAAGACTATTTTACACACTTCTTTATTTCAAATGCCTGGCAAAATATATGCCTTTAGAATGAATGAGTAATAATTTTTAGAGACTATCTTAATATTAAACAAATAAGCAAACATAGTGGTTATTTCTTTAAAATTTTTTTTCATGAAAGTATTTTATCCAAGTGTTTAAGAAATGGGCTCTTGAGCCAGATCATTTAGGTTTGAAACCTGCTATATCATTTAGTAGCTATACAATGTTGTGCAAGTTCTTTAACCTTTCCATCTTTCCTCACATTCCCCATCTGTGAAATGGAGTAATAATATTGTAATACTACCTATTTGATAGAGTAAAAAGAATTAAATTATACTCTACAAGACATAGTATAGAATAGTGCTAGCACATGGCGAAGGTTTACTAAACATTAGCTGCTGTTATTATTTTTGTCTTGATACTGCACCGTCTGTATAAGCTTCCTGTGCACACTCACTAATACAACAATAAAAAAGCACAGAAGTGAAATATTTAATACCAACTGCAAAGAACTGTGGCATTCTGAATTTATTTTTATCTGTACAATTATTTATTATTATTTTGAAATTTGTTTAGTGGTAAGGTTTAATAAACATTTGTTATGCTGCACATATGCTATTATGTGTATTTTGTGCAATGCGGAAGACCAATGGGGAAGACTGATCAGTCCGAAGCATCCCTCATTCTCTCACTGTGTGTAACATGAGAAAACAGAATCACTTTCAAAGATGCACTGCAGCACTGAAACTTCTTTATAATGCCTCCAAAAGGCAAGAGAGTATTCTGAGGAATTTCAAAAGGTTTTCGAGGAAAGAGAATTATGAGAACTACCTCAGTTTTTGAAAAGAATATAAAATTCTAGACAGTATGATTGATGACAGTGGGGATCTCATCAGTCATGTTTTCTGCTTTGTCTCCAAGCACCCAACACACAGTAGGTGCTTTATAAGTGATTTGTAAAATAACTGAATGGGTATTTCAGAGAATTATTACTAGTGCAATCTATAAGTGAAAACTAGGTCACTTTACATGCATCACTGAAGTTTAGGTGCAATCATACTATATTTCTGAAGAAGAAAGGGTTCAAACCATATTACTACAAACAAGATGTTGAACTTCTGAGTGTTTTCCCTCCCCATTGCAGCCTGTTACTTGATGGAGAACAAATTTCTTTTTGGAAAAAAGAGCCTTGAACATATTTCTTCATCAAAACCCAGTCTTTGGTGCTGAAAATGACATATTTCTATTCACTAACCATGTTCCAAAAACTCAGAAGGTTTTTATTGTGCTCATGCATATAAACATCTATGCTCTATTCCAGACATAGAATATTCTGAGATTTAACTGCTGAAACAACCAACAGACTTAAATTGGTATGAATCTGACAATATTTTTGGTTAACTCACTGGTTAAAAGAACATTAAGAGGTAAGAAATGGCTTATATTTCATTTTCCCATTCACTGTTGAAAGTCTAACTTCCATTAACACTAACAAAATTTTGCAGAACGTTTTTGTTCTTTTGTTTCTCTTTCCCTCTTTACTCTTTTGGCAAATGGATGCTCTCAGTAAAGCCTCTAACACTATATATCAGGCAACAGAGTGTTAAAGCGCTGCTTGAGTTGTTGAAGAGTTAGTGGGCAGATATTACAATTCACTGTAGCTGTAATAGAGGGTAATGTCACTTTAAGACATGTGATACTTTAGAGAGGAGGGATGTATTGAAACAGACTACTGCTACTTACAGCACCGTACAGCAGCCCTGCTCCTACATTTTGCTGCCTTACTCTGCCCCAAATGCACCGGAATGGGAACGGTCCCTCGGCAACTATAAATTGATTCTCCTCAGGAAACTGCACGTTGTCTCCCCATCACTTCAAAGGTCTCGTCAGGCAGAGGTGACGCCAGGAGATGATTTAAAGGTGAAAATGACAAGGTTTCCACCCCTCAAACCTTGGCTCCTTTTCTGACACTACAATCTGAATGAACCCGTTGTCTTTACTGTGGAAATAGGATCGGAAGAGGAAAACATATTTTTTAAATCTTGATAAAGAAGATTGTTGGGAAGCTCTTTTTTTAAAAAAAAAAATCTCAAATTGTGGCACAGATGGATTTTAGAAAGTGTTAGATCTTTCCAATGAACACTAATAGAGTACTCTGCTCTTGGCTGGATTTTTCAGGTAAGACACCTCTTTAAGGATTTTAGATTGTGAAAGCAGATCTGGAACATATTCAGTCATATCTAAAGAACTATGCAGGCTGGATGCCTTTTTTGGGGAAACACTTATTAACATTGAGACAACCTCTCGGTAAAGGAGCAAGCAGTGAGAGCGATATGCAGGAGGCTTGGAAGTAATGCTGAGAATTTAAAAAAGTTTAAATAAAAATATATATATTGCAAATGTCAAGTTGCAGTGATCTTTTTGAGTGCTAAGATTTATATAGGTGAAGAAATGAGCAAGAGAAAGCAGTCACAGAAATACTGTTAAGTTTTGATTTGGGTAGGATTTTTTTCAAGTTTAGATTAATTCCTAGTGGATTTTAACTGCAACTCATAGCACAGTGAATTGACAAAACACAATCACCTCTGTTTTGTCTTTCTATAATTTAAAGGGTATTCTGAAAAAGTCCAAAAATGCATTCATTTTAGGATTTGCAGTAGGGGTATTGCTACTTATCTCCACTGAAGAGAATGCATCTATGTTATCCTGACAATTCTGAAACAATAAGACAAGGTATGTTGTGTACAAAAGTAGATAGTGGGCAGCGAGAAAGTATTAGAAAGTGAGTGTTCCGTCTGAATCACAGACTCGGGCATGAATAGCATCACGCTGTTGAAAATAATGTTTTCCTACTTTGCAGTTAATTATAGTTGTCACCATTTGTCTATTATAGTCCTAAAACTCTCTTCGAAGGGTACCTCTCTCTCTTAAAACACACAAATTATCCTGTATTATGTGCATATATGATGTATAATTTTGTTTTCTGAACATCACAGTTTTTAAAAAGAGTACCAATTTCCATGAATAAAGAAGCCATGCTGGGAGGTCACTAGCAGGTTTTCAATGTACAGTTAAAATTCTTCAAGGGTATGATTTGACAGTGGAAAGGAAAAGAAAGCAAGCAATCTTGCTTCCAAAGCCCTGTTAGCTGAGAGAAAAGCATATAGTTAACTGGATTCTTGTATAGAATATGCTTCCCTATCACTGGGTGAGTAAGGGTGATGTTTCAAGTTTGATTAATTTGGCAATATGAAATGCAGCATAAGGTGTTGTTTGAGAAATTGGACAATATGTAGCGCAGTTGAGCCTTTGTAGCTCCAAAGATCCTCGTAGGTGCAGATAAGACTGTCAAAGTTTCCGTGCCTGAGAAAAGGTATATGTTCATCCATAAATACATATACCACCTGTATATGCATATTCATCAACACTATACAACAAATGCCACAGTGGAATCTTAGGAGCAAGATTGTAAATGATGGCTTGCTCTAGGACAGATGCATGCATCTTGCATTTGAAACTTATTCTGGCTGAAGACAATTCCTTCTGATTTTAAGTCCAGCCAAAAAGATCAGTTCTATCAGGAGATTACAACATGCCTCTGAGAAATGATTACTTAGTTTAGAAGACAGCATTGCAATTAAAAATTCATGAGTATAGAATTAAAAAAAAAGAACCCACTCTTTCCTTCCAGGCTTATGTCAGACTTGCAATGAAGTTAGAATGAACAGGAGTCTGCAGCTTTTCAATAGCTGGGATAACTATAGTTTAAAGACCATTGTGTAAAATAGGATTTTAGTCAGCATACATCATTTCAAACTACCTAACTGGTAGTCAAAGTCTTTATTTTGTATTTTGGCAATCTTTGGAATTTTGTTTTGCAGAATTAAAAAAAAAGATGAATGTATGATCTTCTGGAAAGTGCTTCCCCTCAATCCTACTTTATGGCATGACCTCTGCTGGGTCATTAATTCTGGCCAGAGAAGTAGCAATGGAACATGACGTCTGAGACCTCCCTCCGCTCATGAGGGGCTGACTGAGCTAGGGGCTTGAAGCTGGGGGTAACCTTTCCTGTCGAATGTTCTCTTTAGAGAATGGCAATGGTCTCTGCGATGTCCTGGGTGCTGTATTTGTGGATAAGTGCTTGTGCAATGCTACTCTGCCATGGATCCCTTCAGCACACCTTCCAGCAGCACCACCTGCACAGACCAGGTAAGTTGGAGCTGGCTCTACTGCAGCCTCCTCCGGTCTCACCGCGGTCTCCTTAACAGATGGTTGAAGGCAAGTGACAGAAAGTGCTATAGTGTGGGCAGCTTGCCTTTGAATCTCAAGACTTAGCGTTGGCTGGATGCTTCCGGGGGGGGGAAGGGGAGTGTACCAAAATGTTTCTGAGGTATTTCTACTAATTTCTCAGAAAACGGGGGTTCCTCTCAATGTCATCCCACCCACTTCCACACACCTTGAAAAGTAGAAGGCATTTGCTTTTGGATGCTTTGGCCAATAGCAAGATATTCTGCAAAAGGTGGGATAACTTTCAAAACTTGAGGATTTTTTAGGGAGGCAAAATATCATCTTTGTGTGTCTATTCCTGGGATGCATTTTTACCTAGTATAAATACTGTAATTTTGGTGTGTATGTGGCTAAAGAGTGTGTGTGTGGGGGGGGGAGGAGGGGGTAGTCCCCAAACTAACTTTGAAAGTTAAGTTGTCAAGGAAAAAGAAATTAAAAAGTAACTTACTATTTCTTGTCTGATTTAATTTGCCTCCTTTCCTTTCTCCCTTCCTTCACTTTCTGTTCTTCCAGTGTGTTCTGTGGCTTTTTTTCCCTTTCTTTTGGCAGTTTCAGGGACACGTTCCCTCTCGTCTGATTACCCCCATATTGAATATTTAGTTCCGGACGCATTTCGCTTTCTTCGTCTTTCTGTTCAAAGTGTATTTCTCGCCCTTCCATGGCCTCAGTCTTCAGTCTGGATTTTTCTCTTCTTTTCCTCTCTCACCAGCTTCCTCATTGCCGTCTCGGCCCAGGCTCGATTGTCCTTACCTTCCCTTGTTCTCGAAAAGGTTTCCTCCCGTTTTCCGTTTAGCTTCAGCCTTTGCATCCTGTTACTACCTGCGCCTTCACCCCACCCTCCCCCCACCCTATCCTCGCCCTGCCCCGCCCCCACAACGGTCAAGTTCAGGCCCTGGGGACCAGTTGCGCATCCAAGTTTCCGATCCTCAGTTCGGAAGTGCTCCCAGCCCTCCATCCCCGCTCCAAATCCCTTCCATGGCCTCCT
This sequence comes from Lemur catta, assembly GCF_020740605.2. Taxonomy (NCBI): domain Eukaryota; kingdom Metazoa; phylum Chordata; class Mammalia; order Primates; family Lemuridae; genus Lemur; species Lemur catta. Next base: position 23,786,766 of record NC_059145.1, on the reverse strand, counting down.
CCCATCCGCGGAGCTTCCTCCTGCTGCGCAGTCCGGCGTCTACGCCCTTGCCCTTCCCCGGCTCCGCAGCAGCCGGCCTGGACGCGGATCTTCGGTACAGTCCTCGGCAACACCTCGCGGGGCGCCGCTGGCTGCCTCCTGGGGCGCTGCTGCCGGGCTGGGGCAGGCTCGGCAGAGCGCGGGCGCAGCCCAGGGCCCCAGGGTCCTCCCGCGCACCCGCACGAGCCCGCTGGGTGCTGCAGCCCTGGCCACCCCGGGGGGAGGCGGAGGGGGCGGCCTGTGCTTGGAGCTGGAGCAAGGGACTGTCCCCGGGCCTCAGCCATCCTTCTTCCCCACGCCCTGGGTCAGGGAGGGAAGGCGAGGGGGCGCTGGTGCCCCTGCAGGTGGGCATGGAAACCGCTCTGCCTCTGCTGCGCGCGGGCACCGCTACACACGCGTGGATTGGGGGATCTACACCGTGACCTCCCATCACTTAATCACCAATCTGTTCTGGCCAAAAATGTCTTTGACTTGTTGCACAGTCATACAAATACTGTGGAAAATCTGCATTTGTAATACTCAAAAATAAGAATTTATCATTTAAAAAAACCCCAACTATTAATTTGTGATGTTTTAGGCACGACTCCCAGAGTGAATTCTCATTGTTTGGTATAATCCTTATGCAAGTGGGTGTCATTTCCCCTCTTTTGTCCAGGGAATGGAAGTTCCGAGGAGTTGGGGGACTTGTCTGAAGCCACACAGCGAAAAGCTGCCATTGGAAGTCAGGTCGGTTTGATTCTGCCACCAGAGCAGGTGTCCCCCAGCAGGGGGAAATGCCTCGGGGTGCACAGAGTGACCTGCCAGGTAGCTTCTTTGAGGAGGTTTGAGCCCTTTCAGATAATCTGTGAAAATTTTCATCATGTCCATTCATGGGCTCATCTGAATGCAAACCCATTCTGAGAGGTGGCCAGGGCAGAGCTGGTGAGTGGCTCCTGGTGAGGGGGAAAGCAGGGCTCAGGGCTGGCCACCATCTCTGTCTGTCACTTAAGATTAGTGACACCACCTTGGGAAAGTGACTTTTCTTGTCTGAGCCTGATTTCCCATCTGGGGATATGGTAGGGGGTGTAATGAAAATAAAAATAACTTCTGAGTTAAGTCTTTTTGTAAGTTGTAAAGTTCTTCATAAATATCAGGAATATTTCTGACATCCCCTCTTAATAGACTATGAGCCTGCAAATCAGGGACGTTGCATGAGTGAAGTTTTGCTGTTCATACAGCTAAGAATTCACATAGAGAGAATGAAAACTGTTTTTTCTCTTGCTGATTTTTTTTTAATTTTTTTTTATTGTGGTGGTACATGGCTAGAATATACCACCAAGTGCTGTGCGTCTTATTTTACTTTCTATGCATATAATTATGATACATACACAGTGCAATTTGCAATGAGCTTCCACATAGGTTGTCTCTATATGTAGATTTTTTTGGTGGGGGATTAAGTGTAATAAGTAAACTCATGTTTTTGTAGGGTTTCTTATTAAAACATAATATCTTAAACAGAGAAGCACATTATTAAGTTCTGACTGAAATTAAACTCAATATTTGTTTTCTCCATTGTCTTCCTTAGAATTTGCTTATTATCAACCAATGCGTGGTTGATCTGTACGTCAAGTACCCCGAGAAACTGCAGCACTGAAACCAATTTCAACCCCAAGTGCTTATACATTTGAGACCCATTCAGTTTCATTGTTGAAATGAAGAAACTATAAATACCCCTTTCTAAATGCAGAGAGATTAAAATGATATTAAACTTAAAGTCCAATGGTTCTATGTAATACGTTTATTCAACTTTCTTGGTTTTTCGACAATAGCTGCGAAGATTAAAGTGATAGATCTTGGCCATGGCAATATTCTAGATTATTCTAGTCAGACTTTTTAATACAATCTTCTATTTTGATTTTAAGAGTACAAATATGCTTTTTTCGATGAGAGTTGTGACATTTTCCTTTGTGGGTCTTAAATCTTCAGGGACACTAATGAAATGTGTATGAAAACAAGAGAGAAATCAGGGCCAGTTATCTGTGACAATCCACTCCTAAATGAGCAAATAAATAAATAAATAGCTGGATAAATGAGCAAAAAGGAAAAAACATAATCTCATTTTCTCCAATCGGTTAAAACAAGTGACATGATGAGAAAAAATGAGACACCAGCAGACCCTGAGCTTTGCCACATTTGCCTAAGCTTGAAAAATCACCTCTTTCATAAAGCAAGAGCAGGCAGACTCTGCGTGCATACCAAGTATACCAGGGCAATGTGGAAAATGACAAATCTTTCACTCAGAGCCTTGAGTGGAGGAAGAGTGAAGCCTTTCCGGCTACCTCCTCACCTGCTTAGGAATGGCTGCGCCCAGCCCTCCCCCCCCGCCCCCCGCCCCCCGCCCCGCAGCCCCTATCCTCTTATAGGCAACTTGGCTGTCCCTGCACAGTAAGATTGATGGTGTTCAGATTGCAAGCAGCCAATTTCAGTCTCTCAAGAAATAATCCACTACACTGACAGATTAGTGGAATTTGACGTGATGTTCCCCTCGTTCGGGCTGCCACACCTGGTTGGCACCAGCCCGCCAGGGTCCTGTAGGGGAAATAGTTAGAGATTTGGGCCAATTTCTGCTGTCATAACATGAAACGGAGACCATGTTTTTGTGAGACCGTGAATTTGTGATCTGTCTTCTCAATGCAGTGCGTTTGTACACAAACAGAATGAGAATATGTTAACTAGAAAACTGACTGATTTTAATGTATTCGCCTGCAGTCCCGGAGTCCTTCCTATTTTTCATATTTATAGTGTTAGGAATGCGCCATTTATTTTCAGTTACTCACTAGTTAAGGAAGATTAAAACAGTCAATCAAAGGCAAGTGAATTTTAAAATTACACAAGTAAAAATGTGCTATAGATTAACAGGTTTGTAATTTCAATAATTTAATATTTGGCTAGATCAAGTTTTTATTTTGGGAACTATGTCAGAAATTACCATAACAACTTGAAGAATACTGGTGTCTCTTTTTAATTTTTCACAGTAAAGCTATAGGGAGGGCATTTAATTTAAAAAAGACAGACTAAACAATGAAAATTCAAAAGTGTGGTGTTCAGTTGTTTCAGGTAATTAAAATAGACAGCTTCAACTCTTTATAATCTCCAGGGTTTTGTGTAACAGGTAAGAAAGGATGAATGGTTTTTGCTAAATGTAACTTTCTAATTTAAGTTTTTTTCCCCTTATGGATATATGAAGTATGACAGTAATTTTGATGGTTGCTTAATTTTGAGTGTGTGGGTGTTTGTGTCTGTGTGTGAGAGAGGGATGTCCTTGAAACTTAATAAAATATGGATCATCTCGAAATTCTTTAGCAAGAAAAGATCCTTGGACTTCTTTAGTAATTTAAAATTATGTAGACAAATTACGTGAGACAAGAAGTTTTAAGTGCCTAATGAATCATTTATTCTTGAGTCACTTCTATTTTATTGACAGGGTGTACAGAAATGATATAGAAAAAGATTACTGAACAGAATTGTCTATGTAATTTATACTTGACCTGATTTAAAGCTATATTAAGCAAACTATGTATGTTAGAGGTATTCATTTATGACTTGATTATTACATACTGAACATCGCCATCCATTTTAAATTGTGGTATTTTTGTTAAAATATTAAAAAGCATTCTTGTGTGCCTTGCACTGATTTTTACCTTAACATTCAATATTACTTTATTGAAAGCTGCTTAAAGAATATGCACTGGAATACCAAGGAACATTACAATAAAGAGTTGTTTTATAGCGGTAATATAGAAGAAATAGTGTGAACAACCATGGTTGCATATTGGCTTTTTAAGAATGCATACCAGTGCTAGGTTGCTAAGTGTAGTGAATTGGCCTAAGGATTGGAGCAGACAGGTTGTTATTTGGTGTAAGCTGGTGCTGGTGATAATCCATTGATCATCTGATTGATGGTATTGACCTCATCTTAGAGCCAGAGTACAGCTATAGACATTTGATAAGGCCCCATGATATCAAAACCAAGTAGAGATGCAAATAAATATTCCTGCTAACCCCATGAACTTATAAGAGAATTATTATAATGCTAAAAAATTGTTACTTATATGAGCTCAAGCCTATGGCTTCAATTCATAGCTAAGGAAAATAAATGTTATATCCTATTGCAAACAAAAATATTTAGAAATGGTATAGTGAACATTAACCTTTAATTATTAATGTTTTAAAGTTCATTTAAGATGACAATTTTAACTCTCTTTAGAACACTTTCAATTTTAAAGTCTGTAAAAATCTCTTAACTGTAGGGTATACCATTTTTGATAACAATTTGGCAATATCTCCCAAAATATAAAATTTGCAAGTCCTGACACAATAATTCCATTTCTAGGCATTTACGCTAAGAAAATTATTGGAAAAATCTGAAAAGATGCATGTTAAGGTATAGTTATCACAACGATGGTTTTAATAGCAAAAAAATTAGAGAGTAGTTTCATCTCCATCAAAAGGGGATTAGTAAAATAAATCATAGTACGTCCCCACAATGGGATTTAATGTAGCCATTACAAAGGAGGACATGTATGTACATACACTCATGTGGAAAAATGCCCATGAGACATTGCTGAGTGAAGAAAACATGAAAAGAATACTTCAAAAATAATTTTAGGGAAAAAAATTAGATTTGCATATGGATAAAAATGTCAAAAAGGATATAAACAATCTTTCTACAGTGAGAGCTAAATCTGGTGAAAGAACTGGAATGACTTAATCTATTTACTTCCTATAATTATGTATGTTTTGGATTTACTTTTGGTATGAGCATATATTGGTTTTTAATAAAAAGCATAAACTACTAGCTATAGAGAGTTTTAATGGTAAAATTAGAAATACATCAAACAATGTCTCAGTTGAAGAAAAAAGAAGGGAGAATAAGTAGGAAAATATCATGAGGCCCTTTTTCGTCTAAGGACCTTAATCTAGTAAAATGTCTAGAGCAGCATTTCTCAAATTATACTTAAAAAAGAAACACTATCCCTTCAAGATGCTTCTTGGAGAAAACCCATTGATGATGGCCTTTTTGGGAAGCGCTCAGTGTTTGCACTGTTTGGTATGTTCTCCTCTCAGAGATCTGCAGTTCATGTAAGTGTATGAAAATTCTGGAAAGAATTGCAAGTAAGAAATCTGATTTTGTTTAACTAAAAATTTTCAAACCCTTTTTTTTATTTGGGCAACATCTATAGTGCCTATTCATATCACATGTGCTGAGAAGGGTGAGCCAAGGTAATTCTGAAATACTGGCTATTCATCTTTCTATCTCTCACTTCTACTAATGTACTTGACAAATAGTAGGTGCTCAGAAAATACTTGTTAAATTATGAAGGAAAGACTGAATAAAGATTCTAGTGGAATCTTAAACTCTGTCTTAGTTGTTACTACTTGTGTATGAGTGTTTGTATATAAATATGGAGGCATATGCATTTGTGTGTTTTTATAATTTGGAGATATCTGAAAATGGAGAGTTCTATAAACATTAAATTGTTGGGATAACATATATGTGTGTGTATGTGTATATCTTTGTGTAGATATTTGACTCTATTCAATTTTTGACAGCTATTCCAGTAATGACAATAATTCAAAGAATATATTTACAAATGTAGTAAAAAATTAAATCCCTAAGGTTTTCAGTCACAGCATAAGGAGTTTTTTGTTGTGGTGGTGGTTTTGTTGTTTTTCCTGTAGGTTTAGAAAATATCATAGAAGTGGTCTTGAGGGACTAAAGAGGAAGCGTCACTTAGCAAATAAGAAAAGGAATTTTACTTTCCAATTCTTTTGATATCAGGAGAAAAAAGTCACTTCATCTTTGTAGCAGAGAGAAAATAATACCAGACAAGCAATTTTTCCTTTCTTTGGGGTAAAGGAAAGATGAATTATTTTGTTAACAATTTGTATAGACTAATTGAATTCCCCAAAGATAATGTTCCTAAAGCACTTAGGGAACTCTCTTGGCCACTATTTCTTTTTCTCCTTCTCTGAATTTATATAATAAAGGTCCAGAAAAAGAAAATGATATTATCACAGAGATTTTCTCTCAGAAGATGGATGGAAATGCTGGGTAATCTGCCTGCTCGTTAAGTGGATCCTTCCTCCATGCAGGGCGAGGGTCAAACCAAGTCTCCCTCTGAGTTGGATTAAAGACCTCCTACATCCTCAGATGTGCCCATTGTCCTCCTGATGCAATTACCTGCCTTTACCTTTACTACACCCTTTCTAGACCTTTTCTAGACATTTTTTCATGTCACTCAAGAATAAATCCAAGCTGAGTCTGCATACATCCAAAGGATTTTCTTATTTACCACTTTTGTGGATGAAAAATGGGCCAATCGAGTCATATACTTTAAAGTGTCAGCTCCCAGATTTAGATGAGCTGTCACACAGTGGGGGTGGAGAAGAAGAACTTCGATGCTCCTGAAATTAACAACAGGAAGCAGGCCAGCAGGTCATGCTTCCCATTGAATAAATATTGGGTAGGTATTCAATAAATATTTACTGATCAACTGGGCTTTTTAGCCAAGCAATAACTTTATATTCTTTAAAATTCAAATACTGATGGGAAAGGACCACATTAAGTCTTTTTTATATTGGGTTATGATGAGAAAAAAGCACCAGGGCAGGAGTCAGAGGCTGGGAGCTTTCAGGATTTCCCTTAAGTTGTCAAATTGCAAGGCTCCAGAGGAGAGGGCTGGAAGGAATCAACAATTTCCATATTGCGTCTTGTAGCTCCAAGGGGGTGATCCATGTGTTTCATAAACAATGAAGTATATTCTGCCAAATAATGAAGTTTTAAACTGCCTAAGGAACTGATTTATTAATTTTATCTATCTTATCTGATATGGCAAGACTCAGTACAAAATTACTTTTGTAGACGTGAAAAAGCATTCTGCTAAAACTATTTGAAAACTTTGTGGATGATTTCACAGGTAAGCAAGACAAATACCTCCATGGACCAGGCAGGTAACGGAAATTATACGCCAGACATCAGGAAATGCTGAAGGCTGTGGGAACCCAAGAGCATATGCACATCTAGAAGGCACAACCCATCCTTAGCTTCACCTGAGAGACAGGTCCTTTGTAAGACTGTCCGATCTTTCAAGGCAAGCTAGAAACCTAGAATTTTATGTGTAATTTCTTTACCTTTTAAATATCAGGTGGGCCAAACAAAACTTGACCTGAGGGTTATATCCTACCTGCAGTCTGTCAGTGTGTAACCTCAGACAAGACTATGCTATGCTCTAATATCTCATGATTGTTAATGAATTTATCCAATGTATTTATGCAGATAGGCGGGGGAGAGGTAAGAGGAGTAGGGCCAAAAGGAGATGTTCTGTGCACATGTGTCTTGGCCTGCTTGAAAACTATGCCCGTGGCTTAGCCCTTCCCTACTTATACCCAACAGGCTGAAACACTGGGTCTCTAAGCCTCTTGTCTGCAGCTAAATGATATCACTGGGGCTCTGGTCAACAGAAAGCCTCTGTACAATGCAGCCAATGGTCTAATCAGAAGTCTCACTCAAATCTTAGCTAAAAATCAATTAATTTTCTTGTAGATTCAGATTGGAAGAAATGATAACCAGTAAATGTAATAAAACAGAGGGAGGCAGCAGGCAGCATAATGATGCCTATATAAAACTCTTAATCTAATACTTTATTAAAGTTCTCAAAATGTAGTCTGCAGTCCAATAGTAAGTTATAAGTTTATCTTGAAATCCAAGGTTTGTCCTTTTTCTTTTTGTTCTTTTGAACAAACAATTTACATTTTCATGTGCATCATTTTGTGTATGAATAAAGGCAACTTTTTAGTAAGCCAACTGAGTTATCATTCTACTGGAAGTGACATGTAACTAAGGTTTACTGAGCTTCCTTAATTCAGTATTCTACTAAGAAAACTGGCTGCCAACTCTTGGAAACATTGCAAAGTTTCCGCATGTAAAGTATTAGAATTCATGCAATTTTGGGAAGGATAATTTGTTATCAGTGTATGATGATGAGTGTTGTCTTGAGTTGTTATCGATTTTCAATTGCTGTGGTCTTTGCTTTTTAATTATAAATTAGTGTTGGTTTAGTTTCATCATTACCAATTAAATTTGCTGTGGGCTGTTTGGTTAACCCTATAGTCCATAATGATGCATATTTGCATATTTTGGGTTTCAAATTTGCTGAAGATGACACTTTAAGACATTTCTGGATTGTGGTTCAGAAAAGATTTATCTATATTCTTATTGCTAAAACATGTATCGCCATGCATTGCATAATGATGTTTCAGTCAGCAACAAACTTCATATTCCACAGTGTTGCCATAAGATTACAATACTGTATTTTTACTATACCTTTTCTATGTTTTGATACACAAATACTTACTGTGGTGTTACAATTGCCTACAGTATTCAGGAAAGTAGCATGCAATACAGGTTTGAAGCCTAGGAGCAAGAGGCTATACCATTATAGCCTAGACGTGTAGTAGGCAAGACCATCTAGGTTTGTGTAAGTACCCTCTGTGTTGTTTTCATAACGATGAAATCACCTAACGATGCATTTCTCAAAACAGCCCTGTCCTTAAGTGATGCATGATGGTATATGTAATCACCCTAAAGTTTGCTTGTATGGTGACATATAGTGACATTGTTTAAACACTGCCTGTGAACCTCTGCAACATATTCTCATGACACATAACTTTTTTTTTCTTTTTCTTTTTTATTTTTGTCTAAGGACATTGCTTTATAAGAACATGATAATAAGTTCCTCTTATAAAAATAGTGATTCATAAAGTTTATTTCCAAGTATTTATCACTTGAGTCTTTTTCACTGGGAAGAGGAAATAGGTAGGAATTGAATGTTTTACCTCCTCTGGATGCTGTGATCAGCAAAGTTTGAGCACCACTGCTCTGCAAAAAAATTGTAACTGGAGACCAGCCCTTCATAAAACTGTGAATTTGAAAATAAAAGGCATAGCAAAAAATAAAAATAAATAAAGCCCTTATTCTGAAATAAACTGATAAGATATAAGACTTGAGAATGTGCCATTTGGAAGCTTCCCAGATGAGGTCTTTTTTTTTTTTTTTTTTTTGAGACAGAGTCTCGCTCTGTTGCCTGGGCTAGAGTGAGTGCCATGGCATCAGCCTAGCTCACAGCAACCTCAAACTCCTGGGCTCAAGCGATCCTCCTGCCTCAGCCTCCCGAGTAGCTGGGACTACAGGCATGCGCCACCATGCCTGGCTAATTTTTTCTATATATACATATATATTTTTTAGTTGGCCATATAATTTGTTTCTATTTTTAGTAGAGACGAGGTCTCGCTCAGGCTGGTCTCGAACTCCTGACCTCGAGCAATCCACCCGCCTTGGCCTCCCAGAGTGCTAGGATTTACAGGCATGAGCCACTGCGCCCGGCCTACAGATGAGGTCTTATTAAAATGAATTGGCTTTGTAGCTTCCTACATCTCTTGATCTGATGAAAATGCAAGATGCCAGGTACTGGACAGGTGCTGGAGAATCTAGGTCACTGGGTGAACATTTGTAGGGCAACATTTTTGACAGCTGCTCCTAGGATTGCTTAGAAGCAAGAGCAAATTTATGGTGTGCATGTTGCCAATCTGCATCCTTCAATCTATCACAGGCCTAGGTGAATCAATCACAGTGATTGTTCCCACAGAGCCTAGATGTGATTATGGAATCTTTCTCAATCCTCCTCCAGGCACTACCTGTCAATTGATTGCCACTGGCATGCAAAGTGAGAGTCTTTGACCATCCCTGATGTGGGTTAATTGGCTGTCTTCGGAACCTCTCTTCTATCCAAAAAAATGTGTGTCATGAGATTCTTTTCATTAAAAAAGAAAAAAAAACAAATTTTAATCAAATTTAAAGAGCCACATGGGTCCAGTAGCTACTGTTTAAAATAGTACAGCTTTAGACAACTCTGTCAAATTCTGAGAGTTGTGGAACTGTCTTTATATTACCTCCAGAAATTTTTGATTCCTAACTCTATGTCTAAGATGCAAAGCTGCTTGTATTCTGGGCTCTAACTGAACAGGGTGCTACATAATCACAAAGCCGGAAGCAATCCATTCTGAGCAGAGAAGATTTGGGAAGCCCTCGTGAAATGGGTATTTTGTATTGGGCTTTGAAGGTTGGGTAGGAAGTTAGCTGGTAGGAATAGGTCAAGGGTGTTCTATTCAACTCAAGGGAACAGAATGAGTAAAGACTTAGAGGCTGGCAAGGGTGATATTGTAAGTCAGTAAATCTGGATGGCTGGAGGCTCTGCATTAGTTAGAGAAACTTTTGTATTCATTCCAAGTAAAGCAAAAGCAAGACTTTTTTTCATAGTCACTGTTTCGCAATCTAAAGGCTGCCTTATCAGTGCACACTGGTGATCACAGATGGAGAGCTAGAGGTAAGATGGATAGAAAGATCCCTAGCATTACAGTGAGAGTCTCTGTGGAAAGCAAGTCAGCTAATTATCAATGACACAGCAACCGTATTCTGGCCAGCCTTTCTGGGCCCCACGAGGCCTTTCACATCTTTGAATTATTACCTTTGTGCAATAAAAGATAAAATATGTCATGACCATTGATTTTAAGTCTGGTTATTAAAGGAAGCTGCATATCTCTATCCATCTCAAAGCCTAAGGATGTTAATTTTTATTTTTAACATATAACACATTTAATATATGATATTCAACAAATGTCTATTGACCACCTACTAGGTGTGGAGAACTACACTTTCCTAGTAGTAACAGAAATGACACTGTATGATAATCACTGGTTGAACACTGATTTTCCCACCACATCGCGAGCTTGGTAAGGGTAAGGATCCCAGGGGTCTAGTAATGCCTGAAACAGTATCTGGTACATGGTGAGGGCCAAATAAATATTAATACTTGCCGAATGAGTGAAGGAATGAATGATCTTAAGCATTTGATATTTCAGTTACTCCTCACAATAACCTTGTGAGGGAGACCATCTTTCCATTTTACCAATAAATAAAATGTGAAAGAATAAGTTAATTGATTTGTTCAAGGTCATCTAACTGGGGAGTGCAGGCTGGGACTTCTGCCGGCCTCTGAATAATGGCTTGGTTTGCTGAGTGCCTGCTGTGTGCAGGCCCTAATATGGGATGTTTCTTGTGACAGGACATTTGGTCTGCACCACAATCCTATGTGGTCGGCACTGTTACTGCCCATTGTATAAAATACTGCAAAATGTGGGTAATCATCATAAAGGTAAGAGGAAAACTTAGGTTGTGCACTGACTCCGTTTCCATTACAACCTAGTACTGCTTTCAGGAATATCAGCAAGTTAGTCAATTGAAATTACAAAATAAATTTCTATGTTGAGGAGCATTGTGTTGCATTAGCCAGGCATATGTTCCTTGGGCTTGTAGCTTGGTCTATATCATGCAATACTTTTGAGTGCTGGGGCTGAATAATGTTTGAGTCTTAATTTCACTGCAAAAACAGGCCTGGCTGAAAGCATGCTTTCTTTCCTTTTTGAATTAACAGCACCTCATTTTCAAGTGTTGTTTACAGGGCTATTGTTTCCCAGTAAATTCTTTTAGACCCCTTTGTGCTCCAGGCAGAGAAGCAACAGCATAGGATAAATCTACATTTATTAGACTCGGTCTTAGTGTAGATTTTTTTGGTTTACTTAAAATGAAGTTATAAATCATTCACACTGGAAAAGAATTCTCTCCAACTGCAATTTGACTTTTTCATATGATTTCGTGGCATTTATCATGTTGATCCTTTATGAATTATCTAGAATATTGTAAAATGGGTTGACCTTTCTGGTAAGTGATTTGATCATTTTCAAGCAGCATCTTTTAGCTAAAATACAGAACTTGCTGTCTTTCAAATAAAACTTGCCAGGCCCATAGCCTGATAACATGTTAGGTAGTAATTGCTTATACAATCAGACCTGAAACTTCCCCTTCCAATTCCTTTAATTATCGAACAAACACATTCCTCTGTTTCAAAAGTATCCTCATGGCCAGTGTTGCCAAATTTCTGGCACACAGCCCATTCTTCCTATGATGACATCATTACAGACATTGCTAATCAATTGTGGCACACTTTATATTTGAACACAGATTCAACCTCTGCATCCTTCCAAGCACAGTGTTCTAGTCATTGAGTTAATAAATGAGGTAGGAATGATTTCAAAAACAGCCACATAAGCCCTCCTCAGAACAGTCATCCTCCAGCACCTACTATATGCCACATACTGTGCTGAGTGCCTTATGTGGACTTAGCTATTTAGTTTTGAGATGAAACACGTTGTCTACCCTGGTTTAGGCTATTCTTTTATGTAATTTAGTTGTTCTGTCAAGATGGGGTCATGTTATTCATTTGAAAATAATGATTTAAATGATTAAACAATTTAATACATGTAAAGTACTTAGAATGATTCCTGGAACAGGGTAAATAACCTATTAAGTATGGCATCTACCTACATCTTTGGGAATTGGACACAGAGCTGATTTGCTCACAGGTCTTCTACCTGACCTCATCCTCTTTGCCATCAGTGACTCTTGACCTGAGGAGTCTGTAGGGATAGGGCAGCTTGGTATACCGGCCAGACCAGGAGTTTACACCTTCACTCTATAATTATTATACTTGCTTGCTCTAAGTGTGGGCAAGTCATTGTGACTCTCCCTGCCTTACCCATAGAGTGTGGATTCCTGGGCATAAGATCCCTACCTTTTAGGCTTCAGTAAGAAATAGAGGTGATGTGTATTCTACACCTGCCATACAGTAGTTGTCCAGGAGATGAAATACTGTTATTATAATATATTGTTATGTAAATATATGAATGTCAGAGCAAAGATGGGATAAATAAACTGCTTGTTACTAACGCATACATTCATGGTATGTGTTATTGTATAAAAAAAGATTCACATAGAAATTTTACAACTTGGACTTATTCACTTATGATCACATCTGAGTCTTCTGATAACAAAATCCATATACTTAGTACAGGCAAAAGACAGGGATTTTATGGTTAATCTCTATAGTAGAATACATAATAGTTAGCCATGAGTTCTAAGTCAATATGAACAGGTCAATACTTACAGTATCCTTCCTTCCGAAAGCACATTGTATATGTAGTTACCGATGAAGGTGCTCTAATCAAGAAGTTTGGTGGTGTCTGTGTGATACCGACTAATAGGGAATTTTACTTAATTAATTTGAACATGTGACCAATAACTAATTAAAGAGAAACCATCCGAACGTTAACATGTGTGTTTTGTGACTCTCAGACTGGATTAAAACCCTATTGGAATGCTACTAAAAGAGCTCCGAGTCAGCTGAAATCTTATACCATTTATCCATACTTCTTGAGATTTTTTTTTTATTAATTATGTTGTCCTTACAATAATCCATCACCTTCTTATCATAGGACTCAATCACAAAAGGAAGAAATTCAGGTATATACTGACAAACACAGTGGTACCTAAATTTTTATTCCAGAGTACTATTTGTGTTTTTCAGCTATGCTGTTCTGTATACCCTATATTTTCTACTCTGAATAAAAAATAATATCTTTGTAGTAAGAATTCCTAAGTAACATGGTATTTAATATTTTAAGCCCTAGCAAGAAAAAAAAAAAGAAGAAAATAAAGAAGTGCCAATAGTCAGTTTTTTATGTTTTAAGATTCTAGGGAATTTGAGCTAGCTTGAGAGAATAGCCTATGTAGTTAAAACCCTGGATTAAAGATATTATCAGATAATGATAAATTTGCAATTAGTGTTTCAGGGTCTCCTAAGAACTGTACCCAACAGGCACTAGCTCTCCACTGAAGAGGTCAAAAACCTTCTAAAATGCCTTGCCAAGTTCTTTGATAAAACTTTATTATCTCTTTTTTAATGTCTTCATTAACATACTTCAAAAACGCTGTATTTCTGGCAAGCAGAGTATCAGATAATTTTACAATAGTGTAAAGGATTTATTAATTATAATCTTTTCATGAGTCTATTTATATTCAATTGTGACATTAATAGGTTGCCAAAACAAACTAGAGTTAATTGTATTTAATTAAATTGTTGAGAACCAGTGAGGGTAGTTTATTATTATTATAAGCAGAAAGCCCTATTGATGCACTTGTTTGTGTGAATAAAATCTGGTGTAAAGATCTTTCTACTGGCTATGGTATTATTCATCAACAGAAAGCAATATAAAAATGCTAATTCAAGAAAGTTGTCATCATAATAGAACATTTGGAGGTGGAAGCTTCAAATAGTATTTGTTACCTTATATCCAGTGTTAGGTAAATAAAGTGAGGTTCTTGACAGGACAGACATCCCTGTCTTCCAACTAAGGCCTCTGGGAAGTGCCAACATCATCTGTCTATCCTCTTTCCTTCCTTGAAGGGGTTATTGGTAGGGGGAAGGGTCCCAAATCTGAGTCAAGGTTTCCTTGAAAAACAATGCTTCAAATAAGACCTGAAGAACTAGGAACAGGCTATAGCAAAGGTAAGGGATACAGTTAATGTAGCAAAGAATTCTAGACAAAGATAATAGCATTATCTTTGGTCAAGAGTTGGAATGCAAGTTACATTAGAAAAATCAGGGATAAGGCACTGCTTTGTCATGGATTAATGCTTGCAAATGCTTTGAAGATAGCAGGAGGCAGAATGGAAGCTGACTTTGAAAGAAAAAATTTAGCAGTCTCCCTCAATTGTGTCTAAGTTTACATGTACATTAAATTGAGGTTTTTATTAAGTACTTACTCTGTGCCTGTCACTGTGCTAAGAATTTCATATTATTTCATTAATTCTTACACTTCCCACTGTAAAGTATAGTAGAGGCAGCTACTCTTATTCTCTTCTTTCTACCAATGAGGGAAATAAGGCTCAGAGAGGTTAAATAACTTGCCCAAACTGCACAGATAGTAAGTGGTGAAACCAGGATTTGAACTAGGGTAATCTAGTTTCAGATCTCATACTCTTAGTGACTCCAATACAGAAACTCCGTCCCTCTTAGTGCCTTTAGCATTAGTTATGACAGACAGTGTTAAGACAGAGGTAAATGTATATCAGGATAGGCTAGGTGATGCTGTGGTAACAATCACCCCCAAATATCTATGGTCTAACACAACAAAAGCTTATTTCTTGCTCATGTCACTGTCCACTGAGCTTGGCCAGGGGCTCTGCTCCACATTATCTTCAATCCAGAATTCAGAGCAGCATCTATTTGAAATAGTTCTGTTCACTATGGCAGAAAAAAAGAGTTTGGGGGTGTGTGTCTAATATCAAATAAATGTTTCAGCTTAGAAGGGATGCAAGTTGCTTCTGCTCACAATGCATTGGCCAGACCTGTTCATATGGCTCAACCCAATGGCAAGTGGCCATGAAGTGCAATTCTACCATGTTCCCAGAGGGCAGAGAAGGAGAGACGGTGCCCATGAAATGCCTTAATGGTTAATAAATGACACGTTCTTTGCTATAGTACTCTCATATTCTTACTTGTGCAACCTTAGATACCAGCTTATTTTAATATTTGGATAAGGCTCCAGAAACTTCAGTTGCTCAGTCTATAAAGAAGGCAAAAGTATAGATTAAAGAAAGGAATAATCCAGTTAGCGAATCTGATAAAGAAAAAAGGGTAACATAAGCTTGTTTGTTTTGTTTTCATGTAGTTGATTTTTGAATGAATGGGTGTCACACGGCCCAACTCTTCCTCACTTAAGTGAAAGTGAAGCAAACCTTTGAGGCTATGGGAATTCCTGTCCTTTTTTTCATTGTCTTTTCACCATAGTAAAACCTAATGATCTCTCACTTGGTCACTCTCTCTCCTTCCCTCCTTCCATGCTCTCATTTGTATGTGTCTGATCTGTGAACTTATTCCCAGTTTTAAGAAAAATTGCCACCTGGGAATTAAAGGTCAAAGCATTCAACACTACACTATCAGAGATGCTGCTGTTTGCTTCAGATGAAACTTTTATAGGGCATATTCAGTGTGTAGATGATATTTTTATATTATCCTAAGTATTTCTTATTTTTATTTCCAGAACTGTATCTGTCTTTAGTCGGCAGGCAAATAAATCAGTTAGGGATCAAATGTACCCATTTGTCATGGATTAATGCCTATAAATGCTTTGATGACTGTAGGAGACAAAATCTTATAAGGGTGGATGCTGACTTTGGAAGAAAAAAATTAATGAAGCTCAGAAAACAGTGATAGCAGAGAACATTGTAATTTTAGGTGCTAAATGACTTATTTTCAAACCCTAGGAGTATGGTAATATTATCCCTCTCCTCCTTCCTTTAATTAAGTATTCTCATAGTGACCTCCGCAGAAGAAAAGTTGTTTTAGGGAGAGTTAGGCTTCCTGAGAGCTGTTATTTAATGAACAGGGTTTTTCCTTATTAGCTAAAAAAAAAAAAAAATCTGTGTTGATGAGCAGAGTAGGAAAAGCTGTAATTCACCATGGTGAAACTTAAAGGAAGAGGAATAAAAATTGGAAGACTGGCTTTGTTCGCCAATACTTCTACGTGTCACAAATGCTATTACCAAGAGCTGTTTTCCCCTGGATGATTCAGGAAGACAACATTTACATATCAAATTTAGTTTTGTGAAACATGGGTTTAATATCCGACCTCCCATCTCTTAGGGGTGGAATAAAGCTGATTATTTAGCAAGATTTTAAAGGACTCTCTGGACTATCTCCTTGCTATACGCACACACCCACACACACACACACACACACACACACATATTATACCATACATTGTTAAGGTATTTTAAAATCATATTTCAGTAATAAAGAGTTGGAAATTACTTTAGCAATCATCTAGACTAAGCTTTCACAGACTACTTCAATTGCCTCAACACATCCCCTGCCTGCCAAGTGGTGGTTGATTCACTGGTTGGACTCTCTGCCATATTATTTTGGGCCATGCTAAAATTTGGGATGACTCCTTTCTCTGGCCTCGGCATAATATTTTCAGACATGAAACTGATCTTCCCCTGCCATCAAACCCCTTCCATCCAGTTTTCTTCATCATGGTGAATGGAAACTCCATCTTTCCCATTCCTCCCGTCAAAAACCTTGGAATCATCCTTAACTACCCTATCTATGACATTTCACATTAAATCTATCAGCAAAGCTATTTTTCCCCAACTTCACAATATATCCAGACTCTGACCACTTCTTACTACCTCCCCTGCTGTTGCCCTGGACAGAGCCCCTACTTTCTCTGAGGTGCCTTGTGATGGAAGCCTATGGCTTTTCCCTTCGCTACCTACAGTCTATTCTCCATGCAACAGGCAGAGGGTGAGGTTAAAATGTTAGATCTTGTCATTCACTTATCCAAAATGCTTGATGGTTTCCTATTTCTCTCAGCGTAGGAATCAAAGTCCTTACAATGGGCCCTACACAATGTGCCCCCAACTGTTACCCCCATTATCTCTGTGACATTTTCTCCTGCCACTGTCTTCTTCACTCACCCTCCTCTATCTGCACTGGCCTCCTTGCTGTGCCTTCAAAGACAGACACACCTCTGTGTTCATTGGCTCTTGCTCCGCCTGGAACACTCTTCCCTGTATACATCAACATGGTACACATTCTGCCCCCCTCCAGGTCCCTGCTCAGATATCATCCCTTCTCTGAGGTCTCCCCTGACCCGTTTATTTGTTTCAATTTCACCCTCCTCCCAGAACTCCACCCAGCCCCCCGCCCCCGCCATCCTGCTCTACTTTTTGCAGTAGCACGTGCTGCTTTTAAACTCACTATAATTCATTTACTTATTAAATCTGTTGTTTGTGTCCACCCATTAGAAAGTAAGTTCCACAAGGGCAGAAAATTTCATCAGTTTTGATCCCACATATATAAAAGGGCAAAGAGAAAGCTCTTAATAAATATTTGCTGGCTAAATGAGTGAAAAAATAAAAAATTTTAGGATCTCATGAGATAAAGATCATTCCCTCTGTTTCCTATCAAATGTGATCTAAGTTTTCACATATTCCCCCATAGCCTTCAGCTCTTTGCTGAAACGGAATTCCTTGCTAGCTTCAGTGGCCCTGGTCTCCTAAGCTGTCATGACTTTACTGGTCATGGCAGTGAGTGTAGGGGGTGGCCCACGGCCAAATCATCGGGAGGATGAGGTGACTGGTCTAGCACGTGGGAATGGGAGACCTTCTGCACGCAAAGCAGATATTATGGCCAATGGTGATGTTAAATTGTATCCCCACCCAGAGGGTCCACTTTCTCCCAGTTTTCTAACAGAAATCCAAATGGAAATTTACTGTGATTTTTACACAGGAATTTTAAAAAGAGAATTTTCAGACTTAAATGTACTTTCTTCTTAAATGTACACAATGTAATAATAATATTAAAAACTTATAGAGCCTTTATTATGTACTGGGCCTTACTTTAAGCTGTACACACACATACATGCACACACACACATACATGCACACGCGCACATCTATAAATACTATTTAAGCCTGAAAATAACCTGGGGAGGTAGGAACTTTCATTACCCCTATTTTCCAGATGAAGAAATAGAAGCTCAAAATAATTTTTCCAGCATCACACAACTGGTAAATGACAGAGCCGGGATTCAAACCCAGGCATTCTGAATCTAGGCCATGCTCCTGATCGCTGTCTTATATGTTCACTTCTGTGTCCCTTGTTTCTGAAAAGGGGTGCACAGTTATCTTGGGATGTCATTCATAAGGAAAGTAAAGAATATTCTCAGATCTCATGGTGGGCACTTTTCTAAGAGTCTCCTTTAAGACATGGGAAGTTTATTACCTTTTGGGGTAGACCGTTTCAGTACAGAAGAGCTGAAATTAGACTTTTTTCCCCCTTGACACTTAGCAGAATTTTGAGGAAATTGGGGCTAGGGGAGAAGAACATCTGGGTTGTTTTTAACTTTGTGGCAGGTTTCAAAGCCAGCTGTCTACCGTTGAAGAGCCATTCAGATGTAAAGACAGCCGCTGTGTTACTCCTGGATCATCCTTTTCCAGGCTAATTGATTGTCACATAAAATGGTTCAGCTGTGGACGAGGACAGGACTATCGCTTGTGGAACCCCGATTTTGATTTAAACAGCCCGAGGTCACAATAGCTATTCTGGCAGCTGTATCACCCTGCCAAGTCAAATCGCGTCTACCGTCAGTGAAAACCCTCGGGTCTCTTTCACACGTGCCACCGTGAAGTCACCTCCTCAAGTCTGTTTTCACAGCTGCCGATTTGGCCCCAAGTGTGGACTTTAAATTTCTCCCTATTACTTTCTATCTCATTAGATTTCAACCTTCATTTCCTCTTATCGGAAGCTTTAAAAATTTCAATTCTAATGTAATAATTAGAGTTCTTAGCTTAATATTTTTGTATGAAAAAAGAAACCTACAAATTAAAAAATTAATAAATTAATTCCTAAACATGAATGGAGCACTTCCATGTCCTGGGAATGGTGATAGCATGCTAACAATTTATTATTTTGTAAATTTATTTATTCATTTATTTTGAGAAAGAGTCTCACTCTGTTGCCCAGCTAGAGTCCTGTGGCGTCAGCCTAGCTCACAGCGATTCAAACTCCTGGGCTCAAGCGATCCTCCTGCCTCAGCCTCCCCAGTAGCTGGGACTACAGGCATGCACCACCATGCCCGGCCAATATTTTGTTTCTATTTTTAGTTGCCTGGCTAATTTTTTCCACTGTTAGTAGAGATGGGGTCTTGCTCTTGCTCAGGCTGGTCTGGAACTCCTGACTTCAAGTGATCCTCCTGCCTTAGCCTCCCAGAGTGCTAGGATTACAGGTGTGAGCCACCGTGCCCAGCCTGCATTTTGTAAATTTAAAACGTGGTTTTAAGCTTCTTTTTTATTTGGAAAGGCAGACAATCTCTGAGAGTTTGTTCTAGAGCAGTGTAGTGCAATAGAAATATAATGTAACCCACATATGTAATTTAAAATCTTCTTTTTTTTAATTTCAGCTTATTATGGGGGTACAAAAGCTCAGGTTATATATATTTCCCATGTCCCGCCCATCTCCCTGAGTCAGAGCCTCAAGCATGTCCATTCCCCAGACAGTGCGCCTGGCACTCACCATGTAGTCATACCTCCATCCCCTCCCCGCCCCCCCACCTCCCCGAGTCAGCACCTTCAAACATGGCCATTCCCCAGACAGTGCGCAACACACTCATCATGTAGGCATACACCCATCCCCTCCCCCCACCCCCCGCCTCAGTCTGATATCCAGTTGGTATCATTCCCCAATGTGCATTTAGGTGATGATCAGGGAAACCAATTTTCTGGTGAGTACATGTGATGCTTGTTTTTTCGTTCTTGGGATACTTCACTTAGTATAATGGGTTCCAACTCTCTCCAGGAGAATCAAAAACATATCGTATCACCATTATTTCTTATAGCTGAGTAATAGTCCATTGTATACATATACCACAATTTACTAATCCATTCATGAATTGACGGGCATTTGGGTTGTTTTCACATCTTTGCAATTGTGAATTGTGCTGCTATAAACATTCGGGTGCAGGTGTCTTTTCTATAGAATGACTTTTGTTCTTCTGGGTAGATGCTCAATAATGGGATTGCTGGATCGAATGATAGGTCTACTTTAATCTGTTTAAGGTATCTCCATATTGTTTTACATAGGGGTTGCACTAGTTTACAGTCCCACCAGCAGTGTATGAGTGTTCCTGTCTCTCCACATCCACACCAACATGTATTTTTTTGGGACTTTTTGATAAAGGCCATTCTCACTGGGATTAAGTGGTGTCTCATTGTGGTTTTGATTTGCATTTCCCTGATGATTAGAGATGTTGAACATTTTTTCATATGTTTGTTAGCCATTTTTATATCTTCTTTTGAAAAATTTCTATTCATGTCCTTTGCCCACTTTTTGATAGGGTTGTTTGATTTTCTCTTACTGATTTTCCTGAGTTCTAAATATATTCTTGTTATCAGTCCTTTATCTAATGTGTAGTATGTGAAAATTTTTTCCCATTCTGTAGGTTGTCTGTTTACTCTCATGACTGTTTCTTTGGCTGTGCAGAAGCTTTTTCATTTGATCAGGTCCCATTTATTTATTTTTGTTGTTGCTGTGATTGCCTCAGGGGTCTTCTTCATAAATTCTTTGCCTAGGCCAATGTCTGTAAGAGTCTTTCCTACATTTTCTTCTAGGATTCTAATAGTTTCCCACCTAAGGTTTAAGTCTGTTATCCACCATGATTTGATTTTTGTGAGAGGTGAAAGTTGTGGCTCCTGTTTTAGTCTTCTACATGTGGCTATGCAGTTTTCCCACCACCATTTGTTAAATAAGGAATCTTTTCCCCAGAGTATGTTTTTGTCTGCTTTGTCAAAGATTAGATGGCTATATGAGAATGGTTTTATATTTGGATTTTCTGTTCTGTTCCACTGGTCTGTGTCCCTGCACTTGTGCCAATACCAAGCAGTTTTAATAATCACAGCTTTGTAGTATAGTTTGAAGTCTGGCAAATTAATACTTCCCATTTTGTTTTTGTTGCTTAAAATTGCTTTTGCTAAACAGGGTCTTCTCTGGTTCCATACAAAGCGTAAAATTATTCTTTCTGTATCTGTGAAAAATGATGTTGGTAATTTAATAGGGATTGCATTGAATCTGTAGATAACTTTGGGCAGTATAGACATTTTAACAATGTTGATTGTTCTGATCCATGAGCATGGTATGGTTTTCCACCTATTTACGTGTTCTGTGATTTCCTTCCTCAGTGTTTCATAGTTCTCCCTATAGAGGTCCTTTACCTCCTTAGTTAAATATATTCCTAGGTATTTTATTTTCTTTGTTGTTATTTTGAAGGGTATTGAGGCCTTAATTTTGTTCTCCGTTTGATTGTTATTGGCATGTATGAATGCCTCTGATTTGTGTGTATTGATTTTGTATCCCGAGACTTTACTGAATTCATTGATCAATTCCAGGAGTCTCTTGGTTGGATCCTTGGGGTTTTCTAGATATGACACCATAGCATCAGCAAATAGTGAGAGTTTGATCTCTTCTTTCCCTATTTGGACTCCCTTGATTCTGCTCTCTTGCCTGATAGCACTCGCAAGGACTTCCAATACTATGTTGAAAAGTAATGGGGACAGTGGGCAGCCTTGTCTGGTTCCAGTTCGAAGTGGGAATGCTTTCAATTTTTCCCCATTCAGTATGATGTTGGCTGTGGGTTTGTCATATATGGCTTGTATCATTTTTAGATAGGCCCTGTCTATGCCTAATTTTGTTAAGTGTTCTTATCATAAAAGGGTGTTGAATTTTATCAAATGCTTTTTCTGCATCTATAGAGAGGATCATATGATCTTTATTTTTGCTTCTATTTATGTGGTGAATTACATTTATAGATTGCAAATGTTAAACCATCCCTGCATCTCTGGGATGAAGCCCACTTGGTCGTGATGGATTATTTTTTTGATAAGCACTTGGATTCGATTTGCTAGGATTTTATTGAGAATTTTTGCATCTATATTCATAAGGGATATTGGTCTGTAGTTTTCTTTTTTTGTTGCATCCTTTCCTGGTTTTGGTATCAAAATTATGTTGGCTTGGTAAAATGTGTCGGGGAGAATTCCATCCTTCTCGATATTGGAGAATAGTTTAAGTAGGATGGGCACCAGTTCTTCTTTGTAGGTATGGTAAAATTCAGATGTGAACCCATCTGGTCCAGGGCTCTTCTTTTTGGGAAGGTTTTCTATTGCTGTTTCGATTTCAGATCTAGATATTGGTCTATTCAGGAATTCTATTTCTTCCTGTTTGAGCCTGGGAAGGCTGTGTGTTTCTAAAAATTTGTCCATTTCCTCCACATTTTCCAATTTGTGTGCATAAAGATTTTTGTAGAATTCATAGATGATATCATGTATCTCTGTGGCATCGGTCGTGATTTCTCCTTTCATGTTCCTGATAGAGGTTATTCGAGTTTTTTCTTTTCTGTGCTTGGTTAGTCTAGCCAGAGGTGTGTCTATTTTGTTTATTTTTTCAAAGAACCAACTTTTTGTTTTATTAATCTCCCTTATGGTTTGTTTGTTGTCCTTTTCATTTAGTTCTGATTTGATCTTAATAATTTCTCTCCTTTTGCTGGATTTGGGGTCGGTCTGTTCTTCCTTCTCCAGCTCTTTGAGTCTATTCATTAGATTGTTTATTTGTATGTTTTCTGTCTTTTTGATATAGGCATTTATGGAAATAAATTTTCCTCTCAGGACTGCTTTAGCTGTGTCCCACAGATTTTGATAAGTTGTGTCTCCTTTGTCGTTTAATTCAAAGAATCTTTTGATTTCCATCTTGATTTCTTCATTTATAAAATAATCGTTCAAGAGAAGGTTGTTTAGCTTCCATGACTTTGAGTAGGAATGAGAATTTCTGTTAGGATTCATTATTACTTTTATTCTTCTGTGATCTGAGAAGATGCATGGTATAATTTCTATTTTTTTAAATTTTTTAAGACATGCTTTGTGTCCTAGGATATGGTCAATCTTGGAGAATGTCCCATGAGCTGATGAGAAGAAAGTATATTCAGTGGATTTTGGGTAGAATGTCCTGTAGATGTCAGTCAGGCCCATTTGTTCTAGCATTCTATTTAAGTCCATTATTTACTTGTTTATTTTTTGTTTGGAGGATCTGTCCTGTACTGTCAGTGGTTTGTTAAAGTCTCCGACTATTAAAGTGCTGTTGTCTATCATTTTGTTCAAATCAAGTAGGGTTTGCTTTATGAATCTGGGTGCACCTAAGTTGGGTACATATATATTAAGTATAGTTATGTCTTCTTGTTGAATTATACCCTTCACCAGTATATAGTAACCATCTTGGTCTTTCATTACTTTTGTTGATTTAAAAACTAAGTTATCGGAGGTTAAAACCTCCACGTCAGCTTTCTTTTGGCTTCCATTTGCTTGAAATATCGATTTCCATCCTTTTATTTTCAGTCTAAATGCATCTTTGTAGGTTAGATGAGTTTCCTGAAGACAGCAGATACTTGGCTTGTATTTTTTTAACCATTGGGCCAGTCTATGTCTCTTGAGTGGGGAATTCAATCCATTCACATTTAATGAGAGAATTGATAAGTGAGACTGATTTCTGTTTCTCATATTGGGTTGAATTTCATTATTCTGTTTTCTCACTTGAGCCATCGTGATAAGTGGGTTTTTATCTTCTCTTGAGTAGTTTTATATTCGTGGGTCTTTCTTGTGCTGGTTCGTGTGTAGCTCTGTTTTGAGTACTTCTTGGAGAGCTGGTCTTGTCTTGGTGAATTCTCTGAGTTTTTGTTTATCTGAGAATGTCTTAATTTCACCTTCATATATAAAACTGAGCTTAGCTGGGTATAAGATTCTAGGCTGGGCATTATTCTGTTTCAGAAGAGTGAGAATGGGGCCCCAGTCTCTTCTTGCTTGTAAGGTTTCAGTTGAGAAATCTGGCATAATTCGGATGGATTTTCCTTTGTATGTTACTTGTTTCTTTCTCCTTACAGCTCGAAGAAGGGCCTCTTTAGTGGATATTTTGGTCAGTCTGATATCTGCATGACGTGGTGTCTTCCTATTTGGTATGAATCTCCCAGGGGTTCTTTGAGCTTCTTGAACCTGTATATCTAGAGTTTTGGCAAGGCCTGGGGAATTTTCCTCAATTATGTCTTCAAATAGCTTATCCAACCCTTGCTTATTGTCTTCTTCACCCTCAGGAATGCCAATAACTCTCATGTTAGGCTTCTTCACATAATCCCACATTTCTTGTAGACTCTGGTCTTTTCTCTTGTTTCTTTGCTCCATCTCTGTGACTGACTTATTTAATTGGAAATTGTTATCTTCAATCTCTGAGATTCTTTCTTCTGTTTGATCTACCCTGCTTTTGAGACTTTCCACTGTGTTTTGTAGCTCCCTGAATAAATTCTTCATTTCCAGGAGTTCAGTTTGATTTTTCTTCAATATTTTGATTTCTTTAGTGAATTTTTCTTCCAAGTCCTGGATCTTTTTTGTGGTTTCTTTGTGTTAGTTATCCTTTTTTTCTTGCATAATATTCAGTTTATTTATGATTCATGTTTGAAATTCTTCCTGTGACATGTTGCTATTTTGAATCTGGTTTGTGTCAATTGGTAGAGAACTAGTAATCCTCTTTGAGGGCAAGGTTTCAGCTTGATTCTTTATACTCCCAGAGTTCTTTCGCTGAGCCCTTCCCATCTGTATCAATCGTTAGGTCCCTTCTTTCAGCTTTAGCCTGGATAGAGGGGCGCCATGCGCGCTGATCTTGGGCTGTGCAGCAGCCCAGGTAAGCTGCCTCCTCTGTCACTAGGGGGAGCCCTTCTCGTGTTGTTCAGGATTTTGCTACCTCAGCTGGGGGGCTGCTGCTGTTGGGTCCAGCCCCAGAGAATTAATTTGACCCAAACTGGTTTGAGAGTCCCGTCACTGGGCTGATCTAATTGCAGACAGAAAGTGCCTTTTTCCTTGCCTCTTCCTCTCCCGAGGTGGTTTCTGCCTCTCTCTGTGCGAAAGCCAGTGGCTGGGGGGAGGGGGGGTGCCCGCATTCGCCCAGCGCCCCGGATGCTGCAGCTCCTGGGGCAATGGTCTGCCCGCCCCAATGTCTGCAAGGTGCACGCTCTGCTCCCTCGTGACTGGGGAAGCCCTCAGTGTTCACACAAAGGTGGAGCTCCTAGTGGGGGGCCGCGGACCAGGGGAGGGATCTGCCCAGGGAGCCGCCCGTTTCCCAATCGCTCCGCAGCAGCTAGGCTGGGGACCCCGACAATGGCAGCTGCCCGCACGCCGGTCGCTGGTGCTGGGGGCGAATGTTCAGGGTCCGGCAGGGGCCGGAGGAGCCGGGATTGCGGGAGCCCAGCTGCCCGCGTAAAGGAGACAGTTCGGCGTCCCCCAGGTGTCTTTCGCTGCAGCCCAGCGTGAACTTTCTCCCGCCGGTTGCAGTCTGCCCACAGAGCTCCAGAGTCCAAAATGGCCCCCGCTATTGTCACCTCTCCACAGAGCCCCGTGTCTCCTTCGGTGATTCCGCACCGGCTTCAGGCAGATCCCTAATTGAGTGGGAGTGGAGGTCAGTGGGGAGACAGGCCGCTTTCCTGTGGGGCTGACCCCCCTCACTCGCTGGTGAGGCGGGTACAGCTGTCCCACGCTCCCCTCTCTATTGTCCCTCCCGCACTCTCCAGATTTTCACGATCTGATTCCCGTTCACCTCAGTCTTTTCTTGCTTTCTGTGTCCCACGTTGATTCTCTGTGGATTCACACCGCTGCTCTTGTGGGAAAGCGATCCTCTAGCGTTGTGGCAGACTGAGATCCATGCCTTCCTCTCCAGGTGCACGAATCCAGGAGGTCACCACCACTCCACCATCTTTCAGCCCCTCCCCCTAAATCTTCTAGTAGCCACATTTTACAATGTTTTAAAAAAGGCAAAATTAATTAAAATATTATTTTAGGTGAACCTATCCAAAAATATTATTTTATTAATTTTCTGTGGCTGCTGTCACAAGTTACCACAAACTGGGTGGCTTAAAACAACAGAAATTAGTTTCTCACAGTTCTGGAGAACAGAAGTCCCAACACCAAGGTGTGAGCAGGGCTGCACTCCCACTGGAGTCTCTGGGGGTGTTTCCCTCCTTTGCCAATTCCAACTTCTTGTGGCCTCTGGTCTCACATCCCCAGTCTCTGCCTCTGTGGCCACATGGCCAGTTCCTCTTCTGTCAAATCTCCCTTGGCCTCCTGCTTAAAAGGACACTTGTCATTGGCTTTAAGGTCACCTGGATAATCCTGGATAAGCTCCTTTTCTCAAGATTCTTAATCACATTTTTTTTTTTACCATGTAAAGTAATATTCACTCGTTTATCTTATTTATAAGGTAATATTCATGGGTTCTGGGGATTAGGACATGGGCATACCTTTCTTGGGGTCATCAGCTGATTCTAATTATGTCTACATGTAATCAATATAAAAAATTATTAATGAGCTATTTTTCTTTCTTTTTGAAGTCTTTGAGATCTGGTGTGTGTTTTGCACTGACGCTACATCTCAATTCAGACGCTCGATTTTCATCACAAATGCTTGATCTGCATTTAGGTTTTATAAAACTTGCAGTTGAAAAAATTGATTCCCATGCTTGAGTTGTTCCAACCCCAGTTAAAAGTTTTCTAGTAGGTAAATCAAACATCAATTTTAAAATTTAAATTGAATAGGTTAGTAAAAGTTAAAACGTCACTTTCTTGATCTCATTAGCCATAGTCAAGTGATTGACAGGCGCATGTGGCTAGTGGCTATTGTGTTCTACAGTATTGTAATGCAGCCCTAGCACTTACTCCAGTTATAAAATATTAATTATAAGGCATAATAGCTCGTGTACTATGTCATATAATGATGACTTAACTTTAAGCAGCATTAAGTTTGGTAATTTACTCCAAAAAATATTTTCAGTGCCAACAGTGTGCCAAGACCTGGAAATACTATAATAAATAAGATAGACATGGTTCCTTCCTCAAGGAATTGTATGTCTGAATGTACCTTAGTTTTCTTACCTTGCCTGTACCCCAGTTGTCAGAAGTTGGTAAGGAATGACATAGAAGGAAACCAGTGGACAAATACATATGCAAGTGTTTGCTGAGATCTATAATCACAACCTCAGTTCAACCTGGTCTTGTGCTTTCTATCAAGAAGGAGCTGAATGCCCTTCTAAGTCCCTCTTTTCTTCAGAATGTTAGCTTGATGTTTAATAAGGTGAAGAAATAAGGGAATATAGTTAAAATGTCAAGAGAATGAATATAAATAGAAATAAAATGAATAGCTTTATTAATAATGGCAAACAGGAATGTCACATTGGTAAAACAAGTTATAAAGATACAGCAAGTTCATGTTTTGTTTTGTTTTGTTTTGTTTTTTTATCTTTTCCTTTCTGACCAGAACACACTTAAAGGGGTTTTAAGCCATCTGTCTTTTATACAGTGCATTTTGCCTGAGAGGTCTCCCAAGTAAGATGTTAATTGTTTGCTCCTCCTAGCAATGTACCCTTCTTAGGAAGAGAAAGGATGTCCCCTTTTTTGTGGTTTTAGAGAAACCACAACTCAGCTCACATGTTACAAGAGTTTATATTCAGTACCAGAAAGAATTGTACCACCAACAAAATACTGTGGCTTTTGAGAGAGTCAAGCTTCTAAAATATGTTGCTACTCTTTGGCTGTTATACATCAATTCCCTACTTTGGGATTGTTACCTATGTCAACCTGGACATTCTTATGCAGAATCAATTCCCAGAACATTTTTAGGAAAAAAAAAATTTTTTTTAAATCAGAAACCTGGGATTATTTTAATATAATCATTATTGAAGAAGGATAAACATTCAGTATGGATTGGGGCCTAGAATTATGTGTACTGAGAGACTGATGTTGAAGTAATTTCCTTGTGGGATATCTGGTGGCCAGTGCTATGTCCCATTGGAGTCTCATTTCATCCCACGAAGATTCCTATGGGATGCTGTGTGAACACTGAGAGGTGCCAAAGGACAGGGTGAATCAAAGGGGAATTTATCACCAAGGCACTATGAAATAGGGGGTAATGCTTAAAAATGAAAAAATAATATAAGGCAAAGAGAAGTAAGTACTGAATAAAGGTGTGAGGAAGAGAAAAGAATAATGACTCTAACTGAGAAAAATTAGGCAAGACCTCATTTGTGGAAGAGATGGTGGAAGAACGGGCCTGGAAGAAAGATGAAAAGGGTCATTTTCATTTGTTGAGTTGTTCCTGTGTGGCAGGCTTGCCATAGATTCCGAGCATCGCATGTTGAGTAAATGAAACAAGCAATTTTAAAAGTTTTATTTAAAAATATTTTGGGCTTCATTGGATAAACATCCATCCCAAATAACCAAGAGCTGTACTATTGAAGTCAGAAGGTTAGATGGGATGACTTGGCTCTTCTATTATCTTTCCCGCGGCTTCTATTTTCTGTTCTAATCTAAGTACTGCTCGAGTCATATCCCAGTGTGATGAACCAAGCCAGAATCGAGGGGACGTGGTTTTTACACCTAATCTCTAAAGTACACCTATTTGAATCTTCTTATAGATTTTCCTTCTCTAAGCTATAGGGTTTATTTACTTATTGAACACACTGAAATCTGCACCTTGATATTTTTCTTTTCTCTGAGATCTCTTTGTGTTTTTAATCTTAAGCCTCGTGCGGGTATCTTCATGTCTTTTCAGGCTATTTTGCGTTTGGGCAAGCTCATCTTTGCAGAACAAGCCAGGAGCTTATCTGGTCTGTATGAGGTTCATTAGCAAAGTTCTCAGAATACTTTTTTTTTTTTAATGTGCCCTAAAATGTAGGCAACTATTCTCTCTTGCTGAGCAAATGCACTAGAATACAGAAAGGAAACATGCAAGAAGATGTGATAAGATTAACAAATACCAGCATATTTAGTCTACCCTTGTTTTGATCTCTTATTATTTCTCTCCCCTTTCCCTCTGTCTCTCATCCCATACAAATTCTAGGCGTCTAGCTCCTGCCCAAAAGCCCATTTCAACCCTCTAACACATCAAAAGAACCACCAATCCGATGGCAAAAATAATTTTACAAGAAAAGTAAGCTTTTGTCGACAGACCTGTGTAGAGGTAGCACAAAGGGAAGTGCACCTTGTAACGCCGAATGAGAATTCGCTAAAACCCTCCTGTCCATGGCTCAGCCTCAGTCCTCCTGGCAGCTGCCTGTGTCACCATCCTTGTCCTTCCAGACCCTAAACCACTCCTTTCCCTTTGCCTGGCTCCCCTTTCCTCCCTACGCCTCCTCCTCTAGAGCTCTGCTTCTTCCCTTCTAGCCTCCCCTGTTTCCTTCCATGAAACCTCAAGCCATTTCCTATGTACAGAAATCTCCTCATCTTGAACTTCACCCCCATTCCATCTTGCTCAATAAAACAAAAGGATCTTCCTTGGGACTCACAGACCCAAGAACTTGGGGTAATGTTAAAACTTACAAATTAATTATTTGTTCTTGTTGGCCTTCTTTCTCCTCCTCAACATTGTTCCTTCTCTCGTCCCCTCCCAAGTCTTCATTCCCTTCCTTTTCCTTCCTACGTATACTATCCTTCCATTCCTCTCAATATTAAGTCTGAGGAAAGAACATTTATATATAAATGGTTGATGGAAAATATATATACTCAACAGTCACTTAGGAAGGAAATGCCTAGTTGTGAAACACTTTTACAATAATGAAAAAGTGGTCAAATTGCCTTCAATTTTCAGCAAAAATAGGTGACATCTCTTGTAATTTTCCACATTTTTCCATTGACCTAGTTGCTATTTCGTTGTACAAAAGTGGGGACTCACATTTTTCTGTGTCTGAGCTTTCATACTCCCTTCCTTTTTTTCCAACTCTCTCAGCTGTTCCAATGCTCACCTTTTCTCTGTCCTCACAGTTGGGGACTACACTTTGACTTTCAACACCTGTCATATCTGGAACAATCTACCTCAAAGTCATTCATCTTTACATCTTCCTTTTAGGAGCGCTGGATTACTAGGGTTGTACTTTTTAGTTTTATTTTTTGCATTTTTTAAAGGCATTCACCGTGCAAGTATTTAGCTTCTGACATTGGTATTTAGTTAGCATTATATATTAGACATTTCTCTTTTAAACAAGAACATTCCCCACCCAATTTCAATACCCCTTCTGAAAGCATTGTACTTTTATATGCATGTAAGCCAACATTGACATATGATGAATATTGATTTATGATTTGCTGAATTAAATCTATACTGGATACTTCCTCATTAAGGAATGAATAGAAGGGAAAAATTAGCATATAAAGTATTCTTTTAAAGTAAGCAGTATTTAATTTTTTCTGTAGAACATGGAACTGGAATACGTGTGTTTCCTGCCAAAAAAATCTTTATTAGAGGATGTCTTTATCAGCTTATAAATGCTGGAAATACAGTTTACAACCTCCCTTAGGTTAAACACAATGAACAAACAGACATTATTCTTGGGTTTCCTATGTCACCTTTCAGTTTGGAGTTTGGTGTACTTTTCAGATCAGTCCATTTGGAAGAAGTATGGACAGGTGACAGTATCACAGGAAAATAAATGAGAACATGATCATACCAAAGAGGAGCAAAGCGATTAGTCAGGAGCAAAGATATTCATTGTGAAATAACTCTTCACTTTTGACCTACAAACTAGAGACAGTGGTGTCTTCTGTAGCTACAGGGTTGCCTACTTGCAAGCCCATAACTACCTCTAGTAGCCATGACCCGATTTAGATTGAGCCAAATAAATAGTATCTTGGGCTTATGAAAAAAATCAAGCCATGTGACTTTAGTGTGAACGAAAACCTAGATCCCACTGAATACCTCCTTCACTAGATGTATTATCATGTCAATTATTAATATAATGATAATAGCAAACTTAAACATAATAACAGCTAATGTGAAACACACATGTTTCAGGGACTCCTCTAATCTCCTTGCCTGGAGGAAATCATTTAATACTCACCATAAACATACGAAGGGCTACTATTACTGACCAATTTTACTCAAGAGGAAGCTGCAGCATAGTTCTTCATAACTTTCCCAGTAATGTCACACAACTTAGCAAGTAGGGGAGTGGAGTCTATTCCCCAGCAGTCTGATTCTAGACTCCATGTGCTTAAACATTACCTTATATGGACTCTGCTCCTACCAAGCCTATTGAAGGAAAGTCTGAAGTTCCACACTCCAAAGCAGGTGTGTTATCTAGTCATTATTGTTTACACAACCCTTCTGACAGTGATGCCCAGGTTGGAGGCATCCTAGGGCTTGCTCACAAATTCTTTTATTGCTGCCTGAAGATCATGCCTCTGAATCACTCATCCAACATTTGCATATCACGCTGCTGATGCAGTGGACTTTTACATTCCCCCTCTTTTACCACGACACTAGTATGGCTTTTGAAAAAAGTTATTAATTGTATTCCCTTTCCCAGATCTTGCCTCATCTCAGGTAAATTTATAAGAAACCAAGCATCCCTCTGATCTGTGGTCTATAATTAGACCTTTCTTCCCAGTGATTTGTGGCCCGGTTCAGCCTGTGGTCTGTCAGCCCAATGACCATTATTTCCTATATGCAATGTTGAGGCATTTCTCACTTAGCACCAGCCTTCTATTTCACCAATAACTATAACTCTGTCTTCTTAAACTCAAGACTGTATATATTCCCCCATACTTCTCCTTCTATTGATTACATATTTAATATATTTGGTGAAAAGAACACTCTCCATTTTTAGTATATCATTAATACTAACTTATTTTATCATATTATACATAGTTCTTATCTGCTTAAAATCCCTTCCTATACTTCCAAGTGTCTCATCTAAAAAAAAAAAATCCTCTGACTAGAGTGACAAAAATCCAAAAAATCCTGATAATACCAAGTGCAGGTGAGGATGTGAAGCAACTCTATGGGAAAAAAATGACACAATCCCTTAGGAAAACAGTTTTGCAATTTCTTATCCAACTGAACATATACTTACTATACAACTCAGCAATCCCACGTCTAGGTATTTGTCCAAGAGAAATAAATCTTGTCTTCACACAAAAACCATGTGTGAACATTTATAGAAGATCTCTGCACAATCGCTAAGAACTAAAAATGCTTCAGATGGCCTTTAATGGGTGAGTAGATAAATAAACTGTGGTACATCCACACTGTGGAATAGTGATAAAACAGAACAAACTACTGAAACATGCAGCAACATGGCTGAATGTCACCTGCATTATGCTGAGTGAAAGAAGCTAGACCCAAAGCTATATCCTGCATGATTCCATTTATATGACATTCTGGAAAAAGCAAAATTAAGGGACAGACAACTCATCAGTGGTGTCCAGGCACTAGGGTTGGGGGTAGAGGTTGACTACAAAGAGCAGCATAAGGATATATTGGGGGTTGATAGAAATACTCCATACATTGTGCTAGCGGTGGTGGTTACATGACTCTATGAATTTGCTGAAACTCAGAGACAGTTCATCAAAAAGAATGAATTTTACTGTAAGTAAATTTAAAAATAGTGAATAAAATATAAAACAAAATGATCCCCTGATATCATTTGTAAGTTGATTGCATGTTTTGCCTAAAGTCATGGAGGCGGCCACCTCTTTATTTTGACCTATCTTTTGAGTTGGGTAAAATTCTCCATGAGTGTACCAATTCCTGAGTGTGTCATCTTTGGCTATAGGTGACCTTCAGATAGGGCTTAGGAATCCCTTTGAGGTCAGGCTACTTGCACAATTACTGGTGAAGGTGGACCCCTCAATTCTCTTTTCCTCCTCATCTGTCTACCCTGCCCCCAAATCTTGCCCACTTCCTCTGTAGTAAATGTTAGAACATGAAGGCTGCTCTGTGGATCTCCAAAGAGATATTGACTTCAAGGGCAATTCCTTCCATTTTTTTTTTTTTTGCCATTCTGGTTGCCAGGAGCCCAGAAGATTTTATAAAGAAGCTTTTCTTTCAAATAAGGAGAACCTGGTCTGTGGCCATTCCAAGATCAACAAGATTTTGAATACTTTCTTAACCACATTGGTGTGTGTTTGTTTTTTTCATTTGTCCAGTCATTCATTTATTTGAACACTTATCTGACACCTACTCAGTAACATGTCCTGAGCCAGGAGCTAATGAATTAGAACTAAGTCCTGCCCTCTGAAGTTCATGATCTAGAGGAGTAGACAGATATGTGATGGTTAGATGCAGTGTGATAATTGCAGCAATTAAATAAAACTGTGGAGAGACAGTGATTAACTTTTTCCTGGGAGAGGTCAAGGAAGAATTAATAAAAATGATGGTAGCTGTGCTAAGTCTTGAAGAATGAGTATGTTTTTTTCTAGGCAGAGAAGGGTGGGAGAAGGGCATTGCAGACAGAAGCAAGACCAAGTAGAAAGGCACTGGGCATGAACAAGCTGTGTGTTCAGAGAAATTTGAAGAGTGTAGAATTGCTTGTGGGTGACATACAAAAGGGCTTGTGTCTGGCAATGATGCCAAAAAGTTGAGGACCAGATATGCAGGGCCTTGTGTATCATGCTGAGGAATTTGTACTTTTATCTTGTAAGCCTGTGATGAGGAACCCACAAGCCACAGGTCCTACGTGCCTCTCCCTGAGCCCACGCTCTCACTTCAGATTGAAAGATTAGAAAGCTACCCTCTTGTTGCTGCTTTCCAAAAATGTCTAGGTATTAATATTTTATACCTAAACTACAGTTTCAATTTTTCCCAATGACATTCTTTTACTCAGTAAAATAGGTAATCCATTTTGGAAGAAATACAGTATAGTGAAACTATTTTCAGGTTTAGTGGAAAAGAATTCAGCCCGTAAATATTTTAATCTTTTCCTTTAGTATGTGGAAGGGGTCCTTTTAAATGGTTTTCAGTAGGGAAGAGACACAGTAAGATTTGCATTTTAGAAAGATCACTCCAGAGGCGATGTGGAGAGAGAAGGTCTCTGGCAAGATGTATTATTGTACTGCCCTGGACGCTCAATTTAAGCAAATCCTTTTAAAGCATTTTTTGGCCAGACAGGACGAAAGAGGAAGAAGACTTATTTCCACTGTATGCCATTTTATGCAAGTGGGAATGCAATCCGATGAAAATTGTGTGGTTTCTTTCCCTCTCTCTGAGACAGAGAAATGACGAAAAGAAAGACAAAAAAACCACAAAACACCTTTCCATGTAATTACATAAAAGCCTGATGTTATTTGAATTATATTATACGTGATTCTCAGCTGACTGTACCATTAAAAGACCTCAGATAGAAGCATTAGGAAATTCCAGAGCAATGCTGAGTTCTGTCTACAGTGTATTCAGCCTAATGTACTCTTGTTTTGCCTTGTAGAATATTCATAATTTTACCATAATTTAATGAGCGTCATCGTCATATTTAAGAACAATAGATCACTGAGTCTGAAAAATATTCCTTTGTATTTATTGTTTAAGTTTATTTTTAAATTTCAGAATATTATGGGAATAAAAACATTTTGATTACATATATTGCCTTTGCACTGCCCAAGCCAAAGCTCAAGCATGCCCATCCCCCAGACAGTTTGCTCCGCACCCATTAGTTATAAATTTACCCATCCTCTCCACCCTTCTCCCATCTGCCTGGCACCTGATGAATGTTATTTCCATGTGTGCACATAAATGTTGGTCAGTAGTACCAATCTGATGGTGAGTACTTGTGGTGCTTGTTTTTCCATTCTTGTGATATTTCACTTGGAAGAATGGGCTCTAGCTCCATCCAGGATAGTACAAGAGGTATTAATTCACCATTGTTTTTTATGGCTGAGTAGTACTCCATGGTATACATATACCACATTTTATTAATCCACTCAAAACAATAAGAAAAAATCAAACAAAGTGGGCAAAGGACACGAACAGAAACTTTTCAAAAGAAGACAGACTGATGGCCAACAAACATATAAAAAATTGCTCAACATCTCTAATCATAGGGAAATGCAAAGCAAAACCACAATGAGATATCACTTAACTCCAGTGAGAATGGCATTTATCAAAAAGTCCCAAAACAACAAATGTTGGTGTGGATGCAGAGAGAAAGGAGCACTCTTATACTATTGGTGGGACTGCAAATTAGTACAACCTCTATCGGAAGTAATATGGAGATACCTCAAAGAACTAAAAGTAGAACTACCATTTGATCCAGGAATCCCACTACTGGGCGTATACCCAAAGGAAAAGAAGTCATTCTATAATAAAGACATCTGCACTCGAATGTTTATAACAGCACAGTTCACAATTGCAAAGATGTGGAAAATTCTTCCTTATGCTTTTTTAGTGAATCACTTTGGGAAGGTGATGAACAAAAAGAAATTTGGAAAAATTAAGACAAATCATCAAATTCTTTTGAAAGTCAAGGCTTTGTGTCACAGGAATCTTTAGTCAATGTTGGTGGGAAGCTCTAATTTCAGTGTAACTGACAGGGAATTCTATATTGAAGTCAGTGTAATTATTTGTCCCATGCTTTGCATAATCTGTCTTCTTTCCTGGAGTGTAAGCTCTCTGAGGCTGGGAGCCATGTCTCTCTTTGCTCACAGCTGAAACCCCAGCATGTGGCAAGAGCCGGGACTAGTAGGCTCTCAGTAAATGTCCATTGAATAAATGACACCTGGATGGCTTCAGTATAGCTCTGCAGTTGAGGGTAGTCACATTTTCTGAACTGCAAGTGGTTTAATATAGAGGCTATATTAAAAAACAATAACAACTCCAAAAACTTTAAAAACTACACAGAGGCCAATACTTGTAGGAAAAAAAAGTTACATTAAAAGTAGAAAAATAACCAATAGCCTTGGTTCCTAGGAGATGTTTAACCAAGATGCTTTTGAATAAATCTCACTACCAAGAGATCATTACTGTTGCCATCTCATTATACAATCTCTCATCTTCTTTACAGTGCATAAATATATGTATGCATTTATTTTCATAAAGATAGGATGCTATTGTACCTTCTCTTCATAGCCTCTTTTTCCTACTGAGCTATCACAGATATCTGTATTTTGACTTATATATATATAAGCTGCACTGCACATGATTCTGCTTCCAGTAGAAGTGTCTTCCTTCTCCAGTAGACCATAAACTCCAGGTGAGCAGGGGCTGTGTCTCTCTTGTCCTATGTCCTGTATCCAGGCCCTGCCATTTGTCAGTTCATACAGAAACATTGGTCGATTGATGGCTACTGTTTTATTTGTATTAATTGCATGTTTTCATATTCTCTGAATACAGCATAATTCATTTGCTTAATCTTCTATTCTTAGAATCTTAGAATTAAAAAATGTTCTTCACAGAAGTATCTATGAATCATTTCACTCATAGCAATATTAGGAATTCTATATACTTTAAATTATTTTAGTAATTACTAATTATAGAATGGTACATGAATATATTTACCATATAAAAGTGGAAACCTTTCAGGTAAAGGACAAGTAATCTTTACCAACCACTCTTCCTTGCAGGAAGGGTCATAATTATCAGTTTGATTTCAATCTTCAAGGGTTATTTTCTAGGCTTCTATGTAATATATATGCACTTAGGCAGGTATATACTATTGTATGTGTGTGTTTTACATAACTGACATGATGTCATCCTTACTCTGCAAATTTCTCCCCACTAAATTATTGTGTAGCATTTCATCTTATAGGTATATTATGAATTCAATTTTTTCCTTACTCTGTTAAACAATGCTTCAATGAACAGCTGAATTACCCCAGAAGCAGACCTTGAAATAAGGATTTGAGTGCAGGTAGTTACTTAGAGGTGATTTTTGATCTCAGGAGATGTAAGTGGGGAGATCGGACAGGAAAGGGGAGGCAGCCAATCTGTGTTGCTTCCATAAGCAGGTTTCTGATGCAGACAACTGGGATTCGGTCCCACTGGGGCCTTCTGGAGGACTGTGCAGAACACAGAGAAGTCCCATTTGAGGGATGAATAAAGCAGGGTATTAATCCACCACCTGCAGCTTGTCACTGGCTCTGGGCTGCTCGCAGGGGTATTAACATCACACACTTCTCACCTGCCCTGTGAGTGGGCCATGCACGTCCCTGCCTTCATGTTCATAGAAAGTCCTCAAGCAGTCACAGATGCTCACAGCAGGAAGCCACTGCTGTGCGGGAGGGATGACTTCTGAGGGAATGTGGACAGGACGCTGAGAACATCTGCTACAATACCCTTGTGTGTTTGTGGCCATATTTTAATAAGTACTTTTTGGATAATATTCAAATTATTCTTTTAACATTTGTAACTGGACCCTATCTTGGCTCAGTGTGTTTCTTGTGAAAAATGCCTTATTGCAAGGCAGTCTCCCCTACTCCCTTGCTCAGCTCCACTCGGAACTGCTCCTCTTCCTTTTCAGCCTACCTGCCTGCCCAGTCAGCCGATCACCCTCGGTGTCACGCAACACTCCCTGGCTCTCCCCATACACAGTCCAAGTCTGTCATGCTGTAACCTTCTCCCAGGGGAGGATCACTGGTCCTATAGGTGGGTTTCAACTAAGCAGAGTCAAGCAATGCAGTCACTAATTTAATGACTCTGACCCTGCAATGCAAACTGTGTATCCAGAAAGCATCTTCTTTGATGCTTAGCAGGATGTAATTTTTACTGGTGCTCTGACAGTGGATTAATGATGTACCTATAGCCACCAGAGCCTTATTTTGACAAAGGTGTTATGATTTCTTCTAGTCTAGTGGCTCACAAAACGTGGTCATCATGCTAGCTGTATCAGTGTCACCTAGATTATGTTAGAGGTGTGCATTCTTGGTCCCAGCCTCCCTGTCCCCTCCCCGCCCCCCTTACCTACCAAGTCAGATTCTCTGGCAGTGAGACCCATAAATCTGTTTTACAATAATAAGCCCTCCAGGAGATTTTCATGAGCACTAATGTTTGGGAATCACTGTTTTCTAGTTATTTACAATTTACATTTATCCCAGTTTTTTTGGTTCAATCTTTATAAAATAATTTTTTTGAGCAAAATAGCAAATTCCTTCCCATTTTGAAAACTTTTTTTCTTTACTAATGCACATAACACCAATGAAGATTCCAGTGCCCACAATCCCTGCACATTTATGAGTTATGCAACTCTGGGATAAAGGAACATTATTTTGAAAATCACATTAAGACAGTGCCTCTCTTCTGCCAATACATCAACAATTATTGCAACAGTATACATAAGTTATCTCATGAAATTGTTTTTATAGAATGACATGATAATATTTGCAAGTATTATGGCTAATAATTAGAAAGGTATGTGCTTCACTATAAAGAAATTTATAATCCAAAACCAAATCCCATTTGTTACAGTTGCTCTTTCTCCACCCTTTGTAATTGTTCACATTCCCAAAGGACTCTCTGTTGAGATTCTTTTACATAAAACATATCCTTCTTGTATGTAAAATGATTTGATTAAAAAATGATGGAACCAACTGATTTGGTTTACCAAAATTTAGTTTCTGAACTCTCCAAGAGTTTATGCCTGGATTAAAATGAGAGAACACACATATATGCTTTGGAATTGCCTGGAGACGTTCTTATTGAGAACACTATGCCGCTCAGATTATTTCATGCATCTTTGCTCCATCCC
This sequence comes from Lemur catta, assembly GCF_020740605.2. Taxonomy (NCBI): domain Eukaryota; kingdom Metazoa; phylum Chordata; class Mammalia; order Primates; family Lemuridae; genus Lemur; species Lemur catta. Next base: position 23,747,647 of record NC_059145.1, on the reverse strand, counting down.
TGTGAAGGCTAGATTGTTTTTCTCCCATTTTCCTTATAGCAATAACTCAAAAGTGGAGAGGTTCAGAAAATGAACCTGGGTTGAAAAGATCTGTAGCCTAACTTTGCTCATTACACTTTTTAGTCATTAAAAAAAACAGATGGAGTGTCTACTATGTTAGCCGTTGTGCTAGGTGCTGGAGCTGTGTGGACAGCATACCAGAACTTCCACTCCAAAATGGACAAAACCCACATTCCCTAGTACATTTCCCACTACAAACCAGTGTTTTCCCTGCTTCTTATAACAGTGGAACCCTTTGATTAAAATGTATCTTATCTAGAAGTTCAATATATACAGGATAAAATTTGTGTTACTCTGGTGAAAGAAGGCCATAGAGGACCCAAGAGGGTATGGCTCGTTGAGCATGATTCCTTATCTCCTGTCCTAGCTCTTGGTCATTAACATAGCATAATTTGAAATCCATTGACAGAGATGGGAGATTGCAAACGTATAAAGAGCTTTTGCTGGATATCATCAGTGTTGTTCTCAAATTGTTGAAAATTTTTAAATTATTGCCAATATTTTAAAAATTTAATAAAATCCAGATTTTTGACTTTTCTAGAAAAATTGGCAGATCTGCCCACAATGAGTCTTTGTTTTCCTATGACTGGCCTCGATTCACAATAGATGCTGCCCCACACCAAGTTTTATAACATCTCTTTTCCTACCCTAATTTACATCACCTGCCTTGAGCCTGTACAGTACTGTGTTTATAGCCTTTACTTCATATTTGGGAAACTAAGCAATACACAATATCCCCAGTTATTTGAGACCATAATAATTCTTTATATTTGTCTAGTGATTACATTCCTGTGAATTATACATAGCAGATATTGTTTTCAACTTTGATTAATGAGAACATTGAACTTTATATATATTAATACTTAAATGGATTATAGCTGTGCATAGCCTATGAATGTATATACTCTCATGCTCATGACACATCTCTTAGAATGGTAGTATTTTCTGTTGCTGTTATGTGGATATATTGCATAGTGGTGAAGTTTGGGGTTTTTGTGTAAGCATCATTCAGTTAGTGGATGTAGTACCCATTAAGTAATTTCTTGTCCCACTCCCTCCTGTCACCCTCCTGAGTCTCTGATGTCTATTATTCCACTTTCTGTGTAGAATGGTTCTATTTTTGCTACTCTTTTACAGTTGAGAGGTGCAGAGGCTGGTGACTGGTTCAATTCCCCAAACTTTCAAGTGTCTATAAATTTTCATTTTAATCACCATTTATATTGTGCTGTTATGAATTTATATGTTAACAGGAGGAACGTATAGTATTTTATGTAAAAAACTAGCAGGCTCTGTCTTTTGCTTCACCCTTTGCTGTGTGACTCTGGTACTACTTAAAGTGGGAGGTGGTGATATTGGAGGAAGAAAAGGTAAAAATGGTCTTCATCTTTCTATGAAAAAGACATCTATACTCAAATGTTCATAGAAGCACAATTCATAATTGCAAAGATGTGGAAACAACTCAAGTGCCCATCAATATGTGAGTGGATTAATCAAATGTGGTATAACATGGAGTACTACTCAGCCATAAAAAAATGGGGAACTAATACCTCACGTATTATCCTGGATGGAGCTGGAGCCCATTCTTCTAAGTGAAGTATCACAAGAATGGAAAAACAAACACAGCATGTACTCACCATTAAATTGCTACTAATGTGCACATATGGGAAGTAATATTCACAGGGTGTCGGACAGGTGGGAGTGGGGAGGAGGGGATGGGTAAATCCACACCTAACAGATACAGTGCCTGCTATGTGGGGCACAGGCATGCTTGTAGCTCCTACTCGTATGGTGCAAAGGCAATTTATGTAATCAAAGCATTTGTACCCCTGTAATACTCTGAAATAAATAAATAATAATAATAAAAAATTATCTTTGCAACAATTTGTCATTTTTGTTCTTCTTAAATCCACCTAGGTCTCTTGAGACTGTTTGAGTTCTATTTGGGGTGGGAGAACAATTGTTTTTAAAAATTAACCGAAAGATTATCTTACCTAGAGAATTCCCTTCAAAAGTAAAGAACTATTTAAATAGAATAAGTGACAACCATTCAGTTTCAAAGAAATTACATACAAAATTTTATTTTGGGTAAAATATATGTATATTTATTTTAATGTGTGTTTTCAAGAAAGATGATTAAAAGATTAGCCAAACAAAAACTCACACACATTTAGTGTATTTTCAAAATTAAATTAATTTCCCTCAATAGGTATCAGAATTCTTCAAAGTAGGCTGATTTTGCTTTTGCTACTGAAGAAAAAGCTGAAGCCACATGAAAAATAAAAAAAGTGAGTTCATTATTCATAGAATTTTCTATGTGTTCTTTTTCTCTGGCATCTAAAAGTGAAGCTGGACTTCTGCCTTCTTTTTTCCTCTGAATTCTAAAAGCGGCTAAGGCTGCTTGTAGGATTTAAGCATTTTTTTTCTCTCCTAGATTTATTTCTTCCTAGGTCATTTCGTAGGCTCTTGGATGGTGCCTGCCCGAGTCAAAGCCTGCCTACATTATAGCCGATGGCATTTATTTTGAAGTAGGCTGTTTCTAAGGGGTGCATGCGGGATTCTTCAAGAAAAACTCATTCCTGTTTTCTGAGCTAGGACTCCCTCCCATTATCCCAGCCAACCTTTTCCACTCAGATATAAAGGCTAGAAAATTCACAGCTCTCAATTTTAGAATTCTACTCTTGGAAGACCCAAGTTTGGTACCATGTTTGGCAAACATATTGTGTACCCTTAGGTTTGGATGAGAATCTTTCCTATCACTTCATTCATTTGTTTGTTCATTCATTCAACTTCTTTCCTAGTTCAAGCTCTCAAAAGAATGATATACTTCTCCCTCCTGGTACTTACCATAATTTTCACCTTTAGTTTTGATTTTTCAATTAATACCTTGCTCGTATCCCCTGCATTTTCAAGTCAATCGCGGTAGAGAATTTTGTTCTTTTATGGCTCATTCATGGTAGCCCTAGTGTCGTACCACGTGCTTATTAAATACGTCTTGGATGAAAACATGGTGCACAGCTTCTGTGTTGCCCATTTCACGGTCTTCCATTTTGCTCAGAGAAAAATCTGAACTTTCTACTCTGACATAAGAGGCCCTGGATAATCCAGCCCTGGTCACTTCCCTGACTTCATCTCCTGCTCCTCCCCATTTTCAACACTTTGCTCCAGCCTTGACCTGGGTTCTCTCATGGTTGTTTTACACTGATATATTGATGTTGACAAATAGTCAATAAAAAGGGAGAGAGGAAAAACATGTGGTATTAAAGAAAGAACATGGAATTTTAGAGTTGGACCAGAGTTCAAATCACGGACCAGCCACTTACTAGGTGTTAGACCTTGGTTAAGTTTTAAAAATTTTCTGAGTTTCATCTCCTAGTCTTTAAAATGGGAATAAAAATACTGTTGTTCCTAAAGTTTGTGAGGATTAGACATAAAATGGCAAAATGCCTGGCATATAGAAGTTACTTGACAGCAATTATCAATCACCATGTTTATCATATTTATACCTGTTTTGGGAAAAGCCTGGGATGGTATAGGAAAAACACCCCCCAAACTGAGATGGTGCCAAGGGACCAAAGAATGCCTCAGAAAAATCCAGCTTGGCAAGATAGATGAGTTTATTAGAGGTTACTTACACAGGGCACTTACTCCTGGGTGTCACAGGAATTTTCCAGAGAGTAAAATCCACACTGCCTGCCAGTTGTGGTGCCTTAAATTGTTCCCTAGCAAATGATGTGGAGTCTTTCCCAACGTTATTGTATGAGTACCGGCTAAACATATTAAACATGCCCAGTACCATCATCATGTGCTGTCATACAACCCATGTTGTGCTAATGATATTGTAATTCTCCCTTAGGTGAGGATTTTAGTATTACAGTTAACTAAAGGGTACTTACAGGACAGCAAAAGCGGTTACAGGCAGTCTAAACTGGCTTAGGTTTATGGGCGCCTTCAAGGCCTTGCAGTTTTTCTCAGTGTTTCCTGTGTTTATCTTAAGCCACTGCTTTCTATTAACCATTAGGTGTCACTTTCCCAAGTGGGGAATGTTTCTCTTTTTCCTCAGTATCAATCAGTTACTGCTGTGTAAAAAATACCCACACAATCTCAGGGCATAGAAACTTAGCATGTTTTTTTTTCCTGCAGGCCTCTGTGGGTTGACTGGGGGCACCCTGGCTGATCTCAGCTGGCTCACTTATGCAACTGGGAATTGGGTGATCTTGGCTGGGAGGCTCTGCTCTGAGTTGTGGGACCAGTCAGCTCTCATCTGCTCCTTGTGACTCATTCTCTGGTCCAGGTTGAAGAGCATTAGCTGCCTGAAGGAGGCTCTTCTCATGGCAATAGCAGAGGAGCAAAAGGGCAACAAATAATACGAGAGACCTCTTAAGACCTAGGCTTGGAAGTGGTACCATGTCCCGTATGCCCACAATCCATTGGCCAAAAAAAGTCATATGCAAGACTCCAGTTGGAGCATTACACTCCTTTTGTTAGATAAACTACAAAGTTATCTGGCAAAAGATAAGAATACAGGAAGGGATGAAGAACTGGGGCCAAAAATTTAATCAACCACAGTGAGTATTATAGAAAATAATATAGTCAGGAAATCTGGGTTCTTGTCCTACCTTTAGCATAAATTGTGTGGTCTTGGGAAAATCCTTCTCCCTTTCCAGTCCTTAGTTTCAACATCTGTACAATGATGAGGTTCTGCTACTAGCCATACGGCCATTGGTTTGGCCTTGAGATTTGAGTCCTAGTGGGGATTAATTGGTAGTGGTCACCTTGCGTTCCTTAAGGAGAAGGACGGTGCTGTGCTCAATCGATTCGGTCTAGCGTGGGCACTGGGGAAAGTGGTGTTGGCACAGATGATGTCTACTTATTATTCTGCTACTAGATGATCTCTTAAGTCCTTTTCAGCTCTTTAATCATTCATTTCATTATTTTTCCAAGTTTTATTCCATTTGGAAAATGAAGTGCCAAAATTAACAGAGGGGACGATTTTTAGTGTGAGAACCCTTGCACTCTAGAAAAGATTTTATTCCTAAGTGACTATGAGCTATAAACAATCTGAAGTATAATAGCTTTCTAGTGATATTATCATAAACTAATTACTGAAGTTTGGGGAATTAGTTTTGTGATATGTTTTAATTAATTTGCCCCAATGGCAGCATCTTCCCCCTAATAGGTTTATAGATTTACAGTAATCCCTTCATTTTTCTTTTGTCTCCATTATTTATGTAAGCTATATTCCCATTGAGGGCACTGACTTTTGCAACCAAGGTGTTGGATGGAATATAGAGATTTTTGGCAGTGTTTTTTCAGAATTTGGAACAAATCCATATCTTTATTTAGTTTCTGTACTACATGAAAAATTGGAACACAGGTCTAGATCATTTTTTTCAATATTGTTGCCTATAATGATGAGGTTATATTTAGGTGACTCCAACTGTAGGAATACAAAATAATTCATCCTCAAAACAAAGACATGGCTAACAAGACTCTTGAAAGTATCATGGTTTCATTAATCTCAGAAAACACTTCATTTCTACTTTATTTTTTAAAAATTCCCATTATTACAACACTCTCTCATAACTGTACTCTTAAATTTGCAATGATACATTTGCAACTTTTCAAGCAAATGGTTGATTATGAATAAGAATCCTAGAAATAAAAGCGAAATCATCCAAGTCAGGGTTTAATGGTCCTCCTGTTAATGATTAACTGTCAGTAAGTTGATTCTTTGATGATAATAAATATTGATTGAGTGCTTACTGTGTTCAAGCACCATGATAAGGGTGGTCCATGGATTATCTCATATAACACTCTATATGGTAAGTACACCACTTTTAAGTAGATCAAGATGTGTAGAGGTTAATAACTTAATTGGCTAAGTCAACAAGTCAACAAGTGACAGAGCTAGAACTTGAGTATGGCCTCCGGTCACCTCTGGAGACTTGACTCTCAGATCCTGAGCTGTACTATACATGCTGTTGCACTATGTCTATAGTAAGGTTAAAGCTGATGATGATACAAATTTATCCTTCGTGAGTAGTATCCCCTAGGGTGTATTGATTTAAAATAAATGAAATATGTACCACTTACATAGGAAGTTGTTAGAAATATTATGCTAGTATTATACTTAACAAAGATTTGAATACTATTTCTGCTTCATTAGTTATCCTAGTGTAATATCTATGAAAAACTATTTTAATATTCAAAATAGTTCATTTTGTCTCCTCAATGGGCAAGCTATGGGCTGTATCACACATTGTCTACAGTGAGAGCAGTTTTCCTCTCCTTCAGACAAGTCTAGGACATGATATAAATCTTTCACATAGAAACTCTTGTGCAGATTCCAAATGTCCTTCTTCAGATGTTGACGTAGACCCACATACCTGAACTCAGGTATGAAATGATTCAGAAATGATCTTCTAGTGGAAATAAAACTCATAGAAAATATGATAAAAATAAATAAATATAAGAAGAGACTCAGGACAAATGGATGGCATAGCAGCCAACTGACTTTTCGTAGGATGTCTCAAGGGAAAGTTTATTTCATATGGGTAGCAGCCACTGTTAATGAAGATGGAAAGCTCTTATCTCTGAAATGAACCAGAGTTAATGAATTCTATTTTTTCTTTTGGGGTATCATGTAATTTCACTAGATTCAACTGTCAGGGGAGAAATATCCCTCTCTGATAACAGCCACGTGGGTTGGCTATGCTATTTGGTTACAAGGAATAGAGACTCACTTAAGATATTGTGAGTAATGGGGGACAGGGAGATATTGGAAAGATTTACACGTATGGAAGCCAGGAACACAACAACCAGACTCAAGGAAGACACCAACCATTGGGTGATTATAGATACAATAGCCATAGAGACTTCAGAACTTTTGGATTCTATCACTCTACTCCAAGAGAGGGGAACTCCATCACTGAAAGGGCCTTTCAGATGTGTGAATGGATGAAGTTGGACATGTGTATGAGGGATGATGCTTAGAGCTGCAGTAGCATCTTCTGACCAATAGGAGGAAGCCAAGGTAATTGTAGAAAAATCAACCCAGAGCCCAGACATCATGGAATCACTCAGGTAACAAAACCAAGAACTGTTTCCTTTCTTCCTTTATGAATTATAACTGTTATTAGTTGAGTGCTCTGTTTCTGCCAAGTGGAAGCATTCTGATACTCTCTCTGAAAATCATTAATACTAAATAATATAATATCCATGACTATAAGAATGTATTGAGCAAGACAGATACATATGGGGTTCATGAACATTGAGGATGGGCTTAAGGTAGGGCTACCATGTACAGCTGAGTGAGTTTTATACCGTACAATCCTAAGGGTCACAATCACATAGTTTACAATGTACAAATATGTGGAGTGGCTCCAGCTTAATTCCTCACTTTCTCTTTCCAAGACTGCTGGTGTTCTTAAAAATTTCCTTTTTACAATTCATAGGCTATTAAAAGAAAATAAACTCCAAATCTTTGCCTCCAAGTGCCCTGGGTAGGGGCGAGTCAGAGGTGTCTATTGAAAAAGGACTTTTCCCCTTGGGGAGCAGCTCTTGCTCAGCCACCAGGCAGGATGTCTGCGTGACAGGCAGAATGGTTTCAATGCCTCTCATTATATGAAGATTGTGGGCTGCAGATGAGGAATTATGGCAGCAGTATATCAATCAAATATGTGGGTTTTTTAAATCCCTAAAGAAAAGAGAGTGATAGTCTGTTTGTTTTCCCACACTGAAGAGGAATAGAAATGTGATTTGTGTTGGTGGCATGAATGCATGGATTCTGCATCTCGGTAATGGAATCTGGGCAGAGTTGTCATTTCTATTATTAGGCCTGGGGAAATGGCAACCCTGATGGTTTACTTGGAGTTCAAGGGAATAGTCCAGGTGGAGGCTGGTAGTGGAGCACAAACAAAGGGAGTGTAGAGATGTTAATTTCTAAGCCTAGAGAGAGGAAAGTTTCCTTCCTCCCTGTCTCTTTGCTGGTGGTAACAGAAGCTCTGTCTTTCCTAGGTGGGGAGGAGGAGGAGCAGGGAGAGGGCATTTTCCGGGTGTATTTTTTCCTCCTAAAATGACTCTCATCCCTCCCTGAATAAACTCTCAAAGATAATGTTCATGGTTGTCTGTTTTCCCTGCTCAGTAGGGAAAGGGGAACAGGAGTACTCACTTGCGCCCATATATGGCTATTCCATGGGAATAGTTTGGTTAAGAGTATGGAATGTGGAGCTAGATGTTCTGGTTCAAATCTTGACACCACTAATTATCAGCTGTGTGACTCCGGGCCATCACATAACCTCTCTGGGCCTTAGTTTTTTTGCCTGTAAAAATGACATATCTTAGTTTTCATTCCCTGAGAAACAGACTCTGATGCAAGAATTCAAGTGCAGGTGGTTTATTTGGGAGATGAATCCAGGAAACATAGATTGGGAAGTGGGAAGTGGGGAAGTGAAGCAGGGAGGGGAGAAAGCCAATAAAAGATGCACATGAGGAACTGGAAACTTGGACAGAGAGTGGAGAAGAGACCTCAGGTTTATCCCAGTCCAAGGGTAGACTCTGAGGGATTTATCACTAACTCTTTGAAGGCTGCATATGGGTCAGTTACTCTCTGGCACTTCCTGCTTGCCCTGCACTTGGGTCAAATGTGCTCCCAAGGCCAGGGAAGAAAAGCCCTCAGTGTGTAGCAGAGAACGCTGAGTGGATTCAGGCTGAGCACTAATGTTGTCTGCTATGGCATGTGATGATACCTTGTTGGGTTATTGGGAGCATAAAATGTGTTTACATATATGAACGTGTAGCAGAGTGCCTGACATATAGGAAGCTCTAGCTCTGCAGAGCCCTGTGGGTAAGAGCCGGGTGCAGAATGGGCTGGATTCAAGTTCTAGCTCTAACTCTTACCATTTCAGGGGCCAGTTTTTCAGCCTCTTAAGCAGGTGCCAGCATTGACCAGCTTTTTCCGTAAATGGCCAGCTTAGTGACTATTTTCATCTTTGCAAGCCTTGCAGTCTCTGTTGCGACTACTCAACTTGCCTTCTTGGTGTGAAAGCAATCAAAGATAATATGTGAATGAATGGATGTGGCTGTGTTCCAGTAAAACTTTATTCACTAAAACAGGCTGGATTTGACTCACTGGCCATTGTTTGGCCCATGAGCCAATGTATCTTTTTCCACAGTTGTATAATGTGAGATAAAAGCAGTGTTTACTTCTCAGGAGACAGTAGAGCATAGATATTAAAAGTACAGCCTGTGTCAGCCTGCTTGGTGTTGAATCTCAGCTTGAAGACTTTCTACTTTGGTGACTACACAAAACATTTATTCTGGCTAAACATCAGTTTTCTCATCCGCCAAATGGAGACGATAAGTACACCTGCCTCATGGGATTGTCATGAAGGATTGGATGGGTTAGTCCATGTTCTAGGCTTAGCATAGTGTCTGCCACCTAAGAATAAATGTTTCTATTACATTCATTTTGATTTCTACTACTGCTATGCTTTTTTTTTATTGGTGGAATGCACTGTTATTCTGTTGGAAAAAAAGAAAAAAACAGGATAATTCTTGAGATTCTTGCTAAGATTCAGGTCTGACACAGATATTTACTAGTTAAATTTGAATAACCTTTTAGAACTGCATGACTTTGGATCAGTGGTTCTTAACCAGGAGTGATTCTGCCCTCAGGGGACATTTGACAATGTCTGGAGATTTTTTTGGTTGTCCTAACTAGGGGAGATGGGACTACTGGCATGTCATGGGTAGAAGCCAGGGATGCTGTTAAATATCCTACAATGCACAGGACAGCTCCATACAACAAAGACTTATCTGACCCAAAATGGCACTAGCGTGGAGGCTGAGAAACCCTGGTTTAGATTGTCACTTGTGAACTTTTACCCCCTAACATTTGGCACAGTGTATGTCTCAATATTTCACGATTTGTAAGCTATCATCATGATTTCTCTAGTTCACAAGCTTTGAAAAGAGGTGTGGAAATATTTTGTCACGATAAATAGATTTAGGTGTGGAATGTTATTTTTTTGAATGACACTATCATTTTTTAAAAAAATACACCAGGTGCCTAGTTGACAAAAAACACATATTTTATTTTCTTCAAAAATAATTTTAAATGTTGAACAATCTTTTTAACAATACAAATGATATTCTTTTCATTCTATATCTTTCTGTCAATCTAGGACAATTTGAGATGATAGAGGACAGCCTCCCAAATTCCTCAGCTTTGTTGTGATTTAAGGAAGTCTTTTCTCCATAAATTGCTGAGCTGTCTGGCAATGAAGAGTGTGCAAGGCTATTATTTATACCTGTTTAACTCTCAATATTATGACAGCATGATTTTGAAATGGAATATCCCCATTCAAATGCTTTCTGTACTGAATTTTTCCACACTAGAGTGATTGTTAATAGCTCTTCGCTGTCAAGAAATCTCCATGACCTCCTCTTTTTCTCTTATTTCCTAAGTATTGAGATCTTCTCTCAACTTGACAGATGAATTTGCTAGGGAATTTTTATTTAAAAATGGCTCTACATAGACCATCTCTATCAAAACATCTCTTTTCAATGACACCCTTTTTGTTTTGATACTCAACCTAAATATCCCCAGATTCCCATGACTACTATGAGTCCTCCAATGTCCTTACTCCAATGTCCTCCTGTAGCCCATATGGAACTTTGGGCTAATTAAAGAAGAAAATTCTCTGAAATGATACAAGTCATAAACCAGAACACAGAGCTTTGATTGGGAGCTCTTGATCAGTGCACAACCTGTACACTCTTACAAGACGTTCCTGGAAGTTATACTCTAGCTAGGTTTGTCCCCTGACTTTACTTCCTGTTTGGCCATCTCCGTTCAGTTTATTTGTTCATTTATTCATTCACTCAACAAATATTTATTGAGTTTCCACTATGTGCCTGGCACAATATTGAACAAGACAAAATCTCTTAACTGGTTCACTTTTGAATCTTGTGTCTAAGTGTTAAAGCATAATTTTCAAAAAGATAAAACCGTGACTCATACAAATACAAAATGAACACATGTCAAAGATTTTACTTGACTCATTAATGAGGGGAGCAGTAATATTTTACAAGTGGTTTGAATGAGAATTGGATTTACAAAGATTTATAATCTCTACTGGACAATATTCATTGCCACAAGCACGAATCATTTGCCTTGTTTTGGACAGGAAACATTTACTTCACCAGCACCATCCACAGTTTAACTTCTTTCTCCTGAAATACAATCAAAGGTGTATGTATAACCTCTGAAATCAGATTATCCCTGGAGTATCCATTAAACACCATCCACCACTCTACAGCAGTCATCTCTGGTCCATTTCAAAGTCTTCACAACTTTCCCTAACACTAGCACAGACAATTTTCAAATACGCAGACATTTCAGATATGAGGAGTGCACTGACAGAAGGAAAGCAGTGTTTTGTGAAAAAGGGTGGTAGGTGGGATGTGAACTTCTTTAGATGGGGGAGCCAAGGAGAGCCCCGCTGATGATTGTTTAAAATATCACTCCCCACAATTGCCTATTTAAATTGTAACAGACGTGATAAAGACCTTAATCAACATGTGTGAGAAATGTTGACATTTAATGCATAAGCAGAGGCTACTTCTAGAGTCCCCCGGTACTTTTTCTAGTAGGGATAAAAAGAAAACCAGATTTACATACTAGACCATTCTATCTCTTTGCATTTCTCCTCCCAAACCCCAGAGCCCATATTTTAATGTGCATATTTATTTACTTTATTTACTTTTATACAGGCTATGGAATCTGTGTCTGCTCTTTGTTTAGTAACATTTTATTTCAGTGTAATTTGTGTGGTGTAGAATCACCCAAATAGCAAATTAAGTTTCTACTCAGTCTCTGAGCAAGGAGAGGATGCTATACTCAAATAATGGAGTGTAGGTAATTTTGAAATCCCAGAAGGTTAAGGAGAATCTGAGAGTTCAAAAGTCTAGAGTGCATTTACCAGATTTCCCTGTCCCATATCTCAGGGTCCCCATCTCTTTATCAGTGCCTTGACTTAGAAGGTTTGTTGGGCTGTTACTTAAACATTCTCGACAGTTCTTCTTTCACATCAGGTCCTAGTCCTGATTTTCAGCCTGATCTTCTTTCAGCCTGTGGAAGATGAGAGTCTCCTTAAATGTTGTCAGAGAGGCCTTCTGGCTTTCCCACTGTGCCCTGGGCTGATGTTTGGTTCACTTTAAGCCTGCCATTTTCTTCTTTTAGCTCATTGATGGTATTATACTTGGCACAACTATCCGATTCCACAATCTTTCCAATGGCCACTGCCACCATCTCTCTCAAGTGCTAGAGAGAATGCATGAGCTAGTGCATCCCTTCCAGCTGTGCCCCATCCCAATTCAATCTCAGGTAGGTGTCTTAGCAGTTATGATGTCATAGTGTACCACTCCACTTGTTACCAGTAATGGTGACTTTGTTGCCATTTTGCTAGTTTCTAGCTGCAAAGACCAATTCTCAAGATCTGATTCCTAAGACTACTTTGAGTTCCAGCTAGGGTGGCTGGTTTACCCAGGACCTTCCCAGGTTTTAGTACTGAAAATTCCCACATCCCTAAAAGCCCTCAGTACCAGGTAAACTGGGGATGGTTTTCCTAGGATAGCCTTGGTTTTAAAATTGAAAGTCCCATGTCCCAGGAACTCCCTCAATTCTGAAGCAAACCAGATGTTTGGTCACCCAAATTCCACCGTCTTACTGTTCCAGAAGTAGAACCCGAGGTATATCCAGGCTTATTTTGGATGTGCAAAAAACTTTAATATGATACAATGAAGATAAGACAGCCAATTAAGGAAATAATATTAAGCCAGATATCACATTGAGCATGCAGGGCTTAATTCCATGAGAAACTCTGGGAAATAGGGCAAAACACATGCTTCAGAAGTTTCCCAGTAGAGAAGCAAGGGTGCTGGGGGATTACATACCAATTCCTGTGAGTCATTGGCTAAACGCTACTCCTGAAGGGGGTTAAATTCCAGGCACTTCCATCCTGCTGGCTGTAAACAAGGTGGCTTGATCACAATTCATGGGAAAAAAAGGATCTTCTGGCCCAAGTATGTGGGCAATAGCAGCTGGAATTCGGTGATAGACGCTGACAAGTCTGGAGGATACGAGTTAGGCAAGACAGCATTTGTTACTACTCACCCCTTGCAGTGCTCAGACCCACTTGTGACCCATGTTAAGTTGACTTCATCATGGTAAGGGAGGGGACTACTGGTCAGAACTTATAACTGGAGGTTTTATGAGAAAAGCTACAATCCTGGCCATCATCTCTCTTCTGTCACACCCATTTTATGTTCCTCTTACCCTTGGCCAGCAATTTTGTTCCCCCAGTGAGGGCAGAGCATCATTTCCAGGATCAGCGTGGATATATATCCCACTCTCTTGAATTGGGAATCAGGGATGGAAATTTACAGTTTGTAGATTTGCCACTATGATAACTCAGATGCTGTTTAATGGCTCATAGCTAGAGATATTTCAGTTATCTGTGTTATGGGACCAAATCCCATCCCTTGAAACAGACCTCCTATATCCACCCAAAACCTGCCTCCTCTCATCAGTGTTGGAAAGAAGTGACGGTGTGTATCTTTCTCACCTCTCTGTTGCAGACCACATAGAACATTTTACCAAATTGGTGAGACAACATCAACTTCAATGCCTCGTTTAAACATGGATCTTTGTCTCAGAAAATATTGCAGTATGGAAGCAATCTACTTCCTGTTCATTTTTATATATTAGAAACAATTCTTTAATTGTAATTATATAACTTGGTTATCGCAGTGTGTGATAGGGAAAACAGTGGCTCTCCCTAAAGATGTCAACTTCCTAATCTCCCGAACCTGTGTATTATATTATGTGACAAGAGAACTTGCAGAGGTGATTAAATCAAGGACCCTGATATAAGGAGATTATCCTGGATTAGCTGGGTGGGCTCGATATAATCACAAGGGTCCTTAGAGTGAAGGATATAGGTGCCAATCAGAGTCAGAAAGAGAAGGAAGTGTTTTGCCACAAGCAGTGGTTGGAGTGATGTGGTTGTTGGGTTTGAAGACGGGGGAAGGGTCATGAACCAATGTGGGCGGCTCTAGAAGCTGGTGAAGCAAGGACTGCATTCTCCCCTAGAACCTTCAGAAGGAATGCAGCCCCTCTGACACCTTGATTTCAGCCCCCTAAGACTCATTTCAGACTTCTGATCTCTAGAACAGCAAGATAATTCATTAATGTTGCTTTAGACCACTAAGTCTGTGGTAGTTTGTTACAGCAGCACTAGAAAACTAACACACAGGTGTAACAGATGACAATCATCTTTGGAGTTAAAATGGAGGCAGTGATGTCTCTATTTCTGGTGGAACGATAGTGTAGATGCTAAAAATCTAGTTACTAAAATCAAGCTCCATGGCTCTATCACTTATTTGCTATGTGACCTTCAGAAAGTTAGGCAACACCTTTGAGCCTTGGTTTCCCCATCTGTAAAATGGGGACAATAATAGTAGGTGTCTTATATTGTTGTCAAGAGCATTGAGCAAGGTAATCTATACAATGCATTTAAGAGAGTTCCTGGCACATACTAAGAACTCAAAAACATTGGCTATTATTACAACATAACAATAATGATCTTTATGATTGTGATGATCTCAGTAGGCAAGGTGTTCTCACATATATTAGTTTAGACTTAAATCAGTCCTTTGGGATTGTTTTCCCTGTCTTCTCTCCCTTGTCATTTCCCAGAGAGACATGTGGAGTCCTGGTGAGAGGATGGATGTTCACAAGGTCTCTGAGTTATTAATAGGTACAGCTGAAATTGGCCTCCCACTCTTTTTCACTCTTGAGTTGATGCTGAAAATATGAAATAAGTCCTAAATTTCAGAGGTAAAGAAAAAAATATTCTTAAACAATGGGACATGCAAAGCCGCACACATTTAGTAATGTCTCAGAATACAACTGGCTTCTCTTTGTTGAACAGAGTTGTATACTGATACCTGTTTTCAGGCTTTTAAAAAAATTGCAGTTTGATTATTTTTAAGTGAATAGGCCATAGAAAAAGGCTTATATAATGTTCTCTATGGCTGTTCCATCTTTCGGTTCCGTCAACAACTACTTACAGGGATGAGCTCTGGTGGCAGAAAAATATCATAAATCGAGAGATTTCAGGATCAGAAGCCACTCAGTGATTGCTGAAGATGGGACCAAACTGTGGAGATGTTTGCTATGATATATAACATTCCCACATGCTAAGTGAGTAATAATTTACTGTTTCTATCCCTTTCATGGTATAAATGAATATCTAAGTGCCTCCTTTCCCACGTCCTCATATTTTCTCCAGGAGCTGAGAAGAAGTATTGGAGAAATTCATGCTAATGGCCTGAAGAAGACAACCACATGCTAGGAGGACTATGGCAATAGATGCTATTTATAATAGCACCAGCTACTGCTTATTGAGTGCTTCAAAAGCGCTAGGCACTTCTTTAATCACTTTATGTAAAAATACATTTGTTCCTTACAACAACCCTGTGCAGTGGACACTATTATTTGTCTGAATTTATAGATGAGGAAACAGAGTCAGGGAGGCTCAATAACTTTCTGAAGATCACAGAGTTAGTAAGTGTCAGCGGTGGGATTTGAACCCAGGCTGGCTGGTCCCAGAGCCTATATTCCTATCACTAGTATGTTACCTTGGAAGGTAGAGCACAGATTTCTGAGAGAGCTGAACACCAAACAGGTGAGTTTTAAGTGCAAGAGAGAATGCTACGTAGAGAGTGTAGCAAGGCAAGGCAGCATCCCAACCTCTGTGGTAAGAAAGGGGCACTCAGTGTCTGCACAATGACACCAGGGGCCTGGGGTGGAGAAAGCCAATAATGAAGAGTCTTTATTTAGTCCACACTTTAGCCAAGGGCCAGCCCTAACTAAATGAATTAAAGATTCAGAGGAAGTAAGTTCTTTTGTAAAAGTATACTTGTTTGATTTACTGACTCAGTTGGGAATTGTTAACCCGAGTGCCATGGCGGAGTGAGCGTAATTGTTTTTAGTGAGGAGAGCACCTGCGCCTAAATCGCTGGGTGCAAATAAATCTATTCCCGTGGGGCGGCGGGGGCTCCACGGGCCTCCGCAGGGGGGCGCCGGGGAACCGGCTGTTCACGTCTCAGTCATGAAGATGGAGTGAGAATCCACTCCTGGAAGCTAAAGGGGGCTTGCTCCCTTGATAAGCTTTGGCGGAGCAAAACTGAGAAGGGAGAGAAGTTTCTCTTTGATGCCTCCATGTTGTTTTTTGACTTAACATGCGTCACTGCCTCAAGAGTGCACCATTGCAACCGTGTTTGTGTGTGTATGTGTGTGTGTGTGTGTGTGTGTGTGTGTGTGTGTGCACGTGCACAAAATCCTTCAGAATCTCTGTCTCCCCTTGGAGGTGTCACGTGTCTACACTGCCAATGCCCTCATGATTACTTACAGTCCCTGCGTTCCTCAGCCTTCTACTGTGGCACCACATGTGTTCAGCAGCCCCGATTACCTGTCCTCCGGTCTCCGCGGCTCTTACATGCCAGCTGTTTCCCATGGACAGAACGGACATGCGCAGACACTGCCCGTACGAATGACTAATGCAACTTCAAGTTGTTACCCCAGGGCGGATATTTTCATTGTAAAGGACATCGTTTGAGGTCATGACACCTTACCTTGAAGGAGTGAAACTGGAATGGTAGAATTTCAGGCAGAGACAGCTGGGGGGAATATTCTAGACCAGCAAGTGAGACTGGGAGGCCTTCACCAAAAATCCCTGCGTTGTGTTTTTACAGTGAACTTCTTGTTTGCTTGTGAGTAACATAACGCCAGCCTCTGGGAACGTGGAGCAACTGGCCTCCACTGTGTCTTGGGTCAGTTCTCTGTCGGGCTGCGAGTCTTTGCCATGGATGTCAGGTACATATGCCTTAGAGGAAAGATAAAAGAGTTGGAGGGGCGGGCTGGAGAGAGGCCATATAATTTTATTGAGCAATATTTCTTCTTTAAATGGGCTCATGGATAATTCAATTAGCTGGCTTTTGATTGCTCTTCTTAGCAGGCAGGCTCTATATAATGAAAATGCGGATTCTTCAAGTCCCACCGTCACAAACCATCTTGTCAGGATGGATGATTCAACTTGATCCCATAGTGGATTTGACATGGGTTCGAATGTGTGCTGACTACATTTTCCTCTTTAGCATGTTCCCTCTCTCTCTCTCTCTCGGGATCTGTTTCTCAGCTTTGTTTGGAAATGGAGCTAACAGTTGTAGAAAGTAAATATCTGCTTAAACTGAGTGGACAGCAGCCAGCGAGAATACTGTGAAACCCTTCCCAGTGGAAAGCTCCATGACATGGCATATGTGAGTCTGTCTCTCTCATTGGTGCTGTGTGCAGATGGTATACATCAGCTAGCAGACTTTGAGAGGGACGTTTATTAAGTCTCAGGCTGAGAGTTGGGTTTTGCATCTTGATTATGAAAATGACATAAATATAATTTTTTCCCATTTATTTTTATTTGTATATATTCGTGGGGGTACAAGTGCAATTCAGTTACATTGATATATTACATTGTGCTTGATAAATGTCTCTGTGTATACAGACCTTCCATACCAAGAAGTCTATGTCAACTTCAGTCTGTGTGCCTCAAGGAGGGTGGGGAATGCAGAAGCCTTGGGAAAGCGGACTTCTCAGAGAAAGTGGTTTCTCAGTGAGAACATGTAAAAGGCACAGTGGGCATCAGTGCCGGGATATGAGGTCTGAGTAGCAGTCGTGTAGACAGACACAAAATGGGAAGGGTACAGGCATGATGAACGTGAACTTGTTTATCACATCACTAAAAACTGGGGGGATTTTGCTGAAAGCTTGAAAGAGGCGATTTAAGACCAGAATAATGGATGCATTTTGCGTGGGTCATAAGCACTATTGATCATGTGCAGTGTCTTGAAAGAGAAATAGATTCCAAAAAAGAGCAGATAAATAAGTGAAGAGTAAAACTGTAGTTGACAATTAAAAGTGCATTAAGAACATTCAGGAAATATCTCTATTTTTGAGGATGAGGTCATCTCTCTCCACAAAACACCCTTCAGGGAAGGAGGGGAAAGTTGAACCACTGGTTACAGCATACTTTCTTTTTATGTTCCCTGAATATATCACATTTATCCTTCATCAAAGAGAGATTTTCTTCTTTATTGGCAAATGTAGAAATGAGACCTCAAACAATATAGTCTCTGTTTCCAAATTCTTGGTAGGGGTTCTGATGCTTCCAGCAAGCATTAGTAGTCACAAATAAGTAGTATTTTATTTTAGAAGCTGTCAATTTATCTTTTGCTATTACATTTCTAGCAGTCAAAACCTCTTGGTGATGATCACTTTTTTTTTCTTTAATAATCTTATTTTTGTGTAGACTAGGTTGTCTCAAACCAAGATGCTTCTGCAGGGGTGGGGGAGGCAGGTAATATGGACTATCAAGGTGGATCAGGGGTACTACTGTAGGGAATGGTGAGGACTACAGCAAAGTGGAACTCCTATACTTTTTTGTTAAGGGAAATTTCTACTACTTAGTTTCAGTCACTGGTTGCCATATGGGGCTTTAGGCCCAGTGTTGTGATCCTGTACAAATATTTTCAAGAGATTCCAAAAATATGGTCAAATAAACATATTTTTTTGTCATTTAAAATAATTTACAGGCCCTGAAAGACTAGTTTGTGACTTCTGGAAAATAATCTATTCTTGGGGCAAGTAACACCAAACAAATAAACAGCAACCACAAAGCATCAACAAAACAAAAAGTAGGTTCTTGACCAAACCAATTCAAATAAAATCAACAAAGAATATAATGACTTTCTACATATGCAGGACACTAGGGTCTGTCCACTGGAAAATCTAAACCACAAGCGAAATCCCTATTCTCTGTTAGCTACACATCAAGAGTAGAGGCAAATTTTTTCATGTGGAGTAGTAGGGGAGGATTCACAAAGGAGATAATATTTGAATTGAGATTTGAAATATGGATATGACCTGGTTAATAGACAAACATAATGAAGAAGTAGTCCTAATGAGTTGAATGAATTGAAGAAAAGTCTCATGGTAGGAAAAGTCACCAGTTCATTTCCTGGGACAACGGTAACAGCGAGAGCTCACAAAAGCAATTAGTAGAAAGTGCTAGTTTTTGACTAGTCTGAAGTGATAGGCTAAGGAGTAAAAACTTTTATCATCTAGCAGGTGGTTGCCAACTCAAATGCACACAGAGGCCTGCAGGTAACCTAAAAAGAAAAATGAGTTTGGAGACTGGGACCCTATATCCAGATAAGAACCAGGCTCAGCTCCAATAGATAGAACCTTGCCATGTAGAAGTGCAGTGCCAGTGTTGCCTACGAGAAGTTTGAAATCTGGGTTTTTATTTGCAAGTTAGGATTTTTTAAATGTTGGCAGCAAATTCACATTAAAAAAGAAAAGTGTGAATCAAAGCTTATTTGGAAGCCCATATGTAAAATAAACTTGGATCTGCTCGGCAGTGGGGGCTGGGGTTACCCATGCCAGCGTCAGTGAGCTACATTCTTCCCTTTCTTGAGCTGATAGTGGGTCTCCCATCTTACAGCATGTTTTAGATATTACTGCTCCTCGTAATAGGAAACTATTAAAGATATGATAAATTTGGCACATAGTATAATTACAAATATGTAAACAAAGTGTGTACATGGACAAGTATGAAATGAAAACAGTTTTTGAGGGTGAACAGATTTTTTAAAATGTTATACTTCGTGATGATAAAGAAAAGTTTTCAGTTAGGAAAACATTAATTAAAAATATCTTTTTAGAGTTCTATGACTTTGTCACCAATAGAAATCCTGGGTATTTTCATACTGTCAAAAAGCAGATGGCTTAAAATATCAATTAGGGTGAATACTATAGGTACTTTGAAATTACAGCAGTTAGCTGACCTGCTGTTGGATTATGTCCTTTAATGCATTAATAAAGAAACACATATATTATTATATCATATAGTAAAAACAGTATTTCACTATAATTAATTCCCTTTTGAATCCTGTATTAGAAAGGTTAAACATTACTCTGAGAAGGGATCCATTGGCTTCACCAGACCACTGAAGGGGTCCAGGGCATGAGAAAGATTAAGAAGCCTGCTCTGAACCAGTGTAGCAGTAAATAAAAAGATCACTCACCCTGGAGATACTAGAATTGCTTTTCTTTCTGAAGATTTCCTACCTGGGATAAGGACTTTCTACCTTTCCAATGTGAGTTTCCGGTGGCTTGTGGGAATTCAGCCGGAATCCTACATTGCTCTGAATCAGAACAAAGATTAAACTTAAAAAGTTGAAGATTTTTTTTAAAAAATTAAATTTGAATATGTAAAAACAGAATAGGGAAGAACTGGCAGAATGTTGCTATGTGGTTGAGTCAACTGAACTGGAGAGGTAAAAACACGATGAGGTGGGACGGAAGGATGGCCAAACTGATCATGTAAAAACCAGCCAGGGGCACATTTTCTCCAAAAAAAGAAGTGGAGAGGCTTGGTGGGGAGCCAGGAGGACTCTCTCAGCTCTTTTAGAAAAAAATACCTTCTAAAGCATTTTTTTTTTTTTTTTTTTTTACCTGAGTGGTGATGAAAGGGCAAAGTATCCATCTCCTAGGGAAATACACTGGCTGTGACCAAATTAGTTCTGAATTTATTATTATTTAAATGCAGTTTCTTGTATTTATTAAAATGAAGTGACTGTCATATTAAAATTGAAAACTAGCAGTTGCACATGCAAATTATTTCTAAAGTTCAACTGCTGCTAAATGAGACGCAGTGCTCCTAAACTTAGAAATGCTTAACATAAATTATGACCCAATTAACATTTGCATGGTAATCCGGACTTCCTACAGCTTATTCTGCTAATTAACACATGACAAATGAGCAAGTATTAATATTTTATTGTAACATAACTTGTCCAAGAAAGCTTCTTAACTCCTCAGAAAACATTTCGTGTTTTGTGTAATTTTTTCTTTTTGCCATTTTCCATCTGAGAAGTATCCTAGTGTGGTGTATGCCATTATATAATTTTAATGGTAAAATTGTCTCATATTGTAAATTTAATAAGAAAGACAAAGATGCAAGTTCTAGGAGTCTCTTTTTTCTTCATTTATACTCTTTTCCTTATTCTTTTTGGGAAATCTCTGTATTTTTTCAGGAAAAAAAATGCCTTGATATGTACATTTTAGCTAATTAACGCTTTTTCCGTTGGGCGCGGTGGCTCATGCCTGTAATCCTAGCACTCTGGGAGGCCAAGGCGGGCGGATTGTTTGAGCTGAGGAGTTTGAGATCAGCCTGACCAAGAGCAAGACCCTGTCTATACTAAAAATAGAAAGAAATTATATGGACAGCTAAAAATATATAGAAAAAATTAGCCGGGCATGGTGACGCATGCCTGTAGTCTCAGCTACTTGGGAGGCTGAGGCAGAAGGTTCGCTTGAGCCCAGGAGTTTGAGGTTGCTGTGAGCTAGGCTGACGCCACAGCACTCTAGCCCGGGCAACAGAGTGAGACTCTGTCTCAAAAAACAAACAAAACAACAACAACAAAAAAAAACCACTTTTCATGGTGGTTTGTCTCTCAGAGCTATGGGTTCTTGAGTAAATCCATACACGCAGAGGAGTGAAAAATCATGTATCAGGCTATGGATTTGTTCTTTGCAAGTGGTTTCCTCTTGACTGTATATTCAAGTAGTTTATGTCATCTCTTATCCAAATTACAGTGGCCCTCAAATTAGGGAGATCAGAATATTTCTGCCTCTGCCAGGGACAGAGAACAACTATGAAGGTCCACTGTAACTTTGATTTTTATGGAGTTGTGGTTTTTCAGATTTGATTTGTTTTCTTGGTATACTGTAGGGTTTTTTGTTGTTTTTTACTTGAAACTTTTCAAGCCTGATTGCAGAATGGATTTTTACCTGATTGCATAAATCTGAGTCTATGATCTTCGAACCCTCGGAGATTTTCTCAACTAGAATGAGAGCAATTTGCTGGGATGGGCAATTATTGAGAGGGCACCTACTGAGTGATTGAAAGGGTCCTAGTATCTTGCCCTCTGTGTTTAAAGAGACCATTGAGGTTATTGAACAAACTTTCCTGTCTAATGCTTGAATCTTATTCACAGCCTTATTATTGTCAACTCTCTTTTACTTAGAACCCAGAAGGGAGCCAGTGAAAGCGCTGGAGAGTACAAATTGTGAGTGGAGACATACGTGAATTTGTATGTGTGTGTGTGTGTGTGTGTATATATGTATAGATAGATATAGACATGATATGTACATATGTATATATAAATGTACATATGTTTATATGCATATACCTCTATCTATTTATCTACCTCTTTATTTGTACTTGCCCCAAGCTGGAAACAACCCAAATGCCCATCAACAGGTAGATAGAGAAATAAATTGTGTTATATTCATGCAAAGGGATACTTGGCAATACAAGGAAGGAACTATTGATACATGCAGCAACATGGATGAATCTCAAAATAATTATGTCAGACAAAAATGTGTACATACTGCATACATTCATTTATACAAACTTTTAAAAAATACAAGCAGAAGCGACAGAAAGCAGATCGGTGGTTACTTGGAAGACTGTTGGGCAGAGGGAGTTTAAGCAGCAGGAGGAAATTATCTTGATTGTAGTGATGGTTTCACAGGTGTATACATATATCAAAACTTATCAAATTATGCACTAAATATTTGCATTTTATTACATGTCAGTAAATCTGTATATGCATGTGCACATTGCGTGTGTGTGTACTCCCCTTTTTACCAGCAAAGAATATTAGTTCCATGAGAGTAGATAATTTTATCTTTGTCAACTGCTATATTTCCAGCTTCTAGAATGGTGCTCCACACTGCCATAGTCCCAATAAATATTTGCTTAAGGAATAAATAAATGCAATAAATAATTGCAAAAAATGGATATACACTTCTCTGTAGATATAAATAAGCACTCTGTTTCTTCTTTCAAAAGCACATCTGTCTGATAATTATCACCATCTTTTTCTCTCTCAGTAAAGCAGGAATGGTGTGTAAGCTAGATGGTTCCGGAAAATGTAAGAAATAAACTCAGGTTGCAAAGAACTGAGCAGTGCCCTGGTCATACAGAATGACCAGGTAGAAGGAGACTGTAGGTTGTGTTGAAAGACAGCAGATTAGCCAGATATTTCATGGGGGGAGCTGAC
Source organism: Lemur catta (assembly GCF_020740605.2). Classification (NCBI taxonomy): domain Eukaryota; kingdom Metazoa; phylum Chordata; class Mammalia; order Primates; family Lemuridae; genus Lemur; species Lemur catta. Next base: position 23,724,337 of record NC_059145.1, on the reverse strand, counting down.
CACACAGACTTAATTCCTAGGAGATAAAACCTCCATGTTTTTCTGGGAATAATAGGAAGATTATAAAAAGATATTAAGAGGTCATAGTAAACTGAGGCAGGATAGCCTGTGACTAAGATCTGATGAATTCAGGACAGAGAGGAAGATAAAGTCCCAGGGGACGAGCTGGAGGAGGAGGACTCAGGTATTTACAAGCTGATGCCTCTGGATCTCTGTCAGGGTAGAATAGTGACAGATTTCCTTGAGGCACAGAGATTTTGAGGGACACTTAAATAAAAACAGTCAATGCTACATAGTCTTTGACATGGTACCATGCAAGATGGCCAACTCTACATGGAATAACTTCCATAAGTAGACTTTCTGGTTTGGATTTGATTTGGGGTGACTGGCATGGAGCCACATAGTAGAATCTAACTGTCTTTATAATACTGGCCAGGATTCAAGTATGAAGCTCAACAGTCAGATTATGTTTCCTCAAATTAACCCCAAGTCTACTTCCTTGTGACATCTACATTTTGGCCCTTGTTTTGCATTTTTTAGCCATCCTAAATATATCTAATATAAGGATGTGCTGCTTTAATTGTCCCAAATTATGATCTTCCTAATTTTCTGTAGGTTAAATATCCCCATCCCTTTGTCCTTTTTTCATAACAGATATTCATATTCTCTTACCAGCTTTTCTGTTACTCCATCATTGAGTACTCCCCCATTTGCCATGAGAAATTGACTTCCAGTTAAACATTTAATGTCATTCTCCCTCTGAGATTGGAAGCTTCAAGAGAGTAAGGAATGTGGTTATTGTATATATTTCGTATATAACTTTAGAGGTAATAGAAGCACTTAGTTTTAGGAACTAGCACAGTGTTGGGCACATGGTAGGTATTTACCATTTATTTATGGAGGGAATGATTTTACAAAAATTTTTTTATTGTGTTGTTATTGCAAGTTTGGAATTTGCATCAATTTTATTTTATTTATTTATTTATTTATTTTGAGACCGAGTCTCACTCTGTTGCCCAGGCTAGAGTGCCGTGGCGTCAGCCTAGCTGACAGCAACCTCAAACTCCTGGACTCAAGCGATCCTCCTGCCTGAGCCTCCCGAGTAGCTGGGACTACAGGCATGTGCCACCATGCCCGGCTAATTTTTTCTCTATATATTTTTAGCTGTCCATATAATTTCTTTCTATTTTTAGTATAGACAGGGTCTCGCTCTTGCTCAGGCTAGTCTCAAATTCCTGAGCTCAAACAATCCACCCGCCTCAGGTTCCCAGAATGCTAGGATTACAGGCGTGAGCAACCTCGCCTGGCCTGGAATTTGCATCAATTTTAAATGTAAATTGCTAAACATTGTGACCATCCATTAACCAACATTCCTTCCTCCCTCCCTCCCTGCCTCCCTCCTTCCTTCCTTCCTCCCTTCTTCCGTTCCTTCTTTTCTCCCTTTTCATTCAACAAGCATTTACTGATTGTTCTTTGCTATATCTGATGACACAAAGTTGAATGAGACCCTGTCCTTGTTGTCCCAGAGTGGCAGAAAGACAGAAGCATAAAAAATTATAATATAATTAGGAACAATTGTTCTTCTAATAAAGGAACTATGAAATACTTAAAGAAAACTGTGCAGTAGGCATGGTTACTCTTTTGTGACCTCCGCTACACTTCTTGCTGTTTCCTTTGACATTTGCTGTCATTGCAGTTGTTCATGTGGCAGTAATGCCCTCAGTAACTGAAGAAACTAAGTCATTGCACATCCCCTGACTCTGGGCATCAGCGCCTGGAGAGTAGGAACTAATGTGCACTAGGCAAAAACTTTCAGCTTAAAAAAAAAGTTCCAAGTTGACTATCAGATGACTGATAAGTTAAGTAACTGGTTTCGATAAGTGGTGCATATAAAATAAGAAATACAAGATGGAGCTAGATTTTGATGTTATAGAATACTATGTTTGAGATGTCATTTTGTCTACCAAGGACGGTAATGCACCCCTCATGGGGTTAACTGTATTGTAGAGCTTTTCTTCCAGAATCAGATACTTATTTCTCGCTCAGACAGAGTCCTCTCTTGTTTATATTAGCTGGCTATTTCTGCTGTTCCGAGGCTTGAGACTTCATAGTATGACAATGCTGATGACTCTAAGCTTTTAAATCTTTAATCACCCTAATTCCTGTACTTGGGGTCATGTTACTTAAGTAGGCGCCACTATTCTCAGGAATAGAGCTGCTAAAATAAAAACATATCTGTGTCTTTTCTTCCCCTGTGGTTTACCTAAAACAAACCCCAAAGAACATAGAACTGGAAACCACAAACTTTTTATTTCCTCCAAAATTACTCTTTGTCTGATCAAAAAAGACCTCATGTGTTATGGTTCTGGTAGCATGGTTTGCTACCTCTTTTTTTTCTTACCCTTTTTCTTGGTAAATAAGAAATGTGTTAAATTTTCTTATTTACTCTCTTCTCCTTATATCAAACAATAATAAGGAACACCATAAAAATAATAGGGGCTAATATTTTTGAGCACTTACTGCATGAGAAGCCATGGCACAAGTGCTGTATATGTGTTATCTGATCTAATCCCCCATATTATTGTACCTGCATAGAATCTACTACAGAGGTTGTCAGTAATGCAGATTCCTGTGCTCTGCCCATGAAGATTTTAATTCAATAGGACTGCGGTCAGGTGCAGAACTCTGTATTTTTTGGGTGGTTTTAAGAAAGAAAATAACTTGAACTCTGCAGTTTTTAACATATATGCTGGAACATTCTTAATGAAGGTATTGCTAGGACTGCATTCTGGGAAATGGTGTGTATGTACCATAACAGATGAATCACTGGGATGGAAATCAAGAGGTCTGGGTCTGCCAGTAATTACGTCTCACCAGTAGAGAGAGTGGGGTGATGAGGGGAAACCAGGGAGGGCTCACTGGAGGAGGTGTGATGCGGTGGTTTAGGGCAGAACTCTGGAGCCAGGAAACCCAAGTTCCCATGCCAGCTCTGCCGCTTGCTAGTTGTGTCATTTAGCCTTTCTGTGCCTCTGTTTCCCATCTGTGGAATGGGAATAGCAATAGTACTTTACTTATACAGCCATTGTAAGAATTAAATACACTAATAACTGCAAGTTGCTTAGAACACTACCTGGACCATTATAAGCACTGTTTAATATTTGCTCTTTTTACATTTTTGTTATTGGAAGATGTAATCCTTGAACTGAGGCTTAAAGGATGAGGAGGACTCAGAAAGGTGAATGACCAGATGTGGTCCTAGCAGGTGGCCTCTGAGGCAGAGCAGACGTGACGAGCAAAGGCACAGACATGAGAAACAGCCTCGTGTGGTTTGAGCATAGACTGCGGGATGTGAGGCTGGAGAGGCAGGGAGAGGCCAGGTCGTCAAGGTCCCGGAGTTTTACGTTGTGAATTTTAAAGTGAGGGAGCAGCACTCACAGGAATAACAGAGGGGGGTGGTCTAGCTGTGGCTGTGGTGGAGACGGAGAACGCGGATTTGGGAAAAATAAGGCCAGAGGCAGGTGACTAGTAAGGCAGACCTGCAGGGGTCCAGGTGACAGATGGTGCAGGGACAGACCAAGGATGGAAAGAACGATAGTTAAGAAATGATCAGGAGATAAAGTAGACACGTCCTGATTTTATAGGGAGAGGTTAGGAAGAAGAGAGGGACGAAGAGCCGGGTTTCTATCTCGGAATTAGGTGAATGGCGACATCACACAGATAAAGCAAAAGGGACTTTTTACAAATTTAGTGAGTTCAGTTTTGGGCTGTGGCATTTGTGGCACCCAGAGGGTGTCCCCAGAGACATGTCCACAGGCAGTTGGACATTATGGCTGTAAAGTTTAGCGATTGGTTTGGGCTGATGTTTGGAACTCAGGACCTAATCTATACAAAAGCTCTAGTAAACTGACAAGAGCACTGCAAATAAAATAGAAGGCATTCAGAGCAGTGTTATTATTCTGCTCTTGCAGTTTTCAGCATTAATTAGTTTGTGTTAGAATATAAAGTACCCCAGTGAAATTTTCCTTAAAAAAAAAAAGTACTCTTCCCCTGGCTCATTAGGAAGGTTTCTGAAGAGAAAATACTGTGTACCATGACATGCACCTAAATTCCAGGCTTCCAAAGGAAATTTTCAGACAGGCCATCCTTGTTCTTGGTTAATTAGAAAATAAGTAGATAAAGCAGCAGAGGAGAGCTTGTTTGGGTAGGGCTTCTATTTCTTCTGGGCTTTTTGGAGGATTTTTTACACCTATGGCTTTCTTAGAGGGAGAAGACATTTTCATAGATTTACAGAATGTTAGAGTTAGAAGTTACGTGATCTCATATGTGAGAAAGAAGAAGTCCGCTGAGGCTGGGTGAGTTACTCCTGGTTTCATGTCGGAAGTGTGGCAGGTCCATGGCACTGGGGCAGTGGGCTCCTCCCGTGCTCCGTGCCGACTCTCATTTTCAATATTGAAAATATATCCTCCACCCCTTAATCATTTTTCTTGCCTTTTTTACCTTACAGCTAAAGAGAACATTAAAACATGAATACAAATGCACTACAAGTGTGGCCATGTTGTCTTGGAAAGCTCTCCTCAGCAAGACTGAGTGTATAATTTTAAATTAGTCTGATTAGGTTTGGTTAGAAAATTCTGTTGGGATCAAGATGTTTCCATATTTTAAAAAAAACGTGTCACCTTCCTAGGTATAATCATTTTTTTTCTCAAATGTGTATTAGTTCTACTTGTGATGATAGTAGCACGGCAGTGGTGGGAGTAGCTACAGTAGAAAGGTAGGGCTGGAAGTAATGGCAATGATGGTGGGGATGATGATGACAATACGTATTTAGCAGGTGCCTTCTCTGTGCCAGGCATTCTGCATACATTAGAGGCTGCACAGAAGCTGGGGCAAAAACTTTGTTTCTCAAGTTCAAATTCCTGGGATTGTATTCCAGTGCAACTATTGCCTACTGTATGACCTTGGGCAAATATTTACATTCTTGAAATCTCAATGTCCTCATCAGTAAAAATAAGGGAAATAAAAGTGCCTACATCAAAGGAATATGCTGAGACTAAAAGGAAAAAAAAAAGGGCGTATAAAGCTTGTCAGCCTGACTGTGAGGGAGACTTTGTTATACCCTCATTTTACATATTAGGAAACCGAGACTCAGGGAGGTGAAATAATCTACTGTTTTACTGTAGAGCTGAAACTCATGTCAGGTCTGTCTGACTCCTGAGCGTGTCTTACGACCACCAGGTACATTTTCTTTGGATAAATTACTTCAATCTTGAGTCTTGAAAAATCACTTCTTGAATCATGAAAAGCATCTTATTTAGGTATCTTTGTATTTGCCATCCCAGGGAAGTTTTCACATACAGAATGTTCCTTTTCTGAATAACCTGGAATTGTTGCAAGAAGATGCCTCTGTTGTAAACATTAGCCCCTTGGATCATGGGTGATTGGCCTTTTTCAGGAAAATGATAGCTGACGAAAAGTGTCCATTTGGTAGACAAGACTGAAGAACAGACAAAGTAGAGTCAGGGCCAAAACATGCTGTTACTGGAACAGTATTTAGAACTATGACTCTGCCTGTTTCTTTTGTACACAATAGTGCACCGAGACTGGCCACAGTTGGGTCTTGCTTTATACGGGCTGCACAATTACTGCCTGCCCCTCTGTATGGGCAACTAATTGGCACCAGGGATAAAATCAGCTGCTTTTTGCCTCTCCATTGGCGTCTGGGCCGTATGTGATTCTGACTCTTACTCCTAGGCTAATAGACTATTAGTCACCTTCAATGAGTTTCC